>NC_059175.1:68185100-68785100 GCF_019923935.1 Bubalus bubalis | reverse complement strand
CCAGTGGTCATGTATGGATGTGAGAGCTGGACCGTAAAGAAGGTAGAGTATCAGAGAATTGATGCTTTTGAACTGTGGTGTTGGAGAAGACTCTTGAGAGTCCCTTGGACTGCAAGGAGACCAAACCAGTGAATCTTAATGGAAATCAATCCTGAATATTCCTTGGGAGGACTGATGCTGATGTTCAAATCCTTTGGTCACCTGAGGCAAAGAGCTGACTCATTGGAAAAGACCCTGATGCTGGAAAAGATTGAAGGCAGGATGAGAAGGGGGCAACAGAGAATGAGATGGTTAGATAGCATCACCAATTCAATGGACATGAACTTGGGTAAATTCCGGGAGCCAGTGAGGGACAGGGAAACCTGGCTTGCTGAAGTTCATGGGTCACAAAGAGTGAATCATGACTTGGCAACTGGACAACAACAAATGATTCCAGAAACTGGTATTAAGAAAATATCCTGTCTTATTGAAAAATGAAGATAATGATCAATCAGCAAATATTCAGTATACTAAAATAATTGTTAGGATATCTCAGAAAGCCAATACCTCTTATCAGGGCAAAAATAAAGACATTACCACATGTCTCCAAACTCCAGCCTGAGGGTCTGACCTCCATCTCTATTGTCCACTCAATGGAGAGAGGATCAAGACAGCTGCTCTTGAGTCAGAGACCCAAGGATGCTGCTCAGAGACCTCAGCCAGAGAAGCTGACTGAAGAGTTCTTGCAGAGTGGTGGCAGCTGGCGTCCTATTGTCCCTGAGTCCCTGTGCAGCCTGAGGCGGTTGTTTGGCTTGAAGGCGGCAGAGCTACAGGTAACAGAGATCTTGGGCTCTTTGCTCTGGGAACCATACAATACATAGCTAACCGTGATCTGAGGAGTTGAAGATGCCCTTGGCCTCTGTCTGCTGAGTGGGTGTCTCTCTCTCCCTCATTATGGATCTTCGTTTGCATCAGAAAGACACACAGTCAGACAGAAAAACCCGAAGCACTGAAGAAGCGAAAGGCATTCAGTCGTGTCTGAGTCTTTGAGACCCGATGGGATGTAGCTCTCCAGGCTCCTCTGTCTGTTGGAATTTTCCAGGAAAGAATACTATAGAGTGGGTAACCATTCCTTTCTCCAGTGGATCTTCCTGACCCAGGGATCAAACCCAGGTCTCCTGCAACGCAGGCAGATTTTTTACCATCTGAGCCACCAGGTAAGCCCAACATTGTTCAAATTCAAGCATTCCACCCTTTAATTTAGGGTCATCTGAAGAGGACAAGAGGACATTTCAGATCTAACATCTGTGCAAGTGCAGGGCATTCATCGTAACTTCTTGTTTAACTGCTGGCACGATTTAAAACCTGGGCAACATGTGTATACCTGTAGAGGATTCATGCTGATGTATGGTAAAACCAATACAATATTGTAAAGTAATTAACCTCCAATTAAAATAAATAAATTTATATTAAAAAAATAAATAAAACCTGGGTCTTTATGAACCACCTTCTTTCTGCTGCATCCTGCTTTGGTGTGTGAGTTTTTCCATATAAAGCAGGCTTGTCCGGCTCCAGCTCAAGTTGTCAGGGATGATATAAAGTGAGGGGAGGCTGGAGCAGTCCTGTGTTACTTATATTTGTGCTTTAATTGATCAGGCTTGAATGTCTAAAAGCAACTCTGCACTTAAAAACATTCACTGTTAATAAAATACATTCATCCTTTTCTATTGTATTGACATTTCTCTTGAGTTGGTCATCCAGACCCACTTGCCTTGTTGGGCTTCTCCTGACCAATTCTGAGCAGCAATTCTGCTCACCAACTTCTGCACAGAGGGTCCTGGAGAAGACACCCTGAGATTAATAAGAAAGACACACAGATGAAAAATCGGAAGCACTGAACCTTGCTAAACAGCTCTGAGTTCCAAACCAGCTCTTGGTTTTCCTGTACTCATGCTGGAGTGCCAGTTTCCTATGTCCTATGAAAGAAAAGAATCAAATCACTACCTTCCTATTTTCAATGGACTCGGAAACTAGCAATGTCTTCTAATTTCTGGGGAAACTGACATGCTGGCATTTGAAGGGCTTTGCATATAGGACGAACTTGGTCTAGAGATGACTCATCATCAGCTGAGCTCCGGATTCATTATCCTGGCTTTAACCACCGCCTCCCACCCCCCGCTCCTACTCTGAAAATGAGAACAGAAAGAGTACAATAAAGTCATAATTATCTCATAGGCTTAACTGAAATGGTATACATATACTGCTGATACTGCTGAGCACAATGCCTGACTTGTAGAAAACACCCTAAAAGTAAGGGTAACAATGAAATGAATCTTGAAAGGCATGACTTATTGCTTTTCTTAATCCGGTTAAATCTGGGTCAAGCTGCATTCTCCAGGGTGGCCCTGAACATGGTTTTGCTCCTCCTGAGAGCATCCTCTCCTTTTTAAGGTGACACAGGAGGTCTTGAGATGCATGGAATATTCCAGAAGGCGGTCCCTCTCCCACTGTTTCTGTGCTTTGTTAGCACATCATGCCTCTGATGGACTCCAGGAGGAGTCAGGAAGTAGAACCCTGCTCCTTTATAGGAAAGGACAGCCAGGCTCCCATGATTGAAGATCAGCTGGTGACCCTAGCCTGGAGCCTGTCTTGTGGCCAACACCTCAAGCCTGGAGACTGTGGATGTTGGATGTTGGATTGAAGAAAGGAGGCAGTGGTGCATTGACTGGCTGGAGTCTCTTGATGGAGAAAGAGTCAGGGTGGGAAAGTTAATGTACTTTTTCTATTAGAAAGATGAGAAAGGTAAGGACTCAGAAGAGTTCGGCATTCCAGCTCAGGGCTCCTCCCCCACCCCCCAACTGAATCAGAACTAAGATCCTCTCCTGACACCAGTCTAGTGATGGTCCTGCTCTGCACGTCACCTGCTTTTTTGCTAAACCTGCTCTCTATGAGGTTATGTGAGCCATTCATTGAGATGTTGGGTTGGGGGGGACAGGAAAGAAATTTTAGCTTGGAAAGAGCTCAGACTAGCCGTCACAAAACAAATGCAGGGTCAGGAACAGGTGAGGTGCTGACTTTGAATGAAAGGAAAGCATCAGAGGCCAAAGATTTCTCTTCAGCCAGAAAGACATTTCTCATCAGGCCTGGATCTGGAAGCATTTACTTCCCCTCTGACATCACCTCCAAGCTCTTCAGAAGGAACAGCTTTGTGCAGCCCAGCAGGGCCAAAAGAGCTACTCAGTAGAGAGAAAGGGCACCGAGAGGAACAGGCAGACCCCATGCGAGCCCCCATCCTTGCTGGGAGCTGTCCGGAGGGTCTGTCACCGCACCTGCAGGAGCAAATCACGGGCAGCAGGAGCCAGAGCCACCTTGGAAGAAGTCTCTGCATAAGAAGCGAATGTTGGTTGGGGTGCACCCCTGAGATGTAGAGGATGATTCACAACTGGAAAACCAGCCACCAGCGTGTGGATGAAGGCTGATGCTCGGTAAGCCAGAGCGAGGTGGAGAAAGAAGAGAACACAGACAGACCTAGAGCAGAAATCCACTTTTTCCTTCACCTGAGTGCCTCTTCACGGAGAGTTGTGCTGGTTTCTGAGAGAAAAGACGCTTGCAGCTTTTATGACTGCTTCCCTGTGCCTGAGGGTTTCCGTGTACTAGTATTTGAGCCCCTGAGAGTGAGCATCCTTCATTCAGTGTTGGCTTCAGCCCACCCTTTAACATGCTGGACTCTGATTCATTCTGCAGATAAGCCTGAGCATCCTCAAATATACTTTTTAAGAAGCTTGCTGAAGTGGGGTTGATTCAAACATACTTTTCATTATTGGCTTTCTCCTTTTGGTGCCATGTCTGTCAGAGCTGGTACTCAAAAAGCTGCTTAGATTTTCTAAGCAGAAGCCTGTATGGAGCGGATCATGTATGTGTGGTCCTGGGGGCAGACTTGGAGATGCCACCCCCCCTTGCCCTGGGGTGGCTCCAGCTCCATGGCACCGGCAGCACCACCCCTCCAGCAGCGGAGCTTTTCACTGCTCACTGTGCTTGGTCTGAACTCTTATTACTCACCAATATCTACCTTTCCTGAAAAGTCAAAGTGTTAGTCACTTAGTCGTGTCAGACTCTTTGCGACCCCATGGACTGTAGCCTGCCAGGCTCCTCTGTCCATGGGATTCTCCAGGCAAGGATATGAAAGTGGGTTGCCATTCCCTTCTCTGGGGGAACTTCTTGACCCTGGAGAGATTGAACCTGGGTCTCCTGCAATGCAGGTAGATTTCTTTATTTTACTATCTGTGCCACCAGGGAAGCCCTCCTTCCATTAAAAATATCCCTCTATACTTCCAGTAAAAAAGAAAAAAAAAGCAGCTCACTAGGTAGGTGAGTAGTGTTGGTGTTTCAGAACTAAAATAAAAACTATACTTAAAATATGAGAAAACAACACATGCCAGCTCTAAAAGGCAGAGTCCCGAAAGGAGAACTTAGTGAAAGTGCATATTGGATGAAATGATGGACGTAAAGCATCAGTGCAGTGTGTGCAAAGTGTGCAGTGCAGTGTTTGCACATCAAGTGTGCAAAGAGCTTGTATGCTGAGTGTATGTTATATGTTGGAAGAAAAGCAATATAGCCCACGAGGAATATAAGAGCTTTGGGGTGAAACAGCCGGGGTCATACATGGACCACGACAAAGACAAGCACACAGGGAAGCCCGTTCTGGCGTGCATCCCACCTGGCCAGTGGTCCAGTGGCCCTTGATCTCCATTTTGGTGACGCAGAGTCACCTTGGACTCAGAGTGGCCAAGAGGAACGTACCACACTTCACTCTCTCGTAGATCTCCAGATAAGTCTTCCCCAGACTCCCTTCCAGCTGCCAGTTGTTCACATGTGTTTCCTTCTCTCCACCTTCTCTCCACCTTCTCTCCCCATTTACTGCCCAAGTTCAGCTTCCTCCCATCCTTTCACCTGGCTCACAGCACCAGCCTCTCTGGTCTTCCTGGCTCCAGCCCTGCTTCTCCCTGCTCCCGCCAGTGTGGCCAAGGTGATATTTACTTGCAACATTATCCCTTCCCTGCTGATGTCCTCACATGGACCACCCTCACCTGCAGAGGTGTGAAGGCTCCCACTTGGGTTACAGGACCCTTCATTTTCTGAACTGAATTTGCTTTCCCAATCTCAACTGTGAACTCTGACTGCTTACCCCTCTCCAGTCCCTACACTCGACTGGCCATCTCCCCCGCATCCTTAGATTTTCAGCTTCTCTGGTCCTTAGCCTCACCTGTGTGCTCCATGTACATGCGTGTATCCCAGCCCCTCACGTCTCACCAAGTGATGACTCTCCATTCACTCCAACCCCACCAGACACTAGTCCTGGAGAACGGGGGCTGTGTGTTGCTGATGACTTAAACAGGGAGAAAAGCAAATGCAGACAGTTATTCAGAGTTGGGACCAGTTGGAAAGCTCATCATCAAGGGAGGACTGAGTCTGGAAGGAAGATGGAGAGTCCTAGAGGAAGGTGGACACAGACCA
Organism: Bubalus bubalis; assembly: GCF_019923935.1. Classification (NCBI taxonomy): domain Eukaryota; kingdom Metazoa; phylum Chordata; class Mammalia; order Artiodactyla; family Bovidae; genus Bubalus; species Bubalus bubalis. The sequence goes on along the minus strand of NC_059175.1, from coordinate 68,779,607 downwards.
TCTCCACATCCAGGATGGATCAGGAAAGCAGAGCAAAGCCAGCCAGTGGGAGCGGCAGCAACAACGGAAACACCGTGAGGATCTTCTCCACCTAAACTTTCCCCAGTGCAGTGCCACTGGGCTTCATTACAAAGAACCAAGTAGACCTACACTTTCTGGGTTGAGATCCTTGACAAAGGTTTTCTCTTCCCAATGCAGCACACACATGTGTAAACACACATATGTGCATTCACACATAATTACACAGATGCTCATCCACAAACATCACACGCTTACATGTGCATGAGCATCTTCAGTCGTGTCCGACTCTTTGTGACCCCAACGACTGCAGCCACCAGGATCCTCTGTCCATGGGCTTCTCCAGGCAAGAATACTGGAGTGGGTTGCCATTTCCTTCTCTAGGGGATCTTCTCGACTCAGGGATTGAACCCAGGTCTCCTGCATTAAAAGGCAGATTCTTTACCACTAAGCCACCAGGGGAGCCCACAGGCTCACACACAATTACCCAAACAGTAGAGAGATGTCATTACTGGAAATAAAGGCTTTTCACTTTCTGAAGAGCTCTCTAACCCTCACAGCTCCTCACATAGAGACCTTGTCTGTACAGTTACCTGTTGGCTAAAGTCCTCTGCCTGTGTGCTCTGAGCTCAGTTGAAGTGACGTCCATGTGATCTCATTGAATACCATGATAATCATGTATTTCTGATGCTATCATCAAGTTTTCAAATGACAGGTGGCCAGTTGGGAAGCATGCAATACCCCCAAGCACAGAGGTTCACTCTGAAAACTCCAGTGACCAGTTAAAAGGCATGTTCTAGAGGAGGTGATTGTTAGAGCAATTCAACAACGAGTGTGTCCAGCACATGGAGCGAGTGTGATGTAACAAGTTCAGGTGTTGGCTTGCAGAGAAAGGCAGGTTGAATCACACAAGTGCAACGTCCTCTCTGCACGGAACACGGCCTCTCCCGAAGGCTGGAGCTCGGTTTTCTGCACCAGAACACAAGCAGTGATGAATGAGTTGGCAAGGGTTCTAAGAGGGGGTCCGGGGAGCTGGGCCTGCTTATTGTGAGGGCGAGATGCTGAGAATGACGCTCAGGGCTGCGAGCCTGCTCCTCTGAGGATGAGGGCAGCTGCTTGCTGTCTTCAGGGGGTGAAAGGGAGACAGGGGCAGAAATGGGCTTTAACTCCATCATAAGGTAATAATTTGAGATATAAGGCACTTCTGCAGCTGGAAGGGGTTACCAAGGAAAGGGACAGAATCTCCCTTCCTCAAGGTCTTTAAAAATAAGTCCTGTCCAACTTTGTTAAGGTTTGGGTGTTCCTCTGAGCTCAGAGTAGAAGATCTAGCCCAGAAATTCACCTTGTCTGTGTCCATGAATGTCAATCTGAGTTCTCACAAAGTATTTTCTTTTTCTTCCCCTTCCTCTCTCACATCCTTCCTCGTTTTTTCACTTTTTATTTACAAAACTAAAATGCGTTCTTTCAGTGTAGAGCTCTGTGTCCTGACAAATGTATGCAATCATGTAACTGCTATCACAACAGGACTATGGACCATTTCTCCTTCTGATTTTACATTATTTTCCCTACTAATACTGGTTTCCATTTCCTCTATACAGACTGGCAAAGGTTTAACAAAATCTGTAAGAGATTACCACCAAATTGCCTTCTCCAAGCCCATTTCTTCCACAAGCAATATACTGTGTAACACCGCTGTGTTTCAGTCACTAAGGCATATCTGACTCTATGTGACCCCAGGGGCTGCAACATGCCAGCCCTCCCTGTCCTTCACCGTCTCTCGGAGCTCACACAAACTCATGTCCATTGAGTCAGTGATGTCAGTCTCATCCTCTATCACCCTTTTTTCCTCTTTCTTTCACTCTTTCCCAGCATCAGGTTCTTTTCTAATGAGTCAGCTCTTTGAATAAGGTACCAAAGTATTGGACCTTCAGCTTCAGTCCTTCCAATGGATGTTCAGGGTTGATTTCCTTTAGGACTGACTAGTTTGATCTCCTTTCTGTCCACCTTTCATCAAGAGGCTCTTTAGTTCCTCTTCACTTTCTGCCATAAGTGTGGTGTCATCTGCATATCTGAGGTTATTGATATTTCTCCCGGCAATCTTGATTCCAGTTTGTACTTCATCCAGCCCAGCATTTCTCATGATGTACTCTGCATATAAGTTAAATGAGCAGGGTTACAATATACAGACTTGACATACTCCTTTCCCGATTTGGAACCAGTCTGTTGTTCCATGTCCAGTTCTAACTGTTGTTTCTTGACCTGCATACAGATTTCTCGGGAGGCAGGTCGGGTGGTCTGTTATTCCCATCTCTTGTGTGGTACAATCCATGGGGTCGCAAAGAGTCAGACATGAGTGAGCGACTGAACTGAACTGAAATATGAAACGTGTATGTATATCTTATGTATATTTATAGAGAATTTATTTTTGTATATCTGTATATATAGAGAGAGCTTCCCTGATAGCTCAGTTGATAAAGAATCCACCTGCAATGCAAGAGACCCTGGTTCAATTCCTGGGTTGGGAAGATTCCCTGGAGAAGGGATAGGCTACCCACTTCAGTATTCTTGGGCTTCCCTGATGGCGCAGCTGGTAGAGAATCCACCTGCAATGAGGGAGATCTGGGTTTGATTCCTGGGTTGGGAAGATCCCCTTGCAAAGGAAAAGTCTACCCACTCCAGCATTCTGGCCTGGAGAATTCCAGGCATAGTCCATGGGTTGCAAAGAGTTGAACACAAATGAGTGACTTTCTCTATATAGAGAGAGACAAAGATGTAGAGAGACAGACACTTCCATTGGTCTCATTTTCTCTGGATTTGAGATGTAAAGCAATGATAATTTAGAATGAAGTTGGTGAATCTGGTTTACTTGTGTTCTGTGACAGAAAGTACTAAGCTGACCTGACTGTCTGGGAAAGATGGGGATGGGAAATGAAAAAGAATCCTGGAAGAACCACCTTCCTAATGGAAAACATTCAGATTAGAATGGTAAGGGTGTAGGGCAGTGACCACAGAGACAGGAGACCCATGCGGCCATATGAGTCTCAAGGCAGTTTTTTGTTTTTTGTTTTGTTTTTTTTTTTTAAGCACACTTTCTCCATCTCCCCTGCCCAGTGAGTGGGAAGCTCTTCTTGACTTATGAGAATGGCGGGTACAGTCTGGAATGATGACAGCCCCTGACTCCTGGAGTGGACTCTGAGAACCGTGTGTCTTTGAGGGTGAGGCTTTGTGTTGCTGAACTCACAGATGAGTTCCAAGCGGCTTGAATTCGCATGATGAGAAAGTGTGCAGTGTGGGTTCCCAGGAAGACCGACCCCTGTTTGGTCAGAGACTGGGGCTCAGAGGGACAGGAAGGAGCTGAGAAGTGGCCATTGCCCCTGCCTCTGGCCCTCCTGTGCTGAATCCAGAAGGGCTGCATGAGGCGACACTTGAATACAAGACAACAGACCAACAGAGACAAGAGCAGATGCAAAGGAAACAGTCCTTATCCCTTGATGAGAGGAGCACAGTTCCCGGAGGACACAGGCATCTTAAGAAGGTTCATCACAGGCAGGACCCAGAGGAGACCAGAAAGCACCAGCTGGAGACTCAGCGTCCTGCAGGGTCCCCGCCACGCTGGCCGGATGCCAGCGTTTCCACACTTTCTGGAGGGTCACGAGAAGGCTCAGCGTGGGGGGACTGGACAAGGGTGTCCAGCCAGGCTGAGTGGTCTTTATCAACAGGTATTGAGTAAGACTCTGGGAGACCCTGGTTCTCAGAACAAATATCTTGCGGACAGAGGCTGCCCCAAGCCAGGAAGGAAGGGCTCACGCCCCAGGAGGGCCAGAGGACGCAGAGGGGCCGCCGGGCTGTGGAGCCACCATGCAGGCTGGGGTGAGGCACCGCTGGAGAAGCGAGATCAGCACAGCAGGGGTGGGAGGTGGGGAAGGGCCAGGGCAGTCACCTGTGCAGCGAGGGGCGCTGGAGCTTGCTGAGTTCTGAGGCTGCATGTCTGGTTTCAGGACAATGGGGTTCACAGGCTCAAGTCAAGGTTAAGTTAGACAAGGCTAGGCGTATGCAAAGTACATATGTGATCAGGTTCAGACATTTGGTCCTTGGCTTGATATGATCCACAATCAGAAACCCATGGCTCTAATCACAGTCACTGTAATTCAAACGCCTTCTCCCCTCCCTCCTGTCTTTCTTCAGAAAAGGGAGTTTTGAGTCCACTAGATGGACTAAAATCTCTCCTTCCCTATCCTCTCCTCTCTGGGCCTGGACCATTTCTTATTTATCTTATTCTTCCCATACTATATCTCCCCATCTTTTGTTTTTTATTATAAAGTTTCAATCATAGCCCATTTTGCCAAAGTCAGAAGAACAAATACATATTTATACTGACATACTTATATATGAAGCACACATAGATGCACAGATACACATTGCGTGTGTTATTTCATAAAGTTAGGTTTTAGCAGCAAGAAAATGAATGTGTTGAACTTAAGTCTTTCTTTGGAAAGAACATTTCTCAAAGGGCTATTTTTCAGTTTTGCAGACCATCCTCCACACCACCCAGGCCCAGCCCTGGGCCCTTGGAGAGCCCGCTCCCTGGGGTGGCTCAGAGCCGTGACTGCTGGCGCCCTTTTGCAGGCCCTGGCCCGCCCCAGGGGGTCCCATGCAGCGGTCTCCACAGCTCCCTGTCCTCACGGTGAGGAGGTGAGGAACCTCCTGATGGCTGAAGCTCCGCGCTCACACTGGGATTTTCCAGCTCAGACGCTTTGTTTTCTTTGGCTCACTCAGCCTGTCAGTCTCAAATTAGACCTCCTTGAAGTGCACGGGGTGGATTTCTGCGCAGGGTGGACGCTAAAAAAGCTCCCCTCCCCCCGTGGAATGTGGTATCTGCAGTTCTGGTTGCCGTTGGTGAGCCACGTAGGAGGAGACTCGACTCCCAGGTCATTGCTCCATCCCCCAGGGCTTGGACGTTGAGGGGAAAGGTTCTTCCTGCCCCAAGCGAGGCCACATTTTCTCAGACCCTGCCTGGTCCAGAAGAATAGGGAATCTGAGAAGGGATGGGGGGATTAGTCTGGTGTGGAGTCAGTGTTGATCTTCCTCACCTGCCCTTAACTAGTCTTTGCCTCGCTGAAATACATTTCTATTAAATTTTAATCAAAAGCACAAAAACAGATTGCTTGTCATAGAAAAGACTGAACCTTACTGTAAGCTTTCCTTGCCTGGCTGATCTTAGTGATGCTAGCAACTTGAGATAAGCGGGATTCCTTGAGACACACAGAACTGCAGGAGGGCTAATTGTCATCTCCAGGCGATGGGTTGGAGAGGGTGAATTCATTTCACTGTTATTAGGACCCTTCGGAAATGGCAACCCACTCCAGTGTTCTTGCCTGGAGAGTCCTGGGGACAGCAGAGCCCAGCGGGCTGCTGTCTATGGGGTCGCACAGAGTCAGACACGATTAGCATATAGGGTTTACTGACGAACTCCTGTCCGCTTACTGGGGGTTGTATCCATACAACATTTCATGGAGAGGGAGCTGGCTGATGACAAGAGCTTTAAAATTTGCATTTGGTCTTCTCAAGATGGGCTTCCCAGGTGGCTCAGTGGTAAAGAATCCAGCTGCAGGAGATGCAGGTTAGACCTCTGGGTCGGGAAGGACCCCTGGAGAAGGGAATGGTAATCCACTCCAGTACTCTTGTGTGGAGAATTCCAAGGACAGAGGAGCCTGGTAGGCTACAGTCCATGGGATGGCAAAAGCGTCAGATACAACTGAAGCGACTGAGCCCCCATGCTTCTCAGGGCGGTCTTTTGTAGTCATTCTGAAGTTTTCAGGGTAGATCTAATTAAACAGCGTGTGCAATGCACTTCTGGCTTCAGGTGACCCAACAATATTAACTCCTGGCTTATTTTCATGAAGGGTAAACATAAAGAGCTAATGTGGGTTGAGGCAGTTACCTTTTAAATGGATATTTAAAGAAACATCCCATATCTGTGCACTGGACCTGTCACTCCATCCTCAGTGGTTTCTTCTACAAGCTTATGCTTTCCACTTCTCATTCTTATCCTCAGAGATGCTCTGAAATAGCTGAGTGATTGAAGCCTACTAACATCCTAGCCTAAGAGTGATTAGAAAACAGTGAAATAGGGAAGGATGTATTACCTCTTATGGGATTATAAAAGATAAAATTTTATTTATTTTAAAGCAATACATTGTTCTTTGTAAAAACACATTCTTATTTTCTACTTCACAATATCTATTATACAATAATTTTATAAGAAAATGATTGATAAATATTTTTATTTTTGTTCTTAGCAAGACTGGGGGAATGATCAAGGCTAGTATTTCTCTGACCTTCAGCCTTGATATTCCCCTCAACCTTGAACTATTATTTATAGATCTCTAAGACCAGCTTTCTGCTTGGTCCTCACTGGATACAAGTATGTGTCCCTTCAAAAACAGTAGGACAAATACAATAAAAAAGAACATCTTATGTGTAAGGGCTAGAAAAAGGAGAAATAAGGGATAACCACTTTTAAAGCCCCTGTGATGATTTCCTGCAGCTGGTTTGGAGCACAACTCCAGTAGAGTCCGTGGCATTCAAGCTTCTTTAGTGCTACCATCTAGATTTCTGAAAAATATTTCCTTCTGCTTTTTAATTACTTTACTTTTTAATTAATTTACTTTAATGGCCATCAGGTGACAGATTACCAAAATCGTTGGGATTATTCTTTGTAATTTCAAGTGTGTGTTTTCATTTTTAGGACAAAACTACATCGATTTTTGTTCTAAGTGAGAAGCAGATCTAGAGAGAGGAAAAACAAACCAGGGAAGAAAGAATTGCCTTAAATCTTCCCTGTGGGAACAAGGTCAAGCTTCACTGGTCCATAGACCACAGACGTGGCCTCATTTCTCCCCAGTGATGGTGTAGTTTTAATTTGGGCTCTCAGATCACAATGTCAGGGCAGCAGCATCCCAAGGGGCATCAGAAATGTGCCCAGGTCTCTGGCATCCAAAAGTGGAGACAGCTGGTCCAGCAAGCGTTCTGCATGCCCCAACGGGAAGAACCTGTCTCACAGGTAAGGAGGTGCTACGGGCTCCATGTATCCCCCACATTCACAGGTTCCGTCCTGACCGCAGCACCTCAGAATGTGACTGTGTTTGGAGACAGGGTCTTTAAAGAGGTGAGCATGCTTAGTAAAGGTCATTCAGGTGGGTCTTCAGCCAACAAGACTGGTGTCCTTACAAGCAGAGGAGGTCAGGACACAGACGTGTGTAGAGGGACGGCCGTGTGAGGGTGCAGGGAGACGATGGCCTCCTACATGCCAAGGAGGCAGTCCTCCAAGGAAACCAGCTCTGCCCGCAACTTGATCTGAGACTGTCAGCCTCCAGAATTGTGAGAAAATAACTTTCTCCAGTTTATGGTACTTTGTTACAGAGGCTGTAGGAAACTAATACCATCATGAAGGTAACAAACTAAAAAAAAAAAAAGAAAGAAAAGAAAAACATGCACACAGTCCAGGTGAGTGCTGGCCAGTTCACTTGAAGAATATTCCAGGAAAAACATCTGCATGGGGTTTCCTGCCATGCTAGATCACCAAATCCCACCATGTAGATGACGCATGTGCTTCTCCATGTGCAGAGCATGATACTGAATTCTTTGTTTAGTTGCTAAGTCATGTCTGACTCTTTGTGACCACACGGACTGTAGCCCACCAGGCTCCTCTGTCCATGGGATTTTCCAGGCAAGAATACTGGAGTGGGTTGCCACTTCCTTCTCCAGGGGATCTTCCTGACCCAGGGATCAAACCAGTGTCTCCTGCATTGTAGGCATATTCTTTACCACTGATTGGGCTCCAGTCACTCCACCTGGGGCGTGTGTGTGTGTGTGTGTGTGTGTGTGTGTGTGTGTAGTTGGGGGTGGGGCCTGTGAGTGGAGAGTCCATGGGAAATCTGTGTTGTATGTATGTATGTGGGTTTCCTTCCCACCTGGGAAGCCTAATTGAATTCTTGCTGCTGCTGCTATTAAGTCACTTCAGTCGTGTCCGACTCCACGTGGCCCCACAGACGGCCGCCCACCAGGCTGCCCCGTCCCTGGGCTTCTCCAGGACTAATAACAAGCTACTACAATTTTCACGTAGGAATTCATGTTTCTGATGATCTATAATGATTGTAGAATATCTTTGGCCGCTACCTCACCTGTGGCACTTCTCTTATGATGTGAGAGATGATTGGAGGGACAGGGTACCCCAGAGCTGCTTCTACCCCGGTTCCCACATTAGTCTGAGTTTTGGTTCATATTTGACAAAGGAGAATATGTGGTCCCATTAGAACCTGTGCTCAGGCTGCCTGAAGGCAGAATGTAACCCATCCACCCTTCTAAGTAATGCCCCCTCCACCTTCCACACCCATTTCCACCGCACACACCTTCCAGCATTGACACACGTACACCCACACACATACACACAACACAGAGTTCCCATGGACTCTCCGCTCACAGGCCCCAGCCCCACCTACACACACACACACACACACACCCCAGATGCAGTGACTGGAGGACAGTCCTGATGTCCATCAAAACCTAGAGCCCAGTGCTTTCTCGGGCTCCTCTTTCCCTCAGGGAGGTTTCTGATGGAAGTGCAAACATAGCAACCAACCCTTGCGTTCACACATGTGACTTTCAAAAAGGATATTTAAAAACCATTCTAAGACATGACTGTGCATGGCTGTCCCTGGAAACCTCCTTAGATGGTGTGGATCTGAGTGGTTGCCGCTTGCTGAGTTCTGGAGCTCCTTGGGATATTCTGGTAGAATCCAAGGCCAGGGGGCCATCCCCACAGCAGCGTCTTCATTTATACATGCAGTTGAGTGTCCCCTGAAAATGGCCAAGATGAATTTTGCATCATAGTTAAGTTAGGTTTAAAAATATTTATGCGTGTGTTATCTATAAGCCTGAAAACTTCGCAGGGCAGATATTGGTATCTCTCTTACAGCAAGTTAATTCCCAGTGAAATTAAGCAAATTCCCCAAGGCCACACAGCTGGAGGTGTTAATTCAGGACTCAGATCTGCGTCTGTTTGATCCTCCCATGGACCTACCCTTGTTATTCCAGCGCCTCAGGATGACCTAATACACAGTGCTGGAAGCGCTCAACAGCACTTGTGAAATCCCCCGACAGAATCCTACAACTTGGCAGATTCTGAGTCACAACGTTTGAAGGACTGATTCACTGTTTAGAAAACAAAGACATAAAGACACAGATTCTTATCTTCTTAAGAGTTCATTTTGGAAACTCAGAAGCTCAGGCTTGATGCTGTTAACTTAAGAGGGTTTCCCCCTACCTCTCAAATTGCGGCTGTAACTTTAGTCAAATTCCTTAATAACGTGCTTAGGAACTCTTTAAGGTGGAAAGAAAAAAAAAAGCTTTTCATGTTGCTAATTATGATCCCTGTACATTTCTGATTCATGCAGAAGATTTTATGGCTAAACCGACCCAAGAGTAATGTAGATAATAAGACCTGAGATCCATTGTTCACATGTATGTAACTCTCATAGTCTGAGATTGTTGGTAAATTGCCCAAAAAGAGGGAAATGCTTTTAAGTGGAATGGCAGGAGGATAAAGTCAGACCATTTATATTTGTGTTATCTTTTTCCTTACGGACGCAGTTCAAGATGCGTGAATTGGACACATTCCAAGATACTTTGAAATTCAAAGATTTTTTAAAAATAAAAGTAGCTCTTATTTGGGTTGGGTTTACATTGGGCTCTCGATCTAATCCTCTGCCTGCTTCTGAAATCTGTCAGAGCGAAAGCTCATGTTTTCCTTCTCTGACTCAGGGCTGTTGGTCTGTCTTCATAATTCTAATACATTATTTTACTTCCTCTCCACAGCCTCTCAGAGCAAAGTAAATAAAAATAAACAAATAGACAAAACACACCAAGTTTATTTGGGCTTATCTTGGTTCACTGAAAATTGCATTCAGAAGGGGCCGTTCCACCTGGGCACAGAGCTTCCGGTGTGGGAAACCACAGATTCCCATGTAAGGGGATCCCCCAGCTCAGCATCACGCATCCATCAGCACCTTTTCAGGCTGCTCTATGGAACCCGAGAGACAGGTAACAGTACCCGTTGGCTGTGGGATGCGCGCCCCCAGAAGGGCTGGCCGATGGGGTTTCAGGTTTGGGCCGAGTGGAATCACTCATTCCCAGGTCAGCAGAGAGAAACCCAACAGAAGACACAGAAGAGGGAGAAACACACCCTGAGGCCACTTCTGTCACTGATCTTCACCAAATTCAGATTCGCTCAAAGGTCGAGTCTGGAGTTAAATGCCTAGTCATCCCAACAAGAACTAAATCTAGCTGGTTTCCTGTTTATTGATTTTGAACAGACAGGGGGAAAAATGAAGTAACTACATCTTAAGGGAGAACAAACAAACAGAGGCTGTTATTTTACTCAAGTTAAAAAGGTGTCCTACACCCTTGGAGAAACACCGCTGTTCCAGGGAGGGCTCTTGGAAACTCTCGGTGATGCCAAAAAGTCTTTCTCCTGCGTCTTACAGTTAAAATTCTAGAATGGAAGGATACAGGATCATATTTCATGGCTGTGGGGATTATTGTAATCAAATCCCTTTGGGCTGAGCTTCCCTTTTGCAGCCCCGCAAACACAACCTACTCGGTATCTTTGTATTACCAAGCAACCTTGTGCTGCCTCAGTGGACTGACCCAGGCCTGTGATCATTCCAAGCGCTGCCTCGGGGTTTCCCAGGGGAGAAGCCTGGAGGAACGGACGGGGGCCGGGTCTTCCAGAAAGTCCTTTGACCATTGCCTCTCGTTTCTTGTTGACTCATTTCAGCACAAGAAATGAGCTGGTGAGCCTCACAGTTCCACCTGTTGCTGTAAAATAGACCCATGTGTGGAGATATGAGGAATTGTCCTTTAAAACAGACTGGTCGTGACGCATGCCTGCATACGTGTGCATTAAAACCTTCAGAGAACCTGATCTTCCTGGTAACCTGTCCTCACAATCATGACTCAGTGTCAGACGGCCGTCCTGACCTGACTCCTCCCGCCGCCACTGAAGCCCTTCCCTCCTGCTGCGCTGGGTCACACTAACATCAGCTGGCCCCCAGGGACCCCTGGGGGAGTGTTCGTATTTTTTTTAGACATAGACTTTCATTTTACTCTTTGCTTCCTTATTTTACTTATCAACTTAATTATGGACTAGTTTTGTTGACGTATAGCTGCTACACAATATTACGCAAGCCACAGGCACCGCCTGACAGGATGCGATAAGAACACGGCATCACTTCTGAAATTTGGGGGTTTTTGGTGGCTGTTTTTATAAGGGCTGATTTTATAACCAGTTGATTTTTATATCCAAATTTATCTTTAACTGAAGGATAATTGCTTTACAATATTGCACTGGTTTCTGCCAAACATTTGCATGAACCAGCCATAGGTAAACCTATGTCCCTTGTGTGTTTTAAATGAAGGTACTGAACGTCTCTCCCAAAGAAAGACAATGCCAAAGAATGCTCACACTACCTACCGCACAACTGCACTCATCTCACACGCTAGTAAAGTCATGCTCAAAATTCTCCAAGCCAAGCTTCAGCAATACGTAAACTGTGAACTTCCTGATGTTCAAACTGGTTTTAGAAAAGGCAGAGGAACCAGAGATCAAATTGCCAACATCTGCTGGATCATGGAAAAAGCAAGAGAGTTCCAGAAAAGCAACTATTTCTGCTTTATTGACTATGCCAAAGCCTTTGACTGTGTGGATCACAATCAACTGTGGAAAATTCTGAAAGAGATGGGAATACCAGACCACCTGATCTGCCTCTTGAAAAATCTGTATGCAGGTCAGGAAGCAACAGTTAGAACTGGACATGGACCAACAGACTGGTTCCAAATAGGAAAAGGAGTACGTCAAGGCTGTATATTGTCACCCTGCTTATTTAACTTATATGCAGAGTACATCATGAGAAATGCTGGGCTGGAAGAAACACAAGCTGGAATCAAGATTGCCGGGAGAAATATCAATAACCTCAGATATGCAGATGACACCACCCTTATGGCAGAAAGCGAAGAGGAACTAAAAAGCCTCTTGATGAAAGTGAAAGTGGAGAGTGAAAAAGTTGGCTTAAAGCTCAATATTCAGAAAACGAAGATCATGGCATCTGGTCCCATCACTTCATGAGAACTAGATGGGGAAACAGTGGAAACAGTGTCAGACTTTATTTTTCTGGGCTCCAAAATCACTGCAGATGGTGACTGCAGCCAGGAAATTAAAAGATGCTTACTCCTTGGAAGGAAAGTTATGACCAACTTAGATAGCATATTCAAAAGCAGAGACATTACTTTGCCAACAAAGGTCCGTTTAGTCAAGGCTATGGTTTTTCCTGTGGTCATGTATGGATGTGAGAATTGGACTGTGAAGCAGGCTGAGTGCTGAAGAATTGATGAACTGTGGTGTTGGAGAAGACTCTTGAGTGTCCCTTGGACTGCAAGGAGATCCAACGAGTCCATTCTGAAGGAGATCAGCCCTGGGATTTCTTTGGAAGGAATGATGCTAAAGCTGAAACTCCAGTACTTTGGCTACCTCATGCAGAGTTGACTCATTGGAAAAGACTCTGATGCTGGGAGGGATTGGGGGCAGGAGGAGAAGGGTACGACAGAGGATGAGATGGCTGGATGGCATCACTGACTCGATGGACGTGAGTCTGAGTGAACTCCGGGAGTTGATGATGGACAGGGAGGCCTGGCGTACTGCGATTCAAGGGGTCGCAAAGAGTCAGACACGACTGAGCGACTGAACTGAACTGAACATTTCTCAGTCCCTTGTCTTCACGGGAACTGCCGGCACTCTGTAATGCTCCTCTGGGGCGGCATCCACGTCTTCCCGCTTGAGAAGGAGGTGGCCTCAGGCCAGCGCCCCGGGTGCTCCATACACCGGGGCTACTGGCCTGGGAGATTCCTAAGCAGCAGTCATCGGAATTCCGGACCACGCGAACAGTTTGAGTCACTGAATTAAGACTTTAGAGAGAGTGAAGATGAATAGAATTCAGACCCTAAGCGGATCCAGGGACGAGGGGTGCGGTCCGCAGGGGCCGGGTCTCCTGCCTTAAGAGATTGTCTGGAATGCTCCATGCCTGGGGGGAGGTCGGCGCGCTCCACCCTGGCGCTGACCCCGCCCCTGCTCTAGGGATGGACAGACTCCTCCCTGGGTTCACCCGTCATCAGGGCAGGGAGATGGAATCCAGCTCTCCAGGCTCGCAGAGCTGGCGTGGGCACGGCAGCGTCTCCTCAGCCGGTCAACGGGCTGTTAGCAGAGGACCCACAAAGGCAGGCTTCCCTGGACCCCTGAAAGGGAAACGGGTCAGACCCCCATCCCAGAAGGGCTCCTGAGAGGGCTCCCCAGAAGGACAGCTTCTGGGGAGCTGGGGAGTGGCCGGGACTGTGGGAGGTCCTGAGATGAAGTTTTAACATGTGCTGTGCTAAGTCACTTCAGTCGTGTCAGACTCTTTGTGACTGGTAGACTGTAGCCGGCCAGGCTTCTCTGTCCATGGGATTCTCCAGGCAAGAATGCTGCAGTGGGTTGCCATGGCCTTCTTCAGGGGATCTTCCCAACCCAGGGATCAAACCCACTTTCGATCTTTATATATTTATATTATAGATATGTTATATTACGTATATGTTTGCCATCATATCAGATCAGATCAGTCGCTCAGTCGTGTCCGACTCTTTGAGACCCCTTGAATCGCAGCACGCCAGGCCTCCCTGTCCATCACCAACTCCCAGAGTTCACTGAGACTCATGTCCATCGAGTCAGTGATGCCATCCAGCCATCTTATCTTTGCCATAGATATATTTATATTATCAATATGTTATATCATATACATCTTTAACATAGATACATACTATATCATATATTATATAGTCTATATTTTATGTATTATGTAATATGTTTTATCAGAGAAGGCAATGGCACCCCACTCCAGTACTCTTGCCTGGAAAATCCCATAGACGGAGGACCCTGGTAGACTACAGTCCACGGGGTCGCTAGGAGTCGGACATGACTGTGTAACTTTCAAGTAGACAACCTGAGCGACTTCACTTTCACTTTTCACTTTCATGCATTGGAGAAGGAAGTGGCACCCCACTCCAGTACTTTGGCCTGGAAAATGCCATGGACGTAGGAGCCTGGTAGGCTGCAGTCCATGGGGTCACTAGGAGTCAGACACGACTGAACAACTTCACTTTCACATTTCCTTTCATGCATTGGAGAGGGAAATGGCAACCCACTCCAGTGTTCTTGCCTGGAGAATCCCAGGAACGGGGGAGCCTGGTGGACTGCCGTCTCTGGGGTCGCACAGAGTCAGACACGACTGAAGCGACTTAGCAGCAGCAGCAGCAGAATATGTTTTATATCATATATTATAGAATAATACAATTATATACAATGTGTGTATTATATATAGAATATATATAGCTTGGTCCATGTTTTTCTTACAGTTTTTTAGATTACAAATGTTCCTGGACTTTGGTTTAGAATGAGGCAAGCAGGCTTGGACATCCAAGATTAATTAGAAAGCGGTCAAACCAGGCAGGTGGCACTAGGGGACCAGGGTCATCTAGTGTGGGCGCTGGTCCCCAGGCAGGAGGAACTCACACTCCAGTCTTGGTCCACATCCGCAGAATGCTGTCGAGACAGGAGGTCACAGCTGTGTCAAGGCTTCTGTTCAGAATAGCATAGGTGAAAAGCCCTGTTTCCGCTGATACCATCCAGGCCAAAATTCAGCACTACAGAAGACAAATTGGAAACCCAAAGAATTGATTTGCAAATTAGTAAGCAAAGGGTTAGGCTGAGGACCAGAACTTGTAACTCTGTTTCTGGACACATCTGCCGTTTCTGGACACTTTGTTCTTCACAAGAGGAAAACAGTGAGACCTGTGTGTGCATCTAGACATACAGGAAAGTGAGAAAAGCCTATCAACTCCAAGGTAGGGCTTTTAGAGTTCAGAGAATTTTGCAGATGAAATATCTTCCATGGAGTGAACACCCTTTCTGAAGACTGAGAGGCATAGATTGAACCAGCCGTAACCCTGCATTTTTCAGCAGCAGACAGCAGTGGGATCCCCCCTGATTACAGGCTCAAGACATTGGAGCATCTCCAAGACGCAGTGAATGGGGAGGTTTCCAGAATTAGGGGCTGATGACTCCCAACTCTCATTATCCTTGTCTGATCTTAACTTGCCTGTGCCCTGAAAACCTTAAAGAGACTATTTTTAAATAGTCTACTTGGCACTCCTTCTGTAAAACTTCTTAAGTACCCATTATAATATTTATGAAAGCACATAAAACCTACCACTATTAAAGGCAATTATTGACGATCTACTTGTATTTTGACTCTATCTCCCACCTCCCCCTCCATGACAAAGGAACGCTTGAGACAAAGATCTGTGTGCAAATAACTTTTAGATAAATATCCCCAGGAGAGATCAAAAGCAACAGAGTACTGTTTACCCCAGGATCCAGTCCTGACCCTTTATCTGTCAAATCCTGTAGCAGCAAGGTACATAGAGCCAGAGGCGGTCATAAAGACAACTACTGGCTCAGACAGGTGTCAGGGTGATGATGCTCTTCACAGCAGGAGATGTTGAGGGGTTTGCAAACCTCACTGGTGTCTTCCCCAGCCTTCCTGTCCCTGCTGGAAGCACTGAGAGAGCGTCCCCCACCCAGAGTCTGCTCAGTGACAGTGGAACCCCAGGAGGCGGTGTCGGGGCTTACATCTGGAGATAGTTACCATCCTTACCGGCTGAGACACATTTTGGGCAAATCAGATAGTGAAACAAGCCTTGTTCTGTTGAAACTGAAAGTGTTAGTCACTAAGTCAAGTCACGCTCTGTGTGGCCCCATAGACTGTAGCCCACCAGGCTCCTCTGTCCATGTGATTCTCCAGGTAAGAATACTGGAGTGCGTAGCCATTCCCTTCTCCAGGGCATCTTCCTGACCCATGGATTGGGTCTCCTGCATTGCAGGCAGATTCTTTACCATCTGAGCCACCAGGGAAGCCCCTTGTTCTGATGAGTATTTGTCAAGTGATGAGGCCATGTTTGTTTGCTAAGGCTGTCATAACAAAGTACCACAGACCATGTGTTTTAAACAATAGAAATGTGCTCCCAGTTCTGGAGGCCAGAGAACAAGGTGTCAGCAAGACCAGTTCCTTCTGAGCCTCTGCCGACTGTTGGTGCTTCACCAGCAATCCTTGGGGCTCCTTGCCGGCATTCTCCCTCCATGCATGTCTGTGTTCAAATTTCCCCTATTTCAGTAGGACAGGATAGCTGTCCTATTAAATGAACCCCCCTCAATGACCTCATCTTAATTACTTATACCTGCAGTGACCCTATTGCCAAATAAAAGCCCATTTTTAGGTGCTGGCAATAAGGACCCGAATATGGAGGCACTCAACTGCAGCCATGCTAGACGCCCCCACCCCTTGGGGTCTCTGTGCAGATACAATGAGCTGGTTCCCAGGGCAGGGAGCACGGAACTAGTACCAAGTACGAGCTGTCTGGAGTTGGCCATCACAGAGGAGCCGCTTCTGGACCTCTACACTTGAACCTTTGTGTGAGCTTTCAGTTGATTTCCCAGACTCTGGAGAGACTTAATAACTGAGGCAGTGAGCTATTCGTTACTTATTCAATTACTCTGACTCTTGAGCGTCCCTTGGACTGCAAGGAGATCCAATCAGTCCATCCTAAAGGAAATCAGCCCTGAATATTCATTGGAAGGACTGATGTTGAAACTGAAGCTCCAGTCCTTTGGTCATCTGATGCAAAGAGCTGACTCATTGGAAAAGACCCTGACGCTGGGAAAGATTGAGGGCAAGAGGAGAAGGGGGTGACAGGAAATGAGATGGTTGGATGGCATCATGGATCCAATGGACATGAGTTTGAGCAAACTCTGGGAGATGGTGAAGGATAGGGAAGCCTGGCTTGCTGCAGGCCATGGGGTCGCAAAGAGTTGGATACAACTGAGCAACTGAACATCAACAACAAAATTAAATGACTTGATCAAAGGTATTGAATTATAGACTTGTATCCATTTAGTTTCTGAAAAAGAGAAACCTACATCTTTCCTTCAATGTATCCATGAAACATCTAAAAACACATGCATAAATGAGAACTTGAAGAGAACGCCGGTCAATTCGAAATGGCAGAAGCGTTTCAGCAGCTCTTCTTTACTTTGTGGCTGTGAAACTACGATTCATTTTAAATGAATAAGCAACTAACAGGAGAATTTACAATCATGCTTCTGAGAATCTAACTGATTGATTGAATGTGATTTTTGTTGCTGCCGTTTATTTATTTTTGGTTTCTCTGGGTCTTCGTTGCTGGGCACGAGCTCTCTTCTGTTTGGCGAGCACAGTCCAGTCTCTCGGTGTGGTGCGTGAGTGTCTCACTGCTGTGGCTTCTCTCGTTGTGGAGCCCAGGCCCTAGGTGTGCAGCCCTAGGGGTATGGGCTTCAGGAATTGTGGTGTGTGGCTCAGTTCCCTGACATGCGGAATCGTCCCCGACCAGGGATAGAACCCACGTCCCTGCATTGCCAGGCACTGGACCACCAGGGAAGTGCCTATTTGAACATGTTTAACAGCCTTAAAGCACAAGCCTGGTGAATAACCAGGGGGAAATCTTTAGGGAAATGCAGGGGCCCTGTGTAGGAAGGAGGGGCAAGTAGCTGAGATGTTGGTTATGTAGCAAAGCAACATACCCAGGATGTGGACCCCAGAGAGTGAGCCCTCCTGCCTCATTCAGAGACCGAGTCACATGTGAATGCGAGAAATTCTTGGCCTCAACTTTATTGCAGAATAAAGACATGCAGCTGGATTTATTTAAGATTCTTTCTGGGGCTCCGAATCTCTCAGGCCTCTCAAAACCAGCCAGGGTCAAGTATGGCAAACACAGGGGTAAGCTCCGTCTTTTCTCTACAATTGCCCCTACCATTGAGCAGGGGGCACCCATTAGGCTTATACACTTTTATTGCCTCAGGTGCTGACCATGGTCAGGTAACTATTTCTGAACAGTATAAACAGAACACAAGGAAGAGAAGCAGACTGCTCTTCGGCCAGAATAAAACCAGCTGATGCCAAGTGGTTTAGGTGGGGTTCAGGAAGCAGAGAAGTTCAGGAAAGAGTTTGCTTTTAGACTCGATTCAGGGGCTTTTCCTTAAAGAGCCTGAGTTAGTCCATTCAAAGCACTTGTGAGTCTGGAATTCAGATTGCATTACAGAATGAAAATAATGAAAACGATACCTGTGTCAGAGAAATTAAGCGTTTCTATCAAAATACCAACTCAAGGTTAAGACACCACATTGTATGTTCCCTGTTGACATACTCAAAGAAAAAACAATATCCATTTCCCTTATGTTTTATTAAATTTTTAAGTTATTAAATTGTGGATACGTATCATTTTACAGCTTATCAAAGGTCCTGTGAAACAGCAATTAAACAGTGTGCACTGTTCTGCCAGCTTCTGAGGTCGAAGCAGCAAGAAAAGTTGGAAAATAGTTTCTTGTGCTTAGGATTCAGCACCCGGATCAAGCTGAGGCATTGCAACGATCATTGACTTAGAAGCAGGTCCTGTTACAGGCATGCTCCTCCAGAAACGAATCATGGAAGCACTCTTTTGGATGCCAAGGGAAAACATGGCCCTGGGTTCCTTTCTGCTTCTCCAGAACTATGTTTGGAGGGATTGAGAGATGCTATACGAGAGGCAGGGGTGGTAACAAATAAAAAGATAAACGAGCACTTACTCATTGAATTACAGCATTGATCTAGTCTGTATTCACAATGCTTTGAGTATTAACATATGAGAAAAACATTAGAGCAAGGTATTTATTAGAAGAAATATAAATAAAACAGCAACAAGTTGTTCAAGTTAGCTACAAGCAATTTAGCATCGTTGCCCTGAACACAAAAATAACACGAAAGAAATGTAGTCATTGTGTTAAACAAATGTCAATAGTATAAAGGAAGCTGAAAGTTCATGGAGAGAGATTAAAAATATCTCTCTTATGTTGATGGAAAAAATGCATGGATGGTCCTGCCTGAAGCTAAGATACGATCTCACAATGTGTTCACCATACATTTTCCACATGCAAGAGAGCAGGATGCCTATTTCAGAGTTAGGTTTAAAAGACAGGAAACAGAAGCAAGCAACTGGGAGCACATCACCAGTGGAACTTCTGGGTGACAAAGCTGAAGATGACCTTGACCTTTGGTGACCTTGACCTTTGACTGCCAGAACAGCTAGGCAGTAGGAGCAACTTTCTGCTTTTTACTTTGTATATCTGTTTTTTACTTATTGTCATTAATTAGGAGATAAATTTGAGTAATTTGACACTGTGGAAAGACATGCATACTGAGATCAAAAGATTTTAAATATTTTTTAAGGGTTTCTTTTTAAAATGAATAGCTTGAGTTTAAATAACTTAAAAAAAAAAAAAAACAACTGTCTTTGCCTGCTAAGTCGATTCAGTCACATCCAACTCCTTGTGACCCTATGGACTGTAGCCCTCGAGGCTCCTCTGTCCATAGGATTCTGCAGGCAAGAACACTGGAGTGGGCTGTCATGCCCTCCTCCAGGGGATCTTCCTGACACAGGGATCGAACCTGCGTCTCCTGCGGCTTCTGCATTGCAGGCAGATTCTTTACCCCTGAGCCACCAGGAAAACCCTGAAGTGTCCTTACGTACTATCTTTTTAAAGACTTTTCTCCTTATCCTAATCCGTTCAGGCCGCTCTAACATAAGTATCACAGTCTGAGCAGCTCAAGCAGCAGACTTTACATTCTCAGCTCTGGAGGTTAGAAGTCTGGAGTTGAACAGGGTTGGGTTCTGGGGAGGGCTCTCTCTGTGTCCTCTTACCTTGGAGAGATTACAGTAAGTAACAGAACTTACTAATTACAATAAGTCCCCTAATGAGTTCTGTTCTGAAAGAGTGCTTGTAAGTCCAACAAAGTTAGCCTAGACACCCAACACAGAACAGCTACATGGTACTGCACTGCAATAGGCTTATAATAGTTTTCACACGAATGATATGTAAAAAACAACCACATGCAAAAGAAAACAAATTTGAATCTTACGGTACAGTGACCTTGAAAAGTACAGTATTAAGTATAACAGCTGGTACTCGGGCTGGCATCCGTGAACAGGCAAGAAGAGTGACTGACTGGGGAGGTGGGAGATGGCAGAGCTGAAGGGTCGTCAGCAATGGGAGACACAGGGCCAGCTGCAGCGTCACGCACGCCTGATGCTGATGGACTGTGCGTTCGCATCGTTAAAAGATCACAACTTGAAGGCTCTTTTGTAGGGGACTTACTCTCTAATGGCGTTAATCCCGTCACAGGGGCCCAAATCTCATGACCTCATCTAAAGCTGGTCACCTCCAAAAGCCCCCACCTCCCAAGTCCATCACACTGGGGGTTAGGGCTTCAGTATATAGGTTTGGGGAGGACACACTGAAGTGCATAATGTGATTACTACAGAATCTGGGAAACTGAAGCAAAACATAGTTTTATTCTATAGCCTTGATTGGCATTGGTCAAGAGTTGGATTCCAGCTTGACTTGGTCACTGTGGGGGTCTGCGGTGAAGTTCATTCATCTCTTTTGAATAGACTTCTTCTGGAGCCCAGCCCCGTCCCTCATTTACATAATGCAGGCTGTTTTCTCCTTACAGCTGCGGAGTCCAGCAGAGGCCACAAGGCCAGAGAAGTCTAAAGTGGTCACCGTGTGGGTTTCACGGGAAATGTTTGCTGACCCTGGAGAGTTTTACTGTCCAGTCCAGAGGTAGCCATGCGTTCTTGAGCACTTGAAAAGTGGCCAGTCCATTGAGGTGAAGACTCAGGACAAAGAACTCAACGGATTTCTAAGACTTAGTGCGGAAAAGTATGTAAAATCGTAAGTTAATAAGGTTCTGCGTCAACTGGATCTTGAAATGATGATACGTTGGGCATATTGGTTTATATAATACACTATTAAACTCAGTCTCTCCCATTCACTTTTATTTTTATGCAGCTTCAAGAAGAATGAACACAGCACATGTGGCTTGCATTTGCAGCTTCTCCTACATTTCTAGCCCTGGTCCAGAGAAACTTTAAGCTGTTTTTTAACAGTAAGACTGCATTCTCAGCTCTGCTTCCAGAATGAGCCCTTGAGTTGTAAAAATTGGGAAACATTTTCATTTTCTGTTCTTGACAAAATTGCTTAATCTTGCTAAATCTGAATATAGAAAATTGGATCATAGTAAATACTGATTTGGTGGTATTACATTGGGGGTTTTTCACCCTGGCCCTGGAATCAGTTCAGTTCAGTCACTCAGCCATGTCCAACTCTTTGTGACCCCATGGACTGCAGCACACCAGGCTTCTCTGTCCATCACCAACTCCCGGAGTTTACCCAAACTCATGTCCATCGAGTTGGTGATACCATCCAACCATCTCATCCTCTGTTGTCCCCTTCTCCTCCTGCCTTCAATCTTTCCCAGCATCAGTGTCTTTTCAAATGAGTCAGCTCTTCACATCAGGTGGCCAAAGTATTGGAGTTTCAGCTTCAACATCAGTCCTTCCAATGAATATTCAGGGTTGATTTCCTTTAGGATGGCCTGGATTGATCTCCTTGCAGTCCAAGGGACTCTCAAGTATCTTCTCCAACACCACAGTTCAAAATCAATTCTTTGGTGCTCAGCTTTCTTTATAATCAAACTCTCACATCCATACATGACTACTGGAAAAACCATAGCCTTGATGAAATGGAGCTTTGTTGACAAAGTATTGTCTCTGCTTTTTAATATGCTGTCCAGGTTGGTCATAACTTTTCTCCCAAGGAGCAAATGTCTTTTAATTTCATGGCTGCAGTCACCATCTGCAGTGATTTTGGAGCCCCCCCCCCACCCACCAAAATAAAGTCTGCCATTGTTTCCACTGTTTCTCCATCTATTTGCCATGAAGTGATGGGACCAGATGCTGTGATCTTAGTTTTCTGAATGCTAAGCTTTAAGCCAACTTTTTCACTCTCCTCTTTCACTTTCATCAAGAGGCCCTTTAGTTCTTCTGTACTTGAACAGTACTGTCCATAGAAGTGAACCCGACCTGAACTGTCGATGTGTCCTGCTGGGGGCCACTCCTCATCGCCTCCCCAACGTCCAGGCCTCCTGCTCTCCCTTCTCCATCTGTCCCCAGTTGGGGGAGGGGGTGCTTCTTTACTGTTTGAATAACTGGAAGGTCGCTTCTGCCCGCCTCCCCACCCACTTCCTCTCCACCTATCATGGGGAGCGGGGACGGCACAGCCCCGACACTAAATGTGAGCTGGCTTGACTTCAGGCCCCTCTCTGCAGTATTCCCTGCCACAACGGCCCTCATCAGGCCCCCAGTGAAGCCCAGGAAGTGATGGAGCAGCCCGGCAGGGAAGTAGGGGCACCCATGGGGCCCCCAGGGAGCAAGGCACCCCCAGAATGTGTGATTCAGGCACCACTTGTGGTGTGAGATCACTCACACTCTTCTCTTGCCTCTGGATCGTCTGCAGGCCTGGGTGGCTCCCCAAGGCCGCTCCCGCTGAGAAAGAAATCAGGCAGGACTGGAGAAAAGCAAGAGGTATGATGGGGGCCAGAAATTGGACATGTTTGTGGAAGCACCATCCCAAGAGGGTCAGGTGAGCTCTGGCCCCACTGAGGATGGAGGGGAGTGTGGGGACCAGAGGTGGACCGAGTGCCTGGACTCTGAGACGCAAAGGCGAGGGGCTGAGTCCTGCCCCCAAGGTCGCAGAGGCAAGAGCTCGCCCCGAGGCCACACAAGTGGAGCCCAGAACCAAGGTCAGCTCCGAAGCCGACTGAGCCCCTTGGTATCCTTGCCAAAAGCTGCTGATCATCACTACCAAGCTTCCTGACCCCAATTAGACAAGACGCCTACTCCAGTGCTCACCCTATAGCGCTCCAATCACCTAACACCAAACTTCCAGCAGGAATTTTCTTTGTCTTGAGGCTGTAAAAATTAGCTATTAACCCACGAAAACTATCGACTCTCCCTGGCCTGTCAGGAGATCAGCCTGCTGCACTCACAGTGCCCGCTTTATCTCTGGCCTTTGTTCTGAATAAAATCACTCCCTTCTGAAATGCTCTGTCTGGAAATTCTTTTCCTATCCATACTCAAAATGCCTCAGCAGGTGGGAGGGATGAAGAACAGGCAGGCCGTGGATGAGACGGACATTTAAAAAGCTACATAAACTCTTTGAAGACCTGAAAAGTGGATGATTGAATTTTTGTTTGTGCAAATTAGATTCCTCCCCCAATAGTGGACGCTCTGACTATATTCCTCCAGCATCTCTTCTTTGTTGACGTGTAGACTCTGGCCTAAGACCCTGTGGAAAGTGAAAGTGAAAGTGTAGCTGCTCAGTCGTGTCCAACTCTTTGGGACCCCATGGACTGTAGCCTGCCAGGTTCCTCTGTGCAAGGAGCTCTCCAGGCAAGAATACTGGAGTGAGTAGCCTATTCCTTCTTCAGGGGACCTTTCCAAACCAGGGATTGAACCCAGGTCTCCCTCATGGCAGGTGGATTCTTTACTGTCTGAGCTCCCAGGGAAGACTAAGACCCTGTGGAAGCTTCTTTAAACATGTGTTCTGACCTCGTATTCTGTCTTCCAGGTTAGAAACGTGTGATAATTTAAAAACTCTGTGCAGCATTCGGTTGTGGGTCCTGCTAAACCCTTCAGCCTCTGCAAAGCTGCTCTGGGGAGGACCACGCCACCCTTACCTGTGATCACGTTCATAGACAAGTTCAACTGCAGTTCTGCCGCTGAATGTGCAGCTCAACATTTCAAGAATTCAATATTCTTGAATATTTTTCTCTCTAGTAGCCCAAGTTTAGTCTATCCAGCCTTTTACTTTGTTGATACTCACTTTTCAACTTTAAAAAAATGTATTTTAACAAAAATGGAGATCATTTTATCATGTGTGACAATCTGTACAGCAGTTTCACTATTGCTGCAAAAAACAATTGGCTCCTGAGAAAAGTCACAGGTCTGAGGTCACAGCCAAAGGCATTTTGCTGAGGTCATAGCCTGCAGCCCAAGCCGCATGTCCAGGAAAGCTACGGTTCCTGTCCTTGAAACAGGACATCAGCCTGGGTAGTGTGAAGGCACCATGGCCCAGGCGTGTGTTACACACTCACACACACTCACAGGCCAGTGTGCTGAAGAACCCAGACATGCCGACACACTCCTACTTGTTCACACCCACACATGGACACACCCACACACTCACAGTAAAGTTCATACCACAGACTTGTACCCACACTCATGCCAACAATCACACTGGCACATATAGGAAATGCTCAGAGGCACATGGACACACTGACACACTGCTCTCACACCGATGCACACAGTTTCAGTCAATAACACAAGAGCATGAACACACGCACGCTCATAGACCTGCTGACACAGACGCACGGGTCCCTCCTGGCCAACACGTCAGACACGCCTGCGGAGAGAAACTTCCCACCCACACAAACCTGCTCATGGACACACCCTAGCACACTCACACACACCTGACACACCCCTGCCATACACTGAGACACCGCTCCCATGGGAGCAGGCTGGGGTCTGCATGCCGGTGTTTTGAGTTTGGGCTCCAGGCAGATTCCAGAGCTTCCATTCTGACGAGGCAAGCAGACGTGGCCAGTGCAGGTCGGGCCCCAAGATACCTGCTCTGACTCCAGGTTGCCAGAGCGAAGGTTTCTGTGGAGTCACTCGTGGGCTTTCCTGCTATGAGACTCAGAACATGAAAACATGCCCCGAGAACCTGGACTCAAGGGGAAGACAGACGTGCAGTTAGTCACCAACCCTGTGGCTTGGTCCACAAGAGAAGTCAGCACACCTGATCTGCTTAGGTAAAATCGGAACTCTCAAATGGTGTCCAGGCTTTACTCTCCTAAATTTCTGATTCTGTATTTGATTCCGGTGCTTTTTCTCTGGAGTAAAGTTAGCCTTGAGGATAGAAAAAAAGATAATGCATGTGAGAAGTCCCTTAATGTCACCTCCATGGAGCAGGTGCTGAGGGATCCACCTGCTGTACAGATAGAGCATGGGGGCGGCCACTCAGATAAGTAGCGTCATGCTGCAGGTCCCACAGAGCCCAAGAAGCCCAATGCATGACTATCCTGGTGGGCCTGTTCTGGATTTGCATGCGTGTGTGCTAATCTGCTTTAGTCCTGTCCGACTCTTTGCAGCCCCAGGGACTGCAGCCTGCCAGGCTCCTCTGTCCATGGGATTCTCCAGGCAAGAATACTGGAGTGGATTGTCATGCCCTTCGACAGGGGATCCTCCCTACCCAGGGATCAAATCTGCATCTCTTACATTATTCTCTGCATTGGCAGGCGGGTTCTTTACCAGTAGCACCACCTGGGAAGCCCATTCTGGATCTAAAGTCTTTCAGATTGAGCTTGGATAAGGCTTCAAGCAATGAGGCACATTTATATCAGTTTCCAAGTGAAAAATGTCTTATGCACAGCCTGCACCTTTTATGGACATTGTCCAAAAAGTCTACCTGTCAAATTTGCTTCAAAATTTCCAGATGTGTAGAGAAGATAATGAAAGTGGAAAATGTCTAAGTGTTGATGATGTCCTATTCCAGAGATTGCTGCGGTGCTTGGTCTCCTGGGTGCTCCTTGAATCCTGGGTGTTGACAGCAGATACCCAGGACCTACCTGGGGTGGGTGGATGCCTAGGGAAAGCAGGCCTGGCAGAACGCCTCCGTCCTCCCACCTGGGGCCCTTCACTTCCTGCCTGCCCTTCAGAACTGAAGATCTTCGTGTGGGAAGCCTTTACCTGGCTACTCTGACTTTGCCCCAATCACAACTGTAGACCCCAGGAAATTGTGCTGAAGGACCCGCCCAGCGAGAGCAAAGGTGTGCCCTGCCCTGTGAGAAAGGAATGACAACGAACGTAACTAAGATCGCCAAGTAAAACTGACACAGTGACAGGAAAACTACAAAAACAGAAAAATGGTAAACAAATAAATCAGGCCAAGTGCAGAGAAAGGCATAAAGATTGGGTCCAATCATTCAAAAAGATGTGCAACCTCGCAGGTGACCCAAAACATGCAACTTCCAGCAGCAAGAGGATACACGCCATTGACCTTCACGTGGACAAAAGTTTAAACCGCCACCCCGTCTATAGGTGATGAGAAAGTGGGGAAATGCACAGGGCTGTACATACACGGCTAAAACCTGAGCGCAGTGTGTTACTGCAGAATCCGGCAGCAACCATCACAAGGTAACACGACATGCCCAGAGGCCCCTCTTTCTGAATCTACCTTACGTAACTTTTGACACATGGACAAAGGTACCGATATAGTGGCAAGGACGGCCATTGCTGGGACTCTCGTAAGAGCCAAGAACGTGGAGGAAAGAGCATAACTGATGGTCCAAAGGGGAATGAGATAAACTTGATTTCACTCTCAATTATGCCTATTGGGAAAAAAAATGTAACCAGGAAAGGGGTCCAATAATACTGTTACACCTTTAAAAAAGCAAAAAGGGAACAGTACACTGTTAGTCTGTGTCCGGTGTGTTTGCCCGGCTCTTGGCAGGGGAGCTGGCCCGGTGTGTACTCGTTTTGGGGGAACAGAACCACAGCTCTCTGCCCGGCAACAGTAACAACACAGGCACCTGTCGTTGGAGGACTCTGCCCTTTGGCAATTCTGAAAGTGCCCTCCTGACATTTTCCCTGTGAGTATCAAATGCTTAAAACTCAGTGTGTAAAAGTCTTTTGGGGCAAAAAGGCACATTCCAACTTATTGAAGCAACCATGCTATTTTTACCTACAGTCCCTACTACCTCATTCCAAGAGGAATCGTGTTAACCCTGCAAAGGTAGCTCTCAGCTGTGATGAGTACTGCAGATGTGCATGAAATTCAATTTTGGGAACCTGGTGCCGCACGTTCAGTTCTGCCCAACTCTTTGTGACCCCATGGACTGTAGCCAGGGTCCTCTGACCACGGGATTTCCCAGGCAAAAGTACTGGAGTGAGTTGGCAGTTCCTACTCCAGGGGATCTTCTCTTCCCAACCCAAGGATCAAACCCAGGTCTCCTAGGTCTCCTGCATCGGCAGGCAGATTCTTGACCACCCTGCCACGTGGGTGCCTCCTGTTAATTATGAATCCTCTCCTAGAATGCCTTTGAGATCCTGCTCCAGGTTTTATTTCCTCCTGCTGGTGGACACATCTTCTTTGAGGTGACTCCAGTGTGCCTGGTGGGACGTCTTGTTCACCAAAGTCTTTCTGCAGGCAACAGCCACCACGACACACTGCCTTCACGTGGCTTCTTTCCGAGGAAAGGGTGCTTACCCAGTAGTGTGACACTCTGCCAGTGCCGTTTTCAAGAGTAAACATGCGATTGTTCCATAATAATCACACACACATGTAAAACAAGGCAATGCTCAAAGACCCTATATGTTAATTAACATATGTCAGAGTCAGAACACATTTAATAATTGGCTCAGTCTACCAGTATCAAGCTCTGCAATTTTTCCTCTTTGATTTCCATCATTCTCCTGTAACTTGAGCTTCTCTTAGCTCTGTCTGCTTTGGCCGAATAAGTTCACACTCCCCCCAACCCCCGACTGCTGGGCTATGGACAGGTGTCTCTTACGGCCTCTGCACAGCTGTGTTCTTCACCTTGATGGCCATGCTGCTGCCTGAACCCCAGTCAGTGTGTGATTAGCAGAATCATCACCCAGACAGACCAGCAACTTTATCAAAATGAAAATCATTTCTCATCTGGGGAAAGTCTTTTTACTTTAGGAATTGCCTTTTATTTCAGCTTTCTATCTTTCCAATTGCAATCTATATTAGTGAAATCCTCTTCCTGTGTAAGTTGGTGAGAGATGAAATGCCCTTGGGGAATCTGTCTTATCTACAGAAGGGAAGCATAGGGATGGGGAAATCACTTCCGCTTTGGAATCAGGACACACTTGGGTTGAAGCCCAGAGGGACCACTTTGCGGCTGAGTGAAGCCCAACAGCTCAGCAAGCTCTCTGCTCCCCAGTCTCCACCCTTCGACACGTCATGATGCCTGCACTGCACACTGTGAGAAGTCCAGTAAGGTTGAAAAATGCCTGATGAAGCCAGGCACGCAGGAAGTACTCAGATAGTGGTATTATTGGATTCTGTGCAGATGGAAACAATACCATGTTATTTTGATCTTAAAACCAAGCTTGAAGAGATCCTCCTTCCCACCCTGCTGTCTGCTGCCCCTGTGGATGGATTGCTGTACAATAGAGAGAGGGGCTTCAGAGAGAGATGAATAAACCTGTTTGAAGAGTGTCCTGCTGGGTATTGTCTGGGGCAAGACAGGCAAGCTCGCCACATGTCTTCTCTCATCAAAAAGGGAGGGTGTGGGCACTGAGCTTCCTGGGGTTTTGCCACAATGGACGGAACGCCTGACGTGTACCCCTCGCAGGGTGTCTCAGGTCCACTGTTCTCAGTTGGAACCTGACTTTGTAAATTAGAGTTCTTTACCACTAGTTTACAAATAAGGGACAGAAAACCCAGTCTTGGCTGTGTGATCATTTTGGCCTCTAGACCCAAGGAGGAGACTGTAGGGGTGCTGGAGAAGAGGATGCTAGGCCCGGGTATGGAGACTTGTGCCCCCCAAAAGGGGTACAGGCAGACAAAGCAGGAAATTTATACAGGGCCTCCCCACAACCTCCAGGGTGGGTTGGCTGCTTCTGGTTCATGGGCCTTGCATCCTGCAGATTCAGCTTCTAGAAGAAGATGCAGTGGGCGTCTCCCATGAATACTCTTTTCTAGGAGAACAGCATCACCAGTCCAGCCGGGGCCCAGCGCCCGCCTCTGGAAGACGCCTCTGGGAACACAGAACCCACCAGATGTGCCCCAAAGAGGCACACCCAGGCAGGATCACATCTCTGAAGCTTCCCTTCTGTTTGCCAGTGTCTCTGGGCACCAAAACGTTGCCTGAAGCTAGAAGCTGAGGTCTCCTAAGCTCAGCCATCATCCTTCTCCTCACAGTCTCCAAGGGAGGTTCAACTGGCATTTATGAAGACAATGCAAACAGGCTTTGAGAACAGCTGAATTTACACTATGGAAAGAGCAATGCAACATTTACTGATCAGGAAAAAAGTATAATTAAATACAACAAGTGTTTGGGGTGTTAACTTTCTGGACGTCCTATCAAGAAATGTTGTTATTGCTGTTCAGTTGCTAAGTCACGTCTCGCTCTTCAAACCCATGGACTGCAACACACCAGGCCCCTCTGTCCTCTGCATCTCTTGGAGTTTGCTCCAGTTCATGTCCATTGAGGCCATGATGCAAACCAACCACCTCATGCTCTGTTGCCTCCTTCTCAAGCCTTCGATCTTTCCCAGCATCAGGGTCTTTTCCAGTGAGTTGGCTCTTCACATCAGATGGCCAAAGGATTGCAGCTTCAGCTTCAGTTTCAGTCCTTCCAATGAATCTTCAGGGTTGAATACTTAAAGGTGCCAACTTCCATCTCTTCATCCTCTGCCTGGATAAAAGAATCTATATTTGTCTAAAAATCCTATGAAAATGAACATTCAGGAGATAACGCCTGAAATTCCATATATAACTGACTCTCTTTGTTGTGCACTTTAAGTTAACACAATATTGTAAATCAACTATACTCCAATGTAGAATAAAAGCTTACCAACAATCTTGATGGTTAGTAGAAAAAAAAAATCTGGATGAATTGAAACCATACAGAGTATATTCTTTGACCATAATGTATTTAAATTAGAAAACAATGAGAAAAAGATTTACAAACATTCCTTAGACAGTTAATTCTAAGTAAAACATAAATCAAGAAAAACAAATTGATAATATTTAAAATTTTTTAAAAAGAAATGCAGGAAGCAGTATTTTTAATTACTGTACTATAAAGAGAAAGGGACCAAAGAAAATCACGGTTTGTACAATCACCAGTAGCAGTTAAACCTCCACGTGTGCACTGCTCTGCTCAGTGCATTTATAAAACCATGCATACCACGATAGATTTTACCCAGAAATCAGCAAAGTTGCTATATCACAAATGGAATTTCCAGAGCCAGTGGCTCCAATCAAATGTGGAAGTAGTCAAAGTCAATTTTCATTTGGGGTTTCCTGGGTGGCTCAGTGGTAAAAAATCCACCTGCGACTCAGGAGCTGCAGGAGATGCTAGTTTGATACCTGGTTTAGGGAGATCCCCTGGAGGAGGAAATGGCACCCACTCCAGTGTTCTTGCTGGGAAAGCCCATGGACAGAGGAGCCTGGCGGGCTGCAGTCCCTGGGGTCGCAGAGTTGGACACGACTGAGCACACACCCACAATTTTTATTTATGGAGTCTAATTTGTTGTAAGAATTTTGAGATAATTTTGGACTTCTTTTGGTGGTGGGGGGTGTGCAGCCAGTACATAAAAATCATAATTCTGATTCGATTGTGTTACACCCCATGAGTCTAATTTGTATAGCTGCACATCCGATACATAAAACATTCAAGAAGGTTTTCTAGGAAATTTGCCCTTCACCGTATTGATTTCTATCAAAACGATCTCAAACATTGCAAGCTCGACCTTTTCTTCTTTAAAGACAAAATAGTCCCCCAAAGTGACAACATCAAAATGTTATCATGTAGAAAACCCTTTGGTAAGGCATGTATGTGTCCTCAGGAAGTAATGGATGAGGGCACCGCCTCAGGAAGCAGAGGCAGCCTCCTGTGCTGGAGGGTGATGTATCCTTAGATGGGAGAAGGTGGATTTCGCGGGCTCGTTCCCGCTGTGACCAGCGGCCCCACTTGTGAATTCCTGTGTGACCAGTGGCCCCACTTGTGAATTCCTGGAGATTGTAGTGTCCCCTCATGAAGAATGTGCCTCCAAGTTTTGCCAATCTTTACCGAAGCTTTTCTAGGACTTTCTTTTGTCAGCAGGATTATTGGTTTTCAGCCTTAATCACTAATATGACAACCTTAAAACTATGAAGTGGAGAGACGGAGTAAAGGTTAGAAGCACTGGAATGGCTAAGGTCTGTGACTGCCAGCTGAGCCACTTAGTAAGAGAGAAACCTGGCGTGCCGGTGTCCACGTTGATTGTGGCATTAAACACGCGCTGCTTATTTACAGGACTAGGATTGAGAAAAGGGAACAAGTGAACTGAACTAGGACCTGGCAGTTAAGGACTGTGAAAAATCAGTCATCCAGGTAAGCGCTGTTCTAATGGAAACTTTAAAATCAAAATTACGCACAATATCCACGATGCATTACGTACAGAACTGTAAATACAGGCAAGGCCACCATTGCTGCTCCGTCCCTTTGCGCCAGGCTCCAGCGCGGCTTGACACGGCGTGGTCTGCAGAGCATGGGTTGGTACATTCGTGAGGACAGATTCTCTGGGACGGGGGTTGTCTGGGTCAGAGTCCCTGCTCCCTGTGAACATGGCAGACAGAACAGAGCAGAAGGGGAGAGGGGAGGGGGAGAAGATGTCTGTACAATTTGCTGCTTAGTCGCTCAGTCGCGTCCAACTCTTCACGATTCCACAGACTGTAGCCCACCAGGCTCCTCTGTCCATGGGATTTCCCGAGCCAGAATACTGGAGTGGGCTGCCATTACCTTCTCCAGGGGATCTTCCTGACTCAGGGATTGAACCCACGTCTCCTGTACCTCCTAAATTGGCAGGGGCATTCTTTACCACTCGTACCACCTGGGAAGCCCATATACCATACAATTATTCCTATATATAATATATATTATTTTATTATATTAATGACAACTCCATTACTATTTAAATCATTATTATATTGTAATATGGGTTTCCCTAATGCCTCAGATGGTAATGAATCTGTCTGCAATGTGGGAAACCCGGGTTTAATACCTGGGGTGTTGGGAAGATGCCCTGGAGAAGGGAATGGCTACACACTCCAGTACCCTTGCCTGGAGAATTCCATGGACAGAGGAGCCTGGTGGGCTACAGTCTGTGAGGTCATAAAGAGTCGGACATGACTGAGTGAGTATCAGTTTCTCTTCACCTATAATACATCTTTAGAATAATTTTATTATAATCTGTTAATAATTGATAATAAAATAAGTTATTATAACAAGTGATTTTTATTTATCATTAATAGGCAATAAGATGTATTATCTAAAATATATGCAGATATGTAATGTGTACACACATATGCATGTACACATACATACAAACATCCACGTGTACATATATGTATTATCTGTTTTTATTTCTGGTACAAGTTTTGTAAGGCAAAGTTAGCTTATGCACATTTTTATGCAGTTTCTTTCAGATATTGGATTGGTTTCTCCAGTCCTGAGCATCACAGCTCATAAGAGGCTTCCTGGCCTCGTCCTAGCCCCCACCCTGTAAGTCCGGGTGGGCTGCTCAGACTGAGCTCCATGTGCACACGCGTCCGCCACCCTGTGTGCAGAGGGCCTCACCTCAGGCCGCTTTCCAGGCAGAGGTAAGTGCCTGGGAACGTGATTTTCAAAAAGCCAAAGAACTGAGGTGAATCTTCACATCAGACATCAGGCAATGAGTGTGGGGAACGTCTCTTAAGGGGTGGATGAGTACCTTTCAGATGAGAAGCGGCGTGACTTATCCACAGACCAAGGAAAGAAGCGTTGGGATGTAGACAGGCCCAGCCTGGGGGCCACATCACAGAAGCGCTTAGAGCCCGATCCAGGAGGGAAGGGGACTTGGTGTCTCAGCGCACGGATGAGCTATTTGCAGGAAAGCCATCACGCACGTGCGGTAAAAAAAACTCTCCCGGAAACGGGCAGATGAGTTCCGCATGTCAGAAAAGCTATGTTATTGCAGGACAATTCCTAAATCCCAAGTGAAGTCCCACTCGAGAGGACGTGTCTAAAAATAAAAAAGTCTAAAGAGAACCCACCTTGTACTGGGGGAACACAACAGAAGAGAAGGACAATTCACACTGTGGCTCAGTCAGGCGAATGACACGGGAAAAAGAACACAGTTCAGGGTCGGGGGCCGGAGATCCCACTTCCAGGCTTCCCCCGGAAGCCTTATTCAGCTAAAACACCGCATCTGATAACCCTCAGCTTGGTCTACTGACAATTTCATCGCAATTTCAGCAGCAGTTAGAGAGGGCGTCAAAGCAACTGTGGCTCTGGAGTTGATGCGGAGTAGAGCGACTTCACTTTCACTTTCCACTTGCATGCACTGGAGAAGGAAATGGCAACCCACTCCAGTGTTCTTACCTGGAGAGTTCCAGAGACGGGGGAGCCTGGTGGGCTGCCGTCTATGGGGTCGCACAGAGTCGGACACGACTGAGCGACTTCACTTTCACTTTTCACTTTCATGCATTGGAGAAGGAAATGGCAACCCACTCCAGTGTTCTTGCCTGGAGAGTTCCAGAGACAGGGGAGCCTGGTGGGCGGCCGTCTATGGGGTCGCACAGAGTCGGACACGACTGAAGTGACTTAGCAGCAGCAGCAGCAATTGGATGTTGGCTGAAGGAGAAGAGGCAGAAATCTGGGGGGGAGCTGCTGGTGTTACTGGTGTTACTGGTCGTCCTAGTGTTACTGCCATCCTGGTGTTTACTGTCCTGCGTGCAGACTCCCTGGGGATGAGATGTCATCTCGCCAAGGGTAGTTAGGCCAGTCTCAGGAGGATGAGCAGGTTGAAAGGTCTGCAAAAGGATGGTTGTGATGTGCTGTGAGGTTACTTTTAAGAGGGAGAGAGGGGAGGGAGATATAAAGAGAGAGAGAGAGTGAGCATCCATAATGGACTTTCTGATGAACTCATCTTTCACAAGGACATGTGGAAAAGATTAAAGGGAGGGTTTTTGTATAAGGAACAATGAGAAAGTTAAGATCACATACTTGAAAAAATTTGACAGGAAAATGAATGTTTAGAATGACCCATGGCTTTCAAAGTTGATAAAGACAAAACTTGGCTTCTCAGTCCATATTTCAAATCATAAAAAGAAGAGCAATGAAGATTTAGACACACTGCTGGGAGGAGACGCTCTGAAAACAGAATTTTCTAAACCTTTATCAGTGACCTGCAGGGGACATTATCCTTTAAATATAGCTAATTATAGAGGACTCTTTACACAATAAAGTATAAAAATGGTCATTGAGCATACGCAAAAATGCTCAATTCCGTTAGTCATCAGGGAAATGCAAATTAGCGTACTCCACCTATCAGAATGGCTTTTTGTTTTGTTTTGTTTTTCATGATAGCACCAAATGTTTCTATGGAGTAACTAGAACTCTTGTATGTTGCTGGTGGAGATGTAAAAATACAACCACTGTACTTGAAAATGTTTGCCTGTTTTTAATAAAGCATGCAGGGATTCTATGGTTCAGGAATCCTAACCTTAGGCATTTCCTCAAAAGATATGAGAACATATCCACAGAGTATATGTACAAGAAAGTCCATGGCAGCTTTAACCATCATAGCAAAAAACTAGAAATACAGGGGTTCATCAGCAGGAAACTGGCTCAACGGTGAGGTGTCAACTATGGAATATCCTGGAGGAATGAAAACAGATGAGTCTGAATATCAAGTTCCAAGTCAGGTAAATGTAAATCCAATCAGTGGCTAAAAAAAAAAAAAAAAAAAGAAAAGAGAAAGGACAGAGGCTGCCCTGGAGGATGTGGGGATGGAAGCTGACTGGAAATGGACTTGAGGGTACTTTCTGAGACTGTGTAATTTCTGTATCTCTATAGGGATTTGGTGACACAGATGCATACATTTTCCAAAATCTCAGTGAGGAAACACTTAGGATTTGTCCTTTTCAGTCTACCTGAGTTTTATATCTTAAACAAAAACCTGTAAATAAATATTAAATTCTAAATACTGAATTCTGCCGCTTACCATAAAATGCGTTGAAAAAAAAAAGCATAGATGAACGGATGAAGACATATGAAGCAAGCGCAGTCAAGTGTTCTTGGCGGACTGTAACTTGTGAACGTACTGATATTAAAATAGTCAACTTTGCTGCATGTTGAATATTATAATAAACATTGAAAAATATTTATATGAAGGAATGAAGCACGTGTAATAATTCTTTATCACGGTAACCTGAAGCGTTCTATGTTGGTGTAACATTTTCTAGCCTAGATAGATCATGTACAATGAACTGAGAATTTGCGGATGAAGTCAGGGTCAAGACTGAGGAATGCTAGAGATTCAAATATAGTTCTGGTTGCCAAATAGAATATGAAAGTTTAACTAAAGTCGTATACTATTTAAATTGGCACTTGCCCTGAGTAAAGCTGCCCTCTAACTTCTCATTATCTGTTCCTGAAAAATGAACAGCAGGATGGCAAACTCCGAGGTTGGAGTGAATATTGAAAAAGATGATGTAAGTGAATGGTTGTGCTGTGCTCGGTCGTGTCGGACTCTGTGACTCCATGGACTGTAACCCACCAGGCTCCTCTGTCCGTGGGATTTCCCAGGCAAGCATACTGGAGAGGGTTGCTATTGCCTTCTCCAGGGGATCTTCCTGACCCAGGGATCGAAGCTGAGTCGCTTATGTCTCCTGGATGTGCAGGCGGATTCTTCACTATTAATGCCACCTGGGAATGCTTAAACATGTACATGTAACACAGCAAATAAACACGGTTTGTCATTATTACTATCGCTGTGGATTTGAGTTTGTTTAGAACACAAAGGAGTCAGGAGCAGTCCTGGCCAGCCGCTGGAGGCGACCCAGCGTCCAGGCACACCCACCCTCCTCACAGTAGCCCTCCTGAAGCCTCCTGCTCTCTGCCAGTGCATGCCCAACAGGGAGCAGAGGGAGGCATATATGAATAATTTACGTTTAAAATGGCAATAAAGAGGTTAACTCCGTATCTGGACATTGAATTTTACAGAAATGATAATGACTATTGAAATAGCTCCTGAGAGACGGTTTAACAGAAATGATGGTTAAAGGATTGGTAATTAAGATGAAATACAATGCAAACATGCAAATCAAAGCTGCAGTGAGGTATCACCTCACCCTGGTCAGAATGGCTACCATCAAAATATCTACAAACAGTAAATTCTGGAGAGGGTGTGGAGAAAAGGGAGCCCTCTTGCACTGTTGATGGGCATGCAAATTGATAGAGCCACTTTGGAGAACATTATGGAGATTCCTTAAAGCACTAGGAAAGAAACCACCACATGACCCAGCAATCCCTCTACGAGGCCTGTACCCCGAGAAAACCGTAGCTGGAAAACACACATTACCCCAGTGTTCATAGCAGCACAATTTGCAATAATTAGGACTTGGAAGAAACCTAGATGTCCACTGATAGGTGAATGGATAAAGAAGTTGTGGTACATATATATACAATGGAATATTACTCAACCTTATAAAGAATGTGTTTGAGTCAGTATTAATGAGGTAAATGAACCTAGAACTTGTTATACAGAGTAAGAAAGAGAAAATGATTGTCTATTAGCACATATATACGGAATCTGGAAAGATTGTACTGATGAATCTATTTGCAGGGCGTGTGTAGAGACTCAGACAAAGAGAACAGACCTGCCCACACATCAGGGGAAGGAGAGGGTGGGCCAAACTCAGATAGAGAGAGAGAGAGAGAGAGAGTTACATACATACACAGCCATGTGTGAAACAGATCCTCAGTGGGAAGTTTCTGCGTAACAGCGGGGTGCTCTGAGACAGCCTGGAGGGGCAGGACAGTGTAGAGGTGCGGGAGGGAGGAGATTCAATAGGGAGGGGCGTATGTATACTTACCCGCTGGTTCACATGGTTGCATGGCAGAAACCAATACAACATTCTACAGCAATTATCCTCCAATTAGAAAAAAATAAAGCAGAAGATGAAATTCAGAGGTTTAGTACAATCAGTGAGACTGCATCTTCTACAAAGGTTCATTTCAGCATGAGCGTGAGTCCTCAGGCGTGGAGAACGGCTGCTTCATTTCCAGTGGGACAGAACAGGACCGTGGTCGTTGCCCCACCCCGTGTCCTCTACTGCCTCTGGCCTGCGGACAACGTTAGTCAAAGAATAAGTTTAATCGGAGAAGTGCGAAATGCTGCAACAAAGGAAAACAGTCAAAGGAGACTAAATAATAATAATGTAGTCTTTAAACTTAGTCCAGGACCTGTAGTTCTTTCTCAAAGACTATAGATAATGTTCTGAGCCATATCCTGTGAGCCGTCTTATAGATACTAGAACACTCGGTGGAGAAGCTAACTCCATGATGGCCAGCCTGTACCCACCCAGGACTTGAGCTGCCACAATTCCGAGAACTGACTGCAAAGAAATGGGAAAAAAGGCATCCGGGAACTGAAGACTAACTGTACCTAACACAGTGAAGACGATGCTGGTCAGACGACCGATGACTAACTTGAAGATGACTGTCAGAGCTGACTGTGCCGTTCTGCATGTTACCCCCCAGCCCCAGCTCTGTCTACAAAAGCTCTCACCCTGCTTGTCAGTGTCTTCGGGGATTCGGCCACTGAACAGATGTCGTCACCCTTCCCCTCCCAGTCGCTGGCATCTGAAATAAAGCAAACTTACCTTTCCACCAGCCTGGCCTGTTTATTGGCTTTTGGGCAGCGAGCAAGAGGACCCTCCCGCTCCTGGTGACACCAGCATCTGCTGCCCCAGGTCTGGTCACCAGGTAGAGACAAGAGGAAACTCTCCATGCGGGTCCTCTGCGTGAACCCAACCCAAGTGAGGCGATCGGCGCATGAATGGCAGTGGATTGGCTCCGTTAAGACAAATGAGCTTTGTCTGTTCTACTTTTTAAAATATTTGCGGTCTAAGCCATATCTTCTTTAATATGAATTTTTGCCTTTGTTCTCTGCACAACACATCATTTTTAAGTTATCAGTTCAAGAAAAATGAGTCATTTCCCATTCTCTCAAACCATCCAGGTACTTAATTTTTAAAAGTGGTCATTTTTCCCTTAGAAGGAAAGATGCTCATACAAATGATGCAACTTTGAAAATGACCATTTCACTACGGAGGGTGTCTATACCCTCTAGTTAACAGGCTGCCCCCCGCTTAACAGTGGGGTCCCTTGACGTGGGGCCCCACTGTGTTCTTCCGAGAAAGTTCTCAGGTTGTTGCAACGAGGAACCTGGGCTGATATCCCCATTCCCAACCAGAAGAGTTTGAAGAAGCCTGTCTCAGTGGGGTGACTCTCCCCACCTTGATGGCAGAGGATATCTGAGGACGTTGGAGGCATTGGGCTGTCAGGACTGGGGAGCGGGAGGGAGGCTTCTACCATCTATCTAGTGGGCAGGGTCCTCGGAAGCTGCTGTGCGCCCCAGCCAGCTCTAGCCCAATGTGTGAACCGTCCAGGGTGGGAGACCCTGGTCTGGAGGAAGACCAAGCTGCTAATTGAAGGGGCAGCAGAAGATTTTGGATAGAACTTCTGGTTTTAGGGACCGTTCTCCCTGGCATCAATGAGGATCCTGAGAATGGAATAAAGATAGTCTCTCCATCACCTTTTCCCCCCTCTCAGCTCACGGTATGTATCTTTCTCTTGACAACACGCTTTCACAAATTGGGTCAAAATTCCCCCTTCCTTTGCCTTGCTGTGTGTGTGTCAGCTCATCATGTTTACTGACGAAAATGACGTTGCACCGTAATGACAAGGAAAAGGCAGCATCCTCTCGGTCCATGTAGAGTGTGGTTTGAGGTTTTACCTGTGAACCGCCTGTGAACATGCTCTCCTGAAACCTGACCTTTGGTGCCGACCCCGGCTCTCTGCCTTTCCTCTGGGTTGTCTTCCTTTCAAACTGACTCAAAGAATCATTTTTTCCCCCTCTAGGGTTTTCATGAAAACCTTTCATTTTTTAAAATTCTGTGCATTTTCTCCCACACTTATTTGTGTTGTGATTACTTCTCACAAACAACTTCCTGTGAGTATTACCTTTTGGGCAAAATAGGGAAGCAGATCTTTTTGAACAAGAGCCTCCACTAGGGCACTGCATTGCAAAGATAAATTGTCCATAGGTGCACCTACGTGTATGAGTCGGTTTTATGTGTGTGTACATATACACAGCCTGCACACACGGGTCCTTAACTTATATGTTTAAAAATATGTTTTCCTCCTACTTTAAAGATATGTCACTAGAAGAAATAGCTCAGCAGTGTAGCTGGAGTTCAAAGTATTTGAGGGAATGCTTTCAGGGACTTCAAATCAGTGGTAAGAATTTCTGATGAAACACTACAGAACATCTGAGATCAGCTACCAGGAGAAAGATAAACAAATAATCTCCACTGTGGTGAAAAACAAAATGTATATTTTACCCAGGAAGCCACAAGGAAAGTGGATGGAGCCTGCCTCCATGTGCATGGCAAGCTCCTTTGCTGCCCGGGGATGCTGTGTGTGCAGACCCCCTGTATTGCTCCCTCATCCAAAGGCAGGTGTCCGGTCCCTTGTATGGGAGCTGTGCCTGGGCTGGCAGCTTCCCCTTTGGCTCAGATCCACATTTAAAAGATTCCTTAGAGGCATAGAGTTTTAAGAGCTGGAAGAGCTCACAGACACCAGTTTCCTGGGTTTACAGATAAAAGACTTGTTCTGAATTGAAAGGACACGACTTGCCCAAGGACCACTGCTCGGTACTCACAGAAATGTGCTCTACACACAGATGGCTAGATTTAGTTGAGACTTCTTTACACTACATGAGTCAGGAGAAAAATGATACTTTTTCTCCAGCACTTTAAGACTTCAATTGTTATCACCTCTCCTCCCACTGCACAATCATCAAAATGAGTGTAAGCCTCTCCCCTACACAGAGAATTTTCTCTCTACCCTGGTTGTATATGGGTGTCTCTCTTCTCTGAATTCTTGTTGCTGTTCAGTCATGTCTGACTCTTTGCGACCCATGGGTTACAGCACACCAGGTTGCCTCTCATCATCTCCCAGAGTTTGCACAAACTCATGTCCATTGAGTCTGTGATGCCATCCAACCATCTCATCCTCCGTCGTCCCCTCTCCTCCCACCTTCAATCTTTTCCAGCATCAGGGTCTTTTCCAATGAGTAAGTTCTTCATATCAGTGGCCAAAGTATTGGAGCATCAGTTTTTCCAATGAATATTCAGGGTTGGTTTCTTTTAGGATTGACTGGTTTGATCTCTTTGCTGTCTAAAGGACTCTCAAGAGTCTTCTCCAGTACCCCAATTCGAAGACATAAATTCTTTGGTGTTTAGGCTTTTTTATTGTCCAGCTCTTACGTCTGTACATGACTACTGGAAAAACCATAGCTTTGACTATACAGACCTTTATCGGCAAAGTAATAATGTCTCTGCTTTTTAATATACTTTCTAGGTTTGTCATAGATTTTATTACAAGGAGCAAATGTCTTTTAATTTCATGGCTGCAGTCACCAGTCTGCAGTAGGAGCCCAAGAAAATAGTCTGTCACTACTTCCACTGCTTCCCCATCTATTTTCCATGAAGTAATGGGACCAGATGCCATGATCTTAGTTTTATGAATGTTGAGTTTTAAGCCAGCTTTTTAATTCTCCTTTTTCCACTCTCTTTTTTCACTCTCCTGAATTCTTGTAATATCATCCAATTGTTTCAGTTCAGTTCAGTCGCTCAGTTGTGTCCGACTCTTTGTGACTCCATGAATCGCAGCACACCAGGCCTCCCTGTCCATCACCAACTCCCGGAGTTCACCCAGACTCACGTCCTTCGAGTCAGTGATGCCATCCAGCCATCTCATCCTCTGTCATCCCCTTTTTCTCCTGCCCCCAATCCCTCCCAGCATCAGAGTCTTTTCCAATGAGTCAACTCTTCACATGAGGTGGCCAAAGTATTGGAGTTTCAGCTTTAGCATCAGTCCTTCCAAAGAACACCCAGGACTGATCTCCTTTAGAATGGACTGGTTGGATCTCCTTGCAGTCCAAGGGACTCTCAAGAGTCTTCTCCAACACCATAGTTCAAAAGCATCAATTCTTCGCCACTCAGCTTTCTTCACAGTCCAACTCTCACATCCATACATGACCACTGGAAAACCCATAGCCTTGACTAGATGGACCTTTGTTGGCAAAGTAATATCTCTGCTTTTGAATATGCTATCTAGGTTGGTCATAACTTTCCTTCCAAGGAGTAAGCGTCTTTTAATTTCATAGCTGCAGTCACCATCTGCAGTGATTTCCAATTGTTTAGGTGATCATAAACGTATATTCTGTATGTCTTCCCAAAAATATCCTCGTGGAAAGGATTCTTAAGCTTCTTTTATCTTCACTATAATTTCTAGATGCATCAACAGTAAAAACTGTATAAACATGACAATCAAAGATAGTATGTAAATGTATTTGTGACTTTCACTTAAAAATCTCAGTTAAGGGACTTCTCTGGAGGTCCAGTGGTTAACAATCTGCCTTGCAAGCAGGAAACGAGGGTTCAATTCCAGACTTGGGAACTAAGATCCTTCTTTGCTGCATCAACTGAGCCCGTGAGCCACGTCTACTGGGCCCTCGGGGCACTAATAGAGCCCATGCACCACAACGGAAGGTCCTACATGATACAACCAAGGTCCTGTGTGCTGCAAGTAAGATCTAGTGTAGCCAGATCAAAAAAAAAAAAAAAAGAATTAAAAATTAAAAAATAAAATCTTAGTTAACAGACTTGACTTTTTCTTTCTTTCTTTTTTTGGTTATTTGCTGACTTAAAATAGGCATTGGCAATCTAGATTTGTAACTATCATAGTTGATCTTTTCTGAAAATTTCTAGAGATGATTAGTAAACCTGTATAGCTCTCTCTAGTTCACTTAATATTTTAACCTATACAGACTTTCCTTTATAGTTCTTTCTCTTTTAAGAGAATCTCCCTTTACTTGGAAAAGTCTATTTCTTATCAATTATCTGTGTCTTAGTGTACAAGTGATAAGCTTTCTTTTGTAAAAAGGAGGGGTCCTTAAGCCCAGAATTTTCTACATTCAGTATATATATAACTACAAGATTTTTGAGAGGTTGCTTTGT
This sequence comes from Bubalus bubalis, assembly GCF_019923935.1. Lineage (NCBI taxonomy): Eukaryota > Metazoa > Chordata > Mammalia > Artiodactyla > Bovidae > Bubalus > Bubalus bubalis. The sequence continues at coordinate 68,737,609 of NC_059175.1, read as the reverse complement.
ATATTTTCAGAAAATACTTCCTAGATTTAAATTTATTATTAATAAATCTGGCATAACTCTGCACACACAGGTGCCTAAGGAAACACTGTACAGTGTTGAAGGTCATCACAGTGCTTGGGCTCAGTTATAAAAACCCTCACAGAATCAATCCTAAATGGCAGAAGTTGGAATCAATTTTCATCAAATATAGATTTTAGATTTTAACACAAGGCTTATTAATATCTTGGAATTATGTACTAATCAATAAAATAAGCAATGTGATTATAGAGACAATTAGAAAATCAGTAATATCATGAAAAAATAACTATGCATTTCATTTAAAAAAGGCAAAGAGTTTCAAAAAAGGGAAGGGGCCTTTCAGAAAAGTCTTTCCAAAATTCAAGATGCATTAAAAGCATTGAAAATAAAATTAGTATTATTACCATACACAGTTGACTATAAAATATCATTAATTGATTCTATTTGTTGAATAGCAGTGTTTTAGAATGAACAAAAATCACTGCCTTCTGAGATATACAGGTTGATAAGGCAAAGCCTGAACTCAGAACCATTAAAATGTGTAAAACCAACAAACAAGCAGAAAACTAGAGAAGCCATGTGCTACCAACACAGGAAGTCGCACAAAAGCATATTTTGCTGAACGCTCTTACACATCCATGAGATCTACATCAACATTCACAGACTAGGTGGAGAACACAAGTGAGCAGGAAGAAAGGTGTGTCAGGGAGGCGGCAAAACTGTATTAGCATCATGAGAACAACGATGAAGCTGCATTATAAAAACACTGAACTCAACTTTTCCTAAACCATATTGGAAAACTGAGGCACAGAAGCACCCAGGACCAACCAGCTAATAAAGGGTGAGTGGGGCTGAACACTCACCCCTCATTCCACAGAGCTGTTCTGTGATTCAACACCCAAGGAGGAGCCCTTGATGAACCTCAGGTGTGTTACTGCTTTTTGTTTTATCACTTTCTTTGCTGATTATTCCAAAGTGAAAGTGTTCGTCACTCAGTCATGTCCACCTCTTTGCGACCCCATTGGACTGCAGTTCACCAGGCTCCTCTGTCCATGGGATTCTCCAGGCAAGAAGACTGGAGTGGGTTGCCGTGCCCTCCTCCAGGGGATCTTCCCGACCCCGGGATCGAACCTGGGTCTCCTGCCCTGCCGGTGGATTCTTTGCCATGTAAGCCACCAGGGAAGCCCAAATTAACCCAAGGACATAATCAATTTGATAAACATAGAATATGACTATATGCGTCATCGCACTTTATAAGTGTTCATGTTGGAGTTTTGCTTTTTTCACTGCTCTTTTCATCCAACAGGCAAGTTTTCCATTCCCACACAGGTGACTGGCCATGGTGTTCATGTAGTTACCGAAACTGGAGTATCTGAGCTGGTTTGAGGTCCACAGCGACCTCGTGGTTTGGTAGACGTTCACCTCTGTGAGAGCGGGCGAGGTCCCCACAGAGACGCCGGCTTCTCCTGTCCTTGGCTCTCCCGCTGCAGCCCCGCAGCCCGGGAGCCCTCTCAAGGTGCAGTGGCAGACGTGTCTCCGCCACAGACTGCAAGCTGGCCCCCCGCCGTTTGGAGACTAGCCATAAACAAACAGCCTGTAAAAACGTTTGAGAGATTTATAAAACTTTCACTTATGTGATTTCATCGATTGGATAATTGAGGGCAGAGCACACGGACATACTTGGAAGTCTGAGTGATCCTCTTGGAATATTTATACTGATTAAACAAACCAGATAGCTTAAAAATCCCTTCTATAGTTCATATTTTTATATACAATCTCATTTCTTGAGACACATAAAAGTCTACTTACAGTGGCAATGATTTTGTGAGTTGAAAAAACATTCAATGGCAAAAAAATGTTTGTAACAGCTCAGTCAATAGACTGTTGAAAGTCAAAGATGAATGGTATTTTGGAGAAAGAATTGGCTTGAACTTAGAAGTGCAACTTTGTCAAATACCAATTAATATGACGATTTGACAAAGTTAGGGGAAGTCGTGTGCAGTTGTGTATGGTACAGTGCTCCCACCCAAGAGAAGGAAACTTGTACTCTAATGAGAAAAGAAGACCAATTAAAAAGAAAGGAAAGCTTTCAAGACCCAAAATGTTTAGTCTACATACTAATGTTTAGGCTCCACAGTGCCCAAGCAAATGTGTCTCCTCCAAGGGAATAAATCTTGGGAATGGCCCTCCCACCAGTCAATGGGGCACAGACTATGAGAACCTCTTTAATTTATGGGGAGAAATGATTGTCCTTTCAAGTTTGCATGAGACAGCATGACAAGGAAATAAATGCATGATGAGGAGGAAATCCACGGGGCAGGCATGTGGATTCTACGCCCCTCGGCCTTGGATCACAGAGACCAGATCTCTCATGGACACAACGACAGGGACCCTGAAGCTCATTTTTCCAAACCACCTCGGGCCAGGCTCACCACTTGCTCCCTCTATTTCCTTATTCCCATGACCCTGGAGATGTGTCTTCCTAGTTCAGAAGGAAGAGCATCAATTCTTAGAGAGGGGTGCAATGTCAGAGGTTATCAACTCCTCTCAAGATCGCCATTTGCTTGTTCTCTAATAAAGACTTCTGCAAAGGGCTGTTTATAAATGGCCTCATGTAATATGCCGTTCCCTAATACTTCCTTTTCTGAAACAAGTTTCTCGTTTTGTAGGCTTTTTATTTTGTATTGGGGCAGAGCGGATTAATAAACAACGTTGTGATGCTCTCAGGTGGCAGCAGGGGCTCAGGCATAATATGCATATGTGCATCCCTTCTCCCCCAGCCCCTCCAGCAGGGGCTCAGGCATAATAGGCATATGTGCATCCTTCTCCCCCAGCCCCTGCCCTCAGACCGCTGCATAACAGGGACTAGAGCTCCTTGTGCTGTACAGCAGATCTTTGTTGGTTATCCATTTTAAATATAGCAGTTTATACATGTCCATCCCAAATTCTCTAACTATCTGGTACCCACTCCAAAACCATAAGCTCATTCTCAAAATCTGTGTGTCTATTGCTGTTTCCTAAGTTCATTTGCATCATTTCTTTTTAGATTCCACATAGATGTGATGTCATAATCACATCAGGGGCCTAACAGAAGCAGAAGATCTTAAGAAGAGGTGGCAAGAATACACAGAAGAACTGTACAAAAAAGATCTTCACGACCCAGATAATCATGATGGTGTGATCACTCATCTAGAGCCAGATATTCTGGAATGCGAAGTCAAGTGGGCCTTAGGCAGTATCACTACGAACAAAGCTAGTGGACGTAATGGAATTCCTGTTGAGCTATGTAAAATCCTAAAAGATGATGCTGTGAAAGTGCTGCACTCAATATGTCAGCAAATTTGGAAAACTCAGCAGTGGCCACAGGACTGGAAAAAGTCATTTTTCATTCCAATCCCAAAGAAAGGCAATGCCAAAGAATGTTCAAAATACCGCACAATTGTACTCATTTCACATGCTAGTAAAGTAATGCTCAAAATTCTCCAAGCAAGGCTTCAACAGTATGTGAACCATGAACTTCCAGATGTTCAAGCTAGATTTAGAAAAGGCAGAGGAACCAGAGATCAAATTGCCAACATCCGTTGGATCATCAAAAAAGCAAGAGCATTCCAGAAAAACATCTACTTCTGCCTTATTGACTATGCCAAACAAAGCCTTTGACTGTGTGGATCACAACAAACTGTGGAAAATTCTGAAAGAGATGGGATGCAGACCACCTGACCTGCCTCCTGAGCAATCTGTACGCAGGTCAGGAAGCAACAGTTAGAACTGGACATGGAACAACAGACTGGTTCCAAATTGGGAAAGGAGTGCATCAAGGCTGTATATTGTCACCCTGCTTCTTTAACTTATATGCGGAGTACATCATGAGAAACGCTGGGATGGGTGAAGTACAAGCTGAAATAAAGGTTGCAGGGAGAAATATCAATAACCTCATATATACAGATGACATCAGCCTTATGGCAGAAAACAAAGAACTAAAAAGCCTCTTGAAAGTGAAAAAGGAGAGTGAAAAAGTTGGCTTAAAACTCAACATTCAGAAAACTAAGATCATGGCATCACTTCATGGGAAATACATGGGGAAACAGTGGAAACAGTGAGAAACTTTATTTTGGGGGGGGCTCTAAAATCACTGCAGATGGTAAGTCTGCAGTGGTAAGACAGCAGTCATGAAATTAAAAGATGCTTGCTTGTTGGAAGAAAAGTTATGACCAACCTAGACACCATGTTAAAAAGCAGAGATGTTACTTTGCCAACAAAGGTCGGTCTAATCAAAGCTATGGTTTTTCCAGTAGTCATGTACAGATGTGTATAAAGAAAGCTGAGTGCCAAAGAATTGATGCTTTTGAACTGTGGTGTTTGAGAAGACTCTTTAGAGTCCCTTGGACAACAAGAGGATCCAACCAGTCCATCCTAAGGGAAACCAGTACTGAATATCCATTGGAAGGACTGATGATGAAGCTGAAACTCCAATACTTTGGCCACCTGATGTGAAGAATGGACTCATTTGAAAAGACCCTGATGCTGGGAAAGATTGAAGGCAGGAGGAGAAGGGGACGACAGAGGATGAGATGGTTGGATGGCATCACCGATTCAATGGACATGAGTTTGAGTAACTCCGGGAGTTGGTGATGGACAGGGAGGCCTGGCGTGCTGCAGTCCATGGGGTTGCAAAGAGTCAGACATGACTGAGCAACTGAACTGAACTGACTATGATATTTCTCCTTCTGTGTCTGACCTACTTCACTCAATATGACACTCTCTACATTCATCCATGTCCCTGCACATGGCATTATTTTATTATTTTTAATGGCTGAGTAATATTCCATTATATAAATATAAATGTATATTATATTATCATATATTATACCACATTGTGTGTGTGTGTGTGTATACACCTTATCGACTTTATCTATCCCTCTGGGTAGAAATCAAGGTTGCTTCCATGGAATACCTGGGTGCATGTTTCTTTTCAGATCACGTTTTTCTGCAGATAAACGCCCAGGAGTGGGCCTGCAGGTCATATTTAGCTCTATTTTTAGTTCTTTAAGGAAACTCCATACTTATCTCCATAGTGGTTGCACCAATTTTCTTCCCCACCAACAGTGTAGGAAGGTTCCCTTCTCGCCACATTCTCTCCAGCATTTATTATTTGTGGATTTTTTGATGATGGTCATTCTGACTGGCGTGAGGTGGTCTCTTCTGAAGTTTTTGATGAACTTCACACTGCAATTTGGGTTTTCTTTTCAACAAAGAAAGTAAGAATTTAATCTTTAATCAGTCTTGTCTTTTCTTCTTCATTAAGATGCAGCATTTACATGTGGAATTTACACTAAAATGTGGCTGCACCTCAGAGATGAAGGACACGGAAATCTGTGAGTGCGTTACCGAGTCAGCATGTGTTTATCGAGGGCCAATGTGAACCCGATTTAGGGTGCTGCTCACAACTGGTTCCCCTCTGCAGATGGCAGCTGTAACAGAGCACAACAAACTCCTGCTTTCTCCCCTCCAGAGGAGAAATCCAGCAGTGGCACCTGGCGAACGTGAATTCTGGAGGAAAACGGAATGGTGCGTAGTCATTCATTCATGTCTGACACTGCAACCTCCTGAACTGTGGCGTTCCAGGCTCTTCTGTCCATGACATTTCCCAGGCAAGAATACTGGAATGGGTAGCTATTCCCTTCTCCAGGGGATCTTCCCAATACAGGGATCGAACACATGTCTCCTGTGGCTCCTGCATTGGCAGGCGGGTTCTTTCCCACTAGCGCCGCCTGGGAAAGCTCTGGAAGCAAGTGAAAGTGAAAGTCGCTCAGTCGTGTCTGACTCTTTGTGACTCCATGGACTACACAGTCCAAGGAATTCTCCAGGCTAGAATACTGGAGTGGGTAGACTTTCCCTTCTCCAGGGGATCTTCTCAACCCAGGGATCGAACCCAGGTATCCCACATGGCAGGCAGACTCTTAACCAGCTGAGCCACCAGGGAAGCCCCTGGAAGCAAAGGTCATAACATCAAACCCAGGCTCTGCCATCTGCTACCATGTGACTCTGGCCAAGTTACAGAATCGCTTTTCCTCAGTCTTCTCATCTATATATTGGGTATAACAGTAGAGCATTAGTAGGACTTCATGGGAGGAAAACACATGAATTACTGCTTCCTGGCATAGCAGCTGCATCATGACAATCACAGACATTTATCAACAACCTAACCTGGGAGAAGGCAGGGAGGGAGGAAGAGAAGGGAAAATTCCTACAGAAGTTGGAGCCTGAGGCTTCGCCCTGAAAGGCCAGCAGAAGTGAGCTTGTACAGGGTGGGGTGAGAGGCAGGAGAGGGTAAAAAGCCGGGCTTGAATAGTGAGTGTGATGGAAGGGCAGGGACTCCATCACTGCCTTGTCTGGTGTGGCTGCGAGTGGGCAGTGAGGACTTCACCTGCCCCACCACAGCCTCGCCCCCTGCTGCCCGGAGTCCACACAGTGACAGAGGAGGCAGAGCCCCTTCATGACATCAGTAATGCCAAGTCATTGAGGGAGACTTGATCTCTTAACTGAGAATAAATCGTAACAACAAATGTCCACCATGAATCCAGCAATACGCTAAAATACATTGTAATTAATTGCCAAAGCATCTTTGTGCAGTATTCGAGTGGCATGTTTTGTAAAGTGGAAACGACATGCTTTCACACAGGCTTGCGCATCTCTGGACCAACATGCTTCCCCGGGGAGACGCAGAGGTGAGGAGGGATTTGAAACAAGAGGTGTGCGACCTGCCGGGATTTATATTTCAGGTGGACGACCCTGGTTGCTTGTGGGCAGATGTGCGGACAGAACCTGGGTTAGGGGATCTCCTGGGATCCAGCAGGGGTCGGGGTGGAGGGTAGCCTGCAGGTCACCGGACAGAGCTTGGGTGGGTGGAAGAGCATGAGACGTGTCTACAGTGATGCGTGATGTCTCCAGCCATAACACATCACCCTCTTCCTGACATCTCCAGTGTGCTTTTATCTAGAGCACAGCATGGAGACTCCTGGGAACACAAGCATCTCTCCAGCACCATCCCCTGCAGGAAAGTCTCCCAGGGACCCCAGCTACCAGTGTCCTGCTGGCTTCCTTGCTGCCCACCTCCTGCCCAGATGGCCTCTTCTCCACCTACTCCAGCCTGGGAACAGGGAATAGCTGCCCTGTGGCTCACTGGTGGTCTCAGCATCACGTGCAAGCCTCCTAAGAGTGAACACCCGCACTCGGGGGCTTTGTTGTCCCGGGAAAGGGGGTGGGGCTGTGCAGGAATCCTTTGGGTGCATCCATCATACTCTTCCTGCCAAAGTGCGCTGTGTGATTACCCTTGTCCGGCAGCCATGTCTGCTCTCAGTTCAGGACTTTCTTCAGACCAGCTGACTCTTCTCAAGCATCAGTCAGAGCTCTCTGGGTTCCAAGTTACACAGACACACCATAAATTAGTTTAAGGGGGGAATGATCATGTGTTTTTGGTAGGGAAGGCTCATTTCGTCTCAGATTACTAGGAAATCCGAGTGGAAACGGACTGCGTCGCAGCATGATGCTGAAGTCCCAGTGGGGACATGTAACCAGGACCTTTTCCTTCCCCACCCCCAGCCCTGCACTCCCTAGCCACAGAGCAAGCTCACACACAAGGCTGAAACGTAGGACCTGTCTGCCCTCAGATTTTGAAAAATGCTAGGAGTCTGTGTGGAGAAGGCAATGGCACCCCACTCCAGTACTCTTGCCTGGAAAGTCCCATGGATGGAGGAGACTGGTGGGCTGCAGTCCATGGGGTCGCTAAGAGTTGGACACGACTGAGCGACTTCACTTTCACTTTTCACTTTCATGCATTGGAGAAGGAAATGGCAGCCCACTCCAGTGTTCTTGCCTGGAGAAGCCCAGGGACGGGGGAGCCTGGTGGGCTGCCGTCTATGGGGTCGCACAGAGTCAGACACGACTGAAGCGACTGAGCAGCAGCAGCAGCAGGAGTCTGTGTAGAGCAGCACAGTTCTCCAAACATCACCGGCTTCAGCGGCTTGGCAAGTCCCAGGAGCAGCAAGAAAGGCTCAGAGACTGCACTCAGAGCATCAGCCGGCACAGGGTCCTCTAGGGAGCCTCTGTCTGTCCCTGCCACCTCTCTGTAGAGAGAGGGCAATGTCGATTACCATCTGCCCCTTAGAAAGGAATTGCAGTTTCGTGGTGAGTGTTGTTAATGACCTAAACAACAACGGCAGCAACGAACACACCTAGATATCACTTTGTAAGGCATTTACTTCATTGGAAGTACTATATTTTATGCCAAGGATTTGTGTAGAGTAGCCAGAAATGGCCCCCTTCTTGGGGGCTGTGGATCTGCAAACATGCAGGGAGAAGCTTCAGGGAGAAGCTTCAGGGAGAAACACTCGTTCCTTAGACAGTGTGCCCTTATATGTTTGGTAACATTGCACCATGTCAGAGCCAATGGGTGTAATGTGATAAACATTGTCATATCTTGCATGCTAATTCACCGTAGCCCACTAGGATCCTCTGTTCATGAGATTTTCAAGCCAGAATACTGGAGTGGGTTGCCATGATGTGGTACATATATACAATGGAATATTACTCTCCCATAAAAAAGAAGGAAATAATGCCATCTGGAGCAACATGAATAGACATAGATAATACCATACTAAGTGAAGTAAGTCAGACAGAGAAAGACAAATATCATTTTATATTACCCATATATGGAATCTAATTTTTCAAAAAAAAAAAGATAGAAATGAACTTATCTACAAAGCAGAAGAGGACATCTAAACATAGAAAACAAACTTACAGTAGCCAAAATGTTAATATCGGGGGTATGAAGCGAGAACTTGTGATGAACACACATACCACTATATGTAAAATAGATATCCAATACAGTTCTGGCACAGTCAACTCTGCTCAGTATTCTGTGATAGCCTATGTGAGAAAAGAATCTAAAAAAAAGAATAAATATAGGCATATGTGTAACTGAGTCACTTTGCTGTACACCTGAAACTAACACAGCATTGGAAACTAACTATATTTCAATGAAATTAAAATATGAATAAAGAAACATTCAACTTTGAGCAATGGCCTGAAGCACAGATGAACTGGGAAAAGTTTGGCTGATGTCAATATCTTTCTAAACGTAACTCCACTGAGAATGCTTGCCAGAGCTCTCCAGTCCTCACAGATAGTTAGTTCCTCTGGTTCCACCACGGGTAGTATGTGTGCACATGTGTGTGTGATGTCAAGATACAGATATCCTTGAATCTAAATTGCATAAAATCATAATTATTTGTCTTCTGTGTATTACTGTTTTTACTTGCTTCCAACCTCTTAACTGAGTGATTCCTAATTCCTACACTTTGGATTTGAGACCTGATGAAAGAAATATTTCATTGTATGCAGTGGTTTTGAAAAATGTCTATTTAAGTCCTCATATCAGACTCAGATTTGCTCAAACACTACTTTCTGCCTCTTTGTATGTCAAATGAGTCTCCCTTTGTAGGTTACTTTTAGTTTTTAAATCACCTTCACATGCCTATTCCCTTTATTTTTAATTCAGATAGTACTTTTAAGTACAAAAAAATTCAAAGAATGAGATTACCAAAAGCATTGTTTCCACCATTCAGAATTAATGACACTGCCTGGTACATTTTTTCCCCCTAAATCTTTTAAGCAAAAACTTGGACTGAAAGATAGAAACCCACAAACCATTCCTCCCTTTCCATGATGAGGGTGAGGGGTGGGAGGAGGTGCTGGAGAATGAAATGAAGGAAGAAAGAAAACTGAACTCTGATCAACTCCCTGGCATATCCACCTTTCCTCTTCTCCTTCACTCTGCCTCGGGCATCATCGTGTTCTCCTAAAGCTTTCGGACCAGGCGAGGGGCGGAGGCAGTGATGAGTGATAAGCTTACCCCTCGCCCCACCACCGGTGCCCGAGACCATGGTGATCACAGCTTACATGAGTCTGGAGAGAACCATCCAAAACATGAAACTCAATTTATTTCCCCTTGGTTTCTCTTTATTTTCAGCAGTCAGTATGCTCACCTGGGAAATCCCACGGACAGAGGATCCTGGTAGGTTACAGTCCCTGGGGGCCACAAAGAGTTGGAGATGGCTGAGACAAATTAGCAGTCGCACGGGGATTCCTTAATGGGGTTCCAACTCCTGAATATACCAGAGAGATGGGCGCACACCCCTTGTTCCCCCACAAATCTGCAGATCGAAATCTGGGAAAGGGCCATTGAGTCCACTGTGGGAATAATGCCTGAGAATCTGGAAGGTGGAGGAACACTTAGCCCCAGCTGTGGGTGTCTCAGAGAATGTGGCCTCCGGTGAGAATTCAACGGGCTGTCCTCCAAGACGTGATGATCATTTTCCCCATGAGCGCAGCAAAGAAAGGAAAGAAGTGCTGAGAGCTAGCTTTCTCAGGGAGACAGGTCCTCCTGCTGAACACGTGTTGCAGACCCAGCCGTCAGGTGGGCGGGAGGGGGCGGGGGAGCAGAGATTTCTGGTGCAAGAGATGGCGGAAGGTTTGTGAATTTGAGCCCGTGTTCCGGTGTTCTCCTGCCTCAGTGGGCTGACGTTTTGAGACCACGGTGACTCCCACGAAGAGGAGGAAGGGGCCTGCAGGGTGCCTGGGACCTCCCTGGCTCAGCTGTGAACCCCGGGTACAGTGCACGTGCCCAGCCCTGGACTAAACCGCAGACGCCCACTCCCCCGCTCAGAGCAGTCACACTGACCCCAAGGAAGCCAGCAGAAGAAAGCGCTGCCAGCGGGGGACAGTGGATGTTTCAGTGCCCTGAAGCTGGCTTAAAGTCGCACGGTCTGCCCAGCTCATATGCGCATGTGGTTTACTGACCTTTTATCTCAGCTGATTACTCACTCCTGTGGTTCCTCTAAGCACCCACAATGTCAGGACCGACGTCTGTGTCTGTTTCCTCAAAATCCCAGTGAGTAATTGAAATTGGCCCTACTGTTTTTTAACTTTCTGTGGGGAGCCCAGCCCAGCAGCCCATCTGGTGTGGAAATTTTTGAAAGACACGGAAGGTACATTATTCTTAGCCAAAGGATTTCTCTTGGAATTTGAAATTGCTCTCAGTCTTTCATCCTTGCTTCCTGCGGCCTCCTCGGTCCCCATGTTGTGACCAGATGCCCCAGAGACACTCAGAGACTGTTTCCCCTTGGCTTCACGTTGGGGCCACAGAAAGGCTTCAGTAACACATGGAGTTTATTCGCAATAACATTCCAGCCTATCGTATATAGTAAAAATAAAATGGAAATCGGTAGATGGCAGATTCAATCATTTCCCTATCCGCACATGGTGGTGTTGTTTGGCCTCTAAGTCCTGTCTGGCTCTTTGTGACCCCGTGGACTGTAGCCCGCCAGGCTCCTCTGTCCATGGATTTTCCCAGGTAAGAATACTGAAATGTGTTGTCATTTTCTTCTCCAAGGGATCTTCCCAACCGAGGGATCGAACCGGAGTCTCCTGCATTGCAGGGAAATTCTTTACCATTGAGCCACCAACGGTGCTAGAGAGAGATGGCAGAAATCTCTCAGGCACAAACATCTCAATTGTTTTAAGTGGGGACCCAGTACACCTTGGCCACCCCCAGAGCGGTCGTATGTGAAAGCTGGTGTTTACATCTACAGTTTTTTATGATGAGGATGATATCGTCTATGAGATGACTCTTCTGCACTTTGTGTGAGAGAGATTTTGCTTTCTCTCATCAAACTCATTGCCTGCCTTTCTTTACCACTCAGCTTTGATTCTAAATTTTAATAAGGCTAATGATATGTTATGCATTCATTTGATGACATACCTCATATATATGTGCAGATTGTTTTCATAAATGTCCTACAGTTGAAATATATCAGAACCTATATAGTATCACACATAGCACGATACAAATTATGATCATTTATAATTTAAGTGTTGCGATGGACAAAAACATTTTATAGACATTAGTAAACATTATTAAAGATGTTTTACCTGTTGTATTTCTGGAAAAAAATCCGATGGTGTTATCTGATTATAATCACTGTAGATACTCCATGTATAAATCCAGCACTGATTCTTTAACCAGATTGATATTCAAACTGTGCAGAAAGCTTTCCGCTAACGAGGAGAATTTTAAATGCTGAAGTTCTGCTTTATACACAATGTCTTCCTGACTTGAATAGTAGTGACATGGGGTTCGGGTCATTCTGATGATGCTTCTGACTGACTCTGCACCTCTGTGACTCCACGTACAGGAGAATCTTTGAATGAGCCACAGTCATCCATGACTTGTCTAAGGCTCTGAAGTGGGCCGCACACTCCATCTCCAGCAGCAGGTGGAGGCTGAAGAAATCCTTGACCTTGGCCCTTTCCTACCTTTCAATCCCATAAGCATGTACTGAATTCCATCCGCTGTCAAGTACCATAATGAAGTGCCAGGGACTCCAAGTCCAGGCCCTTGTACCTCCTCTGGGGCACGTCTTCCAGGATGCGCTTTCTGCTTCTTCTCACCCTTCCCTGTCAATCCATCTCCATTTAGTTCCGCTGCTGTCTCTTGCTCACGTTAACTTTTCCCAGGATAATCGTCACATCCCAGAGCCTCCATGAGATTATCTAAAGAGCGTCTCACATATCCACAGCTACACATGACAAGGAGAAACAGAAAGTAGAAACAACCACCATCCATAATTAAATCCAATGCAGAGTGAGTCATATATGTATCAGATAGGTTTCTTCAGCGTGAATTTGCCATAGATAAAAGTCTTCACTTGGTCGTATGTGAGCAGTTGTTGTGGCCAAAAACATTTGAAAACAGACAAGAAACTATTTTGTAAGAATGGTGTCATTTCAATGTATCAATGCAATTGCTTTTTTATTAGAGCTCCTACTGGTTACTTCCCTATTAGTAAATATTATTAGCCTTTTACTAAATTAGCACTTTTCTGTATTTATTGATTGATTGATTTTTATTAATTTATTTTCAGTCAGTCAATTCAGTCCCTCCTCCATGTCCGACTCTGTGACTCCATGGACTGCAGCATGCCAGGCTTCCCTGTCCATCGCCAACTCCCAGGACGTGCTCAGATTCATGTCCATCAATTCGGTGATGACATCCAATGATCTCATCCTCTGTCATCCCCTTCTCCTGCCCCCAATCCCTCCCAGCATCAGGGTCTTTTCCAATGTGTCAGCTCTTCACATCAGGTGACCAAAGTATTGGAGTTTCAGCTTCAACCTCAGTCCTTCCAATGAACACCCAGGACTGATTTTCCTTAGGATGGACTGGTTGGATCTCCTTGCAGTCCAAGGGACTCTCAAGAGTCTTCTCCAACACCACAGTTCAAAAGCATCAATTCTTCTGTGCTCAGTTTTCTTTATAGTCCAACTCTCACATCCATATAGGACTACTGGAAAAACCATAGCCTTGACTAGATGGACCTTTGTTGACAAAGTAATGTGTCTGCTTTTTAATATTCTGTCTAGGTTGGTCATAACTTTCCTTCCAAGGAGTAAACATCTTTTAATTCAGTGTTGACTGGAGGATCTCAATCTCCATTTATCACCCCTCTGTGCTTCAACTGAAGACCCTGGAGCCTTGGCAGTCATGGCTTATGGATGCAGTGTAAAACATCCTGTCTAAGTGACGTCCCTACTTCCTGCAGCCCCAAGACCTACCCTTTGTTGCACACTGAGAAAAGACTTAAGTTGACAGTTACCACAGAATGTGAGCAGTTTGAATGTGATCAGAAGAAATGGCGAGTATATCCAAAACCCAGTCCACTTTTGCTCATGAGTGACCTGTTTGGACTCCCAAGCCACCTCCGTGGACCAGGATTTTGTCACTTCACTGTTAACACTTTTAGCCTAGTCTTTTGTGCATCTGACTGTTTGATGCTCCTGACTTCCTCCAGGATGTAGTGGCACTTACGCCAATGGCAGTGATGGTGAGTGCACACGTGCGAGGCCAGGAGTTCCGCAGCCTCTTGCCTGCGGTTCACATCAGTCTTGGCTGAAGACATTGTCACCGTCTCCGTCTCAGAGGCCAATAATGAAAATAAAAACTTAGTGTCACCTCATGTTATTAGGCACATCTGGCCTCCAGCAAATCAGCGCTGAATATTAATTGGAAGGACTGATGCTGAAGCTGAAGCTCCAATATTTTGGCCACCGAATGCAAAGAGTCAACTCCTTGAAAAAGCCCCCGATGCTGGGAAAGATGTTAAGGCAAAGGAGAAGGGTGCCGCAGAGGACAGGATGGTGAGATAACATCACTGGCTCAATGAACAGGAATTTGAGCAAACTCCAGGAGAGGGTGGAGGACAGAGGAGCCTGGCATGCGTGGGGTTGCAAAGAGCTGGACACGACTTAGTGACTGAACAACAGCAACCGTCTCCAAAGAAGCTCAACAAGAGAAATCGTTATTATTTTCCACCACTTTGTCTAATACATTTTCAGTGGCTGATTCTCCCTGGTCGTGTGACCTTCAGTGGGAACGGCCCATCCATCATGCTTTGAACTTTTCATCCTGTCTCATGCTCATTTCATCTTTGCAAGGAAACCTTTGTCCGCAGCCCTGTTTACGACTCACGAGGGAGCTGCAATCTGTACCTCCGAAGCTCATGCGAGGCTCAGGTTTGGGGGGAAAGAGCACGAGCTAAGCACCTCCAGAATCAAGTGCACTTGGTTGTGGAGAAAACACACCCACCATTTTCTCCATCATCACCTTGGGTGATAAAAACTCTCTGCTTTCAATAGAAATCAAATACTGCATGTGCAGTAGTGACTTTCTAATAGGCATCTGAGAAGTGTCCATAAAACTGTATAGACTTTGCATTTCTTTACATCAATAGAGAGAGTGAAATTAGACCTGATAATTTTGTTTGGTATAATATAAAGCCTAGCCTGTAAACGTTGGTCACCAGCTCATCTAAGTTTCTAAGTGGAGAAGAAAGTCCTCAGGGTTTTGCTGCTGGGGAAACAGTCTTTGAGCAAATTCTTGCAGCTTCATTGTGTCTTCCAGAAGCAGGAATTAAAAGCATTTAGTAACAGACAAATAACCAAACACACAAAAATCTTATCCAAATGCTAGAATAAAATAAATGTCCTAATCACGCACCATTTTTTAAATTAATTACTGACTTGGAAATGCATTTTTCTGACGGTCTGGCTATAAATGCAGGTGTTCAAATATTCAGCCCAAAGATGGTGTTGGAGATGGTTGTTGCCAGAGGGAGACTGGGCCTCTGTTGATAACTCCATCTTGTCTGCTGCACTTTAGAAATGGAACAAAATTACTCTAGAAAATATTTATTTTTCTTCAAATTAGTGCAAAAATGTGGATAGAACATAGGCCTTGAAGAATACATAGAATCTTATTTAATATGATTGTCACAGGCTGGTAAGATGATGTGCCATTTCTGATTCTTTGTGAAATATTTCTATTTGTAAATAAAATTATTTGTAACTTATAAAAATTGTAGAAATGGCTAATAGAACACTTACATTATATGTTCATTAACTCATTTTTAGTGCCAGGCTTTTGGGGGATTAGATTTAGTTCTTTCCCCAAAGTTCAGTAATGTACCACCATAAAAAATATCTATGGGTGAGTGATTTTCAATTGACTCATGAACATCCCAGTTTCATGAATTAAGAAAGAAGCAAGGAATATGTTTTCACACAGAATCTAGAGAGAACAGGAATGACAGAGCCAATAAAATCAAGTAGGATGTGTCTGAGAAAGTTCTTCTCAGGAAAACAGCTTCTCTGAATTTCAGCAAATAGTCACAGTGGAGAGACGTGTATGTATGGAAAGTGTGACTCTCTGGAGCACTTTGGGACACCGGCCCTGGCCTGGCCCAGCCTCACAGAGGGTGAGCAGAGCCTTCAGAAGGGGACCAGCCGCCTCTGGAGCCCTGAGATAGGAGGAGCTTGGCGTGGACATGGCATTGAAAGACCGAAGGAGCACAGGCCAACGAGGTTGGCAAAGCGGAAGGGAGTGAGGTCGGCGAGGCGAGCAGGGCCACACCCTCGGGGGATTCCTTTGGCCCAACAGTGTCTATTTTATCCTGAAAAGGGGACAAAAAGGAGAAAGCACAAATTCTTCCAAAGTAGGAGGATTCCTGGGGCTTCCCAAGTGGCACCAGGGGTAAAGAACCTGCCTGCCAATGCACAAAACATTAGAGACACCAGTTCAATCCCTGGATAGGGAAGATCCTCTGGAGGAGGGCATGTCAACCCACTCCAATGTTCTTGCCTGGAGAATCTCATGGGCAGAGAGGAGCCTGGTGGGCTACAGTCCATGGGGTCGCTGAGCACACACACACAAGAGGAACCCCTCTAATTTGAGGACGCACCCTGCTCTCAGATGCTACAGCATCAGCCAGGCTTCCTAAGTGATGATGCCCTTCATGACTCAGCTGCAAAGACTGCAGAATGAGAAGGGGGACTTGACAGCAACTCGACCGACATGATCTCAGCTGGGCGATCAAGGTCAGCACCAGCCGTGAAAAGTCACGGGGAGAGCATGGACCCCTGATACCGTGTGATGAGATGGCACTTTACCTTCCTGGTTTAAAGCCCATAACCCCAGACTAATCATGAGAAAACCATCAGACAAATCCCCACTGAGAGGCGCTCTATAAAACATGTGACCACTGCTCCTCAAGACTGTCAAGGTCGTGGAGACTCAGAAATTGCCACAGCCCAGGAGAGTCTAGGGAGACCAGATGCCTGAATGTTATGTGTATGTGATGTGGGGAAAAGCTTTGTGATTTCTACTATTTCATTAAAATGGAGAGTGATTTATAAAAATGGTTATGTGACCTTTCATCACAAAGAGCGCTGGGAAGAAGTGATTCAGGATTCTGGGAGAGCAGCTGAGGAGTGGGAGCTTCAGCACCACGGCCACGGCTGGACCAGGAGGTTGCCTCCCGTGGCTCTGGCCCATGTGTTTCAGGGTCCTTATCCCAGCACCATCCTGGTGGGGTGGCCAGGAGCAGGCGTTCCTCCTGACTCAGTCATCCTGCTGCTGCTTTGAAGCAAACGTTTCTTCCAGAGGCAAAGTGAGTTCCTGGGATTAAAGTCAAATCCAGGAGAATTGCAAGGGACTTAGTTGCCACTTGTGAAAACAAGTCCCGGAGACAAGTGCTCTCTGAGTCCCCCGGGTCTGCAGCACAAGTCCATCAGAACCTTCCAACACCCGAACACAAAAACACCAGTATTATCAAAGTTCAGAAATCTCTTAACCTAAATCCTTCAACGAGCAGAAATATTATCATCTTTACGCCCATCCCAGTGAGGAAACTGGAAGGTCATCAAATATTTTCAAGATCACACAATGAGTGCATTTCAGGATGGCCTGAGAGCTTAGATGTTTCGGGCTCAAAAGACAGTTTTAAAAGCTATACTGCCCTGCCCCCTCTCGCTGAAAAGGGATCCTGTCTCTGGGACTTGACGGTGTTCTTGGGTTTCTGTCAATTTAAATTTAACTTTGTTCTGGCTTCTAAAGTACTCAGACAGACACTTGCCAGATGGGCAATATAAAAATAAAAGCAGAACTAGCTAGAAAACTGTGATAGGTCCCTTTGTGGAATAAAGACTATAATCTTTTATTTATTAAGATGTTATGTTAAATATTTGAAGAGATCAACATTCAATTTTTAAAAATCTGTTGAGTTTGAAATGAGCTCCTGGTTTGTGAATATCTAAGGAAATAACATCAGAACATCTACTGTATCTTTTGGAGAGAATGGTTATTTACCTATTACTTGTAAAACGGTTTTTCATAGAAATTAAATGTAGTAAGCTGAATGTGATGGAATTCCAGCTGAGCTATTTCAGATCCTAAAAGATGATGCTGATGGAATTCCAACTGAGCTATTTCAAATCCTAAAGATGATGCTGTTAAAGTGCTATACTCAATATGCCAGAAAATTTGAAAAACTCAGCAGTGGCCACAGGACTAGAAAAGGTAAGTTTTCAATCCAGTTCTAAAGAAAGACAATGCCAAAGAATGTTAGAACTACTGCACAATTGCACTCATCTCACACACTAGCAAAGTAATGCTCAAAATTCTCCAAGCTAGGCTTCAACAGTACGTGAACCAAGAATTTCCAGATGTTCAAGTTGGATTTAGAATAGGCAGAGGAACCAGAAATCAAACTAACATCCAGAGGATCATAGAAAAAGCAAGAAAATTCCAGAAGAACTTCTGCTTGGTTGACTATGCCAGAGTCTTTGACTGTGAATCACAACAAACTGTGAAAAGTTCTTCAAGAGATGGGAATACCAGACTGCCTTACCTGCCTCCTGAGAAATCTGTATGCAGGTCAAGAAGCAACAGTTAGAACTGGACATGGAACAACAGACTGGTTCCAAATCAGGAAAGGAGTACATCAAGACTTTATATTGTCACTGTGCTTATTTAACTTATATGCAGAGTACATCATGTGAAATACCAAGAAGGATGAAGCACAAGCTGGAATCAAGATTACCAGGGAAATATCAATAACCTCAGAAATGCAGATGAAACAACCCTTATGGCAGAAAGTGAAGAGGAACTAAAGAGTCTCTTGATGAAAGTGAAAGAGGAGAGTGAGAAAGCTGGTTTAAAACTCAACATTCAAAAAACGAAGATCACGGCATCCAGTCCCATCGCTTCAAGGCAAATAGATGGGGAAACAATGGAAACAGTGACAAACTTTATTTTCTTGGGCTCAGAATCACTGCAGATGGTGACTGCAGCCATAAAATTAAAAGACACTTTTTCCTTGGAAGAAAAGCTATGACAAACCTAGACAGCATATTAGAAAGAAGAGACATTATACTTTACTGACAAAGGTCTGTATAGTCAAGGTACGGTTTTCCAGTAGTCATGTATGGATATGAGAATTGTACCATAAAGAAAGTTGAGTGCCGAAGACTTGATGCTTTTGAACTGTGATGTTGGAGAAGACTCTTGAGAGTCTCTTGGACTGCAAGGAGATCCAACCAGTCCATCTTAAAGGAGATCAGTCTTGAATATTCATTGGAAGGCCTGATGCTGAAGCTGAAGGTCCAATAGCTTGGCCACTTGATGCAAAGAACTGACTCATTGGAAAAGACCCTGATGCAGGGAAAGATTGAAGGCAGGAGGAGAAGGGGATGACAGAGGATGAGATGGTTGGATGGCATGGCCGATTCCATGGACATGAGTCTGAGCAAGCTCCAGGAGTGGGTGATGGACAGGGAAGCCTGGCAGGCTACCATCTATGGAGTTGCAAAGAGTCAGACATAACGTTGAGTGACTGAGCACACAACGTAATGAAGCAGATTCTACATTCTCAGCTCTTGAACCAAGTGTAGACTTTGGACGTGGAAGGGATGTTACAAAACCACAAAGCATAGCCATCAGGAGTCCTTGAAGCTTCTAGCTCTTGAAACCAGACTGCCATGAAAGGAAGCCCAGGCTGTTCTTCAGGAGTCACTGGTCCATCAACGCTGACAGGTGAGTGAGCCATCCTGAGCCGTCTAGTCTCATAGGAGCCACCAGATGCGTGACCTCAGGTGACATCAGCCGACAAACTCTCCAGCAAACCCCGTCCCCAATTCTTAACCTGAAAACCCATATGCAAATAAAGTAGCCATTTTTAACTAAAATTTCATTTTAATGTGTTACAGAGCAACAGATAACTGATATATGAAGAGGCCATGACAATGTGTAAGGTGCACATTTGTAAGTTGTGATTATTGACTGATACGTACAGAAGTACAGAGATATCAAATTTACAAAGGCTTTAACTTTTCACAGCAGGATAAGCTTATAAACCACCTCCCCCCCATTTTATGCCTTATTTTTTCACCAGTAACTGAGGCTCAGATGGATAGAATGATCAACTTAGTTGTTTAATCCTTCTTTAGTGAGAGAAATGCAAAAAAAAAAAAAAAAAACCAACTTCACTCTGGAATTTGGTCATGTCAGAAGGGTAGTTGTGGACCTTTTGAAATCAATTGAGGACAATTCAGATCACATGGGTTGATACGGTGGTGGCCTCAAGAGAGATGAATGGAGTCCTGCAACGTAATTGACAACAGTGGGCTGCTGCTGCTGCTGCTAAGTTGCTTCAGTTGTGTCCGACTCTATGCGACCCCATAGATGGCAGCCCACCAGGCTTCCCCGTCCCTGGGATTCTCCAGGCAAGAACACTGGAGTGGGTTGCCATTTCCTTCTCCGATGCATGAAAGTGAAAAGTGAAAGTGAAGTCGCTCAGTTGTGTCTGACTCTTAGCCACCTCATGGACTGCAGCCCACCAGAGTCCTCCATCCATGGGATTTTCCAGGCAAGAGTACTGGAGTGGGGTGCCATTGCCTTCTCCGAACAGTGGGTTAAGGTCCCATGATTTGAAAAAGAGGAATTTGAGATATTTCATGTTTTAAAAGAAGTGCTTCCCAAGGCATAAGAAGTATGGATATCAGAGGGAAGGAAATACAGATTCTAGGTCAGCAAGATGATGAAAATCAGAATTACTCCTGGCTCAACTTGGCACAATGGTTTGTTACTCCTGAAACCTTGGGCACCTGTGATGTAGGACATGAAGGAAGAGGTCCACATTCTGTGCTGTCTTGATCTCTGCTGCCCCTGATCTGACTGTTCTTGACAGCAAGTCCTTCCTCACTTACTCGAGTGGGTACATGTCCAGCCAGACCACCCTGCCTACCCAGAGGACCAGGAGCACCTCCTGTGTGTACTTGAGCAGTGGCATCAGCTGCCCATCCCTAACGGGATTATCCAGCAAGTCACTCACGAGGGCACCTAACCCCCTTGTTACTAGAAAGCCTGCCTCTTGCTGCTTTGTTCTGTCCCAGCACAACCTTCCTCTGGGCTGTGAGCCTGGCGTCCTTCCCTGGACTGTGAGTACATGTCACCAATACACCACAGCCATCCTCACCCATCCAGTACTGAGTGTGGCGTGTCCATCCACTGCCCCGTTTCTCTAGGGTGGGGATCCTTCCCTCATCAGAGTGGCAAAGGAGAGGTGAGAAAACCAGGACCCCGAACAGAGGGCTAATAAAAGGATTATGTTCCCATCAAGGCACCTGGATGGCCAGCCTGGGTCAGCCCAATGCCCTTGGGGAGTCAAGCTGCTTGACATTGAAATGGCACACGCCTAAACTGTTCACGCAGGCAGGCTGGTCACTTAGAGCCAACATGACAGGCACAGATCAGAACCTGGTACCCTCATTGCTTGAGAGTAGATACAAGGAAACACCCTTTTTTCTGGACTGTGTAAATTCTCTGGGATCTTGGAAAGTTGGGGTGAAGAATGCAATCTAAGTCGTTGATTGGATGTGAAATCTATGAATGTATCTGCCTCCTAAATCCATACTGGTTACAGTACTAATTGTTCTACTCACCTTGCAACTTGATAAGAAAATAATGTCCAGACGATGAATGTGCTGCTGCTGCTGCTGCTAAGTCGCTTCAGTCGTGTCCGACTCTGTGCAGCCCCATAGATGGCAGCCCACCAGGCTCCCCCGTCTCTGGGATTCTCCAGGCAAGAACACTGGAGTGGGTTGCCATTTCCTTCTCCAATGCGTGAAAGTGAAGTCCTTCAGTCGTGTCCGACTCCTAGCGACCCCATGAACTGCAGCCTACCATGCACTCCTCCGTCCATGGGATTTTCCAGGCAAGAATACTGGAGTGGGCTGCCATTGCCTTCTCTGATGAATGCACTGAGAAGCTGTTTTATAAATGTGGAGGTGACCTGCTCTGTCCCTCTAGGCAGGCTTTACACCTGATCACCAGGAACCCCCAGGGGCCTCCTGCATACCTGTGCCATCATCTTGGCTCCCCTGCCTGGCTGGATTTCTCATATGGGCTCCTGATAAATGCCTATGGAAAATGATTGCAAATGAACGCAAGCATTGCTTTTCCTGGGGGCAGGGGGCGGCCACTCCCCATAGCAGGCAGCACTGGGTCTAGGCAAATGCTTTACAACTGTGCCTAAGTTCTTGACTTTCACTTAAAACTCAGGCCACCCCTTTCTTCTGTGCTCCAGCTAAGGAGAATAGCCAGTTGTCTGCCTCTCCTTCGAGGGGTGTATTTCTCCATGGGATTCCCATGCCTGTGTTGACTTGTCACATAACTCTCTTATGGCCTAAGTGAAATTTAGGGCTTTGTAGAATAACTGCCTTCTTCTTCTTAAGTTGGAAGCAAAGCTCTGTCTTCCTTTCTATGTTATATGTGGAAGTCAAAGCCAAGCCTGATTTTAATCAACTGCTATAGTGCCAGTACTTAGAACAGCAGACACCCAATAGATGGGTGTTTAATACGGGAAGCAATTAAAAACATTTTATGTAAACATGTTGTCATTGAGTTCTATTTGATTATTTAGAAATTGGATACTAAGCATGAGCAATATTTGTAAGAGTAAACACCAATATAATATACAGCGTGAACCTTTTATCATATATTTAGCAAAGGAACCCAACTTTAACTTTAGTTCTGAACAAAAGACAAACAAGATACAAAACAAAATAGAAAACTGCTGCTTATTAAGTTGAGAGCTTTGCAAAGGAGGTAAAATAAGCTCTCTCATCACCAAGGTTCTGTACAATGGTTGAGAACCTCCAATGGTTCCACATGAAATTCTATAAGATTTAGATATCCTAGATCTAGATCTAAATCCTAGATGTAGATATTTAGATATCTAAATATCCTAGATATCCTAATCAATGGTGCCCACAGAATGGGCTGAGAGAACAGAATGGTGGGAGCAAGTGGGAGCACTCCAGGCGCATGGTGCAAGAAGCAGGCTTAGTGACCCGCTGGATAATAGTATCTAGTTTTGTAAGCAGTTGAGGACGTGTACAATTACCACCAGTGCCACAAAACTGGCATTCACTAAAATCCAGTGTTCTGTTCACACTTGAAAATCATGTGTCAAGATTTACTAACTTTTGTCCGTATTGTAATAATATGGATTAAAATGTAAGCTGGTGGTTTAGTTGCTAAGTCGTGTCCAACCCTTGTGACCCCATGGACTGTAGCCTGTGAGGCTCCTCTGTCTATGGGATTTTCCAGGCAAGAATACTGGAGTGGGTTGCCATTTCCTTCTCCAGGGAATCTTCCAGGCCCAGGAATTGAACCCAGGTCTCCTGCATTGCAGGCAGACTTCTGCATTGCCAGCGGGTTGTTTACCGGCTGAGCTGCAAAGGAAGCCCTCAAATGTAAGTTACTTGGTATTAGTGTAAAGGTCGTGTGTGCTATAGACTTTCCCTTGTGAAATTTGCTGCGTTTCAGTCTTAATGATGTCTTCTCTCCTGTGTTAACATTTCTCTTTTTTCCCCTTTATTTTCTCATAGGCCAACTTCCAGAGAGAATATGCTTAAGACAGGATCTCCAAAATATTTAAATTGTTGAAAATTCTTAACACATAATGGGTGTAACAAAATACCTTTGTCTTTAAAACGTCAGCTTTAAAGAGACAAGAACACAAAAGTATGTGTTTACCAATGGATCATACAAAAAAGAAAAATGTTTCTCAGTTAGCAAACTGCCTTTGATCTTAAAGGCTCAACTATTTTCATAAAGAAGTTTTATATCTTAGATATCGTCTTTACCATTTGGAAGGTATTCGCAACCCAGGCTTTACATCAGAAATACAGTGTACCTAGTAAAATGTATAAATTTGATGTGGAATATAGGGATAGATTGGAAGCAAAGGAGAAGAGGGCAATAGGGGATGAGATGGTTGGATGGCATCACTGACTCCACAGACGTGAACTTGGACATGCTACAGTCCATGGGGGTCGCAGAGTCAGACGTGACTGAGCGACTGAACAACAGAGCTAGTACTTTTTTTTCCCTCCCTTTGTGTGGTGCCTGTGAATCCATGATGACATGAGCCTGTACAAGCTTCAGTTCAAGGAGTACTGGTCTTAGAATTCTTGTGGTCGTGGTACGTCTGGACACTGTCACTTACTTGCTGTAGAACCATTTCTTATTCAGGGTCACCCGCACCACGTTCCCTTCTCTTACGTAGGACTGCCGGGAGGGTTAGGAGACACAGCACTCGTGAGCACAATGCGTGGATTGCTATGCAATTTTGGACATGTATTATTAAAATAAAAGCGGACAGTACACGGTAGGGAAAGAATGTTTATTTTAAAAGAGCTCTTTGTTATGTGGCAGTTATAAAATATATCTCTTTTCTTAACCCAATCCTTTGTTTGAACTCAAGCACATTCCAGTAGAGGTTGGTGGTTTGCGTCAGTACTTGATGGGAGAGGAAAGACGGAATTTGGTGAACACCGCTCTTGTAGTGAGACCTAGAGAGCATATGCGTCTGGATGTTCTGCCAATCTATGCAGCCAATACCACCTGCTCTATCTTTTCTTAATTTCTTCATTTACAAGCAGTAAAAGTTCGCTTGTAATTTTCCCTCTCCTCCTTTCTCTAACCCAGAACCCTGAATCACTGTCTTCTTTGGTGATGCTGATCTTTCATCACGCTCACCTTGTAATGTGTCCCTCGCCCAAGGAGTCGTGCCCGTTCCCACTGGTGCCATCTTGCCCAGATGACCCCTTGATGTTAGTCTTTTGAATTTCTGACCTAGGATGGCAATCTGATACGTATCCCACTCTTAGCTATAATAGAATGCTTTTTCTTCACTTTCTCACACTATGTTCTTTTTTCTTGAGATTGCTTTGGCAATGCAGAGTCTTCTGTGGTTCCATAGATATTTTAGGATTATTTGTAATATCTTTGTGGAAAAAAAAAGTCGTGGGTATTTTGATAGGGTTGGCATTGAATCTCTAGATTGCTTTGAGTAGTATAGCCATTGTAGTTATATTCTTTCAATCCAAGAAGATGGATTATCTTTCCATTTTTGGTATCATCTGCAATTCCATCACCAGTGTTTTTATAGTTTTCAGAGTATAGGTCTTTCACCTCTTTCTGAAAGTGTATTCCTAGGTTCTTTACTCTTTTTGAAGCAATTTTAACATTTTTTTCTTTTTTTTTCCTTAACTTTTTCTTCCTAATAGTTCAATATCAATGTATAGAAAAGTAACAGATTTCAGTATAGTATCTTGTATCCTTCAAATTTACAGAATTCATTTATTCTAATAGGTTTTATGTAGAGAATTTAAGGTTCTCTATACAGAGTATCATGTTAATGACAGTTGTGTATCTTTCCTTCCATTACTGGATGATTTTTTTTTCTTGTCTGATTGTTGGGCTAGGAATTCTGACACTGTGTTGAATAGAAGTGGTGGTAGTGGATATCCTTATCTTGTGAGTCTTCTCAAGTGTAAAGGAAGTAAGAATTTGCAGGAAAGGGAAATCCGACTAGAAAATAAATATGTATTAAGGACTAAGGATCAACCACTTAAATAAGCGGTATGATGAGTAAAGGCAAAAAAAAAAAATTGTAAAAGCAACTATAACTACAATAAATAGTTAAGGGATAAACATGCAAATATAAAATATAGCATCAAAAACACAAAATTTGGGGAGAGATGTAAAAACATAGATCTTTTAGGATATGTCACAACTTAATTGACTACCAACTTAAAACAAGGACATACAGCCATAGGTCAACACATGTGAATCTCAAGGTAGCCACAAATCGAAAACCTACACTAGATAAAAAAAATCTAAGGAGGGAATGACACAAGCATACGACTGAAGAAAATAATCAAACCACAAGGGAAGAAATAAAAAGATACAAGCATGAATTCTTTTGTCTGATTACTCAGTGCTCATGCTGGAAAACAGAGAGTGGTAAAGAGGGTCATGGAAATCAAGTGTTGAGGGTAGGAATCATGTGAAACAAAATGCTCAGCTCTTCAGGAGCCCAGGGCTGGTGTTGTGTGCATTTGAGCCATGACCATCAGTATTGGAGTGGAAGCATGTTATGATAGTTTTCATGACATTGTGGAGTACGAATTGTGTGGCCTCTGAAAAGGTATGATGGGTGTGACCTTAGGCTGCCCCCACCATCACGTGAGCATGTGGCTTGAAGCAGCCAGAGATGGTAATGGGACCCTCCCTCTTTGTTCCCCTCAGCATAGATTCTTTTTCTCTTTTTTTCAGTCTTGTGTACTATGGTGATGTTTTGTGGGCTCAAAGTGGCTCTTGATGAAGCCTTCATCCTTCAAAGCTTCCTGCTAGTACCAAAGCAATACAAGAAATTCAAACTCAGGACCTATTTTCACATACAATACTGTTACATAAAACTCATCTATGATAAGATGTACTTTGAAACTTATGTTAGGTAAACAAAGCAATCTAACACTCAAGGCAAGAGAATATTTGGTCCCTCAGGGTGGTTAGCAGTGGGAGAAGTTGAATACATTTAAAGTTAGACATTCTACTTGACACAAATGGGAATGGATATTGATATCTTCTGGTTCATGCTTTGCAAGAAAAAGACAATGGACCAGAGAGGACAAAATTCATTTCTGTAATAATTTTTCTGTGCTTGTGCATATTTTTGCATGTTGAGTTCATAGTGTAATTTTCCCAAGAATGTGATTTAGAATAAGAAGAAGGAGAAGGAGAAAAGGAGGAAGGGGTGGGGGAGAAAGGAGAAGATGTCATCACCCACGGAATTTGTTCAGGGTGGAGGAACTCGAATCCTTGATTGGAGTCACTCAAGAGGTGCGCCATGTGGACGCCTCTACAGGCAGAAAGCACAGGCAACGGTCTTGACTTCTGGCCACACTTGTCACAATTGTCCTCTTACTGCCTGTTTGAATAGCCTGTTCTTCCATATTTACTCTTTGTCACACTTTGGCTGGGTCTGGCATTCCTCACAGTGACAAAGAGAATCTACCACAATGGAAATTAATCTCCATGGGGCAATGACATTGAACACAAACTTGATCCTGTTAGCCACAGAAAGCCAGGACAGTATGTGGAAGAAAATGGATGTGGCCATTTTCTTGGATAACTACTGATCTCTAATCTTGTTTAAAACTGAAAGAGAAACTAAAGAGACAATGAACTAAATGAAAAACATAGCTGTTATGAAGCAAAAGCATTCTGCCTAAGAGAACTCCATGCTCCAAAGTTGGCTTTACATTTCTGTCCTTTAAAAAGATCAGTGAGAGCACCTATCAATTGCTCTATTTCCTGTTCATAATCTCAGCATCTCTGTGTGCTTGCTGAATCAGTTTTAGTCAATTTATTAATCTTCCCTACTGCCCTATTTTATATCCTTTTTGGGGTCTGTTCTTATGAGATTGTACAAACATCTGCTGTAAACAATCCCCATGAGGAGGAGAAGGTCTGATATCTGAGCATCTGACTACACTCAGAGAGAGCGGAGAAGAAACACAGAGACGTTCACTCATCTACAGCATTGATCCCCCCTGGGAGCTGGGGTTCCATTGCTTTTATAACTAATTGTGGAGAGAAAAAAATCAACCTTATGAAGCATATTTCTAAGAAAAATCACAAGGCATGTAGACAGCTCCTATTAACTAAGTCACCATTAATAGCCCTTGCCCATTTAGCAGTACAAAAGTGTCATACGTGATTATCGTAAAGTGTTTTGTAACATATTGTAGGTTTCTAATTCATCACTGCAGCCTCCTCTACATCTTAGTAAGCAGTTCGTTATCTCCCCTATGGCTTACCATATTCCCTGAATTTCTAAGGGCTCTGGGGGTTTAAACAAAAGCCCAAGGAGAGAACGCTGAGTACCATTAACTCATTTATCAGTTTGACTCTTCATATTTCTGACATCTCCCATAAAGTGGGCTCTAAGCAACTTCATGTGCGACTATCCCAGGACTCCCTGGATGCAAGGAGTTATCGTGATTATTGTTGAAGGAAGATCAATCTTTCTCCAACTTGGCTAAATTGGATGGACACACATTAGGTCCATGCTTGAGCATCAGTGGCTCCATTTCTTGGTGATTTATTTCTATCTCACAGTCAGTTCAAGAGCCTGGACTAAAGATGGATCTGGACACTGTTCACTCTGGATCTTGGAATAGAATTTCCATCCTGGAGGGCTACCCACCAGGGTTCTCAACCAATTTTAATTTAACCCTCAAAACACAAAATATAGGCTCACGTCCCCTTTCCCCAGACAATAGGCCAATACCTGCATGAGAAACATCCCTGGGAGACCCACTAGTCTCTAAGCTCACTCTCTGGAAGTAGGTGGACCCAGTGACTTTTAGGTGACTTAGGACTTTAGAACATGGCTTTCTAAGCACTCCGTGATGTTTCAATGCTCTCAAGGTGAGTTTACTGTGCCATGCTGATGAGTGCACTGTGTGCTTAGCCACTCAGCTGCGTCTGACTCTTTATGACACCGTGGACTGCAGCCCACCAGACCCCTCTGTCCATGGGATTTCTCAGGCAAGAGTAATGGAATGGGTTGCCATTTCATCCAGGAGATCTTCCCAACCCAGGAATTGAGCCCGTATCTCCTGTGTTTCCTGCATTACAGGCAGATTCTTTACCTGTTGAGCCATGCTTTTGAGTTCAGTTCAGTTCAGTCTCTCAGTCGTGTCCAGCTCTTTGCTGGACTGCAGCACACCAGGTCTCCCTGTCCATCACCAACTCCTAGAGTTTACTCAAACTCATGCCTATTGAATCGATGATGCTATCCAACCATCTCATCCTCTGTCATCCCCTCTCCCACCTTCAATCTTTCCCAGCATCAGGGTCTTTTACAATGAGTCAGCTCTTTACATCAGGTGGCCAAAGTATTGGAGTTTCAGCTTCAGCATCAGTCCTTCAAATGAATATTCAGGACTGATTTCCTTTAGGATGGACTCGTTGGATCTCCTTGCAGTCCAAGGGACTCTCAAGAGTCTTCTCCAACACCACAGTACGAAAGCATCATTTCTTCAGCGTTCAGCTTTCTTTATAGTCCAATTCTCACATCCATACATGACTACTGGAAAAACCATAGCCTTGACTAGATGGACCTTTGTTGGCAAAGTAATGGCTCTGCTTTTTAACATGCTGTCTAGGTTGGTCATAGCTTTCCTTCCAAGGAGTAAGCGTCTTTTAATTTCATGGCTGCAGTCACCGTCTGCAGTCAATTTTGGAGATGCTTTTGGATTTTGGAATGCTTTTGAGAGAAGGAAGCAAACGCACAGGTGTCTTAAAGCACAGGAGGAGGAGCGGGCCGTGCAGATTCAGGGTGGAGAGCTCAGGTGTGCTTGCACTAATCTCACCTGTTGACGAAGTCATCGGGTAGGAACAACTGGCTGCAGGATTTGTGGATGAAACATTCTATGAGACGGAAGGAAAAAACGTCTGGCACTCTCCTTACTCAAGAGCATGAGCAAAGCCTTGAAATAAGGAGGTCATTATAGTCTCTTTTGTTCTTTTGTTTTCCTTTTTTTCAAGGAAAAAAGTGAGTGTGGCACCAACCACCTTCTGTGAGTTTATTATGCACATTTCTGCTCATCTCCTCAACTCGACTAGATGCTGGCACTTTGGTGGCTTGAGCCTGACTCTGGAGAGTGTGTGTGTGTCAGAGAAATCAGCAAATGTTAACAATCAGGGCATGTTTTCTTCTTTTTTAGGAAGCAAGGAATGAAACACTTCTCAACATACAATGGTTGTTTACTGCTTACCTAAGATGATTTAGAGTTATGCTTATTGAGTAAATGAATGTGAAAGAGAAGGCAAAAGTAGAGATTTAAGAAGTAAGTCTCTTTATCAGATAATAAAAACTGTAGCAGCATTGACATGTTTATGATTAAGGATACAAGATTCTGAATGAATGTAATTAGACATAAAATAAATTCAGAGATGCTGAAAGCTTCTACAATCATTTAATATACAAAGATCATGTCACAATACTATTCCCAAAAGAACATTTTTTTAAAAGACAGTTTCATGAATAACAAGCACTTGCTTGTTTATTTTGAAAGCAAAATTTCTCAGCTGTCTATGAACATACAGCTGATACTCTCAATAGAATTTGTAAATAGAAACCTCTTCGACAAGTTTGTTAAATATCTATTTGATAATGATATTGACTTAAATTGCTCATGTATTACTCGCAATAGATTGTCTGAAATCAAGAATTGAATTATTAATACTAAAAACAAATATAAATTTCATAAAATATGGACTATAAATGGCCAACTCTCCAGTAAAAAAAATAAGTATTATGCTGTAATAATGTAGCAGGTGACAGATTTTAAAGTCACCTGTCTACACTGTCTCACAATTGTGAGCTCAGTTTTTAGAAGAATCACGTTGTCTGCAAAAAAGAATTATGAGTCATCAGCTTGGCTGGAGTCTTGATTGCAGGAAGATAACTCAGGAAAAAAGCGAGGGTAATATTTGCATTTCCTGAAAGGCTTGTATGCTGTCCCTGTATTCTGGAAATTTTACCTTTTATCCCGAGTTTTTCACTGCAGGAGACAGGGGTATTGTCCTTTCAGGGAGCAGGGTCTCTGTGCTTGCCTCACTGGAACCCCCAACCCTTTCGGGGTCCTACTCCTTGCAGCTGGTGGGACCCCTCCCCTGCCTTCAAGGATCCAAAATGTTTAGTTTTATCCCACAGATCTCTTCCCTGTTGTTTGTTTGTTTTATACAAATGTTGATGACCCATTAAATTTATGGCTAAAATGATTAGCAAGTAATTTTTTCTAGCTCTGTGGGGCCATAACAAGCCATGTAAAGGTTATTAAGGAGATTAATATTAATAATCATGTACATGATTAAAGATGACATAAAGAATTCTGCACTTCATTAATTCATGACTTATTTATTGAATGCCTAGTCCCAATTATTTCTATACTATCAGTGGTTTTTGTTGTTTAAAACTTTTTATCTTGAAAGAAATTGAAGACAGAAAGCATCTGAGTCAACATTATAAATTTGTCATCCTATCCCCACCTCCTCTGGTAGAAGCTCAGCATATCTAAAAGAATTTGTTTCCTTCCCCTTTGCTTCCTTATTGTAGACAATTTCCATTAACTCATAGTCAGGTAATGACTTGTTTGGATTTTTTTAAGGTAAAGGAGGAAAAAGCGTGATGGAGATCCAGCCTTATTCTGCTAGTCATCAAATCCTTGGTCCTCGGATCTGACCGGACAAGGGCTTGGGAGGAGAAAAGTTGACAGGTCTAGCTGTTCCTAATGGCCTTGTATGCCTGACCCTACAGCAAGCAAGCTGGGCAGGAGTGTTTGTCAAATTAAACCGCGAAAGCACATCAGAATTTTTGAAGGGAATTAGGAGCAGAGGGAAAGCATCTCTCGTTTGTGAAAGCACAGAGTGGAAAGGATGCCGTGAGCCTCCGACCTGGTCTTGCCTCTGTCAGGTCCCTCACTCTTGCAGAAAGCAGGGGCCTTTGGAGCGGAAAAGGTCAGCACCAAGGCAGGGGTGACCTGCATCGCGCCTCCCGCCGAAACTCAACTTTCTCATCCTGCACCTTTTGACAGCCGGGAGGAGTCATAGCTCCAACTATGCAGCCTGCGGATGAGCTGGACTGGAAAGCAGGGATCGGGACGGGCGTCGAGGACTAAAGCACCAAGTCTGGGGATTTTATGCACCGGGCTGCAGCCCAGAGCTGAACCACTTTTCTGGGTTTCTTGGAATCGTCAAACTCCAGTAGGCACCGTCTCCAATGACCTCTCTGAAAGCCAGGGACGGTGCAAAATTGTACTTGGGACCATGATTCATGCGATTATAAAATTTCCGAAAGGAACCAGGATTCAAGCTAAGAGCAAAGAAACCTCTCTTGTGTACTGTGGTCATTTGTGGGGAGTTGGAGAGAAAGACAACAGCTCGTGATAGAATCTGACCGACCATGACTGGGCGAAGGCGGAGCCACTCATGGTCCTTCTCTGCTGCAGGATCAGAGGTCGGAAGGCCTTAAAGTGGCTCAGCCCTGGGCTGGGAAGGCTTGCGTGACTCAGAACTCTTCTCTGTTTGATTCTGAGCCTGACATCAAATATTCAGCTGATGGAGTGCCTGTAACAGTACACGTCTGGCATGCAGAGGGGCATTTATGATAATTAGAAATAATCAAATCCAGACCATGGAAATAGGTGCAAGAGAATATTAAGTAATTTGTAGCCAAATGACTTTAGGACCTTAAGGTAAAATTTCCAGGTGCTGCTTCTAGGACCCATAAACACTTGATTTAAAGGGGCAATATTAACATGGAAGTTTATGATCAGAGCATTGAAATGAAATTGATTGTGTCTGCTCCGGCTCTAAAAATAAAAATGGAATAATAATTTGGCTCCTAAGTTAAAAGGCTGAAAGCTATGCTTTGCATAGCAAGGCAACATCTGACATCAGCGAGGAGGCTCAGGACCACAGCTCAGAGCAGCAGGAACTCTCCAAGTCCAGGTGTGGAGAACATGGATTTTCACCCTCCTCTGTTGTGTTGCTCTTCACGCTCCCGGGACCGAGCAGACGCCCAGGGTGTGAGACCCTGGCAAAGGCAGTACTGCAGGCAAGCTCCTACACAGGAACCCGGAATGTGCTTGGTTAAAACGCTAACTGCTACACAGCCTGGTGAAGCGTCGAAGTAAGATGTGAGCAAGATAGTAAGGTGGTCCAGGGTGTGGAACGTGAGGAAAAATTGAGGCCCTGTGAGAGAAACCTGCTTCATAGGGGCTGCAACAACGCTTCCCACTGAAAGGAGAAAATTGTGTTAGGCTGATTGAGATATCATCCAGGAAGTGGAGAAATAGCAAAAATTTTTGTCCTCTTTCTTTACAATCCATTGAAAAAAATCTATAAGAAAGTACCTTGACATCATCCTGTAGATCACAGTACACGTGCAAGGCAGTGTCCAACATGCGTGAAGGAGCTTATAGTTATTTATCGAATGAACAAAGTCAAGAGACACAGGCAGCTGTAGGAAACAAGAAAGACGTTAGCCAGTAATTTGAAAACATGGTTCTGAGGGATTTACTGGCCATTCAAAGTGGGTCCCTGGTGGGTCAGGTGGTAAAGAATCTCCCCACAGAGTGGGAGACCTGGGTTCGATCCCTGGGTGGGGAAGATCTGGAGAAGGAGATGGCTACCCACTCCAGTGTTCTTGCCTGGAGAATCCCAGGAACAGGGGAGCCTGGTGAGCTGCCGTCTATGGGGTCGCACAGAGTCAGACATGACTGATGCTACTTAGCAGCCGCAGCAGCAGAGACCGTCTTCATGGTTTTATGAAGATTTTCATGAAGTATTGTGGGATGAATAAAGGCCAAGATAAGTTTCCTGATGTGAACTGCATTCCTGTTCAAGTGCAAACTCTGTGAATGAAGAAAATTTACATCTTGTTCCCAAGACCTGGAAATGTAAGGAGACAGCAGCTGACACATATGGATTCTGTTAAAGGCAAGAACAGAGGTGTGAAACATTGCAGATAGGACAAAATTAGCAATGGAATGTAAATGATTTTTACAACAACAACCGTTTATAGATTTATTTTTTGACTTTTGAAAAAAAATTACTCTCAAAATTTGTTCAGTGAGATATAACATCAGCACTGCGGCTAAATGTTATTGGCGAAATAGCTCATTTAGCAACTGACATTGTTAAAATGGAGGTTTCCTATAAAACTGCATCTTCCAGTGAACTGGAACGTCTCTTCTGTCAATTTTTTTCTTCAATTAAACCGTGATGACATCAATGTGTATGATATACAGTGGACGTGTCTTCAGCGTTTTGCATCACAAAGTGTGCCTCTCTTTGATAATTCCTGGTTACTTGAGGTTGTAGTTTGTTAAAATAAGGAGAAAGCTTGGGGTGGTAGGTCGGGATAGAGCTTCTCTTTGTGTAGTATGTATTTGACTCTGAAAACACCCTTTGAAATAGGGTTCTTATTCTAGGTTCATCCGTGAGGACATCAAAGTGATGCAGGTAGAGGGTACTCTCTGAATTCCGTATCTATTTCAGCATCACTAATTATCGCAAAGTCAGCTACCTAAAACCAAAACTGGGTACATTTATTATCTCACTTTCAGAAGGTCAGGAGTCTGGACCTTCCGCTCAAGGTCACACAGGCCGCATCCAAAGTGTGGGCCTGAGGAGAGGGTGTCTCCTTTCTCTGTAGAAGCGATCCTCTCAGCTCCCAAGGCCAGCTGCTGCCCCACCCACTCAGTTCTCCTCTTCCTTAAGGCTAGAGCGGAGCACATCCCTGCCTGGAGACGGACTCCTCCACACCTTCCTTACAGGGCTCACCCAGGGAGGACAGGGGCCCCAGGACAATCTGCATTTTGAAAACCTGCAACTCATCTCATCCTTTTGCCTTTTATATGGTTCAGTTCATTGAATCTGAAGCTCCAATACTTTGACCATCTGATGCGAACAGCTGACTCATTGGAGAAGTCCCTGATGCTGGGAAAGATTGAGGACAGGAGGAGAAGGGGGCAACAGAGAATGAGATGGTCAGATGGCATCACTGAGTCAATGGACATGAGTTTGAGCAAGCTCCAGGAGATAGTGATGAACAGGGAGGCCTGGCGTGCTGCAGTCCATGGGGTTGCAAAGAATCAGACACAACTGAGTGACTGAACTGAACTGAACTGGAGAAGAGGGCAACAGAGAATGAGATGGTTGGATGGTATCACTGATTCAGTGGACATGAACTTGGGCAAACTCCAGGAGATAGTGAAGGACAGGGAATCCTGATGTGCTACAGTCTATGGAGTTGCAAACAGCTGGACATGGTAACCAAACAAATAATTCATCTCATCAAGAGCTTGAATTACACGTGGAGAGTCCCTTTGCCATAGAACAGTGCCTGACCACAGGTCCTATTTGCTGAATTTTGAACCCCCCAACAACAAATATACTCAAGTCCTAACTCTCAGTACCTGCAAATGTGACCTTATTTGGGAATAGGGTCTTTGCAGAAGTCAAGCTGAGGTCCTCAGCGTGGACTAGTGTCCTTATAAAATATAACATCTGGATGTAGACACACACTCAGGGAGAGCGCCATGTGAATGTAACGGCAGACACAGGGTGATGCTTCCAAAAGCTGGGGACCACAGAGACCACCAGCACACCCCCAGGAGGTGGGAGGGAGGCTTGGCGCAGGCTCCCCACACCTGCTCGGGAGGAAGGACTGTGGACTTCTGACCTCCAGAACTGTGAGACAGTGAATGCCTAGTGTTTCAGTCACCCAGTCTAATATGCTCTTTCCGGGAGCCCTGGGAAACGGCAGCAATGGGAGGGCTGTCCCATCGTATCCACAGCTCTGCCAACCTTCAGAGAGAGGGTGTCCTACAGAGCACTTGCCTCACAGAAGGGGACCCCTGGGACTTCTTTCCAGCTGCACATCTTCCCAGACCCCCAGCGCACTCTCCCTCTCCTCAGCACCAGCAGGACGGGCAGAACTGCCCGAGGAGCTTGAAAATGCTGCCCGGGCTCTTCCACGGGCCCCAAACCATCACTGTGCGTGCTGGCCGGTAATCCACGTCACATTCCTGGGGCCCAGTTTTCTCATCTTTAAAATTAGAGGCTTGAGGTAAGTGATCCCTAAAGTTCTTTATTTTCTGAGATCCCGCACTTGATTCTCTTTGCAGAGTTACGTGCCGGGACTTGGTTAAAGTCGGCCCCCTTGCAGTCCTGAGGCCGCCTTCCCGCTCTGAGGTTTTTGTAGCTGTGTTCTGTGTAACTGGCTTGCCAACATTTGGATTATTGGATAAACAAGACATTACCTCACTTGGTTTTATTGGATAGGGTGTATAATTAACCCTTTTAATAGAAATATAGACAGGCAAGCTTATCTTATGCGCATCTTTGAATAAATTCTCCCAGTGGTTTGAATCTTTGGTTCTGACCTGACTTAATAGAGAAATTTTTTTTTGAAAATTAATTGAAATTTTTTCAGTGTAAATGTCACTTCAAGCCCATAATTCTCCCACCTCCTTATTATCCCAGTTCATAAAGTAAGGCTTACACATTTCCTTTTTTCATTTTTAAAGCCTCGTCCTGCACTAGAAAAAAGTTCTTATTCTGTCCAGAATATAGTTTTCAGCCCATTAAGAAAATATTTCTGGTGTTGGTTATAAATGAATTCAAATGGGTGTGCTTTATAGCAATTAAGTCACCTCCTTAAATATTAAAAAGTGAAAAATAAAAGTTTTCCTCTCTGAATATTCTATGCACTCTGATGTTTCTACACACATTTTAACTTTATTATAAATCTTAGAACACATGGGGAAAACAACTGGAAAATCCAAATCATGAATAACAACAAAGACACATCGATCTTTAAGCTTTCATCTATTCAAAGGTCTTGTGAGTAGAATTCAAGGATCCCTTTCTAAGAAAAAGATAACACATGTGGGTAAATGATTTTTAGAAAGTCCAGTCTTTGAAAGGTTGCTTTTAACAGAGGAGTTACCTAAAAACTTTTCTTCATCTTTGTTTTTTTTTCAATTTGACAGCATAATTTGCAGCATCATCTATGAAACACCTTTTAATAAACTGAGGGTCTCTCCTAACAGTTCCATTTTGTGATATTTTCCAGCCCACAGATGCTCAGAAAAAGCTACTGCAGGGATGAGATGAATATACAGGCTTGGTGAAGTTGTGTTGGGCTCAGGGGAGTGACATTGTTTGTCCTGTGTTGGAGTATTTCTTTTTCTGGGTCCCCAGAACTTGGAGTTTCTCTTTAAAATGTCCATTAATCCCTATTAGGGAGCCACTAGTAAAGAAAATTGCATGTTAGCTTTTATCAATCTGTATGAATAAATGTTAAGCATTCTCAGTTAAAAGCCTTCCTTTTAGCTCCACTCATGTGAAAACAGCGAAAGCAGGGGGCACATCAGCAAATCATTCCGAAGATTAATGCACTCAGGCCTGAACAAAGGCTGGGAGACGTGGATTAGCATTATAGATTTTAATTTGAAATAATGTCAGTCTTTTCGGGCCTGCATTGTACTGCATGTGCCGCCATCTGCTTATAATAATGAGGCTGACAATCCACGCAAATGTGATTTGCTGCTCTTTGCCAACATAATGGCCGGGATATTGATCCTAATGGCAGGGCCCTTTCAGGCTTTCCACTCCACAGAACGAGGACAGGCCCAGAGCTGAGGTTTGTGGGGATTCAGGTAGAACCATGGTTAATGACCAAACAGAGCCTCCCCTCGCTGGTGGCACCACAGTGCGTGCTGGCACTGACCGTAATTCCATCCTTCGTCAATAATGCAATGCGAGTTCAAGTGTGACCCATCCAATTACGAGGAGATCGGACCTGGCCTAAAGATGCTAGACTGTCCCCACCGTCCAAACCCATGTCTCCTGCTTTGCAGGCAGATTCTTTACCACTAGCACCATCCAGGAGCCTATGAACTTTATCTTCCCCCCTACCCCAGATTCTTATGTTGAGATGCAATATTTGAGATGAAAGTGGCCAAACTTATAACTCAGAGGTGCTCCGTGGTCGAGCTACACCTGTGAGAAGTTTTTGGGCTCCAAAATCACTGCAGATGGTGACTCAGCCATGAAATTAAAAGACACTTGCTCCTTGGAAGAAAAGCTATGACCGACCTAGACAGCATATTAAAAAGCAGAGACATTACTTTACCAACAAAAGTCCATCTAGTCAAAGCTATGGTTTTTCCAGTAGTCATGTATGCATGTGAAAGTTAGACCATAAAGAAAGCTGAGCACCGAAGAATTGATGCTTTTGAACTGTGTTGTTGGAAAAGACTCTTGAGAGTCCCTTGGATTGCAAGGAGATCCAACCACTTAATCTTAAACGAAATCATTGGAAGGACTGATGCTGAAGCTGAAACTGCAGTACTTTGGCTACCTGATGTGCAGAACTGACTTATTGGAAAAGACCTTGATTCTGAAAAGGATTGAAGGCAGGAGGAGAAGGGGATGACAGAGGATGAGATGGTTTGATGGCATCACTGACTTGATGTACATGAGTTTGGATAAACTCCAGAGATGGTGAAGGACAGGGCACCCTGGCGTGCTGCAGTCCTGCTGCTGCTGCTAGGTCGCTTCAGTCGTGTCCAACTCTATGTGACCCCATAGACAGCAGCCCACCAGGCTCCCCCGTCCCTGGGATTCTCCAGGAAAGAACACTGGAGTGGGTTGCCATTTCTTTCTCCAATGCATGAAAGTGAAAAGTGAAAGTGAAGTCACTCAGTTGTGTCCAACTCTTAGCGACCCCATGGCCTGCAGCCTACCAGGCTCCTCCATCCATGGGATTTGCCAGGCAAGAGTACTGAGTGGGGTGCATTGCCTTCTCCGGTGCTGCAGTCCATGGGGTCAAAAAGAGTCACACATGCCAGAGTGACTGAACTGAACTGAACTGAATGGTGACCACTGACCTCACGTGGCTATTCACACTTAAACTAAATGAAATACAAAATTTTATTTCCTCAACTGAAAAGATATGTGTGTACCCATGTCCGTAGTAGCGTTATTCACAATAGCCCAGAGGAAGCAGCCCCAGTGTCTGTGGACAGATGAATGGATAAACAAAACGCAATGGAATATTATTCAGTCTTAAAAACGAAGGACATTGTAACACCTGCCACAACCCAGATGATGCCCAAGGATGTGTGTTATTCTGAGTGAAAGAAGCCAGTCGCAAAAGGGCATATGTTGTATAATTTCATATATATGAGGTACTTAGAGTCATTGCTTAATGAGGACAAATGTTCTGCTTTACAAGGTGGAAACATTTGTGGGGATGGATGGTAGCGGTGGCTGTTCAGTCCCTCAGTCGTGTAGACTCTTTTTGACCCCATGGACTGTAGCACTCTGGGCTCCCCTTTCCTTTAGCATCTCCCTGAATTGGCTGATTTATGCCCACTGAGTCGGTGATGCCATCCAACCATCTTGTCCTTTGGTGTCTCCTTCTCCTCCTGCCTTCAATCCTTCCCAGCGTCAAGGCTCATCCAGCAAGTTTGGCTCATCAGGTAGCTTATACAAATGACAGTTGCCCAAAGACAACAGAAGGCCTTGACGCCTCTGAATGGTAAACTTAAAAATAGTTAAAGTGATGTCTTTTAGATCATGAGTATTTTACTCCAATTAAAAAAATCTTAGTTCCTCATTTACTCAACAGATACATGGGGCTACTGTCCTGGAAAATAGAACATGTCCGTCATCATAGACGGTTCTATTGGACATCACTGCCTCAGAGGAGGGCTGCTGGGGTCCAGACTGGTAGTGGGAGTGTCTGGGCTGTGGGATGACATGGTGATGAACGCAGGCACCCCTGACTGCCTCAGGGAACAGGAGAACGGTGCATCAGCTACCACTGACCACGTTCATGCGATAGAGGCATGGCTTGTGAGATTGAGCTCCACTGGCTTCACCTTAAATTGCTGTTGTGTTTCCTCTGATGCAGTTTTCACTTTGAGAACAATGAACTGTTACAGCCCTGCTGCTGCTGCTAAGTCGCTGCAGTCGTGTCCGACTCTGTGCAACCCCATAGATGGCCTCCTACCAGGCTCCCCCATCCCTGGGATTCTCCAGGCAAGAACACTGGAGTGGGTTGCCATTTCCTTCTCCAATGCATGAAAGTGAAAAGTGAAAGTGAAGTTGCTCAGTTGTGTCCGACTCTTAGCGACCTCATGGACTATAGCACACCAGGCTCCTCCATCCATGGGATTTTCCAGGCAACAGTGCTGGAGTGGGGTGCCATCGCCTTCTCCAAGAGCACTGCATTCTTCACTAGGCTCTTCCCATCTTCCCAAGTGCATGCATTTCTTTCAGTTTTTGCTTTTAGCTGGATTGAATGAAAGGCTTTGAAAGGCTAGCGTTAAATATTGGTACAAACATAAACCAGAGCTGGCCTGTGTCACTTCAATAATAGGAGCTACCTTGGAATGCAAATTCGCCAATAAAAAACCAATTAACATAAGATGTGGATAAACAAACAGGAGGCCCCGAGGGCCATGTGTCAGTGGCCGGCCCTACTCGGTGCATCAGTCTCACGCCCTAAGCTGCCCAGCTGACTTGGTGGTTTACCTGATTGCTCTTTCCTATTCAAATGCTTTCTTTCACTCTACTGAATCCTATCAGAAAGTCCACCATAAAATATCAAATCGAAAGTCTGTTTTTCTAGAATAGCAGCATCTCAATGTTAATTACAGATTACATTGATCCTTCTATGCTGTGTAAATTCATTCCTATTAAGGATTTTCTTGACATCCTCCAAGTGCATGTTATAGGCTCTGGGACTGATATTTAATATTCAATGTCTTTAACTCAGTTTCCTCATCTGTAAGTTGGGAGTCACAATGCCTATTTTGTAAGATTGTTGTAAGATTGTCAGGGACAATACAGGTAGAGTGTTGGGCATGTGACTGACAGGTCGTAAATTCCATAAACAAGAGCAGTGGCTGCTGAAGTGCAGAGTGCATTCGTGTATCTCAGTGTTCCTGTGTAGGAGTGTTGAGGGATCCAGTCACACGCCCACCCAGGCCCCCAGCTCTGAGGACCTCATGAGCAGGACTCGGGAATAAGCAGGTCTGGGCAGATACACAGACTCCAGAAGCTCAGTCCTGCTGCAGGCAAATGGGCCAGATTTGGAGCAATGCATGTGGACGTGGTGGCAAAGACTGTCCTGGGATTTGAATACCAAGTGGAGAGAGATGACCACAATTTATCAGGACACAAAAGACAGTCGGTGTTGATTCTGGGCTGGATAGGATATAATTATATATATATGAAAGTAAAAGTGTTAGTCACTCAGTCGTGTCAAACTCTTGGCAACCCCATGGACTGTAGCCTGCCAGGCTCTTCTGTCCATGGGATTCTGCAGGCAAGAATACTGGAGTGGGTTGCAATTTCTTTCTTCAATGGAACTTCCTGACCCAGGGATCGAATCTGGGTCTCCTGCAGGCAGCCAGATTGTTTACTGTCTGAGCCACCAAAAAAGCCATATGTATTATGAAATTTAGGAAAATTAATTGCCCAGATATGTGACAGATGAAGCAGGATGAGAGAGATCCGAGCTAGGGAGATGAGCAGGGAGTGATTTCCTGAGTTCGGAAGGGAGTCCCCAAGGTCAGCATTGAGCTGAGGCAGCAGCAATGAAGGGCCATTGTGCGGGGTCTTGGGGCGAACAGGGAGCTATGCGTGTCCACAGAGTTTGAGCATCTGTGTGCTGACAGAGGGTAGTTGTCTCAGGAATCTAGAAAGTAAAGACTTTGAGGGACAAGTTGTGTGTGTGTGTGTGTGTTGGTGAGGTTGGAAACTTGGGCAAAATAAAATTAAAATGTGTTTCAAAGATATTATCTGGCAACTCTCATAACATTTGAAGTTTTTTTCTTTTAATTCTGATTAGATGATCATGGTCAAACTGTTGATTTGCTTCTATTTCCAAGAAAATGTTTCCACATTGAGTAAACTTTGAAGACCCATGAAACTTTAATATAAGGTGTGTTCCCATTAGCAAGAGAGCTCATGTATGCTACGGGGTGAATCTGCTTGGAAAACACAAACGTGCTGATGTTCTAGTTTGGAGGGGGCGGTGCATTCCCCTCAGTCACCCTGCCCTGTGTCTGCATTGACCTTGTGTGATGAGACGGGACACAGTGGACCGCCTGCAGCTGTTTCCATGACAGAAAAATAAGAAAATGAGACAAAACAGAAGTCCCGGCCCCAAAGTCAGGAAGAATTTCACTGCTATCAAATATATTCCCAATGACTTAGAAATATGGTTGATCCTTGAACGACGCAGAAAGTAGGGCACCGACCAGCCAGGCGGGCAAAATCTCTGCAAAAGTTAGTAGTACTTGGTTCCTCCTGATCTACAGGTACGTGATAATTCATTTCATTGTGTGTTAGCACTTTGTTAAGCACTCATCATGTTTAACATGTTAGAAACCATTCAGCTTTATTAATTAACACATATTACATTCACAGATAGTCTAAATCAATCCTTTCACAATGAGCTGTGCAATCCTAGCTCAAAATACAGATTATGAGAATTCAGAAGCATTCTTCACCTTCTGATATAATGGTCTGAGAACTGATTCCTACGGCTTACAAAATAGAAGATAATTATTTAGTAAACATGGATGTATAGTAATTGTGTGACCTTGTAGGAAAGGGTTATCCACACTGTTTTGAATAACTGTGACTATATAGTTCAACCATGTCAACAAATATTCATGACTGCTATTGCTTTTATGAAGACACATCAGAATTTTTCTTAATAACCATCCTTCTCTAGCCTTACAAAGCAATTGGCAAAACTAGTTAAAATTTAGAGCGCTCCACTGTCTGTCTTTAATACAAAGGAAGATTTCCTGAACACTTAACTGATGGCAGCCTATTAATTTTTTGTTCCCCTATATCCTAGGTTTGGCATCCATGGATTCAACCAAGCTCGTGGTCCTGTAGAATTGACTTTTGAAAAAATCCACATGTCGGTGGATCCATGCAGTTCAAGCCCAGGTGGTTCAAGGGGCAACTGTAACGTTAAAACAACAATGGTAACAAAAGCACAAGCCTTCATCCGAGCAGCAGAAGGAAGCGTTGGCGTTCAGCGTGTCCACTTGATCCTTGGCCGTAGGAACCTGCGGTGGCGAACTGCTGCCCTCACGGTCCACTGAAGCAGTCCTGGACACGAGGCTGCTGCCGCAGGAGCCGCAGGGAGGGAATCTAACTCAGGGCTGTCACTGCTGAATTTACTCTTCCAAGTGCAGAATCTTCTGAGTGCACATTCTACACGCAGAGCCAGCACCGAAGACTTGCGACCTTCTGAGGAGTGGAGTTAGAAGGAGAAGGTCACCGTGCACTGTGTCTGCATAATGGAGTTGACTCACTCGTATACTTTTACATTGAGAAAGAAAGTAGACCTGCTTTGGTGGTCTTTGGCTCCATCACTGGGTGAGGATGACAATGTCTGGTGAGGATGTAGATGCGTGTAGATGCTAAGTCGCTCAGTCTTGTCCAACTCTTCGTAACCCCATGAACTCTAGCCCACCAGGCTCCTCTGTCTGTGGGATTCTCCAGGCAATAATACTGGAGTGGGTTGCCATTCCTTCCTCCAGTGGATCTTCCTGACCCAGGGATCAAACCTGGGTCTCTTGCATTGCAGGGCAATTCCTTACTGCTGAGCCACCTGGGAAGCCCGAGAAGGTAGATACACAGCTTCCAAAGAAAACGCCACCCAGCAGCCCCAGGGCCCAGTTCTGAGTGTTCAGAGACGTGTTTTGACCATCACATTATTATACTCTAGGTTACCGTCTTTTTCACACTGTGGAGACCGTATTTTCTTATGTGAAATAGCCTTGCATTCTGGCTCAATGCAGGAACCCACCTGTCCTTAAACTCACCAAGCTCAGGGGTTGTTTGCAGAGAAACCACCCTGGGCTGAGGAGACAGCAGAGAAGGCGGGCTGGGCCCTGCTGTCCTTGGGGCTGGGGGAGAGACAGCAGCAGGAGATGAAGCATCAAAAGACGTGTGAAGGGTGTGCCCGAAAGTGACTGGGCCACGATGGGGACCCAGGGCTGGAAGGACTCTCTCTCTGGACAC
This sequence comes from Bubalus bubalis, assembly GCF_019923935.1. Classification (NCBI taxonomy): domain Eukaryota; kingdom Metazoa; phylum Chordata; class Mammalia; order Artiodactyla; family Bovidae; genus Bubalus; species Bubalus bubalis. The sequence goes on along the minus strand of NC_059175.1, from coordinate 68,694,144 downwards.
TGAGTGACCACAGGGACCAGAACAAGCACGTCTCTGGATAGAGCGATTTGGTAGAAACGATACCGTGTGTCTTCCGTTTCTAGGACCCATGCCTTCAGCATCCTCTTGATAGATTATATAGAATTGATTCTAGGTCTGTCATCAGAATCTGGACAGCTGGGGGTGGGCATGGACCTGTGAGGATCCAGGGGCTGAGGATCCAATCTGCTCTCCACTGACCTGGCTGGGGGACTATGATTAGTGACCGCCACCCTGTGGGGCTCCCTCTCCTCATGCAGACAGGGAGCGTAGCCCCTAGTCCCCAAGCCCTTCCTACACACCCCTGACCCCTCTGCCTCTGATAAAATACCAAGCACAGTCAGATTCTTTATCCCAGTGTCTTTTGTCTTGTTTTAGACACACTTTCCAAGGAGAGATGTATTTCTTGTTTGTTTGTTTTTGCCTAAAGAGCCCATAATCCTCTCCCCTTCTAAATAAAAAGCCTATTCAGTAAATGTTACAGCAGAATGCCTTTTATGTTAAATCTTTGTAATGAGTTTGCATAAAGTTTTATATCCAATGGTCCCAGCCAGTCCTTTTTACAAGAGCATTCTCATTATGGAAATTTTATGGCCAAGAAGTAAAAAAAAAAAGGAAATTGTATATATTTAGGAAAAAATTACTTTAAATAATGTCAAGTCCTTTTTATAATTGAGATGTCAGAATTTATAATTGAGTCATGTAATCAGAAGGCCAGATAAAATTTCTGTGGGCCCAATTATTGCCGATGCCTGTTTTAAATGTCGTGAATATTCTTGGGAATTATTTTCACCCCCTTGTAAGATCTGTGAGACATTAGCTCACCACAAAAGCCAGCCACCTGCCAAGCCGCTTATTAGTCTCCCTCACACCCGAAATAATAGTCAAGACTTCTTCTGAATAAAACTCTGGGCATTGAATGGCGGAAAAGAGTATTAAGTGGGTCGAAGAGAACACTGGAGGCAGAGATGGAAAAAACACAGACTGGCTGAGCCTGGAGAAGACAGAGAAAGAGAGGAAGTCGCCTCAGGTTGGACACTGCAGAGGGCTTTGCACTAGTTAAGTTGACGCTGTGCACAGCCTGGACAGTGCTGAGCGGTGTCCATTCTGCTTGAGGAGACACTTAGATCTGAGGCCACTAAGTGAGTTGTGCAGAACCACAGAGCCGTCGGTTAGGAGGACTCGGGGCCAGTGTCATGGTCCCAGCGCGTGCACAGTGGTTTCCTCGGCTATAAAACTCCTCTCCTGGGGCCAGGCTCACAGAGGCCAGCACACCGCATGGTTCTAAAAGTGGCCTCAATGAAGAGCTAAGCAGTTTGGAACTTCTCTCGTGGTCCAGTGGTTAAGACTCTGCACTTCCAATGCAGGGGTTGTGAGTTAGATCCCTGGCTGTGGAACTGAGATCGCACATGTCAAATGGGGTGACAAAAAAATAAAATAAAATCCAGCATTTGGTACAGCAAGCTGTGGGCCTGTCACCTCTAACTTTTCCTTCATTCAAATACACTGGTGACGGATGCACCTCGGTTTCTCCCATTGTTAGAAGTTACTCTAGAGACCACGAAGATAAGCCTTCTATGGCAACTTACCATGCTGACTGATTCAACCTTCTTGGCTTTTGGTGTTATGCGTGAAGACTGTGAACAATAACTTTTGCTGGTTTTGAATTCCTTATTTCTTCTTTTCCTCTAAGTGCTCAGAGCCTAAGCAACCCACAGTCCCTCATAAAGTGGTCTCAAACTTCACCGAAGAGTGCAGTTATTTATTTATTTTTAAATTCGAACTTTTAAAGCATTGATAAAATACTGAAAGTGATTACGATATTAGTTGCACTGAAGATGTCCTTGCTCATGAATGAAGAAATTATTTTTTATGTGGGCTTGCTACTCAAGGTCGTCAGTCTTTACTCCTGTAGTTGACCAGATGTGGTTCACCAACTCCACTCAAAATCTCACAGATGGTGTGACTGTATTTGAAACAGTTTGCCTTTCGTTCAGATATCAGTCCAAACGTCTTTACAATAAAGCCTTATATATCAAATAACTGGCTATTCCAATATGGTCAAGATATATGGAAAACTAAGATGGATAGCTATTTACTTGGGAGTCTTAAGGTGAAATTCTACTTATGAGAAAGTTGTATGATTGCCATGTTTCATCAAAGTTGTTTTGCTTCTCAGTGCATCAAGTGTAAATGAAGACAGACCGTAACTGCTCTTTAAACAGTGACTTTCACAAGCCACTGCTTGTCTGTGCCTGTCCCAGCTCTGTGCAAGGTGTTAGTATGCACAGTACTAAATCACATGTGTGTGCATGCGTGCTCAGTCACTTCAGTCATGGCTGACTCTTTGTGACCCTATGGACTGTAGCCCACAAGGCTCTTCTGCCCATGGGATTTTCTCCAGGCAAGAATACTGGAGTGGGTTGCCACGCCCTTCTCCATGGCAGGGATCAATCCCATGTCTCTTACGTCTCCTGCAGTGGCAGGTGGTTCTTTACCACGGGAGCCACCTGGGAAGCCCATTGAATCATACATTGCCAAGCAAAGGGCCCAGGGCATTGTAAGCCATTCAGTGAGAAACACTCCATCAGTGCTGTGGAATAAATGCACGGATGCGTGAACTAGAAGTCATGAGAGTAGGTGGTACTCATACCTCTTCCCTGTTTCACAGGTGACAGCAAGACACGGAGAAACGGGCCATCTGTCTGAAGCTGTGTGTCTAGTCAGGATCGCAGTAGGGAGCTAAGCCCTGATTATCCATCTTTAAGTTTAATACTCTGTCTACTTCAAGGAGAATGTTGCTGTCAACAGTATGCATACCTTTATTCATATTAGTAGAGCTATAAATGATAAATTTTAATCATAATCCATGGACTTCTCCAGACAAGGATACTGGAATGGGTAGCCTTTCCCTTCTCCAGTGGATCTTCCCCACCCAAGGGTCAAAGCCGGGTCTCCTGCATTACAGGCAGATATTTTACCTTCTGAGTCACCAGGGAAGCCCCATAGTTATATTAAATCACAGTCAAAGTGGACTTTGAACTCAGTGGTCAGTATTTTCAAAATCTGTTGAAATAAATATTCAGATACCATGTATCTAAGAGTCCTGAGTTAAGTCACTTCTGACTTAGCAGGTCTTGGGCACCCCCTCCAGTCTGAAGTTGCTAGCAGGGTTCCTCCTTCCTTTATTCCTTCTTTGGGCTTCCCTGGTAGCTCAGCTGATAAAGAAACAGGCTACAATGCAAGATATGCTGGTTTGATTCCTGGGTGGGGAAGATCCCCTGGAGAAGGGATAGACTACCCACTCCAGTATTCTTGGGCTTCTCTGCTGGCTTAGCTGTAAAGAATCCACCTGCAATGCGGGAGACCTGAGTTAGATCCCTGGGTTAAGTAGATCCCCTGGAGCATGAAACAGTGACCCACTCCAGTATTCTAGCCTGGAGAATTCCATGGACTGTATAGTCCATGGGGTCACAAAGAGTCAGACATGACTGAGCAACTTTCACTTCACAGGATCTGAATATGTTTGAAATTTCCTTGGGAATTCTGAGCTGTGGTGCATCATATAATCAATGAGCATAAACCAGGAGGCTCCCATCAGACGATACTATGTACGTGTACTTCTGGATTCTCAGGAATCGGATGTCAGGGATGGTTCTAGATGTTGGCGGCTGGGATCCCAGAACTGTTTTGCTCCTTCTCAGAGTTCCTCTCCCTCAAAACTTGAATTCCAACAGCAAAGAAGCCTGGGATTCTTTGAGGGCCTCAGAACTCTTCCTTCATGCCATCTTTTAAGGCTTGGAGGAAGTTAGCACTCCTGAGGCTGAACCTTAAGTTCTCATGTTGCTCAAATGCTCCTGACAGCTGCTGTAACTGGTTCCCTATGTACAAAGAAAACGGGATTAACCTTGAGCTTTGAAGTGGTTCTAGTTCTTCCTGAAGTTGCTCAAAGACACTGGTTTCAGAGGTGTTTGTTTGTATGCGTGTGAAACCTTTCTTAAGATATTATAGAACAAAGACACAGAATTACAAACTGGATTATATAAGGAGGAGGATGGGGAAGAAAACAAAGAGAAAAAAAAGAGGGAGAAGAGTAAAGAGGAGGAGAACAGGGAAGGGGGGAGAGGTGGGAGGAGACGGTTTGCCTTTTGCTACAAAGTTGGACGGATTCCAAAGCCCTGGAACCCTGCCCATTTTAACCCAGCATTGAAGTCATTCCCTTGTTCCCCGAGGTCCTGAAGCGCCTGAGCTTCAGCTCAGTTTAAAACCACCCCCTTAGGGTTCTGAAATGCAGAAGGGGCCCCTTCTTTGTAGCTGACACTGGTCTTGATTCTATCAAACAAGTATCACCTAATGAAAACATGGAACAAAGGACGCATTCTCCTCCTGCCCGGTTCTTCCAGAATTCACAGTTGTGTCAAATACAAAAAAAAAAATTTAAAAACCCTGACAAGTGGCCAGATTAAGTACCAGATTATAACCATACATTGGATAGAGAAAAAAAAAAAACAAAAACGAAGGATTTTACAATATTTATTTTGCTGTAATAACAGATGTAGTGATCCAACACTGCTGGTAGTTCTAATTAACTTGTAACTGCCTCACTTGTTTTTTTTTTTAGTAAATTAAAACTTTTATTTTATTTTTTATTGAAGTGTAGTTGACTCGGGCATTATATTAGTTTCAGGTGTGCAGTATGGTGCTTCAGTGTTTTTATAGATTATACGCCATTAAAAGTTATTATAAATAATGGCTCTAATTCCATGTGCTAGACCATAAAGCCCCATTGCTATCTGTTTTACACAAATTAGTTTATTTCCCTTAATCCCACACCCTGACCTTCCCTCTCCCCACTGGTGACCACTAGTTTGTTATCTATGTCTGTTAATCTGTTCTCTATGTCGTTAGCTTCTATTTTGCTATATGCATTCCTTTGCCTTATTTGTATTTTTCTAGATTTCACAAATAAGTGATATCATGCAGTATTTGTCTTTATATGAGTTATTTCACTAAGTGTAATATTCTCTAAGCTCACCCATTTTGTTGCAAATGCCAGGGGTGTATATATCTATATATATATGTATATGTACACTAAGTCATAAAAGAGAATGAAATATACATATACACACACACACACATATATATAAACTAAGCCATGAAAGCGAATGAAATATGTACATATATATATAAAACCACATCTTCTTTATCATTCATCTCACTCATCTCGACAGACTCTTGGGCTGTTTCCATATCAATTATGAATATGCTATGAGCATTGGGGTGTGTGACTCTTCAAATCAGCGGATTTTTCTTTCTGGATATATATCCAGGAGTGGAATTGCTGGGTCATGGTGGTTCTGTTTTGGAGGATCCTCCATACTGTTCTTCACAGGGACCGCACCTATTTACACGCCCATCCACAGGGTCCAAGGGTTCTCTTTTCTCTCCATCGTCACCAACAGTTTTTGTTTGTAGGCTTTTTGATGGTGGTCATTCTGACAGGTGTGAGATGACTTTTCATTGCCGTTTTGATTTCCATCCCCTGATAATCAGTGGTGCGGACAGCTCTTCCTGTGCCTGTTAGCCATCTGTACGTCTTCTTTTGAAAAATGTCTGTTCAGGTTTTCTGCCCAGTTTGCATCGTGTCGTTTGTTTGATATTAATTTGTGTGAGCCATTTATGTGTTCTGGATATTAACCCCTTCTTGGCCATACCGTTTGCAGATATTTTATCCCATTCAGCAGGTCGCCTTTTCCTGTTGTCGGTGGTTTTCCTTTGCTGAGCACAAGCTTTTGCATTTAATGAAGTCCCCTTTGTTTTTGCTTTATTTATTTGGGCTCACGAGACAGATCAAAAAATATTGCTACTATTTATGTCACAGAATGTTCGGCCTATGTTCTCTTGGAGGAGTTTTATGGTTTCAGGTCTTACATTTAGGTGTTTAATCCATTTTGAGTTTATTATTATATATGTATTAGAGAATGTTCTAATTTCATTCTTTTGCATGTAGCTGTCCAGTTTTCCCAGCACCAGTTAAAAAGAAGAGATTATCTTTTCTCTGTTGTATATTATTTTGTCATATATTAGTCATAGATTAAATTATTGATTAATTTAAGTTTACATATTATAGACAATAGACAGACATAGACTAAATCTGTCTTCATGGATTAAGTGGCCGTAAGCCTGTGGGCTTATTTCTGGGCTGGCTGTTCTGCTGTGTGCATTTGTGTGTCTGTTTCTGTGACGGTGACATGCTGCTTCACACTGTAGCGTGACTGCGTGACTTGAGGGCGAGGCAGCTGATACCTCCAGCCTTATTCTTTTTACTCAGGATTGCTGTGGTGATTCCAGGTGTTCTGTCGTTCCACATCAAGGCTCTAGTTCTCTGAACAATGTCGAGAGTGTTTTGATAGGGACTGAATTCAATCTGTAGATGCTTCGTGTAGTGTTGTCCTTGCGACAGTATTATTCCTTCCGATCCAAGGCAAAGGGTATCTTTTGTTTTCTAGTGTTTTTGTTTTTAGACTTTAAACGTTTTATCATTCTTTAGTTTGCCTTATCAGATGTAGCTCATTTTTTGTGTGTGTAAATACTAGCTGAAAACAACGTTTGTAATAGACACCTGTCACCAGTATCCCAGATATGCACCTCTGCTTTTGGAAAAGCTTCACGTGTAGGACGTTTAGCTGTGTAATGCATTACATAAAGGCAAAACATTGAGCAGGGGATTCCAAGCCTCTTTTTGCCGTTGTTTCCAGGATTTCCTTTAGTATTTATCTTGTGCTTAGATTAGTTATGCCCAGTGTATCATGTTTACCTTAAGGAATTTTCATTTGCTCAAAGTCTTAAGTTCCTTACTTGGTGCTTAGCTTGTTAGTCGGGCTGAAGACGGGACTGATCCTCACTGATGAGTGTAGTGAGAGTCATTTTCTCAGAGCATCAGCGCATTAGGCACCACCCTCCACTGAAAAATGTGCAAATACTTTGTCAGTATGAGGAATATATGCCCTTCCATTTGTCCTTCTTAATTCAATATGTTTGTTGCATTTTGAAAGATGAGCATATTGACTGCTGAACATCTGGCCTAGATTGCCCTATGTTTAAAGTTTTATAAGAAGAGGCTGTGACATCAGTTTAACTGATACCGTTTCCAGTTATTGTTGTTGTTCTGTCACTAAGTCGTGTTCGACTCTTTGTGACCCAGTGAGCGACGGTGCGCCAGGCTTCCCGGTCCTTCACTGTCTCCCTGACTTTGCTCAGACTCACGTACATGGAGTCAGTGATGCCATCCGATCATCTCATCCTCTGTCACCCACTTCTCCTCTTGCCCTCAATCTTTCCCAGCATCAGGGACTTTTCCAATGAGTCAGTTCATCTCATCAAGGGGCCAAAGTATTGGGGCTTCAGCATCAGTCTTTCCAATGAATATTCAGGGTTGATTTCCTTTAGGATTGGCTGGTTTTCAACTATTAAATATCATATTCAGGTTTTCTTCCCTATCAGGGAGGGAAATGCCGTGAGTGCAAAACTGTGCATTTAATCAAGAGTTAACACATATTACAAGGATGCAAAATGGCCACATGTGCCAATCGTCCGCTCCCAGATCAATCTCAGGATCCATTGATGACTCTCGAAATCTTCAGAAAAATTATTCAAGCTTTAAATCACTTTTAAATGTTTTCATGGTAGTGATAGCGCGATATGGGGCAGAACGCATCTGTTTCTGTTGCTTGTTTTTATTCTTTAGGTGGCAGAATCACTCCTACCATAGCAGGAAGTGGGTTTCACATGTCTGTAACTATATGTCTGAAAATCCTTAAAGTGACTCTCAGGGTCCCACTCATCAGGAGGTGGATAGCTCTGTAGTGAGGACTGGAACAAAGCTGGTGAAGGCATCAGCCAGGCATCCTTCCAGGGCTGGAAATGCTGGTCTCAGAGGTGGAGATGGGTGTGGGCTGAGACCTCGCTCGATTCAGTCCTTTCCTTCACATCCTTAAGGCCCCAAGCGGTCAGCCTAGCACAGGCTTCATTCTCAAGAGCTTTTCCAGGGTTTCCCTTTAAGGCACTTAGGGTCAAAATTCATACTCTAATAGCGTTTCTGGCACAGTTTGTGATAGATAACACTAGTGATATGAGATGTGAGCCTACCGCATTGATAGTTTAAATGTTATCTTCTTGCTACTATATAACCTTGATGAACATATAAGGGGCTTCCCAGCGTGTGCTAGTGGTAAAGAACCTGCCTGCCAATGCTGGAGACACAGAGCTGTGCGCTTGATCCCTGGGTCAGGAAGATCCCCCGAAAGAGGGCATGGCGACCCACTCAGTATTCTTGCCTGGAGTTTAATCCCACAGACAGAAAAACCTGGCGGGCTAAAGTCCTTCGAGTTGCAAAGATTCAGACATGACCTGAAGCAGCTTAGCACACACAGCCCATAAACATATATGTTTACACTTGTAATATTAATTTATACACACACCTGCATCTACAGCTACAATATATCTATGATTCTAGGTGTACCTATTTTGCTGCCTAAATGTCTACTTGCTCATAGGAACAAGCAGAAAATAGGACTCACAAAAAGTTTCCTGTGTTTCTGCACAGAGAGGAGGAGCCAGCGGTCGCGGTCGGCCTAGCGGGCTGCTGATCCACGCCTCCATCCCTGCAGCTGAGGAGGAAACGGATGAGCAGCCTCAAGTCTTTCAGGTTCCCTCCTGCCTTAAGGACATGGACAGTTTGTACAATTAATAATTGGAAAGAGGGCTTCTCTCGTGGCTCAGGGGTAAAAAAAAATCCGCCTGCCTGTGCAGGAGACGCAGGTTCGATCCTTGGTCTGGGAAGATCCCACACGCCGTGGAGCCACTGAGCCTGTGCACCACAGCCCTGGAGCCTGCTCTCTAGAGCCGGGCGCTGAAACCACGGCAGCCCGTGTGTCTTAAGAGTCTGCGCTCCGCAAGGAGAGAAGCCACTGCAACCAGAGGGTGGCCCCCACTTGCCACAGCTGCAGAAAAGCCCCACGCGGTAATGAAGACCCAGCATGGCCAAAAATAAATGAAGGAGCAAATAAATAATTTAAATATATAAATGTTGATATTTAAAAAAGAGTAAAAGAGTAATTGTGAAGACAAGGGTCTTAATTCTCATCTTCATTGCTTTTGTTTCTTTTTTTCAGTGTGTGTGTGTGTGTGTGTGTGTGTGTGTGTATGTATGGTCCAAAGATGGGAGGGGAGGAACAAGAAAACAGAGTGACAAATATTTGGTGAGGATCAGATTTAGAGGAAATGAATCTGATCTCCAGACTGATTCGTGTTAAGGAAAGGAGGTTTAGTTTCCCCCTCCTGAAGCTACCAGCTGCCAACACCACAGAGCATTGCAGACCCTGAGGGCTGCAGGCAGGGATGCGGGCAGAGCCCTGTGTCCCCCTCTCTCCTCTAGGACCACCTCTCCTCCTCCTGGGCACGGCTGTCAGGAGGCTGAGAGCCCACATCACAAAGGGGAAATCAGCTCAGAGGAGGCTGGAAGGAGGAAAAGAAAGAAGGCACAGCAAGGAACACTTTCTGCGTTATTTGTTTGAACTTTACCTTCTCCTGCCCAGCTCTTATGTATCACAGAGAGAACCCACAACCAGGAGCAGGGCCGTCTGTCATAACACGCAATTCTCTTGCCTGGTAAAGAGAGTTTTCATTAGATTTTTCTGCAGCTGAGTTCTTGAGGGAAAACACCCAGGCGTCTGGCGGCTGACCCAGCACAACAGACTTCCTCTCCTGTCAGTTTCATCCTCATCTTTCTTAAAACTGAAATTTACCTCTAGCCTTTGCTTCTTCCTGGTCTTTCTTTAATCACAGGGAGAAGTTAAACCTGTCAGGGGGGGTGCAGGGGCTGCCTGTCTGAGACGCAGAGCAAGCAGGTCCTGGGGACTTGACATCTATGCTCCTTCCAGTGACTGTTAGACGGAGAAGCAGTTTGCCCTGATTCTTTGGGAGGAATCGGGCTCCGGGGTCGGGGGCACAAAGCAAAGGGCAGGACGGTTTGTGCTGCTTCATCTTTGAAGCCATGGCTGGAGTCCTCCTTGTCCATTCAGAGTGGAAGATGGGCCATCCAGGAAAGCAAGATGAATGTGATGTCCTGACCGGCTGTCCCCTGCATAAAAAAGTTATCACTGCAGCTACACGACCAAAGTCAACAGCCGCTATGTGGAAGCCATGCATTTGTTAAGGAAGACCCCTTCTGCAGAAAACCCTGTATGAACTCCCTCGCTTCAGAAGGCTCAGGTGTGCGCTGGAGCCGCCGGAGGGATGGGGGCTGAGGATGAAGCCAAGGGCGTCCCGGCAGTGGGCAGCTGACACCGTTGTCTACTTCCAGGACAAGTCTAGTGCCCATGATGACCAGCTTCTCCACGCAGAGACCAGCAGTTACTGACATCTATAAATGAATCTGGCTTGAAAAACAGCACAAGAGAAGTGGCTGCCCACACATCCTGATTATCCGTGCCTCCTGAAAGAGCTGCGTTTTAAGGACAGTTTGCAGGGTTGCCCCCGTGGTGCGAGTGCCTGCCAGAGCAGGAGACAGAAGGGGGGGGGGTCTGATCCCGGGGGGCAATGGGTATGTCTGAATATAGACGGTTTTGTTTTTACTTTTTTCAAGAAGCAACCATACCAGGGGAAGTGTTCCAACAGTGAGCGATGAATTATTCCCCTGGTGTGTGTTTTGGATAAAACAGAATCCTCTGCCCAAAGTGCTCTGCCATCCTGCCCTGAGAAGTGCTTCTGACATTTGGCCATCACAGCCCCCAGAGGGGGGGCAGCAGCTCTGCCCTCCTAGGGGTCAGAGACCCTCACGGTCTGGTACTTGCTCCTTCCCTGATCCCCAGCGTGACCCCCATCCCCTGTAGTGCCCACCCTGGCCAGCCTGCATAGGGTACAAGCACAGATTCACTCCTTCCTGAAGGTCAGCTCTCCCGAAGTGGGATGAGTAGGCAACAACCAAGGGGGATGGAGTCGGGACTTTCAGACATTGGGTCACATATTCATATAGTGAAGTAATGAGATCGTTGTGCTCTTTTCTAGAAGCCCGCCAACAGAGGCAGCTCTCACATAAACATGGTGGGAGAAAATAGAGGGGGCAGCTGCGCGTGGGCTGTTGTTGACACTGGCTCTTGGGGTCTCTCCAGCTGCTCCTTAGACACCCCTTTTGTGCAGACAATGTGGGCACAGGAAATGCTCTGATGAACGTCCATTAGAAGCTTTGCGTCTGGTGTGAAACACATGCGTAGCGATTCCCAGGTGGCCAGTGGCTGCGCATGCTGTTTCGGGAAGATGAGTCAGATGAAGGGAAGGGATGCATGTGACCTTGTCGATGTGCCTAGCCTTTCTCCGCAGGCGGCAGTCACGGCAGGGATGGTCCTGGGATCAATGGGGCAGCAACACTGGTCCCATTTTGAAGGACTTTCCTTTCATGTCTCAGGTGAGAATTTCAATCTCTGTTTTTCCTCCTTTTCTGATATGCTTGGGTCAGGGAAAAACAATCTCCAATGAATATTTTAGGATGTTTATTTTGAGTGATTTCAATGATGATCTTAGAAGGACAGAAGATAAAAAAAGGGAAAAGAATCATATGAGTAAAAAATGAGGATGAAAAAGAGGAACTTTTTTATTTTTCTATCCACACATGGATTCATACAGATAATTGAACATCACCATTACAGTTGGTTTACCACATCACACACCAGGTGTACGCCAGTTCCATAGTGAAGCAGTCTGGCTAGAATGAATATTTCTAGTCTTCCTGTTTTGAGCCACTTATAAAACCAAACAAGCATACAAACAAGCCAGAGAACAGGTTTCATTTCTCATTTTAATTAAATTTACATCAGGGAATCTAATGAAAATAAATATGTCATAGGTTACTAGCTGAAGCATCCCAAGTGTTCTCACCACAGAGACCTACATCATTTCTGAATTCTAACTCACTTGTGCATAATTTGAAATTTTGTCGTTGCTCAGTCACTCAGTCATGTCTGACTCTTTGCAACCTCATCGACTGCAGCACACCAGTCTTCCCTGTCCTTCACCATCTCCCAGAGCTTGCTCAAACTCAGGTCCATTGAGTCAGTGATGCTAGCCAACCATCTCATCCTCTGTTGTCCCCATCTCCTCCTGCCTTCAATTTTCCCCAGCATCAGGGTCTTTTCTAATGAGTCAACTTTTCGCATCAGATGGCCAAAGGATTGGAGCTTCAGGTTCAGCATCGGTCCTTCAGCATCAGTCAAATTAGGATTATCTTAATGCCAACATAGAATTCAAAGGGGAGTTCCAGCTTATCAATATTTCCTCAACCTTATTTTACAAATTATGTACTCTACAAGTCATTTTAAATTGTGTGGGCTTCAAGTCTGTAAAAAACACTTGAGCTGAAAGAATGTATGCTAAAAGAAAAATACAAGCTTTAAAAAAATGGAGAAGAGGTAGAAAGACGGATGAAGATGCAGCTTAAAATAGATGCAAGCAGTTGTTGATAAGTGCGTATGAATACCAGTGCAACCAGGCATGCACTCTGAAGTTAGTCTCAACTTTCCTTGGTTTCATGGTTGGATATTCATACAAGAAATGCCAATTGAAATGTGCACTATTCTTGATATTTCCCCAGCAAGATTGTCCTGGCCCCCTGAAAGTGACTCAACTCTTCTCTGAAGCCTGTGACTCATGCTGGGGGTGGGGTGATAAACTTGCCCCCCCACCGGCCATCTTGATGGGGAGGAGACGTCCACCTATGTCCTGCCAGCATCTCCATCTTCCTGTGTGAGGCCAGGGCAAGAATGACCCTCAGGAAGAGGGCTCCTCACTGTGTGAGCACGGAAGAGTGCTGGTTTGATTCCCCCAAACCAGGAACCAAGCCAGTCTGTACACCCTAAGAGTCCCCTGTCCCCTGCCCCTATGGTCTGGGTGGTCACCGGCAGCTGAGGGATCAGGGCTGTAGTGAGGTGAGCAGTGGCCATGGCCAGGCACATCCCTGCACATGGCACTCTGGCCTGGCCTATGAGGCGGGACCCCCAGACCCCTGGATGCCAATCAGGGAGAAGAGCTGGAAGAGTAGCTTTCCTCACGTTCACATATGGGGAGCGGATTCAGGGGCTGGTCCACCGAGACAGGCTCACGAGAGCCAAACGCTCCAATGTCAGGAATCGCCAGGCGTGTTGCTAGATCTCAGGGACTTTGAAATCAACCAGGAAAGAAGTATTTACACCTGAAAAATACTCAGGAGAACTAGCTAGTTTCCCAGCCTACTACAACTTCTTTTCCAAGCTCTGAAGGGTGAAATGACACCACCGTATGCCTGAGAGATGCCCATATTTACATATAAAATTATAGGCTTTGGTTTTAGCATTGGTGTCTAGCCTCATGATGAGCCCACTGTTTAGAGGGTGCTGATGGAGCCCTGAAGAGGCTGCTTGATGAGTGGAACCAGTGAGGTAGGAGCTGATTCTTTATCAGAGCAGCAGGAGCAGGGGTGACTTGACAGATTTACTTGACTTGATGGGTGCTTGATATTTAGACCAGGAGAACCTGGGGTCCTGGTTCTGCAGCAAACTAAGACGTCAAGCACTTTTCCAGACTCAGGCTGGACTGGGTGCCTCTTCCACAAATGCTGCGTCGCCCAGTTCACCGTGCAAGTTGAGAAAACATGAACCCAGGCCAGCAGGGTTTCCTCATCACCTCCCCTCTTTGTGCCCAGGACACAGGAGGCATTCTGGTGCATCCCAGAGCTTCTACACTCCCCTGATCTTATTGCTAGAAATTCTCGCTTATGATCAGAGAAACGCAAATCAAATGACCATGAGGTATCACCTCACACCTGTCAGAACGGCCATCATCAGAAGTCTACAAACAATTAATGCTAGATAGGATGTGGAGAAGGCAATGGCACCCCACTCCAGTACTCTTGCCTGGAAAATCCCATGGACGGAGGAGCCTGGTGGGCTGCCGTCTATGGGGTCGCACAGAGTCGGACACGACTGAAGCGACTTAGCAGCAGCAGGATGTGGAGAAAAGGGAACCCTCCCACACTGTTTGTGGGATTGTAAGTTGGTGCAGACACCATGGAGAACAGCATGGAGGTTCCTGAAGAAACAGAGAATGACCGTAAGACCCAGCAGCCCCACTTCTGGTCTTTAATTTGAAAAGATGCATATATGTACAGAGAAAACTCATTTGAAAAGCTACACGCACCTTGGTGTTCATAGCAGCACTACTTACAATAACCAAAACATGGACGCAACCTAAATGTTCACTGACACACGCGTGGATAAAGAAGAAGTGGTCCATGCATACAACGGGGTGTTATTCAGCCACAGAAAATGAAGATGCCATTTGCATCAACATTAATGGACCAGAGATTATCATACTAAACCACTAAGTGGGATAAGTCAGAAAGACAAATATCACATGATATTACTTGCTGTGTGATCTAAAATATGATACAAATGAACTTATCCATGAAACAGAAACAGACGCACAGACATAGAGACCAGATATATAATTGCCAAAGATCAAAGGCAGAGAGAATTTAGGAGTTGGCGATTAACAGATGCAAACTACTATATAAAATTGATAAATGACAAAGTCCTACTGTATAGAACTGTATTTAATGTCCTGTAATAAACCATAATGGATAAGAACATGAAAAAGAATATAAATATGTATGAATCCCCCTGTTACACACCTGAAACTAACCCAGTGTTGTAAATCAACCATATCCTTCCATTGAAAGTTAAAAAAACAAAGAAATCCCTGTGTTTCCCATGAAGACAAGTCCTAGCTCCAGTTTATGAAGCTGATTCAGTGTTTGGTGGGGAAAATGAGGCTAATCAGCGTTTGCTTTCATGAAAGCACCAGGCTGTGGGTCCCGCGGGCGCTGAGAAGGCTCTAAGTTGGCATGGGTGTCCTGAGCCCGTGCTGAGACCTCTGCCCAGAAGGCGGGGCACACGTTCCCAATCTGAATGTTGTCCTGGGCCCTGAAGACGTCCACAGCTGGGCGGGCAGTGGGGAGTCCTCTGTGATCTTTGGAGCAGACGATGTACACAGCAATGCTGACCCAGGACAGAGACCTCCTGGGGTCCCAGAAGGTTGGGGAGAGTGCCTGGCACCTCCCAGCAAGCCAGGCTACAGCCCTCACATTCCAGCATCTGTCTGATCCTAGGCCAAGTGACAACCTGGAGAATCTCCATTCAGCCGAAGGGTTTGAATCAGATTTGTGGAGGCAGTGCCATAAAGACAGAAGTGCAGAGGATGAATGGGGGGAACTTAGACTGAAGGCCACCAGCAGGTGCCTGCCTGTCCCCTGGGCCATGTTGCCTTGGCGGGATGATCATTCCCAGCTGCTCAGTCATGTCTGACTCTTTGCCACCCCATGGGCTGGAGCCTGCTAGGCTCCTCTGTCCTTGGGATTTCCCAAGCAAGAATACTGGAATGGATTGCCATTTCCTTCTCCAGGGCATCTTCCAGATCCTGGGATCAAGCCCACGTCTCCTACTTTGCAGGCAGATTCTTTACTGCCAGGGATCACAGGAGCATTAAAAGACGACTCCCAGGGTGCACTGCCAGGGCATCTGCCTGGATGCAAGGGGAGCCCTTGGAAGCAGAGGTTCAGGGATGGTCCCCTATGTTCCACGCATGACACAGACTTTCAAGCATGTGGGTTTTCTGAGGCTGCTCCTACCTGTATCACTGATGCTTTCCTGCCCCTTGTAAATCCTCTAGCATGTTTGCCTTGCCTTTTTCTTTTCTTTCTTTTTGGCAGCAGCATGGTGCAGCATATGGGGTCTTAGTGCTCCCACCAGGAATTGAACCCATGTCCCCTGCAGTGGAAGTGTGAAGTCTTAACCCATGGACCACCAGGGAAGTCCTAAGCCTTACCTTTTATCTTAAAGTAGCATTTACAGGGAGGGATGATTCTAGAGAATAGCACTGAAACATATACATTGCTATCGTTGCTCAGTTGCTAAATCCTATCCACCATGGATAGTGGTCTTTGACACCCCATGGACTGCAGTAAGCCAGGCTTCCCTATCCTTCATTATCTCCTGGAATTTGCTCAAGTTCATGTCCATTGAGTCAGTGATGCTAATCTTCTCCAGCACCACAAAATGTATAATTATCATATGTAAAATAGATAGCCAGTGGGAGTTTGGTATATGACACGGGGAACCCAAACCAGGGCTCTGTGACAACCTGGGGTGGGGGTGGGGACAGAGGTGCGAGGGGCGTCCAGGATGAAGGAGACATGTGCGTGTCTGTGGCCGATTCATGCTCATGTATGGCAAGAGCCATCACAAGATTGTGAAGTAATTATCCTCCAATGAAAAATAAACAAATACTAATAAAAGAAAAAAAATCGATTTTTTAAGTCATTGGTATCCATAGAAGGAATTAAGTTAGATTTGACCTGGTTGGGGAGGAATATTTAAAGCAGGCAAGAACAGGTGGTTTTCTTCGGCCAGCTAAGTAAATGTAGCTATTTCTTTCTTAGTCCATCAATGGACACATTTAGTAAATTTCCTTCTAAATATCCCCAGTCAAGTTGGACTTCATAAAAAATATGATTTTAAGCTTGAATTCTGCTTACAGTTGATAAAATTTGACAGTCACAGAACCTTTTAAAAGGTATAAAGAGTTGTCATTAGGCCTCGTTTGTTTATTTCCTCTCTAGCATTCATCGCCCTCAGAAATGGCATCTCTGAAGGCAGGAGGACTAACCTCATCACAGAGGGATAAGGTCATTAAATTACAAAGTGGATATTTCGGATATGTGAATAGTAACTAACTACTGAGAAATCTGTTCGTATGCAGATCAGTAGCAAAGACGTGTTCGATTTTAGCTTTTCAACCATAAGGTACTCCTAATTTCAGAGTATTCCATTTCTATTCTGCATCTGTCTTTCAATAATATGTTAGGTTGAATCAACATTTAAGCTTCTAGCTTTCCTCTTTCTTTCACAGGGCTGTTAACCCCTCGCAGCTTCCCTGGGGCGTCGTATCAAAGCCTTGGGCATCACTGCAGCTGCCCGGCCCCCTAGCCTCCCGCTGGGTGCACGCCATCGGCTCAGCCCCGCGCCCCCACAGCACACCCCGCTGCGACGTGCAGAGGTGGGAGAGGCTGAGGGCTCGCAGGGGAGTCAGAGCCCGCAGGACCCCGGACGTGTCCATGCCGGCTCTCGGTACAGACACCCGCCCACCGCTGACGGCTTCCGCGTTTCTCATGATGAGTCCTGAGACGGAAGAGATCCGATCCCCTGTTGCTTTGCTCGTTTGGCCATGTTGCAGGCCAGAGAGCGCAGACCAGCCGCCGCACATACGAAAGGCAAGGCTAACCCTAAGCCCCCCGCCCAGCTCCTGGTTTCAATTCTTCCCGCAGGCTTCGCATCCTGCGGGTCAGAGCCCGCGAGCCCGTCCCACCCAGGGCTGGGCCAAGGGCTCTGAGCCGGCACTGCGGTTTCATCAGGCTTTCTCCTTCAGTCTCCTCTCAGACGGCGGGCAGGACAGAAAACTGGTTTAAAACACTACTCCGCGGCTAAAGCTGTGAAGCTAAAGCCAGTCTCTCCCTCACCACCGGAGGCCCGGTTGTGATTTTATTATTTTATATTGAGAACAACTAAATTCACTCCTACCTCAAAAAAAAAAAAAAAAAAGCAGCAGCAGCAGCCATGTCCTAAGTAGCAGGGGGTGAGCTGTTCTCTCGCGAACTGTTATCAAGTCTGCGTTCCTTCTCTAGGAAGTGGGGCGTTTATAGATGGAAAAAGCCACTGTGGAGTCTTTAGAAGCATCATTTCGGCTGTGGCTCTAAATAGAAACCCGTGGGTTCGAAGCCCACCGCGCCTCATGTTTTCATGGGCGAGCATAAAATCACATCATTTTCTGGCAGTTTTGCAAAAGAGTTGCGGGGGGAATGATAAATATTCACAGTTCCTTGGGAGGATTCGTGGCACCTGCTTTCTGCTCCTTTTCCTCTGTGATTAGGTTTTTCTGAGCTGCACCGTGTGAACCTCTGCTTTGGATGTAGGACAACGGAAAACAAGAACAGCACGTTTCAGACGGATTTCAGAAACACGCTGCTCTGACTTCCTGTCAGGCAGGACGATGCCTGAAATTTGGTTTTCTCCACCAAATTTGGCTCCCAGCTGTGATGTGTCAAGTCAGACAGGAACAAGTAATTGTATTCAACCCCAAATCAAGCTCCCAGCTGATACTCTGTGTTAGCAGTATCAGAAAGCAGGTCTGTCTGTCTTTTAAAAACAGTCGCTACTCGGGAGCTTTGAGTCTTGACCTTGCACGCTGATGTCCAGGTGGCGGCTCCCAGGGAAGGACATAGCCCAGCTTGACCCTTGAGACTGCGGGGACCACGATGGGGGAAAAGGGTGGGACACAGGCTTGGACACGGCATCCTGAAAGGGGGTAGGAAGAAAGCCAAACCGGCTTTACACATATCACACTAAGTGGATCGTGTTTATTTCTCTACTGGAGGATATTGAAAGAAACTCCAGGAAAATCTATGGTGAATAATCATTACGGAATATAGAGTCCAGATTTACAAGTAGCTTGTCCCCACATGGCTCTCCAGCTTTTACTCTTTCTGACTGTGTTCGGCCCAAATGGCCTTTCCTAAGGGTCTCTCCTTCAGTCCCCTTCCTGAGTGAGTGCCCATCACAGGATGTGAGCGATGGGAAGGCCGCAGATGAAGTCTGTCCACCTTGGAGGCCTTGGTGAAGGTAGGGGAGAAGCTGTCTTTCTCTAACCCTTAGCGGTACTTGTCTGCAAGAGGGAGGACTGTCCAAATATGAGAAAGGACACAGTGAGGTCCCTGGGTGTGTGTGATGCTGCAGAAACGTGCAGGACAGGGGTCCGGGACCCCCTCTAGGACCGTGCAGGGAGGACTGGACAGGCACAGGTGCTCTCTGGCCCACCTGGGCCTGCAGGCCTGTGTGAGCTGGGCCCGTAGACTTCCATGAGGACAAGGGGGCCAGCCAGGGAGCCTCCTTGAAGATTTGGTTATTGGAGTAATAGCATGTGCTGCCCAGGGGCTGTGGCTCCCCCCACCCCCAACTACGGGACCCCCTCCACGGCTGTGGCTGTCCCCATCCCCAACTATGGGATCCCCCTCCACGGCTGTGGCTGCCCCCGTCCCCAACTAAAGGACCCCCTGCATGGCTGGTCCTTCAGGAGCGTGGGATGGACTCTGATTCCATTTTGGTAAAACTAAATCCATGTAAAACCCTATTCTAGCATCTTAAATGCAAATATTTCCAAACTTGACCAAGATGTTATTTTTAGGGCCTAGTTGACCCCTCACCATTTCAAACTATCTGTAGGCATTCGGTTGCCAAATAGAAATCACAAAGTCACATTACGTTCCAGTTTGATGGCCTTTTGCTTAAAAAATATATATAGTTGATCACTTATAAAACTTAAAAATACTAACTTAAAAACAACATTGGGAGAATGTGATTATGCAAATTACACTGTTAACAAAATTTACACATAAATGAGAACATTTTTTTCCTATCATAGTTTTTATTATAACAAAACCCTGGGAAGTAAATTATTTGCGGGAGAATACAGTATAAAAATGTATTAAAAGCTCTAAGAACCAAATTGAAATGTCAAATATAGTTATTTATATTAAAACCCAACAAAATAGGTGATGGGCCTTCCTGAGCCATCTGTTGAAATTCGGAGATCCGTTTTGCTCACCTGGGCAACTCAAGCTCCATCATTCTTACTGAGGTTCCTCACGGGGCAGATCCAGGTCCCCAGTAGCTCATGGTGCTGGCGGTCCAGGGATTTCTTTTCTCGTAGCAAGTTTGGAGGTCTGACTACCAGGGCCAGTGTTGTTAACAGTTTCAGCAGAATGTCCAGACTCTTCTCATCCTAAAAACGTAGATGTGATACCCAAGAGCATAGAAAGCATCCAAACACCATTAAAAAGGTGGATCCACAGCATGAAGTCCGCTCCTTATTTGCAATGGCTCGCTTGTTTACGCAGTATTCTCCTGTCCCCCCTCTCCACTTCCTGCCCCTTTTTCTTGTCCACTTTGGGGCACCCGCTCCCGCCCCTGGGGCCAGGACATCTGCCCACAGACAAAGGAGTCCCAGAGCAGAAAGCCTGTGGCAGAATGGAGGGCTCCGCCCACCGGAGCTTCTCAGGTTGATGGGAAGTGAGGCCACTTGAGCAGGACATGGCTGGCTTGCTAGGCCCTGACAACGCCCTCTGTTTCCTGAGGGGTGGCCAGCAGCGAGGGGGCTGTTCCGGGAGCCCCCCACTGCCCTCCCTGCCCACCCGGGGCGGCCCCTGCTGAGCGGCTGCATTGGGAAAGCCAGCTGACCAGAAAGGACTCCCCAGCCTCACCTCTGATTTCTCACATTTAATTACCTGCTTTCCCCTCTCCTGCGGTCATGGAGAAAATGGAATTACACCCCTGCACTGTGTCGCCCTGGAGAAGCATTGAATGTTTCTAATAGAGCCACTGGTGACAGGCACAAAAGGCCTGCCCCTTGTCTCATGTCGGATATTAGCCCCTGCAGACAAGGGTGGGCATTCCCGCTCCGTGGGTCTTCAATAGCAGACAAAGGAGAGCAGGCTTCCTTCCTGTCACTCCTAACACGGCACAGAAAGAAAAACTTTATTTAGCCTCCCTGGTCTGGCCAAGCCTCCTCCAGGTCCTGGCGGGGCGGCGGGGAGAACTTTTTGGAGGCCTGGCTGGTTTCACTGTAAATACTGATTTCCTTTAACTTGGGAATTCACTCCCGGCAGCAAGGGCTGCCATATGTTACCTTAATCCCTTTAGATGCATTTTCATCTTAAAGCTGACTCAGCTGCCCCCTTGCTTTTAAACCAATGCACACGACCCTACAGAACTCAAGGATAAAACCGTCCTCCCAAACGCTAATGGAAATAACCAAAGGGACACAGTGATCTCTCCACATTGAGACAAGAGATGACACTGAAACTGCACCATCAGAGGTGCTCCATCTGGCACTGTGTGATTTAGCTTGATTGATGAGGACTTATCTCTCAGTGTGAATTATGTGGCAAGTCTTACAGGCTCATCTCAGCCCTTGCCTGGTGTTAAGGTGATTTCAACAGCCAGCATCTTCACCTCGCACGATACTGTTTCAAAACCCCTCTTGCTTGAAAGATGAAGATTTGTCTTGAATTCCTAAAAATTAACAACTTAGGAAGATAGCTAAGATCTCCTATCTCCTTGTTCAGTTGCTAAGTCGTGTCCACTCACTGACCACTACGACCCTCCTGGGCTCTGGGCCATGGGACCTTTGGCTCATTTAAGCAGAGACCTGGCTGTACCTGCTCCATGGAGCTTCTCCGGTCGCTGGCCCGGGATGATCCATCAGCCCCTAGGACCCCAGGAATGCACTCTTTGCACCTCTAAAGGCCCTTCCCCCACCTCGTGTGGACTCTTTGTGATGCTATGGACCACAGCACGCCCGGCATCCCTGTCCATCACCAACTCCCAGAGGTTACTCAAACTCATGTCCACTGAGTTGGTGATGCCATCCCACCATCTCATCCTCTGTCACCTCCTTCTCCTCCCACCTTCAATCTTTCCCAGCATCAGGGTCTACTGATCTGCTATAATGATTGTTTTTTTTTTTCCAAAGAATCAAACCATAATTGATGTAATTACATAGAAACACATACTGAAATAAACTCTAAAAACAAAAATCAGAATCTGTATGTCTATGTCACCATCAAATATGGGATATTAGCAGGGATACCTGCTGATATACATATTGGTGGTAGAGGTTTATGGATATACGGGGTATCCCCTCAGTTTAATTTGACCCATTTTAGCTTATCTGAGTTAACCCCTGACAGAGACAGAGGAGGTCTGTTTCTTGGGTTCAAGACCACTGCAGTCTGCTGCTGCTGCTGCTAAGTCACTTCAGTCGTGTCTGACTCTGTGCGACCCCATAGGCAGCAGCCCACCAGGCTCCACCGTCCCTGGGATTCTCCAGGCAAGAACACTGGAGTGGGTTGCCATTTCCTTCTCCCACTGCAGTCTAATAGAACAGATAACCCACGAGCCAGCAGGTGCTGCACAAAAGGTGGGGAGCGCGCCTGTAGAGGGCACAGAGTGCATTCTTGGGGTCCTAGGGGCTGGAGGGTCACACTGGCCTAGAGACAGAAGCTTCATGGAGCAGGTACAGCCAGGTCTCTGCTTAAATGCGTCAGAGCTCCCATGGCCCAGAGCCCAGGAGGGTCGTGGTGTGGCAGAAGAGTGGACACAGGTGTGGGGTCAGTGAGCGGACACTGCCCCCTGACAGAGAGGCTGGTGGCTGGGGCCCTGGAGCCGAACGGTAAGCATGTACATCACTTAGCCTTCTGGCTGGTGAGGCGTGGAGGTAACCAGGAGCGGGGCGTGAAGGAATGCAGTTTACAGAACAGAGCAGAGATATTCCTGGGGCTCGGGGTCTGGGACATCATTTGAACACAGTGTTTCAGATCAAGTGGAGTGGGTTGAGTTTGAGGAGCAGTGCAATCGTCCAGATAAGGAAGCCTGAGAGACAGCAGGGGCCGTGGAGACTGTTGGGAAGAAGACGCAGGTCAGACACAAGGGCAGGCAGTGTCCTCGGGCTTGGACCCAGACCACACGTAGGTGAAGAGGAGGGTGGTCAGAGACGCTGAGGGCCTCAGAGTCTCAGGGCGAGGACTGGAATGAGGAGGAGCTGGCCTGCGGAAGGTAACCCCCTGAACTGTGTTTGGGATGTTTTGAGTCTACGATCGAGGTTTGTTACCAGAGTAAAGATTCCCAAGCAGGTGGTTAAAATTTTTAAATTAAAATTTGAAACCAAGTTTGAGTCATCACGGTAGAGGTTTATGGAAGGGTCGGTTATGCACTGCTAAGGACAGAGACTTTGGCAGAGGTTTCATTTAGACACCAAAGGTCATAAAGTACCAGGCAAAGAAGTGAGAATTGAGCCGCCAGAAGGAAAACTGTCAGCAGGGCCAAGCCTGGCCCGTTGGGCCTGAGAAGACTGAAGGTGTTGAAATCAGAGAATTCCCCGCTGAGCTTTCAAGAGAAACTCCAGCACTGCCCTTGGCATCATCCAGAAGCAAAGCGCGAACAGAAAAGGTGTCAGTGAGGACGATGCAGGTTGAAGTTTCTTCTAAGATGCCACGTAACGATAGTGTGGAGACTGTTCATACACCTTCAGGAATAGCAGAGTAGAGAAAAAGATAGGTGCTCGTATTCTCTCCCTTCAGTTCAGTTCAGTCTCTCAGTCACGTCCGACTCTTTACGACCCCATGGACTGCAGCACGCCAGGCCTCCCTGTCCATCACTGACTCCCGGGGTTTGCTCAAACTCTTGTCCATTGGGTCGGCGATGCCATCCAACCACCTCATCCTCTGTTGTCCCCTTCTCCTGCCTTCAATCTTTCCCAGCATCAGGGTCTTTTCCAATGAGTCAATTCTTCACATCAGGTGGCCAAAGTATTGGAGCTTCAGCTTCAGCATCAGTCCTTCCAGTGAATTCAGGACTGATTTCCTTTAGGATGGACTGATTGGATCTCCCTGTAGTCCAAGGGACTCTCAAGAGTCTTCTCCAACACCACAGTTTGAAAGCATCAATTCTTTGGAGCTCAGCTTTCTTTATAGTCCAACTGTCACATCCATACATGACTACTGGAAAAATCATAGCTTTGACTATGGATTCTTTCCCTGAAGGACTATCTATAAGATGCTTTATATCCTCCAAGTATTCTGCCTAGCACCAGGAATGTTGGACACAAGACAAACCAGATCTCATTTTTTCTTGGAACTTGCATTGTCCAGAAAGCAGATAAACAGAGACTGGGGGATGGAACCGAATACCTGGAGAGTCCCGTTAGACGGGTGCAGTCAGGGGTCTCACCAGAGAGGAGTAGTATTTGAGCTGAAAATCATATTAACATGAGGCTGCCCTGTGGGGAAAGGCAGGTGCACAGCATTTACAATTGAAGAAAGCTCACAGGGTCACGAGTTGAATAGGACGGTGACCAGCGACATGAGAGTCATAAGCGGGGGTCTCTGCTGAGACCTGGGTCTCGAGACAGGTCAGAAAGGGCTGGAGAGACACGGACACAAGACCTTAGCCCAAGAGCAGTGGAAACAACCAGAATGCCTTTGGAGGGGAAAGATGGGCTGGCATTCAGGCTGGCTCTCACAAGTGTAACCCCTCTCCCAGCATCCTCTTCTTGGGAGCCCGGTTTCTCCATGGAGCCAGGACAGAGTGAGCCATGGATAATCTACTTCGCTGGGAGACCTTGGTGAGCATGGGTCTGTGCTGGAGAGGAGCCTGCAGGGGTCACGCAAAGGGCTTTGGAAGGCTTCCCCCCGACAGCCCATTTTTGTCCCCGAGACGTTCTGGGGAGACCTTGATCTAATGCCTGTTTTTGTCCACTTGCTTCCAGCTTCCAACCCTCACTTCTGGTCACTCTCTTGGGTTCACCTTTCAGTAAAGAACTCCTTCCTCACCCCTCTCCCCCCACATTCACCCCCAGAAACTTCACAGGTGATGACAAGTATTTTATTTTATTTTTAAAAAAATTTTGGCCATACCACATGACATGCAGAATCTTCCCTGACCAGGGATCGAACTTGTGCCCTCTGCACTGGATGTGTGGCGTCTTAACCACTGAAGTCCCCATGGCAAGGATTTTTAAAAGCCTGAAGGCGTGGTAGACTTTCACCCCTTGGATTCCCCCCATACCAGTTTGATGTGAATTCCCTTCTTCTGTCAAAGAACAAAGAGGAGAGATGGGAAAACCTGGAGTTACACCTAGGACAGTTTTTATATTTAGAATCTTGTACTTCCCAGCAAAGGAATTATCTGTCTGGAACTGCTCAGCCCTTATCCCACATGATCTCAGTTTTTATAACACTTTAAAAGACTCTGTGCGATCCTATGGATTGTGGCCTGCCAGGCTCCTCTGTCCATGGGATTCTCCAGGCAAGAATTCTGGAGTGGGTTGCCATTTCCTTCTCCAGGAGAACTTCCCGACCCAGTGATCAAACCCCTGTCTCTTAAGTCTCCTGCATTTGGTAGGGAGGTTCTTTACTGCTGAGCCACCGGGGAAGCCCTGACGGAGGTAAGGGAGGAGATTCAAAAATCTTCAGAAAATAAAAGCAAACTATCAAAGAAATAAAAACAAAGATGGCAGAAAGGAAACTGGAGAAGGACAAGGCTGGGAAGACAGTTTGTGCATACAGACGTGCCCATGTCCCCCTATGGGTTCAAAGAGAGGATTTAAAATAAAAGTCACTTCACATTTCCTGCTGAATGGGTTTATTTTGGTTTTTCTTTCCCAGCATTTTATCTCTGGAATCTTAAATTCCAAGAGATGCTTTTCTTGCTGGAAACCTCACTGAGTCACTAGAAGGTAAGAGGGCTGGAGGCTGGCCCAGCAGCAGGTACCCAGCAGCTAATTAGGTGATTAAGTCATTAAAGGGAGATGGGCATGTGAAAGCTTGGGCCAGCCACTCCCATTTCTAGAGGGATGGAGCCCAACCTCCAGCTTTCTTCTCACTTTAAACTGAAAAGGTGACTAATCCGTTTAACTCAGCCCAGGCTTTTTTTCTTCTTTTGAGCAGTAAAAGAGAAACTAAATCCAGGAAACTTCTCCGGAAAAGCCTTTGAACAAGATAGAGTAACAAACGCCTCTGCTTGAGGGCCCCTTGCGAAGAGCAGGCTTTCAGTAAACAAAGGCCAGAGGGCGTGAATGAGGGGTCCAGGCGACTTGGATGCGGGGCCTAGCTTCTCAGCCAGTGGCCTGATTAGTGACCCGACGCCTTTTGATGGGGGTCTTCTGGGCGCACCTTTTTTCTTTGCTAAACGGGGAGATGGCAGTTTGCAGCGCTTCCTCCCAGGCGACTCCTCCCTGATTCCACAGAGACGGTGCAAAGCCCTTGCACAAAGAGAAACTTGCTGCTTTATCTCCCTCCTGACACAGCAAACCCAGTTTTCTGACCCTCAGTCTTTAGAAGGGAGCCTCTTTGCAGAAAGATGAGGAGGGGAAGGAGGACATGTTGGATGGCTTTTTTTTTTTTTTTTTTTTTTGGAAAGAGGTAAGTTATATTATGAGAATGAAAACACTATATATGTCAATAAATGATGCTGCGTTTGATTGTTGCCACGTCTTAACAAGGTGGCAAGGAAGAGCATTCATTTAAATATTTATGGATGTACTGATATCCTTGAAAGTGAGGTGACTGACGCAGGACGTGAGAGATTGTTCAAGAGACATCTCACCCTGCCCAGACAGCGACCCTCAGGGCTTTGGACCCTTCAGCCAGCTCCCCCAGTCCCCTCCTCCTGGCAGATGCCCACAGGCTGCTGGTACATCTGCTCTGTAAGCAAGGGCCAAGACAAAAAGGCATGGAGCCATCTCTAAAGCCCCTCACATGCTCAGACCGACACATCCTCAGATGCTCTTTGTTAGCACCTTGGCAATTGCTGGTGAGTGAGATCACAGGCCAACCAGGATGCTGCCTGTGTGCACCCTCAGTCGCTTCATTCATGTCCAGCTTTTGCAGCTCTACAGACTGTAGCCCGCCAGGCTCCTCTGTCCATGGGATTCTCCAGGCAAGAATACTGGAGTGGGTTGCCATGCCCTCCTCCAGGGGATCTCCCCAATCCAGGGATCGAACCCTTGTCTCTTAACTTCTCCTGCAAATGCAGGTGAGTTATTTATCACTAGCACCACCTGGGAAGCCCCTTGAACATGACGTTAGGAGCAAACAATGGGGTAGAGGAGTCAGTTGGAGTGTCTATGTAAAAATGGGGCGGGGAGTGCAAACCACTCCCCCCAGATCATGAATATAAATTCAGAAACAAAAGTATTTGTTTGGGAGGGGGCCGCAGAAATTGTTAACATTATGAACAAGCTTACACATGTAACAAGGTTACACAACCATCTGTCTTTAGATGACTACAGACACTTCAACATCCAAACTCCAGTTGGCATATTAGCATTGTTCATTGTTAGCTCTTCAAGGTAATTCTGACTCACTTCCGGCCACTGAGGTTATTCATTATAGCACAATCTTCAGCTGGTTTTCGTAACTGCACTTGCTGTTCTGACTACTCTACTGTAAGATCTGGGGGCGTGTTGAAGAATTCCAGATTTCTGTCTGTGTTTCAGAGTTGCCTGTTTTCACCTTAATTGAATTACTTGCTTATGGAGACAGTTTCTCCTGAGAGTCAGCTGAGAGCTTTCGACAGAGAGATATTGGGTTTCTGACTGGTCACCTTCCACAACCCGTTAATTAGATGCAGTGCTTTATAGCTGTGGACATGCTGTTATTTCAACTAAGAACCTGGCAGATTTTCGTGTCTTCTGCTGCCTGACCTATGGTATGACAGTTTTCTTTGCAATAGTAACTACTTCATATAGTGCTTAATTATACTGTGACTTTTTTGAAGTCACTTGATGAAATGGAATAAAAATTAAGCTAACCTTTATCTAGGTATTCTACCTGGTACAGAGGCCAAACCGGAGGAGACAGTAGAGGACGATTAAATTCATGTTTGGCCAGCCAGGGACCCAAGCTACATCTAGTCTCTAGCTCACTGCCTGAGACCTGGCAAGAGTATTTCAGCTCAGTTGCTCAGTCATGTCTGATTCTTTGTGACCCCTTGGACTGCAGCACACCAGGCATCCCTGTCCATTACCAACTCCTGGATCTTGCACAAACTCACGACCATCGAGTTGGTGATGTTATCCAATAATCTCAACCTCTGTCATCCCCTTCTCTTGCCTTCAATCTTTCCCAGCATCAGGGTCTTTTCAATGAGTCAGTTCTTCGCATCAGGTGGTCAAAGTATTGGAGCTTCAGCTTCAATACCTGTCCTTCCAATGAATATTCAGGACTGATTTTCTTCAGGATTGACTGGTTTGGTCTCCTTGCAGTCCAAGGAACTCTAAAGAGTCTTCTCCAACACCACAGTTCCAAAGCATCAAGTCTTCGGTGCTCAGCTTTCATGATGGTCCAATTCTCACATCCATACGTGACTACAGGAAAAACCATAGCCTTGACTAGATGGACCTTTGTTGGCAAAGTAATGTCTCTTCTTTTTAATATGCTGTCTAGGTTGGTCATAACATTTCTTCCAAGGAGCAAGCGTCTTTTAATTTCATGGCTGCAATCCCTATCTACAGTGATTTTGGACCCCAAGAAAATAAAGTCTGTCATTGTTTCCATTGTTTCCCCACAAAGTGATGGGACTGGATGTCATGATCTTCGTTTGTTTGAATGCTGAGTTTTAAGCCAGATTTTCCACTCTCCTCTTTCACTTTCATCAAGAAGCTCTTTAGTTCCTCTTCACTTTTTGCCATAAGGGTGGTGTCATCTGCATGTCTGAGGTTATTGATATTTCTCCCTGCAATCATGATTCCGGCTTGTGCTTCATCCAGTCCGGCATTTTGCATGATGTACTCTGCATATAAGGTAAATAAGCAGGGTGACAGTATACAGCCTTGACGTATTCCTTTTCCGATTTGGAACCAGTGTGTTGTGCCATGTCCAGTTCTAACTGTTGCTTCTTGACCTGAATACAGATTTCTCAGGTGGTCTGGTATTTCCATCTGTAAGAAATTATTTTATTCATTTAGTTTTAATTTTGGCTGTATGCTTTGGGCATGGATTCCAAAACATCTTGAATTTTAAAATACTATGTTGTGAAGAAGACATAAAATTATTGCCAAGTCAGCTGCATTAAGTGTGGTCACTTAGATTGCTGAATTATGAGTTGATTGTCTGTTCTGGAACATGTCAAAAGCCCTGCATGACCTCCTCTACCATCAAGGCGTGTGGCAATGACAAAGGTCTTTGGACACCTTCTGCCAAACACAGGACATCCTTTTGGAGCCATTCTTTTTGTCCTCAGGTAAACCACACTTCTACTGTATTGGTGACAAGTAACACATTGTTCCTTTGTGTGCTGCTGGGCAACATTTATGGGGTTGGTTTTAATTGAATACTTTGTGCTATAGACTTTGCCTGGGAGATGGTATCCAGAATGGGAGATGGTACCCAGTGTGGGAGCTAGGACGTGGGGGGGGGGGGGAGATAGTACCCGAGGTGGGAGGTGGTACCCGGGGTGAGAGATGTTACCTGGGGTGGAAGCTTGTGTCCAGTGTGCAAGATGGTACCTGGGGGTTGTCAATACACAGTTTTATGGCTCCAAAGCATATGCATATTTTCACCAAATTAAATACATGTTCAGCACATATGGCCCGAGTGAGTCGGGGGCTGTTGGCACTGGTGGAGGACGAATTCCATGACCTCAGCTCTGCCACCTCCAGCAAAGGCCCTACCAGTCCAGGTGGCTTTGGCCAGGTGAGTTCAGCCATCCGTGGCATACCTTCCACTGGCAGGTGAGTGAAGATTTGCTTAGCACTTACAAGCAGTGCTTATCCCGGATGTGCTGTGCACTTAGTCGCTCAGTTGTGTCCGACTCTTTGCAACCCCATGGACTGTAGCTCACTAAGCTCCTCTGTCCATGGAACTCTCCAGGCCAGAATACTGGAGCGAGTAGCCTTTCCCTTCTCCAGGGGACCTTCCCAACCCAGGGATCAAACTGAGGTCTGCCGCATTACAGGCAGATTCTTTACCATCTGAACCAGGGAAGCCCAATTTCTTTGTTTTGTTTCATTAATAAATAAAGACATAATGTTTCGGTTTGTACATTTGCTTTATGCATTTATTTCCCCTCAGAATTTTTAAGTCATATCTATCTATCTATGTGTCTGGTCTATTAGAGTTCTTCCAAACTATGAGTATTTGAATGGACTATTAACTCTATTTTAGAAATTGTAGATTTCATTAAAATCATAAGGAGGACATTTATAGTTTCTGTGTGTCTTCATCAGGGACTTTCCAGCTGGCATCGGTGGTAAAGAATCTGTCTATCAATGTAGGAGATGCAAGAGATGGCAGTTCAATCCCTGGTCAGGAAGATTCCCTGGAGTAGGAAATGGCAACCCAGTCCAAAATTCTTGCCCAGGAAATGCCACAGACAGAAAAGCCTGGCAGGCTACAGTCTATGGGGTCGCACAGAGTGAGACACAGCTGAGCACAGCACAGCACCGTGTCTCCGTTATATACGGCTGTTGGTGTGAGAAAATGACTTTCCCTCTGGTGATTCAGTCCAGCAGTAGTACATCATGCTGCAGCCCAAGTCTCTTTCCAGCTGAGCTGACGTTCCTGGGCAGTGTTCCCGGGAGGGGGTCCCGGGGCCCAGTGCCAGAACTCAAGGCTGACCTGTTGCTCCAACAGAATCCCAAGTTAGAAGGTTTTCATAAGCCTTTAGAAAACTGAATCTCTCATTCTTTTTTTTCATTCTCCTAAACGTGAACAATGGTGGCTCAGAGGTTAAAGCATCTGCCTCCAATGTGGGAGACCCGGGTTCGATCCCTGGGTCGGGAAGGTCCCCTGGAGAAGGAAATGGTAACCCACTCCAGTATTCTTGCCTGGAAAATCCCATGGATGGAGAAGCCTGGTAGGCTACAGTCCATGGGTCGCAGAGAGTCGGATACGACTGAGCGACTTCACTTTCACTTAAACATGAACAATGATGCTGAAATATTGTTTTATCTTTTAAAGTACATATAAGATTCCTCAGATAATAAAATTGAACTTAAAAAAAATTCCCTTTAAAATGTTCACAATGTTTAGAGTTATTCTACGTAGAGCAAGGGTTAGCAAATGCAAGCCTGAGTTTGATCTGCAACCTGTTTTATAAATAAAGCTTTATTGACAGGGTCAGGTCCACTCACTTGTGTATTTTCTGAGGCTACTTTGTTCTGTAATGATGGCATAGTAGAGTAGTTATGACTGCTCACAGGCTCCAGCAAAACAAAACAAAACAAAAATTGTATTCTAGCCCTTCACATACACACACACACTCACACACACACAAGCTTATTGACTCCTGTTTTAGGCTGAATTAAAGTTAACCTACTTATTCACAAATTGCACAGCTTAGCTCTGGAGTTGTTAGCCTCTTTTCCATCTTCTAATAACAAAGTGATATTTTTTCACTGTGGATATTTACATAAGTAAAATACAGACTATAGACTCTTAGTTATCTGATTCCTCTTAATCTTATATTCTGAGTTTCACTCGTGATGTCACACACAGTTATTCTGATTCATTTTTTTCAAGACTTTTTTTTTTTTGGTGTGGACCATTTTTAAGGTTTTTATTGAATTTGTTTACAATATTTATTCTGTTTTATATTTTGGGTTTTTGGCCAAAAGGCATGTGGGATCTTAGTTCCCTGACCAGGGGTCAAACCTGTACCCTCTACATTGGAAGGCAAAGTCTTAAACACTGGACCACCAGGGAAGTTCATTTTCATTAACATATGGAATTATATGAATGAATGCATTACCATCTATTTTCTTATTCTACTGTTTATGAACATGGGTTCCTTGCAGTTTGGGACATTACAGATGATGCTGCTGTAAATACTTCTGTTGATGTCTTGAAGTGTGTGGTTATGCATGCACATATTTCTGTCCAGTAATATACTAGTTAGCTATTGCCAGATAACAACATACCCCAAACTCTGCAACTCAAAACAGCAGGCTCCTCTATGTAGATTTTCTCACAGTTTCAGTGGGTCAGGCATCTGGGGTAGGCTTAGCTGGATGACTCCTGTTCAAAGTCCCTCACAAAATTGCCATAAAGCTCTTGAGCCATCAGGGGAGGCTGTAGCCCTCTACCACAGCCTCTCTGGGAGGAGGAGCCCCTTGAAGGTGAATCACACAGCTGTTCACAAGCTCAGGGCCTCTCTGTCCCTTGGTTGGCTCCTGACCACATAAGCCACTGTATAAGCTGCTGAGTTACCGTGATGACAGAAGCTGACTTCCTCATCTTCCCAGAATGAGACAGACAGATGGAGGACAAAAAAGAGAGACAGACAGAGGTGAAAAGTGAGAAAGATCGAGATAGATACAGAAACAGATAAGATGGAAACCATAGTCTTTTCAACCTTGGAAACCATTAAAGGAAAACCTTTAACAGCATTTTTAACCCATCACTTCTGTGCTGTCCACTTATTAGAAATGAGAAATCAAGTCCAGTTTGCACTCAAAAGGGTAGAAATCAACATACACCTCTTAGAAAGAGGTGTGTCAAAAAAATCTGTGACCGTGTTTTCAGACAGCCACAGGCGCATCACTTGGAGTGGAATGCCTGGCTCCCAGCGCCTTCTTAGGCTTGTTTCCTGTGGCAGGGCTCCACAGGGTTCCCCAAGAAGGCGGCTGCAACCCACACGTCCAGTGGCTGCATGGGAGCTCGAAACCCCCATCCAGGGTCCTTTTCTTCTGAAGCCAGTCTTTCAACTTCAGCCTTTCTGCAAACCAATGATGTTTTTTAAAAAATTAGCAGTGGGAAAGGAAAGGCAGCTAATACATATGGTATCATGCATTCTTGCCTGGAAACTTCCATGGGCAGAGGAGTCCAGCAGGCTACAGTCCCATGAGGCCACAAGAGTCAGACACAAGTGAGTGAGTGAGCAGACGTGCCACCTGTTAATCGGTATCAAACAGCGAGCATCACCTACTCACAGTGCAGCTACTAGCTACGGCCCACCTCCGTGGAAACACACATCACAAACACCTTCACGCCCAGAGGATCAGCTACAACAGCTGCATGAGCGCCTCTTTATACCCATTTCCCAACATGGCAAATCATTTCTTCAAGGCTATCCAAGGTTTCAAAGGGAAAGTCCTTCCCTTCAGTTAAATTAAGACACACTCAACTGTCAGAAACTTTGGTGCAATAATCTTTATAGTATGGCTACTTCATCAGGCCCGATACTGAAATATTACTACAATAAGTAGCCTACATATGAACAAGTTCTATCCCAAGAGGGCATCCGTAAGTCCTGTTTATTAAGTCTAACAACATTAGCCTAGGTATTCAGCTAACACAGTCATCTCCCTAACACTGTACTGTCATACGGTACTAATACTTTTCACACAGAGAATACATTAAAAAGCAAATGTGAAATATAAAAGTAAAGAAAATATTTTTAATCTTGTAGACAACACTTAAAATTATAGTAGAGTACAACAGCTGGCACACAGGGGCTGGCATCCATGAACAGGCAAGAAGAGTTATGGACTGGAGGAGGAGGGAAGAGGGGAGAGGGGAGAGCTGAAGAACCGTCAGCAACAGGTGACCGAGGACCAGCTGCAATGTCACTCACGCCTGCCGCTGATGGGACGCAGGCTCACATCTTTGAAAGTTCACCACTTGAAGTTTCACATGTAGGGGGCTTCCTGTGTTCACACTTGTTTTGTGTTGCTATTGGATGCATTGTTATTAGTCATATTGCATACCAAATGCTATGCTTTAAATTCTGACAAAGAGACTTGGGTCCGTGAGTGTAAAGGCATATGTTTGTTCATATAGTGACTGTACGTTATTCATATGTGTGTGTATATGGTTTGCACACTTAATTCAATATTCGCATAAGGAGTTATTTTTTTTTTTTTTTTGCCATTTCTTCTGCACAAGGAACTTAAACAATATTTGGTGTCTCTCGGGCTCTTTGCAGTGTTAAAAGAAATGGGCAGGTTCCATGATGACGGTGGGTAGGTGCAGATAGGTCAATTTTGTTCGACTTGAAACAGCAGTTTCCAGTTCTCATAAAGCTTCAGCAATGTCAAGGAAGCAGCCCCTCGCTGGGGTGCCAAGCTCACCCTGACTTGAGTCTGACTGCCTGCTGCCCCCATGGCCTTCCCGGGCTCCCGCCTGGGCACAAATTCCCCTGTCTGTCCTGTTCTGACACTGGGGACTCCCCCACAATTTATGGACCTCTTTTCTTCATCTTTTGCAGAGAATCCCAGCAGTTTTAATGGTGGATCATTTTTCACGTAAGCAGAGAGTTTTTTTTTTGAATGAGCTTCTATTTTACGAGTCTGTCTGGAAAGGTTTGTGAGGGTGCGCGTTTATGCTGCTGGAAAACGTGCCATAAATTTTCACGAGCGGAGACTCTCCATTTCCAAGCTGAAGTCTCCTATCGTGAGCCCGTTGCCGTCAGCCTCCTTTCCCCAGTCCCGCTGCAGCTTCAGCGAAATCCACCCCCCACCACCCTCCAGGAGCCTCAGGAAGGTGTGCTTTTCTGTTTTATTTTGGAAGGAACCTACTTCTGTGTGACCCTCCAATGGATAATGCCTGCAGGGAGAGCAGGAACCGGGACAGGACCCACAGGAGGCAAACCTACAACAGCAAATGCTCTTTGGGAGAATTCCCACGAGTGCAATGTCCACGGGCAGCTGAGAGGGGCGATGAGTGCTGAGAAAGAGGGACAGACTCGACAGCCAGGGTCTCCCAAGTCCACCCCCCCCCCATCATTGTCTGTCCCTGGATCCTGGCACCCAGGTTGGGACAGTCCTGGACCACTCAGGGGTCTGAGAGCTGCTGCTTCTGTTCCGTTGCTCAAAGCATGGCCCAGCTTGGAGATGTGTTAACCTGGCCCCCAGATCATCACAACTTCCCCTGACAAGGATTCGTCCACACAACACTTTCCGCCAAGGAGTTTGTGTGCATGCTAAGTGACTTCAGTCACATCCTATTCTTCGAGACCCCATGGACGGCAGCCCACCAAGCTCCTCTGAGAACCAAAGAATTGAGGCTCTTGAACTGTGGTGTTGAAGGCTCTTGAGAGTCCCTTGGACTGCAAGGAGATCAAACCAGTCAATCCTAAAAGAATCGGTCCTGAATATTGGAAGGACTGATGCTGAAGCTCGAATACTTTGGCCACCTGATGTGAAGAACTGACTCATTGGAAAAGACCCTGATGCTGGGAAAGACTGAAGGCAGGAGAAGAAGGGGACGACAGAGGGTGAGATGGTTGGATGACATCACCAACTCGATGGACATGAGTTTGAGAACACTCAGGAGTTGGTGATGGACAGGAAGGCCTGGTGTACTGCAGTCCATGAGCCTCAAAGTGTCAGACATGATTGAGCGACTGAACTGAACCAAGGCTTCTCTGTCCATGGGATTTCTCAGGCAAGAATACTGGAATGAGTTGCCATTTCCTTCTCCTGGGGATCTTCCCGACCCAGGGATCAAACCCGTGTCTCTCCCGCCTCCTGCACTGGCAGGCGGGTTCTTTAGCACTAGTGCCACCTGGGAAGCCCCCCAAGGGGTTTGGTGGATTTGAAAACTAGGAAGAGATTAAGAATGAGAAGATGTCAGTGAATAAATCAAGAGAAAAAAGTTTGTGAGAAACAAGAGACCAGCTAGAAGCCCAGAGAAAAGATAAAGCATGTCCACCTGAAGGCTCTGTGTTGGCAGGTTTTGTCCAGGCCCCTGGTACACAAAGAAGCTGCCCCAGCCCTCCCCGTCTCGGGTCCAGGGTGGATGTGAGGAAGCTTTCTGTGACTGGGAGTTAGCAACCCCATTTTACAGGAGGCCTGGGGAGCAGATATTTCTGCAAATCTCAAATACCTCAGCCTGTTTTGAAAAAGCTGTTACCTTCTCACCTGATGGTACAGTCCCAACCGACCTCCACACCCAAGACCATGGGGTTGACTTTGGGGGTCCAGGGGCCAGAAGCTGGTCTAGGAGACCAGGCGCAAGTCCGCACCCACCCGGGGCATTCTTGGGAAGACCACAGCAGTTCCCCCTCTGGCGGCACCCCTCAGTGATGAGTCCCTCAAATCTTAGACTCATCCTCCCCTGGGTGGTATAAGGACCGAGGCTCGTGGCTGAGACCACGGCGCAGATGACTCCTCTTTCCCGCTCTGGGCATCTGCATGGATCTTGCAGTTCTTACCCACCCAGCAACACACACCCTCCTTTCCTCAAACCAGAGGATGGGGGCAAAATGAGGCTCTTGCTCTCTTTCTCAGCAGGCTGACCCAGAGAGCTTCAGTCCTGCACACGACACCCAGCGTGCGCGCACGTTCGTGCACACACACGCACAGAAGACACACTTGTGTTTGTTATTACTTATTTATTCACTTTGGGCTGGACTGAGTCTTTACTGCGGCTCGTGGGCTTTTTCTAGTGTGGAGAGTGGGTGCTACTCCCTAGCTGAGGTGCTCAGGCTTCTCTCGTCACAGAGTCTGGGACCTAGGCATGTGGGCTTTAGCAGTGGAAGCATGAAGCCTCAGTCGCTGCAGCTTGTGGACTCGAGATTCAATTGTTGTGGAGCACAAGCTCAGTGGCTCCGCAGCACGTTGGATCTTCCGGGACCAGGGACCAAACCTCAGTCCCTGCATCGGCAGGAAGATTTTTTCCTACTGCACCATGAGGCAAGTTTCCCTTTTTTTTTTTTTTTCCTAGTATAAAAAGGAATTCATTGTTAAAGCTATTTTGACAAAGAAAAACATACACCTTCTTATAAGTAAAAATAAGTTTATATTTAAAATCTTGCTTGGGTCCTTCAAAATTCTTTTGCTCTGCTAAATGGTCAATACATGCGATACCCAACTTTGTAAGACATTTTGAGAGGTGATCCCAGAGTCATCAAGGAAGCAGAACTTCTGTTCTAACAGAGCAGTGACATCTCACACAGGTGCTAAATGTCCCCCATCGAATGTCAGAGCAAACACAGCTTACAGAAACACAGCCTGGCTAAGAAATGACCAGAAAAGACGTACGTCTCCCCTCGCCAGATCCCTCCTTGAACACGTCTGTGACTTTAAAAGCCCTTTAAGCAGGTGCTGACCGAGCAGAGAACCACCAAAAGCAATCCCACCGTACCTGTTTGAGATGGAAAAATCTGTAATTTTCCATTTACCGCAAATAACATATTAGAGGTTAATCCCTCCGCAGAGAATTTTAATTCACCTCTTGGAAGGATGCTGAAAAGCGGAGACGTTTCACATTGGGTTTATTTATGTATCTATTTATTTTTGAGACATTCTCGTTGTTCTAAGGCCCTTCAGCAGAGGATGCATTTGTGAAGTTCATGCCCAGTGTGAAGAGGGTTTTATCCCGGTAACGACGGTCACCAGGGGTGAAGGGAGCCATGAAGCGGCTTTTGCAAAGTCACTTTTCCTGGACTCAGTGACTACACAGCCCTAAGCTGTTTTGTTTTTCAAAGGCTCAGAGCCCTTGAATTCCAACTAAAATTTATATGGTTTGCTAATTGCCTGCACGTCAGGAAGGGTGAGCATGCAATTTCCTTTCACTGTAATTTGAAATCCCACAATTAACGGTTTCTCGCCGTCCACTGGGGAACAGAGGGCTTGGCCAACTCCAGGCACGGGGGGTCAGCCCTGCGGAGACGTTTAATGCTGGCACAATACTCCGTTTTGTACTCAAAACAATTCTTTGCTGGCTCTGGCATTTTGATTTAATGAAAGACTAATAATTCCAGAAATTCAAATTTAAGCACTGTTCTTTTACTTTTAACCACCGGGAGTAACAATAATCACTAGCTCTCCTTTTAAAAAAAAACGTAGAATTCAACTAAATTAAGTTCACAGACTTTTTCTTGGACTTATTTTAATTTGGCTTTAATGTTCTAAGTCTAAATCTTGAAACATTTATATCTCTGGTTTTGGTTAAACTAATAAAGTATTACTATATTAATAATTGCTACCCACTTTATTAAGAACTATAGACATCAAATCCTTTATATTCAGGACAAGAAAGCCCTTGGGCTCTGAATTCTTTTGGCATATAAGTCCTTAAGATATAATCGAGTATAACATAAGGTCTGATTTAAAACATGAATTAAAATGAAGGGCACTACTTCTATTTGCAAATCGTTAAAGGGCTCACTTAGAAGATAATTCTTGCGATGACATTGAAACAGGGGCTCGTAGGAATAAAAGGGCTTACACTTGAGGCGAGCTTCAGAATTCTTTGTGCAGATGGCGGGACCTTCAATATCGCTGAGCTGTTTAATATAAACCTGCAATATCCAAGGTAACAAATATAGAAGCAGAAGGAAATGGCACACTCAATTAAAGCGATTCATGGGCCGCCTTGAGAAAGAATAATTCAGGGGAAAACTCCCTAATTTTGGATGCTTTAGGGTCCTAGATAAGCAGCCGCCTTCTCATCCAAGGATAGCCAAACGGAGATCCCTTCTGTAATTGGAACTGACAGAGACTGGGGGAAACGCACCGCTTTCTGGATGGGAGCCTGCCCCACCTCCGAGGTCCGCCAGGGCACCATGATACAAGAGGGCTTTCTGGACGGGACTGATCGCTCTCTTCCATGTTTTCTGGATATAAAGGCAATTGAAATGTGATCACTGTCCTTGAAGACTCTGTAAGAAGGGAAGTCAGACTCCGGTCGTGTCCGGCTCTGTGAGACTCCATGGACTGTAGCCCGCCAGGCTACTCTGTCCCTGGGATTCTCCAGGCAAGAATACTGGAGTGGGTTGCCATTTCCCTCTCCAATGCACGCATGCATGCTGTCCCTTCAGTCATGTCCGACTCCGTGCTACCCCATAGACGGCAGCCCACCAGGCTCCCCTGTCCCTGGGTTTCTCCAGGCAAGAATACTGGGGTGGGTCACCATTTCCTTCTCCGCTCTTATCAGATCGGGCTCTTAATGTAATAACTCCTGATGGCAGGATCGCTGAGCTGTGGCTCCAGTTCGGGCTCGTCCCCCTGCCTCTGAGACACAGTTTCAAGAACCTGCACCCCTGGATCCTCGCCTCTGCCTCACCACCGTACCCCAGGCAGATGCAGGAAAAGGGACTACCCCCTCCCCACAAATTATAGGGTTTAAGGATCCAGACGTTTATAAAATTTGAGCAGAAAATGCATTTTGATGTTTTTCCTGGTGCAAGGCTATGCAGATCCGTACAGGTAGACAGGGTCCATGAGTTTAGGTCAAAACCTAAGGGCGCACCTGGAAAATTTTAAGAATATACTGTATGAATTTCCTATAGGCGTCTCTATTTACCTTTCTTGGTTCTATTTCATTTATCCCCAAATTCTCCTCGTTTGTGTTCTAGACATGGAAGGAAGCCTTTAGAAAACCGACTATCTTAGAAAACGAGTTTTCCCATCTATCCAGTCCCTTCCCTTTCTCTCATTCCCTTTCTTCCTTCCCTCTCTTTCTCCCTCTCTCTCTCACACACTTGTCGTGGAACAAGGCAGAATGTATCCAATAGATGTGTATAAGTCAGTGCCTGACTAGCTGGTTGTCTGTGAGGCAACCACAGAGACTCAGACAAACACAATTAAACCTCACTCAATGGTACTCCATCATCATATCTATTTAACACACAAAGGTTCACGTTCTGTTTCTAGAAATTGTAAAGCAGAACGACGTTATCGCTAACACTTGTAAGAGCGTCGCCTGAAAGTCGTGCTTGCTCTGAGCGCGGTTTGTGACGCCAGGCATGTTTCCCTGGGTTGCTGAGGCTGCCTGCAGGGCAGGGCGCCGAGGATGGAAGGAGACGGAGCCAGGGGGCAGCAGGAGGGCAGGCGAAGCCGGGAAGGCTTCACTGCTCAGAGCAAGAGGGCCCACGGGCAATCATCGGAGCTTCCCAAGGGGCTCAAGCGGTAAAAGGCCTGCCAGCCAGTGCAGGAGACATAAGAGATGCAGTTTCAATCTCTGGGTTGGAAGACGCCCTGGAGGAGGAAATGGCAACCCACGTCAGTGTTCCTGCCTAGGAAATACCGTGGACAGAGGAGCCTGGTGGGCTGCAGTCCATGGGGTCACAAAGAGCCAGACACGACTGAGCGACTGAGCATGCATGCATGTACATTAGAAATCTAAATATCCCCCAAAGACACACACACACACACACACACACACACACACACCAGATGACGGATGAATCAAGCCTGAATTAGCATGCCTTGGAAATGAGCCCTGGTGGCTCTGGCTGTGGTCAAACAGAGTGCAGAGCAAATGGTTGGCACCAACTGTGTGTTCACAGAGACAGATTCTCATTCTGTTATCACATCAACCATGAGCTGATAGTCCTGGAGAAATGCCACCCTGGAAGAGTGACTGCACATGGGCGCGAGTGGCTGAAACAGCTGCCCTTGGAGGGCGGACAAGCCACGGGCCAGGCGGCTGGAAACTTCACCCCCAGAAGACGCCACAGGGCCCTGGGAAAGGAGGCTGCAGGCGGGTGCGGTCATCAGAGATGTCCTCGGCCACTGCCAGTCCTCCAGAGCTGGGCATCCAGGGACCTGATTGGCCCAGATGATCCCGGAGGAGAGGGGACCGCACACGGGCCTGAGGGTCAGACAGCAGCTTCCTGCACTTTCTTAGGGTCTTCCAAGACTCAGTGTTCAGGAGCAAGCACCGGAGACCACCATGGCTGAGGAGGGCACCCAGGAACAAAGGAAAGCAAAGGACACCACAGACACTCCTCCTCCTGGCTGGCACAGGTCACACGCCAGGTGATAGAGGCGATAGACTGTCCCGGCTCTGAGCTTCCTCCTGCCCTGGCCCTGGCCTGCCCTGGACCCCTCTGGGCAGGAATGGGAGCCTGGATTTAAGGCAAATGCCCTCACGCTCTGGGAAGCCCACTCGTCATCGGACGGTCTGGGCCACTGCATCGCCTCCTGCTCTCAGTGCCGCCCATCTTCCCCTTCTCCTCCTCTGTCCTCTCCCCCTTTCCTCTGAAGCCAACAGCCCAGGAGATGCGGGAGGGTGCTGTCCTCCAGAGGATGACCTGCTCCCCACGCGGCAAAGCTATGGGGCCTGGGAACCAGTGAGGGCACCCTTACTGGACCCACAGTGACATCCAGAGATCACAGATGCCTAGGACAGGGGGTCTCCAGTGAGTGAGCATGGAAAGACGGGCTCCTCTGTGACAGTTCCGCAGCAGCAGCCCTGCGAATAGGAGCAAATATCCTTCAAAAATAGCACAGCGACAGGGCAGTTAGAAAGACACATGCTTGTGAGTGGTGGCTTCTAGAACCTTCTCAAGCAGGCGGGTCCCGGGCCTTGGTGGGCAAGGCTGAGAGCTTGTGGGGTGGCTGGGCCAGCATCAGGATGCCAGCAGTCGAGGGTGGAGGGGAGGACCAAGCCAGCCTTGGCGAGGCTCGTGATCAGGGCAAAGCAAACTCAAAAACGGTTTGCTGCTGTTCACAGCAGCCAGCTTAGGCCCCTTCTGTAAACCTACACCCCTCTTTTTTCTGCATTTTGCCACATGCCTCAAAACATTTTCACTTCTGCTGGAATGATTATTATAAAGTGTGAGTCGCTAAGTCGTGTCCAACTCTTTGCGACCCTATAGACTATAGCCTACCAGGCTCCTCTGTCCATGGGATTCTCCAGGCAAGAACACTGGAGTGGGTTGCCATTCCCTTCTCTAGGGGATCTTCCCAACCCAGGGATCGAATCCAGGTCCCCTCATTGCAGGCAGATTCTTTAGCATGTGACCCACCAGGGAGTGATTTTAAGGCTGACTTTTATTTATTTTTTAAATCCTCTCTCATGTCCCTTTTGAAGTGCCCTTTCAAAAGTGAAAACCACTGTTTCTTCAATCTGTAATCAATTCAGAGTGTCAAAATCTGTATAAAAGTGTTGTCTGGGGACCCGTAAGGAACCCGGCATCAGCCCCAGGGCAGTTCAGTTCAGTTCAGTTACTCAGTTGTGTCCGACTCTTTGCAACCCCATGGACTGCAGCACGCCAGGCCTCCCTGTCCATCACCAGCTCCCAGAGCTTACTCAAACTCATGTCCATTGAGTTGGTCCCAGGGCAGTGCCTCCCCGCAAACTGGCACCCCGAGGAGCAGAGGAGCCTCTGCAGGTGGGCCCCCAGCTCAGAGATGCTGTTTACAAATCATTAATGAGGTGAGAGCGTCTCTTTTCACAAAGCTGACCTCTTTGAACTGCATCCCTAAATGGAAACACAAGAGCGAGGGAAGCGC
Source organism: Bubalus bubalis (assembly GCF_019923935.1). Classification (NCBI taxonomy): domain Eukaryota; kingdom Metazoa; phylum Chordata; class Mammalia; order Artiodactyla; family Bovidae; genus Bubalus; species Bubalus bubalis. Next base: position 68,652,246 of record NC_059175.1, on the reverse strand, counting down.
ACAACAGCCGCATTATGGGGGCCCCACAAACACTGGCCGTGCTGGGTTTATATGAACCTCATCCCTTAGGAGAGGGGGAGCAGGCAGGCTCAGGGGGCCGGGGAAGCAGCGGCTGGAGTTGCCCCCGAAACGTCCCCATGCTAGACCGGCTGGACCGGCCCTGTCTTCCTGCACAATGAAAGGCCCTTTCAGAGCCCAGCCTTGGGAGCAGCGCAAGAACTGGAAGTCACTGCATTCTCTGAATGAAATCAATGTCTCTTTTTAAGTCCCTATAAGGTTTGTGTAAATTCCCTGGGTGCAGCATCATTAGGATTCCACAGCCAAGGCGCATACATTAGGCAACACTGGGTCCCTTTTGTGTTCTCCACATCCACTCTCTCCTGCCTCTGGTGGAGTCTGAAAGCTTAAACAAAGTGGGGCTCCTGCTGGGGCGGGAGCTGCCCTGGCCTCTGAAGCCACCTTTGTGTTGAGGAGCCTCATCTGAATAAGCAGCACGTCGTCCCCGGGGAGGACAGACCCTCCAGCCCTCCGCTCCTGTGGAGGGGGACAGACAGAGCGCTGTATTCATTTTGTTCTTTCATTACACACGAAAACATCCCGCTGACGAACGAATTTCCCAACGACACACAAATGTGACCCGGGGGAGATGCTCTGCTGTTTGTGTGGCTCAGTCGCCTGGGACAGTGATTTTATCCCAGGACTTGGCTCTTCCCACACCGGGTTCTTCCCGCCTGCTTCCCTGGAAGGCACAGGGAGAGCTGGTCCTCAGCCACCACCCAGGAAACCCCGGGGAATGGGGGAGCCTTACACGGGGATTTGGGGATGTTTTCACCTTGTGTTTTCAGCTGTCAGGAGACTTCACTGCCGCCTTGCGGGTTGAACAAGTGGTCAGGGAAGATTTAGGACCGCACATAAATTGTCGGACTTGAAAGCCGCATTTCAAGTCGTATTATGTTCTTCCTTTCAGGTTTGCAGAGACTTTTCTTCCTCATGTTAGAATGGCTTGCATCTTTGCCCTCTAGCCGCCGAGAGACTCCAAGTGTAACTGGAATGCCCTTGATTTGGAGAGAAAGGAGGGTTGGGGAGCCCTCTTGGTGGGCATTGGTATCATTCTCAATTTGCAGGAAGTTGTCCAGATCTTGGAGTGGGGTGGGGGATGGAGTGGATCTCTTTGCCTGCATCCTGCCGCTGTCCTGCCTGCACGTTGGATAGAACTGCAACAGTAGTGTCTCCGGAACTGACACAGAGAAAGTCCTGAATGGTTGGACCTTCCATGTCTTGGGTGGATTCAAGTAGAAACAGACCCTGTTGCTGGGAAAGACTGAAAGCAAAAGAAGAAGGGGGCAGCAGAGGGTGAGATGGTTGGATGGCATCACTGACTCGATTGGCATGAGTTTGAGCAAGCTCTGAGAGATTCTGAGGATAGAGGAGCGGTGCTGGAGTCCATGGGCTCTCAAGGAGTCAGACCAAGGACTTAGCAACTAAACAGCAAAACAACAAGTGTGTTAGCATATGAGGGCTTCTGGGAGCCAAAGTTTTAAGTAAACCATTGTGAAATGACAGTCCGTGCAGAAATGTTTCCCTGGCGAATTCTGAGAGCCAAATTCACATTTCTTGTTAATGCAGAAAAACATTTGAGTTCCAGTTTTTAAAGACTTTACTTTTGGGGTTTGGACAAGGGGAAGAGGTTCAGTTTACAAGATGTATTGGTCATTCACTAGTATTCTGAGAACTCCTCTCTAAAAAGAAAGAAAAATCCGAGGAAAAAAACAATTAAAAAGACATCTATCTGCTTCATTGTTTTGCAGATAAAGCATTATTTTTATATGTGAAGATGACATTCTACTCTGACTAGTGTAAATTTAGTTTGCAAGTCTGAAATGCAAAAGGAACTTTAACATACATAAAGTCTAAGTCATCAGGAAAAATACACCATGAAGCTGGCATTCTGCACTCATTAAAATATTTACATATACAGCTAGAGCATGCAGATCAAGCCATGTTTAATTAAAACATTGCATAAAATTTCTTTGTAGCATGCCTCTGGATTGTACACATATGTATTTATCTCTATTCAGTACTTAGTATTATCATATTTTTTCTTATTTCAATAAACGCAGTCTGGGATGAAACTTTACTATACAGAGGGAAGATGCTACTGCGGCATAAGCTTTAGGAGAAGGTGTAAATCCCCAGTAATGTATTACTTGAGTCACACACTTGACATAATTTAGCACGGACCACGTTCTCTTGGCGTGTAAGTTAATACCTGGGTGTAAGGTCACACGTGTGCACACTCTGTAAAACAGATCACGGAACAGCAAACACGCTCCACGCCATTCCCTGCTGTCAGTCCTCACGATTAATACAGATGGCCCGGCCATGTCAGTCAGGGGCCGCCCTCATCCATCACAGTGCTGAGTGCGGCCCATGCCAGGCCTTAGGGCTGCTGTCTTCCTGGCAGAGCAGGAGACCCTCGGGGAGATGGGGTAAAGGAAGTGATTCCCTGATGTTTATCTTCACCTTGAGTCAAGGGATAAAGTTCAGAGGTGTGGATAGACTTGCAGTTTCCCAAAAGTCTTTACTAATTGGGGAAAGAGGGGTTCAAACTCAATAAACTACTCATTGGTTTAAAAGAAGCAGTTTGCATTATTTCACAGAGGATGTCACCCTTACGGCAGAAAGCGAAGAGGAACTGAAGAGCCTCTTGATGAAGGTGAAAGAGGAGAGTGAAAAAGCTGGCTTAAAACTCAGCTCTCAAAAAACTAAGATCTTAGCATTCCATCTCATCACTTCATAGCATATGCAGGGGGAAAAATGGAAACAGCAGCAGATTTTATTTCCTTGGGCTCCAAAATCAATGCGGATGATGATGCAGCCATGAAGTTAAAAGATGCTTGCTCCTTGCAAAAAATGTTATGACCAACCTGGACTGTGTATTAAAAAGCAGAGATGTTACTTTGCCAACAAAGGTCTCTATATACAAAACTATGGTTTTTCCAGTGGTCATGTATGGATGTGAGAGTTGAACCATAAAGAAGTCTGAGCACCAAAGAATTGATGCTTTTGAACTGTGGTGTTGGAGAAGACTCTTGAGAGTCCCTTGGTCTGCAAGGAGATCCAACCAGTCCATCCTAAAGGAAACCAGTCCTGAATATTCATTGGAAGGACTGATGCTGAACCTGAAGCTCCAATCCTTTGGTCACCTGATGCAAAAAGCTGACTCCTTGGAAAAGAGCCTGATGCTGGGAAGGATTGAAGGCAGGAGGAGAAGGGGACAACAGAGGATGAGATGGTTGGATGGCATCACCAACTCAATGGACATGAGTTTGAGCAAGCTCTGGGAGATGGTGAAGGACAGGGAAGCCTGGCATGCTCCAGTCCAAGGGGTCAAAAAAAGTTGAATATGACTGAGTGACTGAACAACAACGACATGGTTTTTCCAGTACTCATGTCCAGATGTGAGAATTGGAGCATAAAGAAGGCTGAATGCCAAAGGATTGATGCTTTCGAGTTGTGGTGCTGGAGAGCAACTGGACGACAAAGGACAGGTTATGGATTGAGAATTCTTTTTTTGAGCAACTGAGCAATTTTTTAAAAAATGTTCCTTCCACAAATAATTTTACATATATCAAATGTAGACTAACTTGAATTAATACACAAGATGCTCTGATGATATAGAAGTGAATGAAAGGGTGGGCTTGACAGAGTGAACACCAGCATTTACCTTCACTCTCTCCTCTGCACCTGATGATGCTGAGCAGGACCCTGTGGGACTCCAGAGATGAAGGCCTCCTCGTGCCCCATTCCTTGTGGGCAAGACTGCAGCTTCCATGACCTTCTCTGAGTTCCAAAGGGCAGAACAGCTGCTAATCAAACAGGAGTTGCAAGGAAACCACCTGTACATGTGTGCTAAGTCACTTCAGTCGTGTCCAACTCTGCAACCCCATGGACTGTAGCCCACTAAGCTCCTCTGTCCATTGGATTCTCCAGGCAAGAATACTGGAGCTGGTTGCCATGCCCTCCTCCAGGGGATCTTCACAACCCAGGGAGCGAACCCATGTATCTTATATCTCCTGCACTGGCAGGTGGGCTCTTTATCACTAGCAAGAGTCTCATCAAGACAAGGAGACTGGACCACCTGAGACCCTGCACACACCCTAAGCTTGTCAGCAACCTCACCCTCTAGTAACTCTGCAGAAGAAAGAAGAATGCAAAACTGTTCCTGCCTTGACCCACATCACATACCGGTTCCTGACTGTGTAATCTCTCCCTCCTCACCAGGCAGGGGGCACAGTCCTTGAGGGGCTAGCCTGCTGTGTTTCCCCTTTGCCTGGCAAAGTAATAATGCCACTCTTTCCTTCTCCTCTGTGACTCGGTCTCCATACTTCTGGTTGGCATTGGTGCACAGACAGCCAAGATTCTGGCAACACTGATGCAAAAGGAATAAGCTCCAGAGGCAGGAGACAAAGTCAACGAACACTGGAGAGGAAACATACATGCTGCTCCATCGCCGCTGCTGAATGGCTAGCCACCCCAAGCAGTGAGGCACAGCCACAACCATTTCATTGTGCTCCCAGATTCTCTGGGCAGGAATCAGGAAGGGGCAGCTTGTCTCTGCTCCATGATGTCAGGAGCCTGAGCCAGCAGCTTCTGAAAGCTCAGGGTGACGGAATGCTGGTGCCGACTCCAAGAACCCCCTCATCCCATGTGTGGCGGTGGACGCTGCGACCTCGGCTGGGCTGGGCAGTTGGACCTCCTATATGCAGCCTCTCCATGTTGTCTGAGCTTCCTCCCCCATGGTGGTTTCAGGGTACTCAGACCTCTTACCTGGCAGTTCCGGGCTCTGTAGGTGAGTTCCTCTACCAACAAGGCTAAAATCTCATCTGCCTCTTTTTTTTTTATCTAGATTTGGAACTCCTGTAGCATCGCTTCTGCTATGTTATCTTAGTGTGATATCCTGCATAGGTTCAGATTAAAGGGGTAGAGTCCACCTACAACAAAAATACTATATATATATATACATATATATATATATATATACATACATACATAGAGAGAGGGAGAGGGAAAGAGATTATATTCTGTACAATTAAATGACTATTTCTGTACTAAGCCAGGTATAAAAATATTTCCACTTCTGAAGAAGGGATTTCTTTACATGGGCAGTAAATAATTTTATTTCAAAGGAGAAACAGCAGATTCCTGGATAGGAAGTGAAAGTGAAAGTATTAGTTACTCTGTCATGTCTGACTTTTTGTGACCCCAGGGACTGTAGCCAACAAGGTTCCTCTGCCCATGGAATTCTCCAGACAATGATACTGGAGTGGGTTGCCATTCTCTTCTCCAGGGGGTCTTCTCAACCCAGGGATTGAACCCTGGTCTCCTGCATTGCATGTAGATTCTTTACCATCTAAGACACCAGGGAACCCCATATGCACCTGGATATGCATACATAATATATGCATAAATATATATATATATTTATATATATGTACATATATATGTGTATGCATACACTTTTTCCATCACTTAAGATTACTCTTTCATTTTCTTAATGAATCCAGATTTAAAGAGAAATAGTCCAGAGGGATGATACATTTATAGTGTCCTGAAGTCTGCTCTAAAAGTCCCAGGGGTGTTCAGGTCAGCCTGACAAATACAGAAAAGGAACGTAAGATATTTAAGGCTGGTCTGTCCAAGTTCACATAATTCCTCAGTGTAAAACTGAGTTTTAACTAGAATCTTCCTAAGAAAATCTGGATTCACCATCTTCTGCAGACTGCCTAGATATCTGTGGTATAGACACATGTGGATAAATCCTTCTAAGATTTATCTTTCAGTCAATTTGTCTTTCAGTCAATTCAACTGATAGAGGCTTCCTCATTTTTTTAAGACAAGTTATGGTACTGACCTGGAGAAGGGCATGGCGACCTACCCCAGTATTCTTGCCTGGAAATTCCAAGGACAGAGGAACCTGGTGGGCTATAGTTCATGGAGTCAAAAAGTGTCAGACATGACTGAGCAACTAACACACACACACACACACGCGCACACACACAGTACTGACCAACAGAGTTATCTTATTTTTAAACTGTTTCTGACGGAGACAGAGAGAGACCAAGGCATCCTGATTTAAGAGCTAGTTGTGGTTTTTTTTTTTTTTTATTGTCATCCAGTCAAGATTGCTTATTTGTGTATCATTTACTGATGTATAGAACAGTCTTATGGACTCTGTGGGAGAGGGAGAGGGTGGGAAGATTTGGGAGAATGGCATTGAAACATGTAAAATATCATGTATGAAATGAGTTGCCAGTCCAGGTTCGATGCACGATACTGGATGCTTGGGGCTGGTGCACTGGGACGACCCAGAAGGATGGTATGGGGAGGGAGGAGGAAGGGGGGTTCAGGATGGGGAACACATGTATACCTGTGGCGGATTCATTTTGATATTTGGCAAAACTAATACAATTTTGTAAAGTTTAAAAATAAAATAAAATTAAAAAATAAATAAATTAAACTTTGATCAAATTTAGAGAAAGACAACAGCCCAATTATCCATCAAAACCATTAAATGAAGAGTTATAATTGCTAGTTTTTCCAGTAGTCATGTAGTACTGAGAGTAGGATGTGAGAGTTGGACCATAAAGAAGACTGAGAGCCAAATAATTGATGCTTTTGAACTGTGGTTCTGGAGAAGACTTTTGAGACTCCCTTGGACTGCACTGATTATATTCTTTGCAGTCAAAGATGGAGAAGCTCTATACAGTCAACAAAAAGAAGACCAGGAGCTGACTGTAGCTCAGATCATGAACTTCTTATTACCAAATTCAGACTTAAATTGAAGAAAGTAGGGAAAACCACTAGACCATTCAGGTATGACCTAAATCAAATCCCTTATGATTATACAGTGGAAGTGAGAAATAGATTTAAGGGCCTAGATCTGATAGATAGAGTGCCTGATGAACTATGGAATGAGGTTCATAACATTGTACAGGAGACAGGGATCAAGACCATCCCCATGGAAAAGAAATGCAAAAAAGCAAAATAGCTGTCTGGGGAGGCCTTACAAATAGCTGTGAAAAGAAGAGAAGTGAAAAGCAAAGGAGAAAAGGAAAGATATAAGCATCTGAATGCAGAGTTCCAAAGAATAGCAAGAAGAGATAAGAAAGCCTTCCTCAGTGATCAATGCAAAGAAATAGAGGAAAACAACAGAATGGGAAAGACTAGAGATCTCTTCAAGAAAATTAGAGATACCAAGGGAACATTTCATACAAAGATGGGCTCGATAAAGAACAGAAATGGTATGGACCTAACAGAAGCAGAAGATATCAAGAGGTGGCAAGAATACACAGAAGAACTGTTCAAAAAAGAACTTCACGGTCCAGATAATCACAATGGTGTGATCACTGACCTAGAGCCAGACATCCTGGAATGTGAAGTCAAGTGGGCCTTAGAAAGCATCACTATGAACAAAGCTAGTGGAGGTGATGGAATTCCAGTTGAGCTCTTTCAAATCCTGAAAGATGATGCTGTGAAAGTGCTGCACTCAATATGCCAGCAAATCTGGAAAACTCAGCAGCGGCCACAGGACTGGAAAAGGTCAGTTTTCATTCCAATCCCAAAGAAAGGCAATGCCAAAGAATGCTCAAACTACCACACAATTGCACTCATCTCACATGCTAGTAAAGTAATGCTCAAAATACTCCAAGCCAGGCTTCAGCTATACGTGAGCTGTGAACTTCCTGATGTTCAATCTGGTTTTAGAAAAGGCAGAGGAACCAGAGATCAAATTGCGGACATCCGCTGGATCATCGACAAAGCAAGAGAGTTCCAGAAAAACATCTATTTCTGCTTTATTGACTATGCCAAAGCCTTTGACTGTGTGGATCACAATAAACTGTGGAAAATTCTGAAAGAGTTGAGAATACCAGTCCATCTGACCTGCCTGTTGAGAAATCTGTATGCAGGTCAGGAAGCAACAGTTAGAACTGGACATGGAACAACAGACTGGTTCCAAATAGGAAAAGGAGTACGCCAAGGCTGTATATTGTCACCCTGCTTATTTAACTTATATGCAGAGTACATCATGAGAAACGCTGGGCTGGAAGAAACACAAGCTGGAATCAAGATTGCCGGGAGAAATATCAATCACCTCAGATATGCAGATGACACCACCCTTATGGCAGAAAGTGAAGAGGAACTCAAAAGCCTCTTGATGAAAGTGAAAGTGGAGAGTGAAAAAGTTGGCTTAAAGCTCAACATTCAGAAAACAAAGATCATGGCATCTGGTCCCATCACTTCATTGGAAATAGATGGGGAAACAGTGGAAACAGTGTCAGACTTTATTTTTGGGGGCTCCAAAATCACTGCAGATGGTGACTGCAGCCATGAAATTAAAAGATGCTTACTCCGTGAAATTAAAAGATGCTTACTCCTTGTAAAAAACAGCATATTCAAAAGCAGAGACATCACTTTGCCAACAAAGGTCCATCTAGTCAAGGCTATGGTTTTTCCAGTGGTCATGTATGGATGTGAGAGTTGGACTGTGAAGCAGGCTGAGCACCAGAGAATTGATGCTTTTGAACTGTGGTGTTGGAGAAGACTCTTGAGAGCCCCTTGGACTGCAAAGAGATCCAACCAGTCCATTCTGAAGGAGATCAGCCCTGGGATTTCTTTGGAAGGAACGATGCTAAAGCTGAAACTCCAGTACTTTGGCCACCTCATGCGAAGAGTTGACTCATTGGAAAAGAGCTGATTCTGGAAGGGATTGGGGGCAGGAGGAGAAGGGGATGACAGAGGATGAGATGGCTGGACGGCATCACTGACTAGATGGACATGAGTCTGAGTGAACTCCGGGAGTTGGTGATGGATAGGGAGGCCTGGCGTGCTGCAATTCATGAGGTTGCAAAGAGTGGGACACGACTGAGAGACTGAACTGAACTGAACTGAACTGGACTGCAAGGAGATCAAAGCAGCCAATCCTAAAGGAAATCAATCCTGAATATTCATTGGAAGGACTGATGCTGAAGTTGAAGCTCCAATCCTTTGGCCACCTGATGCGAAGAGCCAACTCATTGGAAAAGACCCTGATGCTGGGAAAGACTGAAGGCAGGAGGAGAGGGGGACGACAGAGAATGAGATGGTTGGATGGCATCATCGACTCAGTGAGCATGAGTTTGAGTATTCTCTGGGACATAGTGAAGGACAGGGAACCCTGACGTGATGCAGTCTATGGTGTCACAAGGAAGTGGACAGGACTGAGCAACTGAACAAAATAACTGTTAGAAGCAGCCCATACAGACTGTAATCTAACTGACTGCACAAGCTCTTCACAGATGCCCCTTCCTGCCTTTAGGGTCTTATGGAATTTTTGAGTCACCATCAGCACAGGTTATTCAAAAGCCCCTGCGTCTTGGTAGTGTTCAGGGGGGCTGTTTGTCTTTAGGAATTGTGAAGCTTCCCACTAAATAGGGATTCAATTTCAAAAGGCTTCCATTTAATTTCAAAATGATGTCAGTTTTTTCCCCATCAGAGAAAACAAGGAGAAAGAAGGAACTCAGAGCAAGGGGTAAGGGATTTCGGGGAGAAGGGTAGGGTGGGGTGCCTTTCCCATCTGCCCTGCTCCATCCATGCTGCCTCTTCCAGAGGATGCTGCCTTCCCATGTACAGCCCTCCACAGGTCTCCCTGCCTGCATCCCTGGGGACCATCCCCTCCACCTGGGGCGTGCGATCTGGGAGAGAAGGGGCTGAGGGTGCGGGACCACCTTCTACTCTGGGCTTCACTCCCAGTCAGTGTTTCCCAGTTAATAACCAGTGTGTCCAGAGGAGACCCCAGGAGATGCGATCTGCAAGGCTTGGACTCCAGGAGAGAGGGCAGGGCTAAGAGGAGAAGGGGCAGGGCAGCAGTTGGCACCGTGAGGACTCCTGCAGATTGCCCATGAAGCCACTGTCCAGGAGGCAGAGCTGAAAATCAAGGAGAGGGTGATGAGAGCCTGTGTGCGTTTCTCTAAATCCCACCCATGTTTAGAGCTCATCAGCACCACCAACACTCTTCTGTCTTCAGTCAGATTGAGTTGGAGTTTTAACTGCAAATACGAGACTAATGGAATTCCCAGACACGTACCCCTTCCACTCCTCTGAGCCTGTGGGTCCTTGCAGACACTGTGCTAGAAGATGGGCTACCCTGCTCAGTAGACACACAATGAATAGATCCACAGGGTAAAGCAGGAAGCTGTGAAAGTTGAATTTAAGTTTTTGGTCCAATTGCATCTTTATGGAGTAGCAGAGGCCTAAGTCTTTTTTTTATTTTGCTTTCTTTTTTTTAATGAGAATCTTCAAGAAAACAGAGGAAAAAAAAGTGAATGTATCTGTTGACTTAAAAAATGTGCAATGTGAGACTTGCAAGTTAAGTTTTATTAGGGGTAAAATGAGGACTGCAGCCTGGGAGACGGCACCTCAGATAGCTCTGAGAGACTGTTCCGAAGGAGCAGCAGGGAAAAGTCAGTATAGATGTGATTCTGGTGAAGAGAGGGTACATGCAATCAGGCACGTCGTTTTTCTAGAACATTTCTGCTAGTCATGGGGAGCAGTCATCGTCGTGAAGTATTTTAGAGCTTCTCTAGATCTGATCTGAGATATAAGAACTGGGCTCATAAAATCAGTTTCTGAAAATAAGTAACTGAAGTCCTGTCCTGCCAGTTTCTCAAAGAGCTCAGGGTGCCTCCTTCCTGACCCCTGGCCTGAGCTCCTTTCAGGAGGGGTTGAAGGTCAGCAGCCGCAGCAGCATAGGGTTCAGTCCTTGCAGAGGCAGAGGGCAAGTGCCAGGCTGTAGCCGACCTTTCCTTTCCCTGCGGTTCTCAGTTGTCCTATCTCTGACCACAAAGTGCCCCTTCCTGCCTCTCCTGCCTGGTTGTGATACAGCTGCAAGAGTCGGGAAGTCCTCCCTGCTTGGACGCAGAGCATGTCCCAGCCTGATCTTCTCAGTCAGTTACCCCACACCTGGACTCAGCCGTGGCTCTGAGAGTCCTTGCTGGCGATGCTGAGGGTGGCTTTGTCACAACACAGGTCTGCTGGCTGCTGCTTGGCGGGCATGAGGTCTCGGTCTTTCCCGTAAAAGTACCTGGAAGATATGAAATTAAAAAATAATAAATTCATGAGAATATTTTCAATTCAAATGTTATATTATGGGACTTAACTTTTGATCTTATAATTCTATTCCTTTTCTCTTTACTAAGGACTAATATGTTTCTATGGCATTAATAGAGCTTCCCTGGTAGCTCAGATGATAAAGAATCCACCTGCAATGCAAGAGACCAGGTTCAATCCCTGGGTCAGGAAGATCCCCTGGAGAAGGGAATGGAAACCCACTCCAGTATTCTGGCCTGGGAAATCCCATGGACAGAGGAGCCTGGTGGGCTATAGTCCATGGAGTCACAAAGAATTGGACATGACTGAGTGACTAATACATACACACAGTATTAATATCATGACATATTTATTCCAAAGCACACATGTTTACATGGTTTCAAATTTTTCAAGAAGTATCAATATTGGTACAAAGAATAAGACTATGGAGTGAAGTCTGTATTTTCTACACTTCCATTTGTCCTTAGGAAATACATTAGCTAGAGTACTCTCAACATGTTGTCTCTTAAAATCAGTCCATCGATTTGTCAGCCTTAGAGCACTTGAAATGATTCTTTGCTCTGTGTGGTTATGTAACCAACTTGTTATACAGTGAGGGTCATTAATTTCTTTTGTATCTAATTATAAAATACTTGGAATATTACATTTTATGAGGTGATTATTGTCTAATTCTTGGTAGGATGCATTTGGTTTCCTTTAATTTAATAATATGCATTGATATTTCCTTTCAAGGTTGTAAATTTGAAAACTTCATAAATTGATTTTATTAAACCTTCTAGATTCATGTATTTATTAAAACCTGTTGTTCACAATGACAACCATTTAAAGGATCTTTTCCTAATAAATACTTGACCTTAGTATTTCCAATCAAAGAAAATGACAAGTATTAGAAAAAATAATGCCAGACTTCCTGGTGGCTCAGCGGTCAAGAATCCACCTGCTACTGCAAGAGACATGGGTTCGATTCCCAGTCTGGGACAATCCCACAGGCCGTGGAGCAACTAACCCCGGGGGTCACAGCTGCTGAGCCTGTGCTCCAGAGTTCAGGAACCACGGCTACTGAGCCCACGTGCCACAGTTACTGAGCCTGCACACTCTAGAGCCCATACTGCACAACAAGAGAAGCCGCTACATGAGAAGCCCATGCACCACAACTTCAGAGTGCCTCTCATTTTCTGAAACTAGCGACAAGTCTGTGCAGCAACAAAGACCGAGCACAGGCAAATAATAATAATATTAATAATAATAATAAATGAATATTTTTTAAAATTAAAAAAATAATGCCATGCAAAATTTACAGTCCAGGAAAATTCAATTAAGTCTCAGCAGTACATTTTTCATAAATGAATCATCCTCCTTAGGTTTAGAGGAAAGGCCCAGGACTGAACTGGAAGCCTCTAGTGACTCACTGGGATGTCCATTTTTGATCTTAAGTTTATCCAACTGCCCACATATCATTTTCAGTGAAGCTTGTGTGTATGTGTGTATGTATCTGTGTATCTGTGTCTGTATTCTGAGTTCTTTCCATTAATTTTACCAAATTGTAATCAGTCTTTAAATCCGGTACCTCTTTAGGCTGAGTTGCCCAGTCTGGGTTCCCAGCCATTCATGAGGTCTCAAACCATTTCCTGAACATCTGGATCCACAAAGCACTCACACACGGAGCTGTAGGACGGCTCATTCTTTAGGGACAACAGTTTGTGTTCTGATGGCTTCTCAAGTGAATGTCAAATGTCCCTCGAGTATTTGGAGATTTGGGAACCAACAGTTCTTTTCAAATAACCAGAAACCGGGATGTGTCCACTTTAGTAATGTACAACGTCTGATTCTTGTTCGAATTCCACCAGTATTTTTAGTCATCTTTATTCTGTGTGGATAACTATGGCATCACACCAGGTTGCTCTAATGCTTGGAGTTCTACATCGCATAACTTGTTTGGCCTGGAGCCTCCTGAATTGGAAATAAGGCGCATGGCTTCAGGACCATGGCCTCCTTCCGATATGTCTGGCCTGTTGGAAAATTCAGCAGCTAGCATTTTCTCCCTTCCTTCCCCATCGCTCCAAACTGTATCAGTGGTTACTGAGGGCCCGTAACTGTATTTCCAACAAAGATTACACAGATATTCCTGTCCAGCTTCATGTCCTGCAGGGCTGTTCTGTGGTCTTCCGATCAGTAAAAATGTAATAACATTTTCACATAGTCAATATTTAATTCTATAATGCAACTGGTGTAATCGACGTTATTAACCACACGGTGATTTATGACACAGGGCAGACAGTGGTGGGGGCAAGAGCTGTGGGACGGTCCTCTGGTGACAATAAAAAGGTTATAAATTTCATAGCTCTGCCTGAGAAGTGCATTTGCATCCTGTATTAAGAATAGCTTTTTATAAATTTTAATGACCCATGTTATTAAAGGAGCCGTTACCATCACTGCCTATATGAGACTACAGTCCTTGTTGTTGTTTTTTTCCCTTCTTTTCCATCAGCTGAAGGTCTTGTGAAAAAGAAAGAAAAAAAAAAAAACACCTCTTATTAGCAATTTGCCAAAAAGATCTTTAAGAGTTATAAGCCTATCATTGTTTGCCTGGACGGCACAGTCTGTGAGCGGTAGTTTGCATAAAGTTTTACGATCAAGGCCCAGGTTGGGCTAATTGGATACAGCACAATCCGTGCTCTATCATGTTTACAAAAGCCAAGTCAATATGCAGAAATAAACCCAGGGCCATATCAAAGAGAGAGGCTTATGTATGGAAATCGTTCTTCACCTCAGTCCCCGGTCCTCTCACTGACCGCGCGGTTCCGACCAGCACACGCATGCGCGGGCTACCCGAGGTCCGCCAGCTCCGCAGCAAAGCCGCTCCCACGCCACGGCCCTTTGCGAGCTCGGGCCGTGATGCGTGCCGAGGATAGAAAGCAGAATTTAGACACAGTTCCGGCAGTCTGAGGTGTTCTCAGCTGGTGGCTTTGGCAGTGCTTCTCATATTCAGACACCACTGTTTTATTTAAAAACCAGATGTTTAGAACGCGATCCTTAAGCATCCAAAACAGGTTTTGGCAATGGGCCCCCAAAGCGTTTCCCTCCAGGCCAGGTAAGGCAGTTGAGAATGGGCTGCTCCCAATTACCCATTTTCGGTGTCAATCTGCTCCATCATTTTTCCTTCAAAGATTACGTAGCCAGAGGAATGGAGAAGGCAGTGGCACCCCACTCCAGTACTCTTGCCTGGAAAATCCCATGGAAGGAGAAGCCTGGTAGTCTGCAGTCCATGGGGTTGCAAAGAGTCAGACACGACTGAGTGACTTCACTTTCACTTTTCACTTTCCTGCACTGGAGAAGGAAATGGCAACCCACTCCAGTGTTCTTGCCTGGAGAATCCCAGGGACGGGGGAGCCTGGTGGGCTGCTGTCTATGGGGTCGCACAGAGTCGGACACGACTGACGCGACTTAGCAGCAGCAGCAGCAGCCAGAGGAAATACGATGGATAAAGCCTGAGAGCTACAGCTGAGCCCGTGCTCTGCAACAAGGGCAGTCACTGTGACGGAAAGCCCACAGCCTCAACTAGAGAAAGCCCATGCCCAGCGAAGGAGAACCAGCACAGCCAAACATCAACAGCTAATTAATTTTAAAAAGGAAGTGTGATGGAGAAATGGAGAAGGAAATGGCCACCCACTCCAGTATTCTTGCCTGGTGGGCTACAGTCTATGGGGTTGCAAAGAGTCAGGCATGACTGAAGCAACTCTGAAGGAGAAAGGGGGTATAGGACAAAACCAACACACAAGAAAGCGGAAAGCTGCGTTAGGGGCAATGTTTTGGGTCGCTGTTCTTTACACAATATGCTGATTTATTGTGGTATAACTTTACTGCAGTCAAATTTTCCGGGGGAAAACTCTTTTAAAGATTTACCTTTTTAAACTGGTAAATAGGTTCTTTATATAGATAATGCACAGAAAGTTCCTGAAATCTTTATTTTGTGCTTACTCTCAATTTTGAACTGGAAAATAGTGAGTACATGCCTTTTATCAGAAGGTACAGATTAGGGATGTTAAGAGAGACTTCATTTTAGGACTATTCCCTCCAAGAAATCTTAGTTTTAGGTCCTTTTTCTTTCTGCCTAATATCTTTTTCAACTAAAAGAATATTGTCTTATGATGAGTCATGAAAGTGATGTGTTGGAATTCGTCCTGTTTGGGGGCCCTTTTTCTCTTCTCCGCATGGCTAAAGTTGCATTTGAGATAAGGCAGATGAGAATGTGGGCTCATTGAAATCACAGAGGGTTCTTTGCTTTATCTTCTTCCTCTGTGTCATCTTTTGTGGTCCCTCTCCCCGCCCTTTTCTTCCTCTCTTTCCACACATGGGAAACCAGAGGCATATGTTTGGCTTGCTGGGGGATTTGTGACTGAAGGGCATCCTGAGCCCCCAAGTTCCCTCTCCTCACCTTGGCTCCACCTGCGGGCTTCAAGCAGACTCGCTCCCATTTTCCTTCCCTGGCTCTTCACCCCCCTCACCATAGCACGTCCCCACAACAGCCCCTTTGGCAAGACTCCTATTCTTTCTCTCCCATCTGGACTCCACAGGCAGCCAGGTCTTGGATGCAGACTGTCCACCCCAAAACAGCTTTTTTATTTATGCGTGTATGCTAAGTCTCTCAGTCTGTCCAACTCTTCACGACCCTATGGACCATAGCCTGCCAGGCTCCTCTGTCCATGAGATTCTCCAGCAAGAATATTGGAGTGGGTTGCCATGCCCTCCTCCAGGGGATCTTCCCAACCTGGGGATTGAACCCATGCCTCTTACATCTCCTGCATTGGCAGGTAGATTCTTTACCATTAGCACCGCCTGGGAAGCCCTTAAATGGAAAGTTCTGTTCTGTCTTATTATCTTATTTGCTTGTCTCTGTCCAAAATACATGAAAGAGATTGAAAAATAACATACCACTGTCAGTATGTTCAATAAAACTTGAGTTTTAAAATGTATGTGATTTCTCTGTTGTCCTTAGAATGTTCAACTGAAGATAAAAGCTTGGTGATTATTTGGTTTATATGTTTTAGTTTGTTTTATTCTCAAGGACTTTTCCCCCTCTTTTTGCTTTAATTTGTCAAATGTTTTATATTTGAGTGATTTACACAGCAAAGCTGAATAAGGGGTATTACCCAGAGGAGTCTCATATGTACACCAACCCTTCCAATCAGGCCCCTAGCTTCTGTCTTATCCTCCAAATTCTTCCTGATGCAAACATTGACATAGACTCTCTTTCCCTATCTTCCTCAACCGTTTGCAATCTCTAGACTGCACTTGGTTCTTGTATTCTGATTTTCCATCCTGTAAATGTCAGAGTGGAGAAGTCAGGTAGTGAACAAGAGTTAGGACCAGACAGCTTGGCTTGAGCCTGCGTCACCGTTTACAGGCTGTGAGTCCCTATCCCTTCGAGCCTCAGTTTCCTTTTTTGAAAAATGGGGATGATTGTGGCACCTATCTTTCGGGGTTGTTTTGATTGTTAAATGTTGAGAGCAGTGTTCTGCATATAGTGAATACTGAATATTACAATGAATGTTATAGTGAATACTCAATTTTATAACCACGTCTGGTGGCTCAGACAATAGAGAATCCTCTTGCAGTGCAGGAGACCTGGGTTTGATCCCTGGGTTGGGGACATCCCCTGGAGAAGGGAATGGCTACCCACTCCAGTATTCTTGCCTGGGGAACTTTACGGACCGAGGAGTCAGGCGGGCTCCAGCCCCTGGGATCGCCAAGCGTGAGACACAGTGGAGTGACTAACATGTTTGCTTTCACTCGTAAGCCAGTGTAAGCCACGGCAGTTAGCACTCAGGGAAGTGGGGGGCGGTTTTGCCCTTGAGGGGACCCTTGAGGGGACACTTGGAAACATCTGGAGACCATTTTGGTACCACAACTAGAGTGAGGGTGCTACCAGTACCCCACTGGGCAGAAGACAGTACCCCACTGGGCAGAAGACAGGGACACTGTGAACACACTGCACGCAGGACAGACTCCCCCAGCACAGCCCCCAGCAAGGAATCGTGTGGCCAAAAATATCCCTCGTGTGACATTTGAGTGATAAAGTGAATTACTTTTATAAAATACGAAAATGAATGAAAAACAAGAATGCTAATACCTAACTGTAGATTTGTTTCTGTTTTTATAAAAATTTAACTCACTAAGACTCTGTGCGACCCCATAGACAACAGCCCACCAGGCTCCCCGTCCCTGGGATTCTCCAGGCAAGAACACTGGGGTGGGTTGCCATTTCCTTCTCCAATGCATGAAAGTGAAAAGTGAAAGTGAAGTTGCTCAGTCGTGTCCGACTCTTGGCGACCCCATGGACTGCAGCCCACCAGGCTCCTCTGTCCATGGGATTTTCCAGGCGAGAGAACTGGAGTGGGGTGCCATTGCCTTCTCCGAGAAATAAATGCCCAATAAGAGTGTAGTGATTCCTTCTTCTTGACTCGTGGGTTTATCTATATTAAAGAAGATAATTGAACCCCCCTCCACTGATGGCACCCTCTGAGTCCCTCCAGCTGGACCGACATGAGAATGCTCTCCTGAGCATTCCTTCCGTTAAGCGTATTACTCATTTAATGAGATTGTTTCCTCTGAGTATAAGAGTAATGATGAACAGAGGGTGGCCGCTCAGCATTCTCTTCAGTGTTGGAGGGAAGAGAAGTATGTGTAAAGTTCACGGAACGTAGTGTTTTATTTTGTTCATAAAGTTACGGTTATGCTTCCATGACTCCAGTGAAAGTGAAAGCCGCTCGGTCAGGCTGACTCTGTGCTACCCGGGGCTGTACCGTCCATGGGTTCCCCAGGCCAGAACACTGGAGTGGGCTGTACCGTCCATGGACTCTCCAGGCCAGAACACTGGAGTGGGGCTGTACCATCCACGGATTCCCCAGGCCAGAACACTGGAGTGGGCTGTACCGTCCACGGGTTCCCCAGGCCAGAACACTGGAGTGGGGCCGTACCGTCCACGGGTTCCCCAGGCCAGAACACTGGAGTGGGGCCGTACCGTCCACGGACTCTCCAGGCCAGAACACTGGAGTGGGGCTGTACCGTCCATGGACTCTCCAGGCCAGAACACTGGAGTGGGGCTGTACTGTCCATGGACTCTCCAGGCCAGAACACTGGAGTGGGGCTGTACCATCCATGGATTCTCCAGGCCAGAACACTGGAGTGGGCAGCCTTTCCCTGCTCCAGGGGATCTTCCCAACCCAGGGATCAAACCCAGGTCTCTGCATTGCAGGTCAATTCTTTATCAACTGAGCTATGAGGGAAGCCCCCATGACTCCAACTATTTAACAGCAAAAAACCAACACTTACAGAATGAGGTTATGATTCTATTCCATGGAAATAGGCAGGAAAACAATAACTTCACATCATATATATATATATAGTTTATTATTTTAAAGCATTTATTTCAACTCAAGTTTTTCTTATTCATTTTTTTCCTGATTATCCTGAGGTATATATATATGTGTATACACACACACACACACGTACACACACACACACATATATATATATATATATGGAAATATGATGAGCCTATAGAAGACTTATTTCCTTAAAGTGTTTAGGTTGAATATAATGGGCAGGGACAATCTGCTAATTGGTCTAAAAATAGGAGAATTCCGATTTCAGGGTGAATGAAGACTCTTCTGAAGACCTAAATTCACTGTGAAATGCGGTCTTTTTTAACACCATCTATTATTTTTTGGCTGTGTCGGGTCTTAGTTGCAGCGTGCAGGAGCTCTTAGTTGTAGTGTTTGAACTCTTCTTAGTTGTGGCATGTAGGATCTACTTTTCTGACCAGGGAGTGAACCTGGGACCCCTGCATTGGGAACACAGAGTCTCAGCCACTGTCCACCAGGGAAGTCCCTGAAATGCAGTCTTGACATGAGTTGCAAAGGAACCATCATTTCAGTGTTTGAGACCGGGAAACTGTGTGTTGCAGTTGAAAAGCTATGATTTTGGAAAGAGGTCTGGGCTCAAGAGTCAGTCTTCTATATTCTAGCTGCATAGTCTTGAGCCAGTTATATAAACTGCTTTGAGCTTAGATCATTTCATAAGCAACATGGAGAATTCTTATCAAATCCTTCTCCATAGGATTCAATAACTTGAACTAAACATCTAGCTGGGAAGCATGCATACAGTAGGTACTCAGAGAATATGTTAGTCTCTTTCCTCCAGCAAAACATGAACATGCTCTAATTATGGCTTATGATACAGAGATTCAATTATCTTACACCCCACCTGGAGCATGCCCAGGTAAACTGAAAGATGACCATACAGGAAATGGGATATGAACCCACCCTTGATAAGAGAGCAAGTGTGCAGAGTTTCATGAGAATCTCACCTTTCTCCATGGTTAACTGAAGTCTGAGGTTAAGAGCCATGACTGAGTGACATAAATATAATAGTATAGGGACTAGAAATGCTATCTCTGAAGTTCCTGTTGTAATGTAAGAAATCATATAGAATGATCCTGTTATGTCTCTCAAGGCTCGCATGCTCTGTAGGAGCACAGCAGATGCCCACCCTGTAAGAAGCAGAGACAGTGCCTTCCTTCGGTCTCTGTCTAGTGCTCTGTGGACCGCCCTTCTTTACAAGGTGGCCTCCACCCACTGAGGGGCAGGGACGTGACAGACCTATGAGTGGAAAACGTTAAATGCTCGACTTGGGTATGGAAATGTGGGGACTCCACTGATGTCAGTAGGAACAAAGGTGGACCCCACTGCCTACCCTGAAGGGATCACACAGCAAGAAGAGGTGACAGGCATTGTCCACAGACATGAGGACAACTCTGGAACCAGACGCTGGGTCTGATTCATACTGCCCAGCACTGGATGGAGCAACAGGTACAAAGACATAGAAAATGAGATCATTTTCATCATCTAAATGGCTTTCTTGTGTCAAATTGGACACATAGTGTATTTTGGTTAGGAAAATTATGAAGACAGCAGGAAGTGATCTTTTCTATCTTTGGACCAAGATGTTATCAAATAGCTTAATAGATTGCAGAGTAATTACAATCTCAGAATACAAAATAAATTCAATGGGACTTTACACAACTGTCATATATTTTTAAAAACTTAAGTGACTTGTTAGTTCGTAAATCCCGATCTTTGTTTACTTTGAAAGTGAAAGTTGCTCAGTCGTGTCCAACTCTTGGTGACCCCGTGGACTATACAGTCCACGGAATTCTCCAGGCCAGAATACTGAAGTGGGTAGCCTTTCCCTTCTCCAGGGGATCTTCCCAGCCCAGGGATCGAACCTAGGTCTCCTGCATTGCAGGTGGATTCTTTACCAACTGAGCCACCAGGGAAGCCCAAGAATACTGGAGTGGGTAGCCTATCCCTTCTCCAGCAGATCTTCCCAACCAAAGATCGAATCAAAGTGGGATCTCCTGCATTGCAGGCAGATTCTTCACCAACTGAGCTATCAGGGAAGCCTCTTATTTACAAATGTGGATTTAAATATTTAAATATGCAAGAAACTATAGCCTTCAACATCCACAGATTTTTCAATATGACTTCCATCCACA
This sequence comes from Bubalus bubalis, assembly GCF_019923935.1. Lineage (NCBI taxonomy): Eukaryota > Metazoa > Chordata > Mammalia > Artiodactyla > Bovidae > Bubalus > Bubalus bubalis. The sequence continues at coordinate 68,631,542 of NC_059175.1, read as the reverse complement.
GTAGAAAAAAACCACTACTAGTCAGGAAGCTCTTTATCTGCTGCAACAGTGTTCTGAAATATTCCATTAGGAGTCCCTGAGCTGATCTTATCTCATAGACAGGAAGAACTTCACAGCAGAGCCCTGTGGGGAAAACTGGATGATGACCTTCAAATGAAAGGATGACAAAATTTCTTCATAGAGGAGAAACATAGTGTCTCAAACACTCTTTTGTTTTCTAGTACCTACGGTCCTATTTGTCAAGGCTGTATATTGTCACCTTGCTTATTTAACTTATATGCAGATACATCATAAGAAACGCTGGGCTGGAGGAAGCTCAAGCTGGAATCAGGATTGCCGGGAGAAGTATCAAGAACCTCAGATATGCAGATGACACCACCCTTACGGCAGAAAGTGAAGAAGAACTAAAGAGCCTCTTGATGAAAGTGAAAGTGAAAAAGTTGGCTTAAAGCTCAACATTCAGAAAATGAAAATCATGGCATCCAGTCCCATCATTTCATGGGAAGTAGATGGGGAAACAGTGGAAACAGTGGCTGACTTTATTTTTCTGGGCTCCAAAATCACTGCAGATGGTGACTGCAGCCATGAAATTAAAAGACGCTTACTCCTTGGAAGGAAAGTTATAACCAACCTAGACAAAATATTCAAAAGCAGAGACATTACTTTGTCAACAAAGGTCCGTCTAGTCAAGGCTATGGTTTTTCCAGTGGTCATGTGTGGATGTGAGAGTTGGACTGTGAAGAAGGCTGAGCACCAAAGAATTGATGCTTTTGAACTGTGGTGTTGGAGAAGACTCTTGAAAGTCCCTTGAACTGCAAGGAGATCCAACCAGTCCATCCTAAAGGAGATCAGTCATGGGTGTTTATTGGTAGGACTGATTTTGAAGCTGAAACTCCAATACTTGGCCACTTGATGTGAAGAGCTAACTTATTGGAAAATACCGTGATGCTGGGAAAAATTGAGGGCAGGAGGAGAAGGGGATGACAGAGGATGAGATGGTTGGATGGCATCACCGACTCAATGGATATGGGTTTGGGTGGACTCCGGGAGATGGTGATGGACAGGGAGGCCTGGCGTGCTGTGCTTCATGGGGTCGCAAAGAGTCAGACACAAATGAGTGACTGAAATGAACCTATGGTCCAATATCCATTCCCAAAGAAAGAAAATGGCACATCACCAGCTGAGCAGAGATGCATCTATGTGCTCTCATATTTTCTGTCTGCCCTGTGTTTCAACTAGGTTCTAGGTTCATGGTGGAAAGTAAAAAGTTCTCTTCCTCCTCTATCATCCCTGGGGAATGTCTGTTTAATGGTTTTCAAATCCTACCTGTTTAGTAAAGTATTTCATCTTAATAATTCAAAGTAAATTCCTACTCAAGGTCATTGATTCCACTTTGTAATTAAGGAAAACATTGTTGCTTCAGCAAGGTCAGTAGACCAAAGTGTTGTTGGAGCCACGTTTCTCTGACAACCTGCAGGACTAGGTTACAAGGCGGTAACCTGTACTCCTACACCACATGCAACTTGCTTCTCTGTACCTACTAGGTGCTCTATAAACATTTGCTGAGTAGATTTGCCCTCCTCATAAATATATATTCATGGCTAGAATAATTTATATGAACTAATATGAGCATAGAATTCAGTTTGGGAAGGAAATGCAGAGAAAAATGGAAATAAACCTGAAGTAGACGGATCTCAGGCAGGGATGTTACAGGTGCAGTAAGCGGTAATCTGCCATCCTCATCTTTGCTGTGATGGTTCTCTGCAGGTCCGGAGGGACACCCATAAAGGGGTATTATTAGCCTTCCATCCAGTTCAAGGTTCTGAACAAAAGAGTCAAGACTCGGAATCTAGGCATTGTGCCAACGCTGCTGGGTGAGTTTCAAGTTTCGTATAAAAACTGCACAGAGAGAAAGGTAGCGAATAACTCAATGCCTGTCTTAAAATCTGCACTCAGCTACTCAATCTGGAGTTCTAATAAGTGTCTCCAATACACTCAGGTGAGAGGAGACTTCACCTATCACCTCAGTAACTCTCTCTGGAAGGCTGGGCATTGCATGTGAGCGGAACATGAATCAGCTATCTTGAGCTGCACTATAGAGAGGGTTAGTCCTCAGTCCTGAATCTACACACAAGAGGCCATTGGCTAACACAGAAAGAACACACATCACAGGTGACTATGGCAGGGAGGATGTGGTTTCACTCATCAGGATCATGCTCTAAGTATTAAATGTCTGAAATGGCCCTGGTGCCTCAATTGGTAAAGAATGCACCTGCAATGTGGGAGACCTGGGTTTGATCCCTGGGTTGGGAAGATCCCCTGGAGGAGGGCATGGCAACCCACTTCAGTATCCTTGCCTAGGGAACGCCCAAGGACAGAGGAGCCTGGGGGATATAGTCCATGGGGTCTCAAAGAGTCAGAAACAACTAAGCAACTTTCACTTTGGAAATTAGGGCATTAATCAGTGTAATTAGGGCTTCCCTAGTGGCTCAATGGTTAAGAATCCACTTGCCAATGCAGGAGATGAGGGTTCAATCCCTGTGTCAGGAAGATTCTCTGGAGAAGTAAATGGCAACCTAATTTAGTATTCTTCCCTGAAAAATCCCATGGACTGAAGAGCTTGGTAGGCTACAGTCTATGGGGTCACAAAGAGTTGGACATGACTTAGTGACTAAACAACAATTCAGCATAATTAATGTTTGCAGTGGGGTTTTATTACCATCACCTCTGTTGAAAAACTACCACTAACTACATCTCCTGGTCTTACCACCCCCAAACTACTCGTATTTCTCAGTCTTCCCTCTGCCAGTCTCTCATAGGTTGTCGACAGTGACCGTCTCGCTCCTTTCTTTCTGTAACATGGTCTCCCCCACCTCTGGTCATCTGCTGTTTCCTCTTTCCATTTCCAATAGCCTGGCCAATATTCTGAACCACTCCACTGAACCCCTCTGCACAAACTCTGTCGTAGAAATGCAGAGCACATAGAAGAGTGCCTATGTCAAGGATGAGCTGATAAAATTAACCTTATTCAAGCTGTGGAAACTGGAAATATTTGGGGGACCTGCTCCACTCTTGTATGAACATGGAATGAGAATCCTGTAGCTTGGATCTTTAGAGATGGTTGAGTCCTAAAGCTTGAGTCCTAAAAAGACTTATGCCCAGCCGTTGGGGCAATTGTTTATTTCTTTGTGCCAGTTCTTAAAGCAATAGAAAGTTGCTTCCAGGACAGACTTTCACCAACTAGGAAATTTACTGTGAGTAAACCTTTTCTGGTGCTTTCAGTTGATTGGCTGATTTCATCCTCATCACGGTTCTATGTGTCAGGGGCCACTTTACTCCCAACTACCAGTGAGGAAACCTAGGAGAACAGCTAGTGAAGAGCAGAGGGCAGTTTGGACTCAGGCTCTCTGACTCTAGGTAAGGTTAAGTCGAATTTCATTTATCAACATAAGAGAACCATCACCAAAAAGGTATGACCTCCTGACATGGGAGTTTTTGGATGCTAGTTATTCTGAATATAGTGTACAGGATTGAACATTATAACTCCTGATTTGCTTCCATTCACATTTAGGTATTTAACCTTCCTAAGGAGCATTGGGCTTCCCAGGGGGCATGTGTGGTAAAGAACCCACCTGCCAATGCAGGAGACATAAGAGATGTGGGCTCAGTCCCTGGGTTGGGAAGATCCTCTGGAGGAGTACATGGCAACCCACTCCAGTATTCTTGCCTGGAGAATCCCATGGACAGAGAAGCCTGGCGGGCTACAGTCCATGTGAATGCACAGAGTTGGACACGACTGAAGCAACTTAGCTCACTCATGAGGAGCATTAAATTAACAAGTGGCAGTAAACTGGGAAAATGGCTCGAAGCAGATATGATCTAACTCCATTTTGGTTGTTTACTTAGTTCATTTTAAAACAGATTGAATGGAGAAAAGAAAAACAGATAGAAATATTGTTCTGAAAATGGATGTGCTATTTGTTATTAGAGTGTCCCATGTAGGCTAAATGCAGGTCGGTGACATAGGCCTTTCTAAGGAAAGAGAAGAAATAAAATAAGACAGAGGAGGAGGAAGCATACAAAGTCTACTCAGCTTCAAAGCCTGGATGAAGAAAGGCAATCTTAGGCAAAGATTCTTCTCTGGTTTTTTCCTTCCAGGTGTTTTCAAGGGTAACTCACATCTTAAATCTGCCCCTCAGTCACCCTAGGAAGACCCGGTCTGAGATGGGTGCCAAGTGTCAACTTAAAAAATAGTCACAACCTAAAAGTTGAGATTTATGTTTTATTTGGTGGAAATTTTTAAGGCTTTAGTCCGGGAGACAGTATCTCAAATGGCCCTGAGAGAATTGCTTTGAGGAGGGTTTAGGGGCGGGGGGGAGGTCAGGTTTGAGAAGTTTGCAGCAAAGGGCAGGTAGTCTGAACATGAAAGGTATTTTTGTGAGTTAAATAAAACCAGATATCCCAAGTTAGGAATTCAGCACTTTTCTGTGTATGGGAGGATGCAAGAGTCTGGGCCCACTGAAAGTATCCCCTTCATATGCACCTCAGCTATCTGGGGCCAGCACCCTGCATTTTTCACCTCCTCCTGAGTTCCTCAGAGCTCACCATAGAGAGTGGCTGCGGCTGATGGCTGGCAGATCACAGGTATTCGTCTCCTTCTCAAGTGCCCTTAGGGCTCAGGAATTCACATTTGAAGCTGGAATTGCTGATGACTGTGGCATCCTTGTTTACTGACACGGCAGGAAGCACTCCATTTCTCAGAAGCGTGTGCTTTCCAGAAGCGGCCGATTTAAAATGAGGTTGCCCATTCTGCATTTCATTTATCAGTTTTCAGAGAAGCTTCAATCAGGCTGTAAAAGTCACACTTTTTATTTAATTAAGCAATTATTTTCTGCTTATCAAGACCCTTATGATGTCAGAGCTCTCCTTTGGTGGAATGAGCTGAATGATTTTAACCAGTTTTCAGGCTTGATATTATTCTTAATTCCTCTATCAAACTCGGACTGCTAAACAGGTGAGTTACAACGATGCTAATGAGGAGCAGAGCAACTCCTATTTATTAGACTGATCCGGGGTGGCTGGGTTCTGGTTTGAATCCTGCTCTTATCAAATGGCTCCTTTGAATTTCAATAGATGGAAGCCAGGGCTCAGGTTTTCTCCTGAGGCAGTCCTGAGGCGTACTCTCAGAAATGCACAGTACAGAGAGTCAGCAGTGGGGATTTCACCTTCAGAACCATTCATCTGCTATTTCAGTCTCACATTCTCCAACCTCCCTGACCTACAGGACATTTTTCCACCCAGTAATGACTGAAAGATTCTGAGGAAAATGCCTTCTGCCTTAGCTGAGCTGCTATAAGGCAGCTGTTCTTTGAAAGTGGAGTCTGACCTAAGAACCGAAGCTTCTTACCCAAAATAGCAGATCTCCCACAACTCTTTCTCTCTAGGACCTGCCCTCTAAGAGCAGGGGGCGGGATGGCAGGCTGGGAGGGGCAGTGGGCAGAGACACTCACCCCAAGATCTAGGAATTCCCCACGAGCAGATCTCCAAGTGGCACCCCCCCAATCACCTTATTTCTGTTCTGTTGTTTTTAATGTTGCTTTTTGTGAATGTAGATTTGTTTCCACAAATTGACATTAAATTTGGCCACTTCAGTTGTAAATCATTGTCTTCTGTGGCAGTTAATCTAGAACCAATTAATGGGTTAAATAATGTTCTAAAAGAAACCTGCTTAATAATTACTGTGCTGCCCTTGTTTGCAATTATTAAAGGGAAACAATGGATAATGTCAGACACTGGGGTTCCCCATGACTTTTACTTCCTGGATGACCCAAGGACTTCATGCACACACATTAAGAAAGCCATATTATTTGTCTATCTATCACAATAGGTCCTTGTTGGTTTGTTTTTGTTGTTGTTTAGTCCCTAAGTTGTGTCTGACTCTTTCCGGGCTCCTCTGTCCATGAGATTTCCCAGGCAAGAATAATGGAGAGGGTTGCCATTTCCTTCTCCCCTTGTTGGTTATCTGTTTTAAACATAGGCGTGCGTGCCTGTCAATTTCAAGCTCCCAGTCTATTCCTCCCTCACACCTTTCTCTGGTAACCATAAATTCGTTCTCAAAGTCTGTGAGTCTGCTTCTGTTTTGTAAAAAAAATTCATTTGTATCTTTTTTTTTTTTTAGATTCCACATAGAAGCTATTCAGTGCATATATATATTAATACAATGGAATATTTCTCAGCCATTAACAACAATGAAATAATGGCACTTGCAGCAAGTTGGCGGGAACTGGAGACGATCGTACTGAACGAAGTCAGACGGACGGAGAAAGAAAGCCGTACTATTGAGAGTAGCTGCATTAGATGAAATGTCCTTTAATTGCTCAACCTCTACAGACGATTTTTACAGCCAGCACTTGGGCACTATCCACTGTCAGAAATTGTGTAAAGAAATTCCAAAGTTGGAGTTGCCAGAACAAGCTAGAGAATTCATTTGAGAAAAATGACATTCTAATGAAAATTTCCAAAGTTGCCTACTCTAAGAACAATTTCTTGTACATGTATTTTGCATGTTCCAAAAATATTCCATTTGTATTGACATTACTAATTCCCTAGGTATTCCAGACAGCTACTCCTATAATTTATTCTTTCATTTTTCTTGCAAATCACTAGTAACACTCTTCTTATAGTCACTGATTTTATTGTTATATACACTTTGTGAATCATGATTTTAGGAGGAAGGCAGACAGATTCTTAAATAAAGCTATTTCAGACTTTCTCGAATAAAACTATTTGAGACCCTGTGAGTCCTGAGGAATCGGTTTATCCACTCTGTCACTCAGCAGGTGGGCACCCATGGTCTGGAGAAAGGATGTGGCTGACTGGGGACCTCTCTTCTAGGAAGAGCTGGACCAGTGAGCCTAGGACCTGGTCATCTTGAGTCACAGGTTTGCTACCCAAGGAGCACAAGGGTGTGACAAGACGCAGGCCCCATGGCATGTGTGTGTCTGTGTGAGTGTGTGGGTGTGTATATGTGGGTATGTGAGTGTGTGTATGCATGTCTGGGTACAAGTGTCCATGTGCGTGTCTGTATGAGTCTGCATGAGTGTGTCCATGTCTCTGCGAGAATGTGTGGATGGGTATGAGTATGTGTTTGTGAGTGTATACAGGTGTGTGTGTGTATGTGAATGTGTCTGGGTGTGAGTGTATAGGAGTGTATAGTAGTGTCCCAGTGTGTCTATGTGAGAATGCATGTGTGTATGTGTGTGTGTATGAGTATGTGTGTGTGTACAGGTGTGTGTGTGTGTGTACAGGTGTGTGTGTGTATGTATGTTAGTGCATCTGGGTGTGAGTGTATAAGAGCGTGTCCCAGGGTGTCTATGTGACAATGTGTGTGTGTATGTGAGCACGTGTGTATGTGAGTGTGTGCAGGTGTGTGTGTATATGTGAGCACATCTGGGTATGGATGTAAGAGTGTGTCCCATTGTGTCTATGTGAGAAGGAGTGTGCGTTTGCAAGTGTGTTCCCCCCCACCCACAGAGAGGGGTGGATGAAGGACAGGGCAGGCAGCTTTCATGGGGAAAAAACTCTGTGAGACGCCCCCAAAGAACTCTGGGGTAGCGGCAGAGTTCTGGGAGTAACTGTGCCCCGCTAAATTCTTACACTGAAGTCCTGGCCCCCAGGACCTCGAATGTGACCTTATTTGGACACGGAACCTTTTAGGAGATTATTAAGGTAGAACAAGCTCCTTGGAGTGAGAGCTTCCAACAGGCCTGACAACCGACGCCCTGACAGAAGCAGGCGTGTGGACACGGACACGCACGAGAGGGCACATGACGAGACGCAGGGCCCAAGGCCCACTCAAGCCCCGGAAAGAGGCCTGGGACTGAGCCTTCCCTCACGACCCTCAGGGCAAACCAAGCTGCCCACACCTCCATCTCAGCCCTGTGGCCTCCAGGCCCGTGAGAGACTCCATTTCTGCTGTGTAAGCCACCGAATTTGTGGAATTCTAATACAGCAGCCCTAACAAATGCAGACGCCGGGTTAAGGGGGTGCTGGCTATGAGACAACAATTAGGATGAGGGAAGGAGAAAGTGTAGACGGAGGGCCTTGCCTTTCAGTGCAACATGCTGCAGGCTTCGCATTACGAGGGTCAAGGGGCCACTGACGGATTGGTCCTCAGGGGCCCAGAAGCTCCAAGTTGCATGAGAAACTCTCCTGCAGCAATACAGACGTGCTCTGGAAGGCGTACCTGTCAAGGCGGGGGGCTCCCAGATTAGAGCCCTGACCCTGGCCAGTGGGAGGAGGAGCAGGTGAATCACAGAGGCCGAGGGCGGTGGGAGGTGTCCTGGTGTCTGGACTTGGAGTCTAGCAGGCGGTGAAGCACTTGGAGGAGAAACAGGGAAGAGAAACAAGAGTGGAGGAGGGGGAGGCCTGCAGCCCTGGGTTCTGGGTAAAGACGTAGATCTTGGAGCCACCAGCACATGGGAGGCGGAAGGACGTCACACAGGAGAGCACTGACCAGGTTCAAGGCTGGGGACTGCCTAAGGGGGACCACACATCCCTGTGAAAAGTGAACTGAAGGCAGAGAGAGAGAGCAGCGAGGCCAGGGGGCTGAAGCAACGCTGGCAACACGCCAAGAAGCGTGTACCGACTGTCTGCTCTAGAAGCTTCCAGGGAGGTCGGCCTCCCGTGTCCACCTGTTTGTCCAACATCAGTAGCCAACGTGGAATCTGCACTAACGCGCAGAAGATTCCATTCTGTCAGGGCTCCTCAAGCACCAGTTTCTTTCATGTCAGTGCTAGTAGATGCGGAAGCCTTTCCCAGTTACCATGGTCTCAAATCTCCTTGTTCTCACTTCCAAAGCATTTGGAATCTGTGTCATTGCTGCGGCTTTATGTATTTCAGCAAATACATCTACCGTTTTACAGGCTCAGGGGAGATTCCAAACCAAAGGGTTTGGAAATTCATACCAGAGAGACATAAATATTGCTATGTACCAACCGGAATGGTTAAACGGATGACAGTGAAAGTGTTAGTCACTCAGTCGTGTCCAGCTCTTTGCGATCCCATGGGCTGCGGCCTGCCAGGCTCCTCTGTCCTTTTGGAGTATGTAACCATTCCCTTCTCCAGGGGATCTTCCCAACCCAGGGATCAACCCAGCTGTCCTGCATTGCAGGAAGATTCTTTACTGTCTGAGCCATCAGATGAGTGTCTTTTAAAAATTATTGAAATAAATATTTTTCAAGTCATTGTTTTTCTTTAAAAGTAAATACACTAATAACTTCTGCAAAACACTGATATTTTAATATGGATCTAAGAAAACAATTTATAAAAATCATATTTTATATGCCATTCTAAGCATACAAGTCCTATGGAAGCTGTGATATTACTGTTTCAGAAATTTTCATAGTTTTGCTTTTATCCATTATAAAGCTGGCATCCCACACCATGGAGGTCAAAGGGGTGCTACTTAAAATATAGCTGAATGATCCTACCCTACCTTATTGAGTAAGAACATTCAGGGGAGAAGCACTGGGCATCTCTATGTTTAATTAGCTTTCACTGAAAGTGAAAGTTGCTCAGTTGTGTCCGACTCTTTGTGACCCCATTGAACTACACAGTCCATGGAATTCTTCAGGCCAGAATACTGCAGTGGGTAGCCTTTCTCTTCTCCAGGGAATCCTCCCAACCAGGGATCGAACCCAGGTCTCCAGCAGTATAGGCGGATTCTTTACCAGCTGAGCCACAAGGGAAGCCAAATTAGCTCTCTTAGATAATTTCTATTTACCCCAACACTTGAGAATATTGATTTTTTAGAGATTAAAAGATGGCTTGTACAAATAATGATATAGTCAGTTGTGCACTGCCTGCTACCTATCACTAAAGGATGCACTTACACTGCTTTTCCCCAAATCTAAGTAGCTCACAGTGTGTGCTCCCAGGAAATCCACAACCCCTCAGGATGCTGCAGGCTGGGGACTATGCCTCCCTTGGGACCCCTCAGCCCCCGGTCTCCCATTCCCCTCTGGGTGCTTTCCTGTCCCTCTGTGTCTCTACAGAACCTCCGCTCAGATGCTGAACACACAAAGCTTAGTCTAGCCAGCTGGTAGCTGCTTCCTAGAAAACAGCCATTTGCAAGTATTCTCCCTGCCAGAGGGTGTCTATTAGGTACTTTGATATTTCCATCCACTAATCTCCTGTACTTTGCATATGCTCTAGAATTCCACGTGCAGTTTCTTATGACATATCTAGCAAAGGGTTGGAAGAAATGGAAAAGTCAGAACTAATAACACCTTTCTCAGCCCTGGATAGTTATATAAGCAGCCACTGCTCCAGTGGGACCCTCAGAGAGGCAAGGTTATCCTGAATCCTGTCCTTCACATCTACACATGTTCAGTTCAGTTCAGTTCAGTCGTTCAGTCATGTCTGACTCTTGGTGACCCCATGAACCGCAGCATGCCAGGTCTCCCTGTCCATCACCAACTCCCGGAGTTTACTCAAACTCATGTCCATCAAGTTGGTGATGCCATCCATCCAACCATCTCATACTCTGTCATCCCCTTCTCCTCCTGTTCCCAATCCCTCCCAGCATCAGGGTCTTTTCCAATGAGTCAACTCTTCCCATGAGGTGGCCAAAGTTTTGTCCTCCCGGGAGGAGATGATGATCTCCGGGGGATTGCTGGGGCTGAAGAGCTGGAGGGGTTGGCCCTCGGGCTCAGCCTCAATGAGGTTCCTCCGGGAGGCGCTGAGGCGGCTAAGGGGTTTCATGACCCCCCCCGCTGTACTTGCAGGAACTCATGGCGATCTCCGTGAAGGGGTTGCTGTCCCGCCGGTGCACCAGGGGGCTGGCCTGCCGGTGCCTGCCGCCTCCACCAGGCCCACTTGTGGCTGTGGAACTTGGAGAGTGGCCAAGCAAGTGGTCATTGAGATTGAGCTGGCTGCCTTGCCTGGAGGAAGGGTGGAGGATGGCGGTGGAGTTGGATGAAGGGGGGCCCCTGAAAGCAGTGGGAGAGGAGTGTAGCAGGCCGGGATGGACAGGCTGGCTCTGGAGTTGGGTGAGCTGAGATAGGGGATGCGGTGGCTGCTGCTGCTGCTGCTGCTGAAGCTGCGGAGGCTGAGGCTGCAACGGGGGTCCTGGAGTTTCAGCTTTAGCATCAGTCCTTCCAATGAACATCCAGGACTGATCTCCTTTAGGATAGACTGGTTGGACTTCCTTGCAGTCCAAGGGACTCTCAAGAGTCTTCTCCAACACCACAGTTCAAAAGCATCAATTCTTCGGCACTCAGCTTTCCTTACAGTCCAACTCTCACATCCATACATGACCACTGGAAAAACCATAGCCTTGACTAGATGGACCTTTGATGGCAAAGTGATGTCTCTGCTTTTGAATATGCTATCTAGGTTGGTCATAACTTTCCTTCCAAGGAGTAAGTGTCTTTTAATTTCATGGCTGCATGACGTGCAAACTTCCATTTTTTGGATCAGTGCAAAGTATATTTGGAAAGAGCCCTCTCTGCAGCCTCCCGAGGCACAGGACAATTGATGGCCTTCTGTCCCAGGTGCTGAACATGCTCTTGGAACTGGCTGCAGAGTCCTGGGCAGCTGGGACAGGGAGAAGGACCAAGGCTCCTCCCTCCACCTCCATCCAGCTATATGTGCAGTGTTCCGTCCATGGACCTGAAAGTGTGGCCGTGTCTGCTGCTGAGTGGTTCGGTGAGACCTTCTGCAACAGTGTATCCTGTCTTAGTATGAGATTAAAAGTATTTCTGGGCATAAGGATAATGTAAACAAAGATTTTCCCTTTAAATTGTTCGAAATGTTAGAGAATGCATCCTACCAGTAACAGAATGGAGGCACGTGGGATACTCTTGGAAAGAGTTTGGGAGGTGACCATGGGAGCTACATAGAACTACCCAAGGCACCTGGCATGGTCAGTACGGGAGAGCTTGGTCCCTGGGTCTCAGGAATTCAACCAGGGCAACAGTGGGGTCAGGACGAGCAGCCCAGCACACAGGCATCTCAGGGACATGCCCTTACTCTGAGTGTCCAAGTCTCTGCTCTAGACATTTCTAGATTTTCCTGGAAGAGCAAAGCTGCCCATTACATCCCCGTCTGCACATTTTTGTGACTTTCATGATGACGCCCTGCGGCACCCAGGGTACACAGCACAGTCACCCTTCTTCAGGAACGCAACACAGTCAGAGCATTTGAGCTTAAAGCATTAGTGGATGTGGTCTATTTACTGAGCTTGAAAAGTAGCTTTGCTTCTGAAAAATCACATTAGTGTTCTGTTTTGTTTTTAATTAAGGTTGTCATGGAGATCGCCACAAGCAGTTAATCTCAGGCTACTTTGTGGCCCCTGGCAAATCATCGTGGGTGTCAGTTGCCTCAGCACTGACATTCCTTCCTGGGGACCACACAGTGACTATCACACGCGCTGAGGATCATAAGGAGAAATGAATTCTTCTTCATCTTCATGGAAAAATCATATAAGGTGTCATTGGATAAAACCAAGAGTAAACAATCTGTCACTACTGATCCAGATTGAGGTTTACACCCAGATGGGTAGATGGAGGGGATGGCCTGGCCTCTGCACCTGGGGTACGAGTGTCCTTCCACAGTGGGTACCGCACCAATCGCATGGCTGGTCCAAACAGGAAGACTTTCCTTGAAAGTATACAGCTGAGACAGCAGCACTGAAGATAGCATTCAGGGGGCCTCGGTAAAAAAACAAATATACTGGACGCGTGTGTTCTGCTCTAAGTAAGACGAATGCTGTTCACCAACCAATCCTTGTCAATGCACACAGAACTAAACTCAATACTTGGTAATGCCTAGTGTCAGTGACACATGGAAAACACCCCATTTTGTTGGGAAAGCCATGAGATGTTGAACTGATTCTTGGGGTCCCCCCAGACTCCACCCTCTCCCTCCTGGGGCCCTAGATGCCTGGGAGGCATGACTCCCTCACCTGCAGCACGGATCAGGTATAACTCACAGAAATGGACATACCAGCACTTGTGACAACCACTCTTCTCTGCCCCTGAGCAGGCTGAGACTCCCCCTCACAATACCCCTGGGAGGATTCGCTGCCACCCAGAGCCTTCATCTGAGGGAAGTTCACCTCTAACGACTCTGGGTTTTTTCTTTTTTTAATCAAATGGACAGATTGAGAAATCTAGAATGCATGAGCTATTAATAGAAGGACACAGATAGATGCTTTTAACAAAAACCCACATTTCTGCTGACAAAACTGAGGCTCAGAGGGACCCATTGTGTGGCACATGGCTGTGGAGATGATTGCAGGAACACATCTCCAAATGATCCGTCACCATCACCTGCAGGACGGGTTTGCAAGTCGTGTACATCAGAGTGGCAACGCATAAACTGTGTTTTCTACGAGTCAATGTCAACTCCATTCACACTCAAATTTAATCTAGTCACTATCAGGTAATTAGGAATTACTGAGTCCACTGCAGATGGTGACTGCAGCCATGAAATTAAAAGACACTTACTCCTTGGAAGGAAAGTTATGACCAACCTAGACAGCATATTAAAAAGCAGAGACATTACTTTGCCAAAAAAGGTCTGTCTAGTCAAAGCTATGGTTTTTCCAGTAATCATGTGTGGATGTGAGAGTTGGACTATAAAGAAAGCTGAGCACCGAAGAATTAATGCTTTTGAACTGTGGTGTTGGAGAAGACTCTTGAGAGTCACTTGGACTGCAAGGAGATCCAACCAGTCCATCCTAAAGGATTGTTTATTCATTGGAAGGACTGATGTTGAAGCTGAAATTCCAATCCTTTGGCTACCTGATGCAAAGAGCTGACTCATTTGAAAAGACCCTGATACTAGGAAAGATTGAAGGCAGGAAGAGATGGGGATGGCAGAGGATGAGATGGTTGGGTGGTGTCACCGACTTGATGGACAGGAGTTTGAGTGAACTCCAGGAATTGGTGATGGACAGGGAGGCCTGGTGTGCTGCAGTCCATGTGGTCACAAAGAGTTGGACACAACTGAGAGACTGAGCTGAATCGAACTGAACTGAGTCCACTCGCATTTCAAGCGAATCAGTTCAGGGAACATGAGTTCCATGTCACTCACCATCCCCATCCCAAGGGGACTTAGTGGGCAGCCCCCATTGAGGAGGTGGGGGCAGGTGGGGTTGTCCCTTGTCTCCTGCTGGCCACTGTCTCACCAGGCCCCCACCCTTGCTGCAGATTTTCCATGTCAGAGTGCCGTCTTCATGGTCACTGAATAATTGTTGCCTTCCTGCAATGCTCTGAGTCCTGGATGGAAGGTGTCACTCGTGGTCAACATCCCAAACCTGGAAGACACACTCTGCTACCACCTTCTTTGGGTGAGTGAGGAAAGAGGTTGATTGACTTGCCTAAAGTCACGGAGCAAGGAGAGGATGGAGCTGAGGCTGAGAACCAGCCGCACCCATGAAGTTACCAGGTCTCCCAGCCCAGCGCAGCAGACCGTCTCGGGCCAGGTGTGCAGTCCCCTGATCTCAGGCACACCCTCTCTCTCTCAAGGGCAGAGGAATCCTCAGGGTCTCCTCTGAGCTCCTGGAGAGAGGCGGCAGGTGTCACCGTGGACCTGTCTGTCCTGAATCAACTGAAGCTGTCTGCTTCTCCCAGGACCCCCCTTCCATGGGGGTCCTGGGATGTATGTGGAAGGTGGGGGTCCCAGCCTGAGATACAGGAAGGGAGCATGCACCACCCCTGCTCCTGGCCCCACCCTCCATGCCCACCCAGACTCCAGCCTCCCTCTTCTCCACACTGTTCAAACTGAAATCTCCATCTCAAAGACCTTCACCGGGAATTCACTTTATTACTCTCTGCTCTCGAAAAGTATGGATCTCTCTCTCTCTCTTCAAAAGGAGGCTTGAATCTCCCATCCTTGCTGGAGGATGAACTAATGCTAAAATCTTCATAACGTTTTAAAAAGCATTCAAACTCTATTCCTAAGTTTCTTTTTTAGAATCAAAAAATAAATTCATCTACCCCAAATTCCTGTTCTTGCAATGAGAAGGAATGGACTTGAGAAGTGTCTCTAATCATAGACAGAACACTTGTTTACATAATGGCACCCCACTCCAGTACTCTTGCCTGGAAAATCCCATGGATGGAGGAGCCTGATAGGCTGCAGTCCATGGGGCCGCTGAGAGTCGGACACGACTGAGTGACTTTACTTTCACTTTTCACTTTCATGCATTGGAGAAGGAAATGGCAACCCACTCCAGTGTTCTTGCCTGGAGAATCCCAGGGACGGGGGAGCCTGGTGGACTGCCAGACGTCTATGGGGTCGCACAGAGTCAGACACGACTGAAGTGACTTAGCAGCAGCAGCAGCAGCAGCGTTATATTTGGTCTTCCCCGGTGGCTCCGTGGTAAAGAATCTGACTACAATGCAGGAGACATTGGTTCGATTACTGGGCTAGAAAGATTTCCCTGGAGAAGGAAATGGCAACCCACTCCACTATTCTTGTCTGAGAAATCCCATGGACAGAGGAGCCTGGAGGGCTACAGTCCATGGTGTCACCAAGAGTTGGACATGGCTTAGAGACTAAACAATAACAAGCAAGCAATGGCAACCCACTCCCATGTTCTTGCCTGGAGAATCCCAGGGATGGGGGAGCCTGGTGGGCTGCCGTCTATGGGGTTGCACAGAGTTGGACACATGACTTAGCAGCAGCAGCAATATACTTGGGAACAATCTGTTTCCTAAGGCTTTTTGTTCTTCCTAGACTTCTAGCTCTGTCTTCCAGGGGTGATTTTTTTAAAGGTTAAAAAGCTGTATTTTACTCATCATACTGTACTCTCCTTGATTTTGTACTTTAGCTAAGTACAAATACTTAGTACTGGTTTTTACTGTTTTTTTTTTTTTTTTTTGGTTGTTAAAGAGGAAAAGTATCTTGCAGAGTGAAAAGAGACAGCCCTTCTCTTATGAGACCATGATTACAGAAACCCCAGCATTGTGTGAGTCCTCAAGTTGCTGGAAGTGCAACTTCTTAGTTGACTTATTATTTCCAGCAACAAAATAGTACATCTTTAAGAAGCTCCAATCTTTTGGCCACCTGATGTGAAGAGTCAACTCACTGGAAAAAACCTTGATGCTGGGAGAGATTGAGGGCAGGAGGAGCAGGGGACAACAGAGGATGAGATGGTTGGATGGCATCACTGACTCAACGGGCATGAGTTTGAGCAAACTCCAGGAGTTGGTGATGGACAGGGAAGCCTGGTGGGCTGCAATCCATGGAGTCGCAAAGAGTCGAGCACGACTGAGTGATGAAACAACAGCATTCTTTTCCCGACCTCACGGAAGAGCTGAAGCTGTGCAAATACAAATTTGTAAAAAGCATGTGATATCTGGAAGTCCATTGTGATCTGGCCAAACCACCTAGGGCTCCAGAGATGGTCTGGTTTTCATCTGTTTCACATGAGGTATCAGAGAGAAGTTAGGGACACATTTACTGAAATTCATCCCTTGGGCTCTAAGATGTATTGAAGATAGTTTAATTTTATATAGGAATTATATAAATTTGATTATTTTTTAAATACAGGAATTTATTCAGTTTATGGCATATATGTAAGTTATGGCATATGTATCCACATTTAATATTATATATATATATATATATTTATAAGTTACCATTCTGTTTTATCAAGATTTATGCTAAATTCTGCTGATTTAGTTATTTGAATCTTCCCCACTAGTAGATGAAGTCATTCTCATAGCAGTTTATTCTTTCTTATCTTCACTCCAAATATTTTTGTTTTCACAATTTTACTTAGTTTAAAAATATTTTGAAGTATATATTACAGAAAAATTACAGTTATACTTAAAACCTTGATAAGACACTGATCTTTATTATATTAACCTCTTCCAAATGGTAAGGTTCAACTACTTGCATCTATTAATGTCTAACTTAATAGATCCAATCACCAGTTCTAAGTTTATTTTAAGTAGAACCTTGAGCTGGGTTTCTGCATTAACGCATTTGTTCTTTGTTTTAATATTCCCTAAATGACGAAACTCTCAAGTTATTTTTTAAGAGTATGGAGACTAAATTGCTTTAATGGATATTATATAACAAAAAAAAACAGTCATAAGGGAAACTTAGAAGACATTTTGAAGACTACTTTATACAAATATTTAGGAAACCCTTGTGAAATATCATACTATCTCATGGATCTGACAGTCTTAACTTAGACTTGTTCTATGCAATTCCAGCCAAGTCGGCCTCAACAAAATCTCAGGTGTATCTGAACCAGCTCTCTGTCAAAAGGGATGGACTTAGAGGTCCTAAATTGTTTGCACCAAATTAAGCCAGTGGATGGGAGAAATCAAGCAGTTTTAATCACCAGGATCATATGAGTGAGTGCTCAGTTGCCCACTAGGCTCCTCCGTTCATGGGATTTTCCAAGCAAGAATATTGGAGTGGGTTGCCATTTCCCTCTCCCAGGGGATCTTCCTGACCCAGGGATCAAACCCAATTCTCGTGCATTGCCTGCATTGCAGGCAGATTCTTTACCACCAATCCACTTGGGAAGCCTCAGGATCACATGAATGAGATCTTAAATGCCACATTTATTTCTCTCCAAAGCAGAAGGGCACTGGCCTGCACAATAAAGTATGTACCAGCCCTGTGTCTGCTCTCTGTGATGCTGAGGCCAGGGCAGAGGGCTGGCAAGGCATCACCAGGACCTCAGAGTGTTTCTCTGGGTTCCCTCTGGTGTTCCCACTCAGAGCAGCACAGCTGTGTTACTCTCACATTGATTTTGACCATCACCTTTCAAGTTGACATTCACATGCACAGTTCGAACGCTCTCCTCAAAACATAAAAGGCTTCCAGTCTGTCCTCTGGCTAGTAGCTGACTCAGGAGTGTGCTGCTCATTGGTCACAAAATACTAAAGTTGCTTTCTAAAATAGAAAATTTAATAAAGCAGAATCAGTAAGCAGTGTGCCCAAAGGTTCTGCTAAGAGCTCTATCCATGAGGTCTGTGTGTCAGGGTAGCCAGCACTGCCCTTACTTGGCACTGAATCCCGCTGGAGAACCCCACACCACTGCAGTTTGGAGAGTGGCACCGACTCTGGCTTCTGGGAGGGCTTGCCACTACTTTAGAAACCAGGAAAATACATCCACCAAGTTGCCAGGGTCTTTGTAGAGCATCTTTCACTGGAGAGTCACGTTTACAAGATTTGCTGTTCAGTCGCTCAGCTGTGTCTGCCTCTTTGCGACCCCATGGATGGCAGCATGTCAGGCTTCCCCGTCCTTCACCATCTCCTAGAGTTTGCTCAGACTCATGCATAAGATAGGAAACTGCTGAGCCCAGAATGCCCCAGTGGCACACACTGGGGGAGAAAAATCCATTTTAGGAAGGGGGTGACAGAGGATGAGATGGTTAGATAACATTACGAACTCAATGGACTTGAGTTTGAGCAAACTCCCGGAGATAATGAAAGACAGGAAAAGCTGGCATACTACAGTGGCTGGGGTCACAGAGAGTCAGACCTGACTGAGCCACTGAACAGCGGTGAGCAACTGTTGACCCGATATCCCGTATTTTCTCAATATCATCCATTCTGTCACTTGGTAATTGAAATTCTTTGACCAGGTGTTGTGATTAGGGATAAAATGTTCTGTTTTATTTCCTCAAATAAAAGATGTAAACATGTAGTTTGTTTCTAGAAAATAATGTCATAAATGGTTTGAGGTTCAATTTTGAAATACATAATGAGATCCTTTACTAGTCTTGGGTTTTAGAGTTTCATTGATGTAATTATTAGAAGTTAAATGAGTCCTCTACTATGCTTCAAATGACTCAGAGGAAGGGACAGACTCTGGAGGAATCTGAGGATCCTGGGATGTTCCTACAGGAACCCCATAAACCCTATGGCCACAGCACTAAATATGAAGCTTTGGAGTGATGGTTTGCTTGACAGTTTCCCCTCAGCATATTCTAATTCACAGTCTAGTTGGCCAGGTTACTGACAGGATCACCTAGTTGGCTTCATGATATAATCCTACAAAAGTCAGGAAATGACATATCGGACAAGCATTTCAGAGTGCCCCAAATCCCCTTCCTCTCATCCTCCTTCTCTCCCTCCTTTTCTCTCCTTCCTTCGCTTTTTCTTTCCTTCCATATAAGTATGAAAAGTGAGGGAACAGGAAGCCTGTAGTTTCCTCTATTTACCTACATTTGTCTATTGCGTCTTCTTGGAAGGGCCAAACAGCGCTTTCTGTTACCAGACTATTTCACTTTCACCGTGAAACTCAGTTTTCTAAACATGTCTAATTTGTCTTTCTCTTGTCAAACATGGATTCTTGTCTTAAGAATGAATGCTCTATACACTCTAGGTTCTTATGTTCATAAAACACCCATCCAATTTTGTAACTTTTCCAGCTTTCTGGTACACATGAACTTCTTTGAAGTTTGCTCATTTTATATTGGAGTTTTTTGTTTGCTTTAGTAGAGAAAAGAATGTAGCTTGAATTGCAGTGAGAAAGAACTCTCTAATTGGCAGTGAGTCAGTTTGTTTTCTGTGATATTTAAAGGATGGTAAGGGGTACAAAAATTCTCATCAAAAAATACTTTGTAATTTTAGTGTCTAACTCTTTGTGACCCCATGGACTTCAGCATGCCAGGCTTCCTTATCCCTCACTATCTCCAGGAGTTGGCTCCAACTCATGTCCATTGAGTCAGTGACGCTCTCCAATCATCTCATCCTCTGCTGCCCTCTTCTCCTGCCTTCAATCTTTCCCAGCATCAGGGTCTTTTCCAATGAGTCAGTTCTTCGCATCAGGTGGCCAAAGTATTGGAGATTCAGCTTCAGCATCAGTCCTTCAATGAATATTTGGCATTGATTTCCTGGTGGCTCAACAGTAAAGTGTCTGTCTGCAATGCAGGAGACCTGGGTTCGATCCCTGGGTTGGGAAGATCCCCTGGAGAAGGAAATGGCAGCCCACTCCAGTACTCTCACCTGGAAAATCCCATGGATGGAGGAGCCTGGTGGGCTGCAGTCCATGGGATTAGTCCATGAGGTCGCAAAGAGTTGGACTTCACTTTCACTTTTTTTTTACCTTTTCTTTAGGATTGACTGGTTTGATCTCTTTGCTGTCGAAGGGATTTTCAAGAGTCTTTTCCAGCACCACAATTCAAAAGCATCCATTCTTCAGTACTCAGCCTTCTTTATGGTCCAACTCTTACATCCATACATGATTACTGAAAAAAACACATAGCTTTGATTATAGAAACCTTTAATGGCAAAGTGATGTCTCTGCTTTTTAATATTCTGTTTATGTTTGTCATAGCCATTCTCCAAAGGATCAAGTGTCTTTTAATTTCATGGCTGCAGTCACCATCCGCAGTGATTTTTGGAGCCCAGGAAAATAAAATCTATCACTGCTCCCACATTTTCCCCATCTATTTGCCATGAAGCAATGGGACTGGATGCCATGATCTTAAGTTTTTGAATGTTGAGTTTCAAGCCAGGTTTTTCACTTTCCTCTTTCACCCTCATCAAGAGGCTCTTTAGTTCTTCTTCACTTTCTGCCCTTAGAAATGCCTCAGATACCATCTGCATATCTGAGGTTGTTGATATTTTGTTGTAGGTTACTACTGCTGCTAAGTCACTTCAGTCATGTCCGACTGTGTGGGACCCCATAGACGGCAGCCCGCTAGGCTCCCCCGTCCCTAGAGTTTTCCAGACAAGAACACTGGAGTGGGTTGCCATTTCCTTCTCCAATGCATGAAAGTGAAAAGTGAAAGTGACATTGCTCAATCGTATCCGATTCTTCGTGACCCCATGGACTGCAGCCTACCAGGCTCCTCCATCTATGGGATTCTCCAGGCAAGAGTACTGGAGTAGGTATTAAGTAATAAGTGAAGGCAAGTCAATCAATCAGTATTCTTAAACACTTTTCATTGGACATTGAGATATGTGTTCTAATACTGAAACATGCCAGGCCTGTGTATAACAATGCACAGTACAACCATCTTGGTCTACAAAGGCCACGGTCTTCAGAGGAAGGAAGCCATCCTGCCTCCTGTGTCAGGTCCTTACTGGGAACCATGCTTCCAGTTCCTACCTGGTCTCAGCTCCAACACTGCTGCCGTCTCATCACACAGGCCTTCGTATAGTGATTCCAGGTCCCAAATTAAAATCAACAGAGAAATGAAATATTTAGATATTTTCCATGATACAGAACCTTCAGATATTTGACTGTTCATAGACAAAAGCAGCATTTTTTTTTAAGTTTATTCAAAGGACATGTGAGTGTGAAATTAACTGATCACAAACGTTAACTTTTTTTTCTACAATTATACCAGTCTAAGTGTTTTGAAAAACTTGTCATGGTGTAAGATGAAATAAAAGTGGATATTTTTCAGATTTCATGAAACGTATCAAGTTAGCTGTGCGTGAGTACATAAATGAAGCCTTTCACCCTGTTCAGGTGACTCATCTTGACAGGACTGACATTTTGGGCTGGATTATTCTGTGCCTGTTGCTGTCCCGTGTGTTGTAATAAGCTTATCTGCAGGGAGCAGGTGGGAGGCACTCCGCCCGCGGCAAAGGTCATGAGGAAGGAGGCTCGACATACGCAAAGGCGGGATCGAGCCTCAGGAGTCCCCCTGGAAATCCTCAAGCATCTACCCCAATAACCAGAGCCTGCCTACTTTACTACTTTGTGCTCTCACCTACACCTCTGACTTTACAGGGGGCTGTCCCCCACCACCTCTTTCGGAGAAGGAGTTAACTTAGAGCTCCAGTTAATAATAATTCCTGGGCGTGATAGGAGTGTTTCAACCTACAAACTCCTCTGAAGGTTCTCTAGTCTGCCTGACAGGCTTGTCCGGCCACATGTAATTGCTCACAGCCTCCCAACCGTGAGAGGCACGAGATGCTTTAAACCTTCTAAAAACAGGTTCTTTAGAGAAGTTAGAAAACTATTGGTATAAGTATAGTGGGCTGATTAGAAATTGTATTGGTGAAGGGTTTTTCATTTGTTGAGCCAATGTTTACTGCTAAGTCTCCACATCCCCTGCCCTTATACACATCAATGAATATATAGAAGAAATAAGTATTAACCTTTGATATAAATCACGTTAGACCTTAGGCTAAGAAAATTCTTTCCTTAATTAAAACCTACTACACCCTCACCCTATAGGAATGTAACTTTATCTGGTACCTTCGGAAGGTGGCATCTGTTTCAAAAATAATCACCCCTGGAGAAATAAGTGTTCTGGTTGACTGACCGCTGTCACAAGGAGAGGGTCATAAATTGTCAGCAGGCCCCCTGGCCAGAAGATGATGTAACACCCCTAAGACCTCTGTATACATCTGTATGAAGCACGTGACTTTAATAAAAGTCAGGACTGCTGTCCCTGCGTGACTTTTGTATAACATCTCAGTGTATAAAAACAGACTCTGGAAAATAAAGAATTGGGATCAGTTCCTCGAAATACTGCTCTCCCCATGTCTCTTTCTCTCTCAAACTCTGGCTGAGTCTCCATCTGGAGCATGGAACCCACCAAGCTTACTAATTTTGCCTGGGCTTCTAAGATCCGACCGGGGAGGCCTCAGTGTCTCCTCTCCTTCCGGAGAACGGAAGGACGCCTGCGGCCTACGTAAGTGGTGCAAGCTTCTTGTCTTGAAGTTTTATTGGTCTCCCGCGTAAACCAAGCTACTCAGCCTCTTTTCTCCACTGAATTTTCCCACTGAGCTATCCTCATTCTATTACTCTTTATATCTCTAATTAATATCTAATTGAAGCTAGTGTATCCTGATCCTCACCGACGCCATCCCCGCTTCAAACTCCCTGGATCAGCCGGGGCTGGACCCCGGCACGTATCAGCACCCCTGGCCTCCAAGCACTAGATGCTTGTAGACCCCCTCATCCCAGTCATGATAATCAAACCTGTCTCTGTGCTAAGTCTCTTCAGTCATGTCTGACTCTTTGTGACCCTATGGATTGTAGCCTACCAGGCTCTTCTGTCCACAGGATTCCCCAGGCAAGAACACTGGACTGGGTTGCCATTCCTCCTCCAGGGGATCTTCCTGACCCAGGGATTGAACCTGCGTCTCTTATGTCTCCTGCATCGGCAGTTGGTTCTTTACCACTAGCACCACCAAAAGTTCTCTGGGGAGGCAAAATCAACCAGATTGAGGATGACTGGTCTATATATGATGGAATCAAATACCTTCAGCATACACACAATTCTAATATCTATTTAGGAGGTATAGGATTACAACTTTGTGTCTCGATTTAAATGGAAAGAAAACATTCATTCAATTGATATTTCCTCTTTTCAAGGGGTTCCTTTAACTTGAAGCAGGCATGCAGAGGTTTGTCCTGGTATGCCAAGCACCATTGCCATAGGCTCCTTCACAATGCCCCTGGGGCTGGCAGACAGCGGCGTTTCCCTGACTCTTGACTATTTAGACCAAAGCTGGAGGACAGCACATGTCCAGCCTGAAACACAACGAGGTAGGAAAGTGAGGGCCAACCGTGGGGTCAGTGTGAGGTGAGCGCCAGTGCGAAGCCCCCAGGGGACATGGCAGGAGCTCAAGGCGTCTACACAGTGATGGGTCAGCTGCATGGGCCTTACAGCTACAGTGAGGACACCAAAGCAGGGCCTGGGGTGCCGGCCTCTCTCTTCTTTACCACAGTCACTCATGGTCATTCTAGCTGTACGTTTGAACAGATCAGTTGTGAGCCATTTAGAAAAGCGTGACCATGCAAGTAGCTGCGGGGGTTCTGAAATGTGGGGAGGAAAGCCACAGTCATCGAGCACCTGGGCGACCTGGCAGGGACACCTGATTCTGGGCTGACTCTGAACCTCATGCAGTCAGCCTTCCTGAGCTTGGACTCCTGCAACAAGAAAGCAATGGCTGCTTTTCATGTCTGCTGGAAGAATGAGGTGTATAGTAACACAGACCCACACTCAACACGGGCTTCCTTGGTGGCTCAGTGGTAAAGAACCCTTCTGCTAATGCAGGAGAGGTGGGTTTGATCCCTGGGTCAGGAAGGTCCCATGGAGGAGAAAATAGCAACCCTATCCCTGGGTCAGGAAGATCCCCTGGAGGAGGAAATGGCAACCCACTCGAATATTCTTGGCTGGAGAATCCTATGGACAGGGAAGCCTGGTGGGCTACAGTCCATGGGGTCACAAAGAGTCAAACACAACTGAAGCGATTCAGTACATGCATCTTACATATGCATTGAAAGAACTTGATCTGTTTAGCACATTAAGTAGGAGAGTCTGAGAAACACAGCAGTTGGTCTTACTGTTTGGGGGGTTGCCTCTCTGAGGGGGCTTGAGTGTCTCCCCGGGTGTAATCTTCACACACCGCACCTCGCAGGTGGGGATGTGCAGTCAGATCCAGTCCTGGTGGCTTCCTTCTCCATCTCGGGATTTCTGCGAGCTCAGAAGCCACTTCCCCACCATAGATGTCATCTATCACTTTGGCCCAACGAACCACGAAATCTGTTCCAATGCTTGGCCATCACAGCTGATGGACTGTGAACGCAGAGAGGCAGAAAATAAGCTATGTGCCAGGCTCTTAATCAAGCCAGGGCTCCACAGTCTAATCAGCCTGTAACTTCCTCCCACAGCGACAGGAGAGCAGCCCTGCAGTATCGTTGCAGCCAAAGGTTGATATGTTATCTCAGTGGCTAACCCCAGCCATATTTCACAATGAAATCATGGTTGGCATTTACCTGAGCAGATCACCTGACTCTCCTATCTCCATTATTCTTAAATATATGGCAATAGATTATCTAGTTCTTCCAGTAGTCATGTATGGATGTGAGAGTTGGACTGTGAAGAAGGCTGAGCGCTAAAGAATTGATGCTTTTGAACTGTGGTGTTGGAGAAGACTCTTGAGAGTCCCTTGGACTGCAAGGAAATCAAACCGCTAATTCCTAAAGGAAATCAGTCTTAAAAACTCACTGGAAGGACTGATGCTGAAGCTGAAACTCCAATACTTTGGCCTCTTGATGCAAAAAGCCAACTCCCATTGGAAAAGATCCTGATGCGGGAAAAGATTGAAGGCAGGAGGAGAAGGGAATGACAGAGTACGAGATGGTTGGATGGCATCACCAACTCAATGGACATGAGTATGAGCAAATCCTTAGAGATGGTGAAGGCCAGGTAAACCTGGAGTGCTGCAGTCCATGGGGTTGCAAACAGTCAGACATGTCTGAGCAGCTGAACAACAACAAATAGTTTATCTCTCCAGTCCTCATATGCACTCTCTCTCTTTCTCTCTCACACACACACAGGAGGATAAAAATATTCATATCTGTAACAGGGATTCTTCAATCAAGTTTAAGATTCCTTTTATCAAATTATCAAGAAATGCAGTCTCCTTCTTGAAACTTCTGTCCCACCCTGAATCTCCCTAGAACCCAGGTGTCAGACTGAACTCTAGTGATGTCAAAGACTAAGCAGAGCTCCAAGACTGGGCCAGAGAGCTTCTGGTTTGGGCATTTTTGCAGCTGTGTCCCCTGGTAGGCCTTTCTCCACCATGCTGCGGATTTGCTGATTGAAGTCTATCACCTGCACAGAGCCTCAGGACAGCTATGCTCCAGGAACAGGGGTCCCTTTCTCCAGCTTTGCTGCTTGGGCTTCCCAAGGCCTGAGTGTCATGTCCAGGTGGCCGTGTCAGAGCATATTCCACCCTAAAAACACACTGTGCAGGAACCAGACATGCCCTGTGAGCTGGATCCCAAGGCAGAGTTCCCTTCCTTGTGCTGAGCCCACTGCTTCCTATTCTACAACAGAGTAGTGTCTGAACCAACCTGATCCACGCAGTCTCTTCCACTCATGATTATGCTCACCTGGGCAGGACTCGAGACAGCTCCATCCCTCATCCCCGAAGACCTTGGATCACATACTATCTACCTGCAAGCTTCCCACGACAACTCTGTATGCCAGGGCCTCAGGGAGAGGCAGCCTTGGCCAGACTCAATCGGGGCAGTGAACACCCTCTTACAGTGCATTTTCATAAGGTTCTTGGTAGATCTAAGGTAGATCTCTTCGATGATTGTGTGTGGTTCAGTTTAAAAGAAAAAAACCTAAGACCCAACTCATCTAGCCATACAAATCTTCTGTACTTCACACACACACTCAGATGTATGCATGTGCTACACTTTAATAAGCAAATCAGCAAGTCATGCAAATGTTTAAGTAAATGTTTCCCAGACTGCCCAGACCCATTATTGGACCATCAGTGTTAGTTCTTTTATTGTTTGCAATTAGTGTACTTCTTGCATGTAATTAAATTTTCCTATAGTTTCTCTGTATTTGTTTACTTCTGTTTACTGAAAAGTCTCTCTTTTTTTCCTTCTTTCTGCTGAACACTGTCCATAGTCATAGCAATGAACCCTTCCTGGAAGAAGAGCTGTGGGAGTTAGTAGCCTCTTTAATGCTCCTTATTGTCGCTGTATAAAATAAATATGATGCAGTTGTCCTTTCAGATCTTCACGTAAGCTTCCCTCTACCATCTACTGCTTTGTCTGATTTAAATATAGACGGTGATCTAGGTCACATTGTCACCGCTTCAGGAAAACTGGCACTTGATTCGTTTTGTGTGGGATTTTAATCAGGCACAATATTTTGGGATTGTGGCTTGTCAAATGTATATCGAAAATATGTTGAAAAAAATATAAATGTGCTTTAACACAAAAATTATTTTCCTGAGATTTTTTCCTAAGGAAATAATTAAGATATACAAAGTAGATAAGAATAAATACAGTATTAATTCAATGGAATGGATAGAGTAACGAACATTGGAAACAACCTAAATCTCAATAATGACGAGATTTTTAATGAAATTAATAGTCATAAAATAGAACTTTAAAGAGTGCTCATAAGTGCCTCTGTGACTCATGCGTGTAGCGCTTTCGTCTCAACATGGTGAAGACACAGAGAGAGTGCCCGTGACAAAGCAAACACCCAGGACACTCAGACAGCGATATTTGTCTTACTTTCTTCTGATTCTTTACAGAATTAAAGTGGTACTCAACGGAGATATGGTAACGTTGGTTAGCTGTGTTTCTCTTCCTGTCCAGTCCAGGTTCTCTCCCCACTTCCAGTCAAGAATTATGCGGGGCATCTTTTAAAATTCATGATTTTAACTTTATCACAAAAAAGTATGTATCCATTTTCCATCTATTGATACCTATCTTTTCTATCTGTCAATCTATATGCATCAATAATCCAAATATTTTGCATATTTTAAAAGTCATTTTTGTCACTTATCTAAGTTTATTAATTGTTTCTGCTCTCCTTTAGAATTAAGCGAGAACTTAGCTTGTTTTAACTTCCCTTCAAAATTACCTTTTAAAATGTTGCATGTTTTATTGCTATTTTCAGTTCTTTTTTTTAATAAAACATAAACCTATTTTTACAAAAAAAGGCTAATTACATTATAAATATAATTTATTAGTTTATTTCTATTTACTTTAATCCCATTTCTTCCTTTTGAAATTTTTTCTTTAAGAATTGATGCTATTAATAACTACTTTAGTTGTTCAGAGTAGGACACATGTGTCTAAACTCATCATCTTCCCGTGCTTGGAAACATGTTTATTTCGTCCTCATATTTTCAGGGTAGATTAACCACATATGACCAATTGGGTCTACCTTTATTTCCCCTCAGCATTTTAAAGAAATACTTTTTATGATTTTCTAGGTTCTGTAGTTGTGGAGATGTCTAATGTCAATGCAATTATTTACATTGATGATTATAAGTTTTAATCTCACACATTTTCTGTTTGTAATTTATTTTATGTAATTTCATTAAAATGTGTCTATTTTACACTTCATTTATTCTTCTCAGAGCTAGATATGTGCTGAAGATTTAAGAGCCATAGGAAAAATGCATGACTGTTATCATTTTAAATATTGTCAATCATTTCTTTCTTTGCTTTAATTTGTTTTATTTTTTCCATGTGATGTGTGTTTTTAATTATTGTCTTCACATTTGCTAATCCTCTCTTAGTTGTTTCTAGTCTAGAATTTATCTTTTCTATAATTTTTTTAAAAAATATGTTTTCCATATTTTAATTTTAGGATTTTAAATAGATTCTTTCTTTTCATTTTAATTTCTTTTATGCATGTTGCTATTCTTCCACGTATTTGCGTTTGAGTACTTTAAACATTCTATCAACAGCATTTCTAGACTGTTCTGTCATTTCCATTTTATGGTGGGATATTTCTCCCATTTGGAAAGACTATTTTTTCCCTGTATCCTCTCAGCTCTTCATTCTTCTCATGTGTATTGGAATGTGTTGTGACAACCCAAGTGGACACTCAATTTGGAACCAGATTCTGGGTTAACAGCTATGGACCTTGATCCACAGACTCATGCTTGAGCCAACTTCAGGCCCGTTTCCTGGGTTCTGGTATTTCTTGCATTTCCTGTTGTAGCAGACGACAAACAGTTCATTTGCGGAAATTACTCTGAACATTTTCAGATTTTTAAAGCCTTTCTTAATGTGAAATCTTTCTTTTCCATGCAATTAAGGTGTTCTCCACTTTTCCTATTTCTGTTCACAGAGATCAGTAAGCATGCAGTTCAGCTCAGTTCAGTCGCTCACTCGTGTCTGACTCTTTGCGACCCCATGGACTGCAGCATGCCAGGCTTCCCTGTCCATCACCAACTCCTGGAGTTTGCTCAAACTCATGTCCATTGAGTCGATGACGCCATCCAACCATCTCATCCTCTGCCGTCCCCTTCTCCTCCTGTTCTCAATCTTCCCCAGCATCAGGGTCTTTTCCAATGAGTCAGCTCTTTGCATCAGGTGGCCAAAGTAAGTGTGCAACTGTGTTCCATTTCATTGCTGTGAGTGTGTTTCTTCTCTTTTTCTCTCGCTGTCTTTCTCCCTCTTCCCTCTCTTCTCTCTCCCAAACTTACAATATATATAGACAAGCTAACACATGAGTCTGCTATTTTCAGCCCCCCAGCTCAATCTGACAACTATCTGGACGTTACTTCCTGTTACTTTCCACCGTCTTCCGTGGGGGACTGGGAGCCACCATAGTGTTTATTCCCTGAAAGTGAGAGTCACTCAGTCGTGTCTGACTCTTGCAGCCCATTGGACTACACAGTCCATGGAATTCCCCAGGCCAGAATACTGGAGTGGGTAGACTTTCCCTTCTCCAGGGGATCTTTCCAAACCAGGGATCGAACCCAGGTCTCCTGTGTTGCACACGGATTCTTTATCAGCTGAACCATCGGGCAAGCCCAAGAATACTGGAGTGGGTAGCCAATCCCTTCTCCAGGGGATCTTCCCAACCCAGAAATCGAACTGCGGTCTCTTGCATTGCAGGCGTGTTCTTTACCAACTGAGCTACCAGGGAAGCCCTGTTTATTCCGCAGGGGCTCTGCTTAGTCCATAATGGCCTATTACCCCAGCCTCGTTGATGGGACCCTCTTTGGGTCTGTGGGCATCACTATGCCCTTTAGCTCTGGGCTCCTGCTTATACTGCACGGCAGAGAGCACTGTGGGGACTGGACATCTCTGAACATGTGATGCAAATGATCGGTCGTAAAACGTCCTGTTGAATTAATATATCAACATCCTTCGAGGTGACAAGAACTTAATCCCCACAAGGACAGAGATCTTTGTCTGTGGGTTCATGACCTCCAGCACCCTCAGCGGTTCCTGGCACAAAGCAGGGACGCCTGTGCCCTGAATGGACAGGTGGTGTCCTGAGACTCTGCACCATCTTGGTATCAGGAAGACAGCGAGACCTGCGCTGTCAGTCTAAGGCTGAAGAATTGAAACTGTCCCTTGAATAGGATCATTGCCCCATAGATGCTGTATATCCCCTCTCTCTCCCATTTCCAGAATGAGGCTCTTCTGTTTCTGTTCAAATTTAACTTAAATGTTCCTTGGAAATTCACACATGATTTGAGAGCTCAAGTCAAGAAGAGTATTCAATTGGAATCCCTAAGGTAATTTCCATTAAGTGTGTTGTTTGATAGCATGAAAACAGATGGGAAGAAAGCATCTCCATCTCTTCCTTATGGTGCACTGGAAATAAAAAAGGTAGAAAGTTGTCATAAGATAAAGTCTATAATTAAAACAATTTGAGTCGATTTAACAGTTGGTTAAGCAACTCTTTCAGTTCCTCTTTGCATCATCAGAGATTAAGATAGAAGCTTCGTCTATGATTGTTAATTATTCTTTTTTATTACAGGCATGGCACTTGGGATGTTCTTTGTGCTTTAGTCTTCTGTGTAATTCAGTATTATGGTTAAAATGTTTATTTCTGTCTTGCCAAAGTTTTTTTCTTAATCTTCTAGCAGGAAAATTACCTCCACTTCTCATTTAAAATTTAGAGGAAAACAAAGCCTGTGCATCTGGTATGAGTCACGTCTGTTCTCTGTTTGGGACGTGGCATCTTTGTGAGGTCTCTACTTTCTCCCTTATCAATGTCACATCGATTTCTCCCCATAGCTAGGCACTGGGTAGGCCCCCCGCCACTCACCAAGTCACTCAGACTACTTCTGCTCTCAATATAAATTCAATGCATCTTCTTTATGGAATATCTAGAGAATGCAAATAAAGTATACAGAAGAAAATAGAAATCAATTGTAATTATTAAATATATCATCAAAAGAAAATCTCATAATTATTTTTGGAAGTATATCTGGTTCTTGAACATGTTTTTGAGAATCTCTTTAACCAGTTACTATGTTACTGTGAGGCTTCTCCCTTAAACAAAAATACACTCTGAGAGAGTTGCTTTGTGTCTGCAGAGAACCTCCTCTAAAGATCCACTGAGGTAACTCACCATCCCTTTAATGGTGGATGCAGTTACCGTTTAAAATGTTTTATCACAAGTAATGAGGTTTGATTCCCCTTACAAATACACACTTGTTTACATCTCTGATTATTCAAGTGACATACATTTCTAAAAGTCCACGCCTTTTAGGAAAGAGAAAGTGAAGTGAAAGTCATTCAGTTGTGTCCAACTCTTTGCCACCCCATGGACCATCCAGTCCATGGAATTCTCCAGGCCAGAATACTGGAGTGGGTAGCCTTTCCCTTTTCCAGGGGATCTTTCCAACCCAGGGATCAAACTCAGGTCTCCCTCGTTGCAGGCAGATTCTTTACCAGCTGAGCCACAAGGGAAGCCCAAGAATAATGGAGTGAGTAGCTTATCCCTTCTCCAGCAGATCTTCCCGACCCAGGAATTGAACCGGGATCTCCTGCATTGCAAGCGGATTCTTTACCAACTGAGCTACCAGGGAAGCCCACACCTTTTAGGAATAGTCACTAATTATCAGATGGTTATTCTTTGGTAGACAGAATTATTTTCTGATATCAGAATAATTGAAAAGAGGGGATTTTAATACCTTCTTTAAGATATAGCATTTAACTAAATAACAAATTTTA
This sequence comes from Bubalus bubalis, assembly GCF_019923935.1. NCBI lineage: Eukaryota > Metazoa > Chordata > Mammalia > Artiodactyla > Bovidae > Bubalus > Bubalus bubalis. The sequence goes on along the minus strand of NC_059175.1, from coordinate 68,600,122 downwards.
AATGCCTTAAGGTTAAGGTGATTTTTTTCTTTAACCTAGATGTTGCAGCAAATCACAAAAAAAAACAATTTGAATTTACAGTCTCTGAAACACAGAGATTTAGAACTTCTTCTGACTTTGGGGGTTACTGCTGGGGCTGACCCAATGTGGCTGCGAGCTGAAGCTCAGGCCAAGAGCACGTGAGTGGATGGAGGTAGCATGCGGAGGCACGGCATGGGGATGGGAAGACAGACGGTCCACGAAGACGCTTTCCCCACTCCCTGGAGCAGTGGCCAACGCAGCCATAGAGCGGCAGCAGCAGTCCCATCTGAAACCAGTCAGTGCCTGGCCGGGGGCTTGTGTGTCCACCACATGACTGACTGTCTAATTTCTGGAACCTGTGAATGTGCCCATATTTGGAAATAGGATCTTTGCAGATGTGATCAAGTTGGCATGATGTGACTAATCAGGGTGGGACTAAACCTTCCTGACTGGTGTCTTTGCAAGAAGAGGAGGCACGGATGGGAAAGGACGTGTGGAGATGAGGAGACTGGGGCAATGTGTCCACAAGCCACACTCGGGGCCCCGAAGACCGAGGACGGTGGCCAGGAGCTAAGAGATCAGCTGACGGCAGTTTCCCCCTGCGCCCCTCAGAGGGAGCACGGCTCTACCCATGCCTTGCTGTTGGTCTTGAACCATAAAGATCGTGATGGAATACATTTCTGTTGTTTAAAGCCACCTGGTTTTTGGTCCTTTTTCACGGCAGGCCGCTTAGGAGCTGATTCAAGGCCCAAGGAGTCTGTTCATGGAAGCCAGAGGAACAGCCCAGGCAGCATCGGAGGAAACAAAACCTGAAAATGCACCTTCAGACCTGAGTCCTCCTGGCGGCACTGGCGGATTTGCTACGTGGGGCTTGTTAAAGCTGGCGTGGCTGCCCTGCAGGCACGTGTCAGCCCAGTGAGGTCACTTGTCTCAGGGTGTCCCCTCTATGAACCCCTCGACCCATGTGCTGGAGGTGTCTGCGCAGTCCCAGGCAGAGTCCCGGGTTACTTTCCTGCCAGACCAGCCTCTGCCGATGTGCTGGCTCATCTCTGTTTATTTCTATCAGGTTCACCCGCCTGCCAACAGGATCCAGATTTTTGCTTGCTTGCTTGCTTTTTTTTTCACGTCAAGTGGTAAACTGCCTACCTCTTTCCTTATAAAAAAAATATAAAAGCAAGATGTCAACATTCTATGTTATTTGGGGGGACAACAGCCTGAAGGAGGGTTTCACAGAGTGAATATTCTCATTTTCCTTCTCCACCTTCCACACATTGTTCCCGAAGCTACATTTACTGCTCCATCCTACCGTCTCCCTTCTCCTCCTGCTCGTAACCACCACCTCTCTCTTCTCTTGTCCTCTGCTTTACCCCTATTCTTTCTCTTACACTTTGGTGCTTCACACCGTTTGTAAACTATTTTTTGCAAACTACTGAAAAATGTCCGCAAAGTTGTGGTGAAAATATTCCCAGATTTTTACCAACTGCTCCTTAAGGATGTTGTCACACCTGCATTTGAAGAATCCACATGGAATTTGAATCTGAATCCTGGAAGGATCCCTCCGGTGGATCAGGTAACGGCGGGTGATGTATTATCCACACGGGTATCTTATACCCTCTGTCATAGCTGACATAGAGCAGCATGTGAATTCCCACCAAAACTTTGGGGGTTATATTTCTAATAGGGCTTTACCAAAATACACTCTCTTTGTTGACTTACTTAGCATTTTCCTTTACAGATCGGTTCCAATATTAAAGGGAGCTATAGAAATAATCCATGCTTGAGAGAGAATTTAGAAAACAAAAAAGCACAATCTCATCACTTTACAGAGTTCACACATACTTTTCGAAATATTAAGGGAACATTTGGAACTTCAGGTTTCCCAAGGTATAAGAAGTTTTCCAGGAATAAAAATGAGTTCAAAGACTCATCTGTGTACAAAGTCTATGAAGTTGATTTCAGAAGAGCCTGTCGCAGGATTTTCTGAACAATGTCACCTATGGTACCTGGACCTCAGGGTTCAAAACTGAAACATATTTCAGTCCTGGGATGAAAAGTGCCTGGAATCACTAAATACCAGAGCAGCAGGACAAGAGGCATCCTTCCTCCCAGGGCAAGGTGACGTCCACCCCAGGACAGCTGGGCCCCTGTGTGTCTGCCTCCTCTGTGGACCCAGCCCCTTGGTCATCCCTGAGCACAGCCAGGCATGCAGTCAGCGATGGGCTCGGGGCCACAGAGGGTTAACAGAGCCACGGTCAACTGAGCCACTTCTAGATAATAAAGCAAACCATTAGGTGGAGAAAAAGAATGTCAGTTTGATATAGAGATTCCCCTTGGAATCAATGGCTCCATAGATTATGAAAAGTATGAAGGAAGTTTCCCAGGTGCGGGCACTTCCTTCTTGATGTCAGTTGGTTGGCCGAACACAGTAAATGGGTCAGTCCCTGGGACGGAGCTCAGCACCGGGAGGAGAACCTGTCTCTGCTAAGAGTCAGGAAACCTGCCGCTGGAAACACCGGCATTCACCGCCAAGTCTCGGGCAGCCTGGCGCGGCTGTGCTCACCGTGTCCGCGGTCCAGTCAAACTGGCAGTGTGGCCAGGTCCTGACACATCACATAAAGCGGAGGAAAAAAGTGTAACTAGAAAGAAGATTCCCGCATATTTTATGCTTTACTCCTTTTTAGTTTATAAGGAAAGGTGCACGGGGAAGAATTTGCAAGATGAAGTAGGTAAAGATGGTCTTATTCTTTTCTTTCCTTATAAACCACGTTATAAGATGAATCAGTGATTTTATGGGCCTGCCACAAAAACTGCCCATAAAAATGCTCATTTTTGGCACAGCAAATCCCCCAGTCCCACGATAGCCCTGCACCCCCGCCTCCAAGGCCAAGAAATGTCACATCCATCACCGCCCTCTGCCCTGGTGTTCACTACGGGGATGGACACCCATTTTCTCAGCTGCTGGCACCCTAGTCTGCAGGGAAAGAGAGCTCGGGAACAGCTGCCTTTTCTTAGCAACACAGTTATTTTGCGGGCTTGGGAGAAGCCTAAGTGAAGTGTCTTTGCCTAAGTCTTATTTCTGTCACCACAACAAATTCACCTCCTTTGTTCCCTCTTGTTTGACCGTAATCCCCTCTGACTCGTTAGTTCAGACTGCAGAGTGGATGAAGCGTTGCCTCATTTTCCTAAGTGCTCTGCGGTCTGAAGCCGTCATCCCTCTAGGCTGGGGCTCCTCAGACGTGCTGAGCGCTCGTCTCTGAAGAGACCTCCGGCAGGAAGGGACAGGCTTTATCCAGAGATCACGCACCCAAGGCTGGCCCTGCCCACAGCCCCCGTCCCTGTGGAGCTGCCCACACGACTGCACCACCCCGTTTAGGGCACAGGCAGATGGAACGGCCTGGACGCTCCTCTTCCGCCGTCCGGTCGGGGCCCCTGCTTTCTGCCCATTTCTCCTGGAGGGGTGAGGGCGAGGCCTGGGAATGGCTCTAGAAGTCATGGCTCATTTTCTATATTTACCCCAACTCGGCTGCTGACCCCAGTCCTCACCCCTTTCCAGTGGTGCCAGAGGAGGCCAGGGCTGCGGTCCTTCCTGTGGGTGCTGGATTACTTTTCCAGGGTCCCTTAAATCTGTGGACCGCTCCCCCAAGTGCTGTTCCCAGCTGGTACGATTATTATCCTTGGTTTAAAAATTGAAACAGAAGAAGTATTTTCACAACTGCTTTTAGAAACCGTTCCCACAGGAAACATGTCTTTTTCTTTTTGTCTGCATTGTACAGTGCGGTATATAGCGGTCTTAGTTCCCCAACCAGGGATCAAAACCCAGCCCCTCGCAGTGGAAGCTCAGAGGCCTAACCAGTGGAGCCCCAGGGAAGTCCCAGGAAGTGTGTCTTCTGCCGCATCTAAGGCTGAGTAGGAGATCAAACCAGTCTGTCCTAAAGGTGAATATTCTTTGGAAGGACTGATGCTGAAGCTGAAGCTTCCATACTTTGGGCACCTGATGGGAAAAGCTGACTCATTGGGAAAGACCCTGAGGCTGAGAAAGATTGAGGGCAGGAGGAGAAGGGGATGGCAGGATGAGATGGTTGGATGGCATCACTGACTCAACTGACACAAGTTTGAGCAAACTCGGGGAGACAGTGATGGACAGGGAAGCCTGGCGTGCTGCAGTCCAGAGGGCCACAAAGGAGCCAATGCACACCACCAGTATAGCTGAGTAGCACCTGCTTCTCTGTGTGGGCTTCCGAAAAGATGGATGTGATCTGCCCACAAACAAATTTCCTGTAACCATCATTCAGAAGGAGCAGACAGCTGTGTACACTCCAAATATGATTTTCAATCAATTCACCAAGCAGATTTTAATTTTAATCCTATAGATGCACTAACAAAAGTATCACCCTATAAAAATAAAGACGTTCACAAAGACATTCTGCCAGCCTGGAGGTATGGTCAGGAGGTGGCTCTGGGTCTCCTGGGTGGCTCCCCACCAGGCACCCCTGACCCTCCGGTGCAGTGACCTCACGTCCAGTGGGTCCTGTTGAGGAGCCACGCATGTGCGCAGAGGGGGCTGGGCTGATGGAGAGGGCTGGGCAGGGCTGCTGTGGATCTCGGAGGGGTCCCGCAGGCCCCCACCGTCAGCGTGAGGCCGCCCGTGACTTTCCCTTACCGGGACCCTCAGGTTGTCACCCGGGATGCCTGTGGCACACCTGGGCCGGCTTCACCATCTCCGAGAGGCCTGGAACACTCAGGGCCTCTCTCAGGGCTGATCAACCCACTCAGGGGTTTGCAGGGCCTTTTGACCATGCCCTCCTTGGCCAGGACGGCCTCTCCACTGTGTCTCTGCCAGGTGGGATTGCACCAGCACGGCCAGGGTGTGCATTCAGGTCTGGGGTGGGGACGTCTACCTTGTAACCAGCCCAGCTGAGCCAGCAGCTTTGGCAGAGGGGGCTCCTGGCGGGTGGTTCAGAGAGTGAGCATAGGCTGGCTCCCAGCCCTGGGTTTAAGGCTGCAGCTTACGCTGTCAGAACGCAGGCCGGTGTGATCCTCTTTCTTGCAGGGCTGGATTCATGGACAAGCTGGCTCTGCCGTGGTGATAAAGGCCTGTTCAGTGTGGGGTCCAGCCCGCGGGGACACGCAGGGACACCAGGGTGGGGATGGAGCTCTTGTGCCCCCTACAGCCCAGAGGCGGTAGGTTCATCACAGAGGCAGACTGATTTTATTTTTTTTGAATGACTGTTTCCCAGCCAGATCCTTGAGTGATTTATTTCTCATGATGTGTTAGTGAGTCCTGGAATTTATGTGTGGAGGCCTGGGAGTCTCTGATCTCTGAATGGAAACCATTTCTCTCTCCCGGGGCTTAAGCAGCCTGGGGTCCTTCGTCACCAGCTGGGGGGACGTTCCAGTGGCTGGACCTTCCTGGAAGGTGAGCTCCTGCCAGCTGGCTGCACAGGCCTAGGAGGGGGTGTCACGTGGTGTCCGCCACCCCTTCCAGCCTGAGGCCACAGGGGTCACTTTCTCAACAGTTCAGAAGCAAGAGCTGTGGGGGGTAGACGCCACTGGCAGCTGGACAGAGATGGGTTGGGCCCCCTCTTGTTCAAAAGCTGGGCTTTGCAGTGGGTGGGAGGCTCAGAACCAGCCTGCACTGCAAAGAAAGACAGAAAGGGAGGTGAATATGAAGAGATATCATTTTATACAGATATATATACCTGTATACCATCATATATATGTACACACATATCGGCTTCCTAGAGGCTGAGACGGTAAAGAATCTGCCTGCAATGTAGGAGACCCAGGTTTGATCCCTGGGTGTTGAAGAACCCCTGGAGAAGGGAATTTCAACTCACTCCAGTATTCTTGCCTGGAGAATTCCATGGGCAGAGGAGCCTGGCAGGCTACAGTCCATGGGGTCGCAAAGAGTTAGACATGACAGAGCAGCTAACACTTTCACTTTCATATATATACACATATATACTGTATATATATAATGTGTATTAATATATACACAAACATATCTACATATATAGAATATTTATTTATATTTATATAAATATATTATTTATATATTATATATCTATAAACATATTATATATTATTATATCTACACATATTTTTATATAGAATATGTATTATGTATATATATACACACACACATATATATACATACATTGTATGTCATTGTGTATATATATGTATAACACTATATATAATAATATGTATATATATATATATATATATATATATATCTTTTGAATATAGGCTTCCCTGGTAGCTCAGATGATAAAGAATCTACCTGCAATGAAGGAGACCTGGGTTCAATCTCCTGGTCAGGAACTCCTTGGAGAATGACTACCTACTGTAGTATTCCTGCCTGGAAAATCCCGAGGAGAGAAGAGCCTGGCAGGTTATAGCCCATGGGTTCGTTATATAATCCTCAATCATACACACACACACACGTGTATATAATGCTGTGCTTAGTCTCTCAGTCGTGTCTGACTCTTTGCAACCTCATGGACTGTAGCCCGCCAGACTGCTCTGTCCATGGGGATTCTCCAGGCTAGAACACTCAAATGGGTTGCAATGCCCTCCTTCAGGGGATCTTCCCAACCCAGGGACTGAACCCAGGTCTCCTGCCATTGCAGGTGGAAACTTTACCACCCGAGCCACCCAGGAAGCCCATATATAATGCATATATGCACACATATATATTAATAGTATATGTATATATATATATATATATATATGGCTTGCTAGGTGGCTCAGTGGTAAAAACTCTGCCTGCCAAACAGGAGACTTGAGTTTGATCCCTGGGTCGGGAAGATCCCCTGGAGAAGGAAATGGCAACCCACTCCAGTATTCTTGCCGGGAAAGTTCCATGGACAGAGGAGCCTGGTGGGCCACAGTCCACGGGGTTGCAAAGAGTCAGACATGACTGAGCGACTGAAAACAATATATACATTATGTACATATATAAACACACACACATATCCCAGCTCCTAAGCCCAGACCCAGAGCTTGCATTGTCAGCCTGGCTCTCTCGGTACTAAACCAGGTAGCTGGGTCAGAGTCAGAGAGGAGCATGTTTTGTCCTGAGGAACCTCACCTGAACAGACAGGGGCTTCTTCATCCAGACCCCAACACAGACACAGAGAGAAACATCACTCGGAAACGTGGAGAAAAACTGACCCGTCCCATTCGGTTTGCTGTGTCTCTTTTCACACGGAGAAAGGATGTGGCTGTCTCTGCTCTCCTACCCCACGCTTACCCTTCAGAATAAACCGACACGGGGTGCCCCACCTCTGCCCAGCGTAGACGCAGGATATAATGAGATCCCATCCACTGGACGCGTGGAGTTGGCGTCACGGCCATCGCCAGGCTGGCCTCTGCCCGACTGCCCAGGACTAAATGCGCCATCCTGGGAGGTGCTCCCTTTACTCTGCATGGCGCCGACCCTTGGATGGGACCCAACAAGGCTGCCATTCCCACAGGATGGCTTTGTCTTCCAGCTGGAAAATCACCACTGGGCTCCGGCATCACCCTACAAACTTAGCTGATGCCATCGCTGCGACAGCCACCGAGCTCATTATTACCTTCTGGGGACTACTTTATAGCGATTTCCAGCCTGTAGAAAGAGGTACTTAGTAGAGTTCCACAGCGTGTTTTCTGGCTTGGATGTATTTTAACTCCATTTTCAATACACAAACACCTCCTTAGCAGAACTCCTGCAAGAACAAGGGCAACTTTACCTATGACTTGGTTAGTAAAAGGTGTTCTTATTTAAGAGTTATAACAAGTTACTATGAATTTTTTTCTTTACTTAAAAAGATTAAAATCGCATAGACTTGTTATAAAGAAAGCAAATCTGAAGAACTACATGAAGCAACGTATTAGCTTTGTCCTCGGAACCTCCCCCATCCTGTTTCTCAGAGGATACCAATGGTAATACTGTGTTTCATTCTCCGAATTGGAACTGTTGATGAAGATTCCAGAAACCTTGTCAAAACTGCACTTAGGACAATGTCAACAGTCCAGAATGTTCCTCCACGCAAGCTGCAGAAAGCCTCAAGGTAAAGAAACAATGGCCATTTTCTTGAGCAATGTATTTCTCATATTCCCAACACAAACTCATCATCATCTCTACATCTTTTAGATACACAGTAGGGAAAAGTAGAAATACGTGGACTCTATTTCACTTGATGACACACACAAATCTTTCACCCAACGATTGATTTTTCTTCACAGATCTCTTTTTGATGTAGAAAAACTGGAAAATATTTCCGTGCAAAGCACCAGTTAATTTGTATTAAAGCGAATGAAATTAAAGATCCATATAAAAACATCTTGTAAAATGGTATAAAGCACAATATAAAAAATACAATATAAAGTAAAAATACATTTTCCACAAATAAATTATGTCCCCAAAGATTAAGTGTATTCAAAATGCAAAGAACAGCTAAATAGAGTGTTTTATGGAAGCTGTAGGAGGGTTTTAAGAATGTTTTTTAGTGGGCAAGGAATCCTATTTTGCAGAGCTATAAAAGTTGCTTTCTTTTTTTACCCTCAGAAAAGTTCTAAAAAATCTTTCCAGATTCTTGAACCTGCTGAGAGTCTGCAAAAATCCAAACAAACATTAAAATTGCCCTCACATTACATCCATTTTTAAGAGTTTATGATAAAACTTACTCAAGAGACAAATAATGCCTATCCTATGATTTATGTAGGTAAATAAATAGCTTAAAATACAAACAACAAGATACATTAGAAAGAGAATTGGGATAGTTCTGATTCCTGTAGCTATTGCAGAAAATAACATTTGCCATATTTTACACATTAAAAATGTTCCCCATTATTTTAGGAAAGAAAAACAACTCATCTGAGCTTTCTTTATTTAAACATTACCAACAGAAAGAGGGCATCTGGGCAAGTCTGTAGAGGCACTGAAAGAAATACGAAGGCAGAATTAACAATGAGACCACTGAGAGCCAAGGGACAAACACAGGTAAAACCAAGCATCAAATTCAGGTTAAGGGAGTCTTCATTTATTATTGGGATTTCTTGTAGATAGTATTTCAAAATACTTTATATAGATTATAAGATTAATTGCTGTCATATTTAGAGAGTTAAAAGGCAAGAACATATTGATCACTTCATTTTATAGATGAGAATACTGAAACAAAAACAGAAAAGCCCTTTTGTTCATCGCATGACGCTATTAAGAGAGAAAAAGTAAAGCCACAGAGTGGCAGAAGGTATTTGAAGTCTATGTATCTGATAAATAGCTCACATAACTTCTTAATTCAATAAGAAAAGGACAGACTACCTGATTCCAAATGGGCAAGAAAAGTAAATAATCATAACTCACAAGAAGTCTTCCAAATGGCTGCTAAATATATGAGAAGATACCATCTTATCAGAGAAAAGCAAGTTAAAATTATAAAGATGCATCACTACACAACCAATATAATGTTAAAAACAAACAACTACAGACATAAATAAATGTTTGTGAGCACATGGTCCTCCCACTACCTGTGGGAGCATAAATTGACATGACCACTTTGCAAAATTGTATGATGAGGTCTACAAATGCTAAGCATGATCCAGCAACTCTCTTCCTTAGTATATACCCTACAGTCTGTATCCTATACCCTCATCTGAAAGGGATGCTCAGAGAAGCATTATTTGTATGTACTTGAAATTGGACGTTTACTGTAGCTCAGACAGTAAAGAATCTGCCTGCAATGCAGGAGACCTGGGTTCAATCCCTGGGTCGGGAAGATCCCTGGAGAAGGAAATGGCAACCCACTCCAGTATTCTTGCCTGGAGAATCCCATGGACAGAGGAGCCTGGCAGGCTACAGTCCACAGGGTCACAAAGAGTCGGACACGACTGAGTGACTAAGGGTACTACTACTACTATTTGAAACTGGAAGGAAGCGCAAGTGTCCATCAGCAGTAGAATCCATCAGTCTATCATGGTCTTCCAGCCTGTGGAATACTGCACAGCGCTGAAAATGAATTGCTACCTACTACATAAAAAAGATGGGATAAAGCTCAGAGATCAAGGGGGAAAAATCCAGACACAGAAAAATATCAAATCCTGACAAAGACAGCTAATTGATGTGGTCAACAGTGAGAAGAATGGCCGAAGTTTGGCTGGAAGGGAGGATTATGAGCACAGGTCATCACCCCAGTATCTTGCACAACTTGGCACGATACATGGATAGGTGAACTTTATAAAAACACACTGAGCTCGCACTCGATGTGTGTGCTACAGTCCATACACAGATGGCATGTTTGGAGCTTTTAATACCTCCAGCAACCCAGAGGGTAAGACCTCTCAAGTCATGGCTGGTTGGCTTCCAGATAAATCACTGATGTTCTTACTCATCCCCAGCCCTCCTCCCTGTAGGAGAGACAGACTTGAGGAAATTCTTCGTCACGTTAACATTGGGAGAATCCTCCAGTAATCTTAAGATTTGAGAATGTGATTGTTCTTTTGAACCTTAGACTCAGGGATGAGGCACAGTTTTGAAAGCATTGCCGAGTGGTGGAAAGGGCATGGCCAAAGCAGACGTTACAGCTCAGAGGCATTGTCAAAACCAGACTCTCCATGAAAATATCCTAAATTTCATTCTTTTCGTGTCTTGAGGCAACACTGTGTAGCGAGAGCATCTCTGGATTACGTGGTACGACCACCAGCATCTTATTGCTTCTGTAACTTCCACAAACCAGGCACCTGCTCATGCATCCAAAGTCAGGGCCTTGGATCCACTGGTCTATGGGTGAGCAAATTTAGTGGATGCCAGATGCTTACTGGAGATGGGGCACAGGCAAACAAAAGACATCTAGGCTTTTGAAATGTGTGGTAGTCAGTTAACTGACACCCATTTTACTGATATGTTGAAAAAGGAAAAAAAGGTAGAAATACTGATAAACAATAAACAGCATAACTTTATTCCTTTCCAACAATGACATCAGTGCTGTGGGTGGATTGTTTTATTCCGTTTCATTGTGTCTTTATTGTCTTTCTCCCACTGAAGAGAGACGTTACCTGTCTTATTTATTTCTGCATGTATACCACCTTGCAGTGTTGGGCACATAGTATGCATTTAATAAGTACCTCTTGAGGAGTTACTAAATCCTCAAGGATGAATCACCATGGCATACAATTTTCTCTCCTCTGAATGAAAAGAGCCTCAAATTTCATGTATTTAGCAAAAGATGTGCTGTGCTGTGCTTAGTCACTCAGTCATGTTCAACTCTTTGTGACCCCATGGACTGTAGCCTGCCAGGCTCCTCTGTCCATGGGGATTCTCCAGGGAAGAATACTGGCATGGGTTGCCATGCCCTCCTTGAGGGGATCTTCTCAACCCAGGGATTGAACCCAGGTCTCTTGCATTGCAGGTGGATTCTTTTCCATCTGAGCCACCAGGGAAGCCGCTTAGCAAAAGATACATATATCATAACCATAACAAAGAAAGAACTTGTTCTCCTTTTCTTGCAGATATTCTTTTTTTCCTAAAATTAATTTAACTTGACTGCTTTCAAGGGTGTCATTTTCCCTTGTCTCATCTGATTAAGGACTTTTCTTAAATAAGCGTAGACCCTTGAGAGGTGGCACAGTGGTAAAATCTGTCTGCCTGCCAATGCAGGAGATGCCAGAGATGTGGTGGGTTCAGTCCCTGGGTTAGGAAGATCCCCTGGAGGAAGAAATGGCAACACACTCCATATACCTGGCAAGTGGCACGGACAGAGGAGCCTGTTGGGCTATGGTGCATGGTGTCACAAAGAGTCGGACACGACTGAGAGACTGAGCACACGCACACAACCACTGGTCCCAGAGTTGAACGATCACCTCACCCTGACTCCAGTGGGAAGCAGACCAACATATATTGGAATAAATGCAGAAGGGGCATGAGCTTTTCATCTTTTCCTAAAAGAGCCCAACCCTTATTAACTGAAAGTGCATTTAGGAATTCTAGGCTAAAGCTAGCAGTAACAGATACTTGCTTACTTTGTGTGCAATAAGGCCTTTCAGATTTATTATCTTTTGTTCCAAATCATGTTTATGATTTTCTTTTACTGAACTCAGATTTTGGGGGGTTTGATAAACTGACATGTATGGAGATCCTTATCTGTGCCAGGCATGTTGATTGAGATTTTTGTATCTTTTCTGTCATAAAGTTTTCTGAATGGACTGATGGAAAGTAGATGCCATTAGTAACCTCTTGTCAGAGTATGAGAAATAGAAGAAAATAAAGTAGCTAAAACATAATGGGAGTTTCTCCTTCCTGAGAAGTGTGAAGGTTGTTTGTTTAAGGCTGGTGAGGTCCTCTGTGGTGGAAGTGTTGTTGCTGTTCAGTCACTAAGTCATTTCTGACTCTTTGTGACTCCAAGGTGGATGTGACCACGGCTGGATCTTGAAGATACCTCATGGTCCATGGTGGCTGCTGAATTCCAGCCATTGTGACCTTTTCACATCTAGTAGGAAAAAGATAGCAGGGGTAAGAGTCAGGGAATAAGGAAATACCCTTTTCTTAAGACAACTGTTAAATTGGCATATATCACTTTCCTAGAGTGTGTTGGTCAGAATTCAGTCACATGACCACATCTAATTGTGAAGACTGCTGGCTGGGAAATGTAGTCTTTGTTATGGAGAACTAAGCTGAATATTGCTAAGAAAAAATGGGAAAAATGGATATTGGCTGGTAGAAATTGTTGCCACAAATTGTACAATCATTTTCTGGTACAACATGGACACTGAAGTCAAAGAATTAAAGACTGTATTCACATGGATTTTAAGCTGCTTTCTGTTTGTGATTATGTTTCTAGAAATTCAGTGTGAATGCCTGCTTTAGCACTTAGTTCACCAATCAGTAATCTGTCAACAGACACTTTTCTTACTCAAGGAGCTTTTCCACAGTGCAAAAAGTGCACTGAAAGATGAGTTTTCAAGCATACTTCCAAGTGTTGAGCCCCGTGTGAATGGTAAAACCAAATCAAACAAAGGCAATAATAGAAAGGAAACAGATGACCCTTGCTTCAGCAAGTTTATACAGCTCTCCACTCCTTTTGTGAGAGGAGAAATGGGGCTAAAGTGATCAGAATGATCAGTGACCAGTGTTCAGAAGAACAGTGATTTCTGCTTATTGAAAGATATCTTCTCTTCATTCTCCATGTTTACTGTTGCTCACTTTTATTTTTCAGTTCTAAGCTGACTCAGGAGTTGTGATAAAACAGCCAATAATATTCATGGCCCACAAGTAGGCCAAAGAGAAGATAATTTTAATTCATTCTTTAAAGTATATGGAACAAACTACACTTTGGACCAAAAAGAAAAAAAAGGGTCCACCCTAGCAAGAACCCTGGCAGAGCAAGGGCAAAGCTCAACCAATAAGAAACCACTGTCTTCACTGCTCCAGGATGATGTCTACTAAGAAGAAACGTATTTAGAGTTGAAGTTTAAGTAATCTTAACACTCTTGTCACCAATAAATGGCTATTTCTATTTCTATTTTTCAGTTTCTTTTTTAACTCTCTTTAACTTTTCACTGATTGCTCCATATATTTTACAATTTTCTCAACAAAAGGGAAGGAATACTACAGGTAGATGTGTAAGAGGCCCAGAGACACCACAGAGGCCTTTCTCTGTTTGCAGTGTCCCTGTGGTTGTTCAGCCATTCAGTTGTGTCTGACTCTTTGCAACCCCATGCCCTGCAGCACGCCAGGCTTCCCCGTCCTTCACTATCTCCCTGAGCTTGCTCAAACTCACACCTGTTGAGTCAGTGATGCTCTCTAACCACCTCATGCTCTGCCCTTCACTATCTCCCTGAGCTTGCTCAAACTCACACCCGCTGAGTCAGTGATGCCCTCTAACCACCTCATGCTCTGCCAGTTTCAACATTAGGACAAGGTTTTTCTATAGACTCAGCCTCAGACACGGACACAAAGCACCAAAGAAGCAAAAAAGAACATTTGAAGAAACATGTGATGTTGGGATTTCTGGAACTTTAATAGCTTTCCACTTAAATTTTTGGCTATCATGCACTTTAGCTAAGAGAAAAAAAAATAATGAGTTTTACAACATTCAACTTGCTTTATAACATATTACATAATGGTGTAAGCTCCATAAAGAAGGTTGTGTGCAGTGCTGTAAAACTTATTAGGTCACCGATATTTCTAGTTTCATATTAAGAAATTAGAAATAATGGTGCAGATTAGAGTTACCAGAATTATTAAAAATCCTTTGAATTGAATCAGTCATTCCCAAGGAAATACTAATGAATTTGTAGCCTTAGAAAAGAGAAAAAAAGTTTCATTTATACATTCACCTGAGGTGACAGAAGTCATGTTAACATTTTAAGTTTTATGTGGACTTTCCATGGGCAGCAGGTTTCTCTCTGCTCACCTCCTGCTCCACACAGCTCACCTTAATTTTCATTTTGTAGGCCCCAATGTGAGAATGATTTTTAAAAATTAGACATTTAGTCTGAATATAGTCATGGCTAACCATCCTGCTTCAGATGTTATTTTAGGTTGAAGTGTTTAAGTTTCACGAAGTAGGTTAAGGTCCAGCACATTCTTCAGGTTGCACGTTCCCTTCACCCTTTTGCTCAGCTTCCCAGTCCCCTGCCTTCTTGGTCTAGACAGCGTCTCACAGCTGTAGGTCCTGACAGTGACCTCTGTGGCTGGCCAGACCGGCCTCCCCCTGCGGTGCCTGCCACGCTGAAATATTCCTGTCTGGGCCTGGTATCTCCAACTAGAGGGAGAGTTTTGGAGGCTGGCAATGCACAGCACAGCATGGGAGAGAACTTACACACAAGAGAGTTCCAAAGCTGCTTCTTCTGAGTGTGAATAGGAGGGAAGGACTAACAACAGAAAGAGTAACCTCATAGTTTCCGCTGCATACTGCTTTGAAAACCAGAATTGCAATCGGCAAACAGATAAAGGACTGATCTGGACTCATGATATAATTCATCTGTCCTTCTCTCCAAAAGGCAATTACCTTTTGACAAAATGCGTCTCTCTGCTTTTTAGGGCAGAGTGGCAAAATGCAGAGACCACTAGCCTGTTCATCAGTCACACATGTCTTGGGAAGATATCGGTCCTTTATCCCTAGGTAATCTTTACCCACCAATCCATCCGTCCACCACCCATCCATGCATTATCTACCCGAACGTCCAACCATCCACCCACCATTCATCCATCTAACCAACTGTTCACCCATCCATCCATCTGTCCGTTTGCCCAGCCAACCAGCCAGCCAGCCGGGTAGACTTTACATCAGCAAGTATTGATGCACCAAGTATTGTAACGACAACGGCGCGTTGATGCTATTTCTGGGAGCCACCGTAGGACGTGTGAGCGGAGGCAACACAGACGATGGCAGGGAAGGGAAGGCTGCACCAAGACTGGGTGTGATTCCGTGCGAGCAAGATTCCCAAGAAAAATTCTGGGCAGGGCATGTCAACATAACCTCCTTAACAAATTAATGCTGTATAAGGTCAGTACTTTCCATTTATATTTGACCTGCTGCTGACCTAATTTATAACAAATAAGGGGCTTCCCAGGTGGTGCTAGTGGTAAAAACTCTACCTGCCAAAGCGGGAGACGAGGGTTCAATCCCTGGTTCAGGAAGATCCCCTGGAGAAGGAAATGACAGCCCACTCCAGTATTCTTGCTTGGAGAGTCCCGTGGACAGAGGAGTCTGGTGAGCTACAGGCCGTAGGGTCACAAAGAGTTGGACACGACTGAAGCGACTTAGCACATGACACATAGGGGAAAATACATATTCCTTTATGTCGAATAGAGTGAACATGTTGAGCTGCAGGTGTGCCTTTGTTTCATGTACTATTAAGAAAAAGAGTCCCAACCTGCCTAGTGAGATGCTGGAAGAGTTGTGGCCTCAGTGTGAGGATGATCAAAAACAGAGCCAGAACCCAAAGAACAAGGAGGATGCTGGTGTGTCTCAACGCTGGCCTTGAGTGGAAGAACAGAATCTTCTCTAAGAGTCTGCGTCTCATGCAGCGTGTGCCTGGGTTTAGTTGGAATTCACACTGACAGAAAGGCACAAAGATCCTGAGGCAGAGAACTGACCTCATCATGGTTCAAAGCTCATGGGCCCCAGACTACAAATAGTCAAAATGCAAACCCTCTTCGTAAGATTCCGATCTCTATGCAGGCCTGCTGTGCTTACGCGGTACCGTCGATGGAAACTTACACATCAAGTTCAGAGAAGATGAAATGCAAAGGGAAGTAATCACCTTAGATCCGTATCTGTAGATATGTAGTCACGTTAGCCATACAAATTGTGGATGTACACTCAAAATATCTATCTCCTCTTTACTATACCTGGATATAAAACTTATAAGAACTGGCCATATTTATATTTAGGGCTATAATATCAATATGTGATAAAAGTGTGGTAAAATTACTGGGTAGTTTATTAACCATATACCTAGGCAGAAATGCATTACAGGTCTCTTCTCATTGAGCTGGCTTTTGTAGAGATGACACTAAGTTTAGAACACTATCCTACAAGAAGGGCAATTCCTTCATGTTTGCCAAACAAGACAATTTTGATGAATAAACAATATATGATAATTGATGTATATTGTCTTTATGTAGGAGAATGGCTGTCTTCATTGAGACAGGTGTTGAGTTTTTTATCAGATTGTGGGATGGACGTTAATAAGCCATTTTAATTTCTCTGATGGAGTTATTGCAGTGTTTCACTTTTGCAAGGCTGTTTTAGAGGTAAGTCTAATTGACATGGGCAACGATTTTCAAGCATAAAATTAACTTTGGGGACCACAAGAAGCAAGTTTTAGAGTTAAATACAGAATTCAGCATGATCAAAGTTTCTGACTGACTCATGAGCATAAATTGCTTTTTTAGGAATTCATGACCCTTGATATTCCACTCTGGCCATGTGTCCAGAGAGTCAGAAGCAGTCCTACTCCACATGGGAACTAAGGGGAAAATGCCTTCTCTTAACCTTGATTTTACTTCAGTATAGTATCCTTTCAGCAAATATTGATGGGACTTGTTCTACGTGGCAGGGGCTGTGGAAGCAGTGAAAATTCAAGGTTTTCTCCCAGGGATACCATGGTCTGGGAATTCCAGCTGTGGACATGTCACTCTTGCAGGGGTTTTGTGTACCTAAGACATTAGACCTGCCATGGTTCCTTGGTTATTCATGACTTGTTATTGTGATTAATCCATAGAAGTCTCAACCATTGAGTTGATAACCTGAGAATAGTTCTGAAAGTGAGTCAAGAGTTCAAAGAGGTAACAATCAGACATTTAGAAGAAAGGATTCACCATAGGGAAAGGAAATACTGTTTAGACTTCTATTAAAATATGACACATATGATACAAGTCTATGATCATTTGTAGACTGGCCGAGGGAAATTGATAACTTTTACCTGGGGCACCATCTTTGTTCTGTCTTGTCTTCCATTCTTGATTCTTCTCTCCCTCCACCACCTGTATTGAAAGTCTATTGTGCACCAGGAGAATTTCTACTTTGTTCCGCTCAGGACCACATATCTTAGAAGCCCACAGTCCAGCAAAGAGACAGACCAGACGCACAATTAAATGTTTAAAATACTCTGTGACCAAATTTATCATTTATGTGTGCAAAGGGCATGAGACTTGCCACCAGGGGTGGAAGGTTGTGTCTGCTTGCCATGCGGGAGGAGGAGGTGAAGGCACATAGAATAGAAAAGCTAGTCCAGGTTCGATGCACGATACTGGATGCTTGGGGCTGGTGCACTGGGACGACCCAGAGGGATGGAATGGGGAGGGAGGAGGGAGGAGGGTTCAGGATGGGGAACACATGTATACCTGTGGCGGATTCATTTTGATATTTGGCAAAACTAATACAGTTATGTAAAGTTTAAAAATAAAATTAAATTAAAAAAAAAAAAAGAAAAGCTACAGAGAGAGAATATGAGCCACATCCTGAAAATGGAATGGGAGGACATCCTGCTGAGGTGGCTGTGTTTGTTTCTATTTGTATTCAACGTTCTAGAAGGCTCTTCTTATTCCAGGAGTTGGGGATGCACAGGGAAGCCTGGCATGTGCAGTCCATGGGGTCACAAAGAATCGGACATGACTGAGCCACTGAACTGAACTGAACTGAACCCAAGAGTCTTCAAGGACAGATCTCCGGGATGGGTGAGTAGTCATAGAAAACACATAAGCACAAGTTATTCTCATGTTTTGGGGACTAACTATTGATTCCAAACTGCTTCAAAAATATCTCTGTCCATCCTCAGTCACACAAGACTGGAGTTCACTTCCATGTTTGCGTCCAAATGGAACCTATGGCTGAGGAACCCCAGCAGGTAGGGGAGAACCCAGACATCACTTGATTCACCCTTCTCTTACAGAACTCATTCTTCCAGTGGCCACCAAAGACTATGAATAGATTCTAGCTCCGCAAAAAATTGTGCAAGCTTTCCTGGTTATAACTGGCCAGCCCCACTAACATGCTGCAAACAGGGAAATCTGGAGAAGCTCCCAGTGTCCTGCATCCAACAGCCTTTGGGTAGCTGAGGATTCTGAGTTCTTCTCTGCCTGTAAGAGTTTGCCCTAGACCCCAGAAAACCCATGGAGCTTGCCTCATTTTCATTTTTATGAACTTACTTAAGTTGCATTCTTGAAGACTCCAACTAAGGGGGGTGTGTGTGTGTGTTTCTTTTCAAATAAAACAAATTGAAGTTAAAACTAACCACATGTCTCAGTTGAGTCAGGCTGCCTTGTGATTCTTCAAAAATAAAAATAAGTGAGTAAGTGCTTTTCAAAGAGATATGTTAACCTCCTGCCAACACTGTTGCCATAAAATATGATTTTTTATTATTATTCAAATGTGAGTCTGGGGACATAATTGAGGTTTTCCTATAATCAGTAAAAATGAGGAAACAACTTAAAAATGTTTGGGCAACCTCCAAATGGTGTGGGGGAGGAGCTTTTAAAGGTGAGTGAGTTAATGTAGCACATGTTATAATAAAAACTCAACAAAAAGTAGCCCTTCTAGTCCAATATTCTGGCACACAAACTCAGCCATTCTTCAGTCAGACTTTACAGCCTTATTTCTAATAGAGAGCCCCTAATTATAACACCGCAGCGTGAGGGGTGTGGGAAGGTAGGAATAGCTATCTAGTGCCACAGTGGCAAGGGGGTGGAACGAAGCCTGGGCCCCATCACGAGTTTTTTCCAGCCCTTAAAAATTCTTTCGATTTACAATGTGTGACATTGAAAAAAAAAAAAAATCTTGTCCCTAAATGTGAAAAGTGAGGTAGCAAAGAACAAAACTTTCAAATGCACTGAAAACGGCCCCCTTTCTCAAAGGCAATCGTGTCTTTTGTTTTCATCGCAGCTTTTATTTAAGCATCACATTTTCAGTGGTACTCTCATTTTCCAAGCCACCAGGCAAAGTGTGAGATAGGTTTAAACACATCATTTGTAGCCCTGTGCTGTTTCAACTAAATGTGAAATATGGTTAGTTTCATCAAGAGTGATTAAATCACCTTTGCTATAAACTAATGCTTTCTGACTTTGCTGTTAAGCCATTGGTTCAAAGTTCATGGTCAGAAATATGTGTCATTAGTGAAATAGTTTATCGCGAAGAGAAAAAGCGTTCAGAAATAGATTCAAGTGAAGTCTCACAGAAGAGTCATCAGTGGCCCGTGCTTGCCAGAATTGAGAGGCTCACTTGCTGTGAAGTGAAGAGAAATATTATTGCTGCAGAATTGTGTGCAGATGAAAAAGGGTAGGAGTTCTGTGTCTATGTAGTCCTTCGATCTCTTAGCAAGTGCAGCTCTGGGTAGAGCTGGTTCATGGATAATCAATTTCAATCTGTTGCTAAAGGAGAAAGCTGATCAAACCAGAAATGGGCACTATTTTTTTTTTCATTAAAAATTATTTATTTTTAACTGAAGGATAATTGCTTTACAATATTGTGTTGGTTTCTGCCAGACATCAACGTGAATCAGCCACGGGTATACACATGCCCCTCCCACACATCCCCGTCCCTCCCACCTCCCACCCCATCCCATCCCCCCTCCCCAGGTTGTCATAGAGCACTGGTGTGAGCTCCCTGAGTCATTTAGCAAATTCACACCAGCTATTATATATGGCAATGTATATGTTTCAATGCTACTCTCTCCTTAGGTCCTGCTCTTTCTTTTCCCCGCTGTGACCACAAGTCTGTTCTCTGCATCTGCATTTCCACTACTGCCCTGAAAATAGATTCATCAACACCATCTTTCTAGATTCCATATATATGCGCTAATATGCAATATTTGTTTGACCACTATTAAATGGATCAATCTAGGTGCTTTAATGGTCAGATTGTGGCTCAGCTGGTAAAGAATCCGCCTGTAGTGCAGGAGACGTGGGTTCCATCCCTGGTTTGGGAAGATCCCTTGGAGAAGGGAAAGGATACCCAATCCTATATTCTGGCCCAGAGAAGTCCATGGACTGTACGATCCACAGGGTCGCAAAGAGCTGGACACGACTGAGTGACTTTCACTTTCAAACTTAGAACCATTTTCAAATTTCACTTGTGTTTCTTGGCTTCCATGCATTATCACAGACTGGGGATTCTCAGGGATTTCAAGTCTTAAGAAAAGATGGATCAGAGGATGCTTGGCATCTTCTGATGCCAAGAGAGTGGCAGTGGGAAGGAGTGTGAGGGGAGCTGGGACCTGGTTCCCATAAGCAGGAGCCACGGAATCCCTGTGCTTCCTAATGACAGCATGCGTTACCCCTGGAGAAAGCCTCGGGTGGAAGCGAGCAGTGGTGTGGCAGATGGCCATAGGGATCTGAGACTGGCCATCTGGGACAAACTCCTGTGTGTGCACTGGAACAGGGGAGGACTCGGAAACCTTGGCTGAAATGAGATGTAAGAAAATGGACCTGTCTAGGAAGCAGGCTTCAAAAACTCGAGGCCATGGGCAACCCGGAGCAGTTATTTTGCCAGGAACAGATAAGGGTCAATGGTTTGTTGCCAGGAAAGCATCAGCTGAAAGCCAGGTCTCTGTTCAATGACTAACATTCACATAGAAACTAAAAAAAAAAAAAAAAAAAATTCTAACCAATATCTCACCTTGAGTGGCAACATGTTGAGTTCATTGACTTTTATATTTTCAGCAGGCCATGTGGATAGGTTTAAGCAAATGACATCTAATCATCTTCCCCCAACAGTTACATATTTTTCTACATTAGGGAAGCTGCTGTAAGTAGAATACAATAATCAAATTAAAGGTTTATGCACAGACTCAACTCAGTAGTGAACTGAACGTTCCGGTGGGTCCACATTTCACCAGGAATCTTTCAGTTACTGAAAGAATTATTGTTTTCTTTAACACATATGTCTAGTAAGAAAATGCACTGAGCTGGAGACTTGATTGATTGTTATGAAAACAGGATACATTTTCCTTCATCAAAGAAATGAACACTTGCTTCAGGAGCAGGACATGTGCCACGTTTTGGAGAGGCAGGATCTCGGTGCTGGAGGGACCGGCTGCTGTCGGTCCATCTCTGGGCCTCGTGTGTCCGTCTGTCCTCACGCTCTTTCAGTCTGGGTGAGATGAAAACGCGTAAATCCGAACCACCTTCCTTCCAGTGTCATTGCACCTTAGAGGGCATTGCTGACTCTAAAGTTCTAAATCTTAAAAAGTAACGATCAGAAAATCAGATCAATTCCCTAGTTCCCCCTCCTCAACCTAACACGATCATGCGTTATTGGATAATTCAACTGTAGGGACTATTTCTAAAGAGCTGCATTTTCTGAGAAATGATCTTTCTCTTTAAACAGAGGCAGTTTTGAACGAGAAGTATAGAATTTTGTACAAGCTGGCAATTCATCGTCACCCTGCAGTTCTGTATTTCTTTTGGGGGTATTTTCCCCCTTCATAATTCAAAGCTTAAAGGAGTTTTTAAAAACCAGCTTGGGAAAAACACCATTAGTCTAACTCTAATGTAGAACTTTTAAGTTATGTTAAATTTTAAGCCTAAAGGTTTAATTTCCATGCTTTCTGGTTGTAAGCCAGGCAGACTCCAAATATTCACTTAATATGCTTTCTTATGGTTTAATGTGTAGTAATTTTAGGATTTTCAAAAATTTATTTTCCTGAAAAAAAAAAAAAGAAAAGAAAAGCTCCAGTGGTACTTCCGGGGAAGAAACAAGACTTAACAGCAAACTTAGCGACTAGAATGATGAAGCTCATTAGTTTATAATTTGAAGACAAAAAGAATGAGATATTCCACTTAAAATTTTTGTTTTACCTATCAGATCAGATCAGTCGATCAGTCGTGTCCGACTCTTTGCGACCCCATGAATCGCAGCACGCCAGGCCTCCCTGTCCATCACCAACTCCCGGAGTTCACTCAGACTCACGTCCATCGAGTCGGTGATGCCATCCAGCCATCTCATCCTCTGTCGTCCCCTTCTCCTCCTGCCCCCAATCCCTCCCAACATCAGAGTCTTTTCCAATGAGTCAACTCTTCCCAGGAGGTGGCCAAAGTACTGGACTTTCAGCTTTAGCATCATTCCTTCCAGAGAAATCCCAGGACTGATCTCCTTCAGAATGGACTGGTTGGATCTCCTTGCAGTCCAAGGGACTCTCACCCCAAAAATCAAACAAAGGAATCAATAGTAAAGTCATCAATGTGAAATCACATTTGGAATAAAAGGCTGTGATAGGCAATCTCGAATGGGGAAGGGAGTCTTGAATGTGTCCAGGATGGAATGTGACATCATCTTTTATCCGAGGTTTCAAGGCTGCCTAAAAGAGCAGCACCTCACTGGGCCCCACCTCCCCAGGTGTGTGTCCAGCGCTGAGAGTCAGCGTGGTGTTGGGGCAGGTGACAGCCGGGGCCCTGGGTCCGTCATGACCAGCCTGCTTTTCTCATGGTACAATGGAGGGGGAGGCAGAGATGCAAGCACCTGGCACCTGGGAGCACTCACAAAATATCTCCATTGTTCACTGCTCCCCATGAGCTGATAAGACAGAGACGTCCCTATGAGGGAGGAAGAAAGACGTGCTCGGTGGCAGGCAGTAATCCATCAGGTTCTCAAGAGCTGTGAAACTGGCGCTGTCAGAGGAGATTTGCAACATTTTATGTAGGAAATTATGTTTTAGTATCTCCCAAATTGTTGCATATTAAATTAAGGGAGAAAATAGACTTTCTAACAAATAAATAAATAGCATTTTTTAAATAGGAAAATGAGAGTTAAATAGCAAGCCATAAGCACTGCCAGGGTTAGATCAGAGGTGGAGATTGTGTACATGTTTCATCATGGTGTAAAAGGATTCTTCCTGGCCCTCAGGACTCTCCCCTTCAGCCAGAGTTGCGTCACTAGAAATGCACTTGATTGCACCTGGCCCACTCTTTCTGTGTCCATTGTGCAACTGCTCCAGGTTGGCTGTGAGTCCCTCTTGCATACTCCTGTTTCTGCTGTCCAAGAGTGGCACCCGCATCTCAACTATGAGGACCCTGCATTGGGCAGGAGGAGGCGAAGGGGTGGAGGCACCTGCGGTGTGCAGACACCCAAGGCTGAGGCTCACGGGTGAGGTCACTGGCAGGAAAGCGATTCGTTTTTCTTGACGAAAGCATATGATACGGCAGCGGTTCCCAAAGTGCCATCCGTTTGGTACCAGCAGCGTTAGTGTCCCCTGGGGGCAATGTCAACTACGCAGATTTTCAGGCTATCCCCGGGCAGATGGAGCTGGAGATCCCAGAGAGGGGGCCTGGTCCTCGTGGTTGGAACAAGTCCCAAGTGCTTCTGAGAGCAGCCTTAGGAGAGTTCTGTGATGGCCAGGTTTCCTGATCTTGCCAAATGCGAACCACCCCTCTCCCTAGATTTTCCCAGTGGGCCTCTCTAGTGAAGGGGCTCATGTGTGTGTGTGTGTGTGTCTGTGTGTGTGCGCGCTTGTGCGCACACGCGCTAAGTGACTCTTTGTGACCTCATGGACGGTACCCTGCCAGGCTCCTCTGTCCATAGAATTCTCCGGGCAAGAATACTGGAGTGGGTTGCCGTTCTCTTCTCCTGGGGATCTTCCTGACCCAGGGATCAGACCTGGGTCTCCTGAGTTTCCTTCGTTGTCAGATGGGTTCTTTACTGCTGACTGAGCACCTTGGAATTGCTGCCCGGTTGATCATTCTAACCGGGACGCTCTGAGGACTGGGCCCACCATCTAAAATGAAGAGCAAATCTCTTGGGAATCATGAAGCGTCTGTGACTAGCTCAGTACCTTTTTCTCTTTTTTTTCACCATTTAACAGGTAACTCTTTAATTTTATTGTGAGCACCATGCTTGGATTTGATTCTATAACTTATATTTGTGATTTTCGTTTACTCTGAATGTTTTATTTGCCCTTTTTTACCTTTCGGTATATTGCTTTACATTGGTAAAGGATTTCTTTTGTTTTCTTTTTCTCTTTCTGATTTGGAAATGATATAGAATGTCTTCAATTTTCTAGTAATTTATTCTGATTATCACTTACCCATATTATTTGCTCCTTAAAATGTCCTCCTTCTTCGGTGGTATTTATGGCAAGTCTTTCAGTCTGGTAATGGTAGCAATAATCTCTCTGAAT
Organism: Bubalus bubalis; assembly: GCF_019923935.1. Classification (NCBI taxonomy): domain Eukaryota; kingdom Metazoa; phylum Chordata; class Mammalia; order Artiodactyla; family Bovidae; genus Bubalus; species Bubalus bubalis. The sequence continues at coordinate 68,575,501 of NC_059175.1, read as the reverse complement.
TTTGATTATCCAAAAAACATCTACATTTTCACATGTCCCTTACTCAAAAGCATTTTTAGTTATTCGTCCTGGTCCCCATGTCCTTCATGTTTCTCTTATTTTATGATTCTTCCTCCTTTGAGAATTTCTATTAATTAAATATAAAGAAATTAAATTCTTCCTTTGGGATTATCTGCATCTATTAAAAGAAACAGTCTTGTCAAATTCTTGAATCATAAAACATTTCCAAATTCAACTACACTTTTCATGGAAAGGGAACTATTCCTTGGTGCAACTGCATAAACAGGCTGGGTGCCCTCCTGTAGAAAACTGATTCTTTGGGGAAAATGTTACATTTCTCTTTGGAGCTGTGCTTTAAATGACCTGGGAGGATTCTAAAAATACACATTCCCAAGACCGCACCCTCCCATACACTCAAAACCAATCAGAATTCCCAGGGAGGAGGGTCCATTGCAGACCTCAAAGGAGGCGTGTGCCGGATGAAAGGCATGTTCCCACGCCCAGGACTCCCCACGTCTCGGCCAAGGCTGTGTGTTCATCCCTGACGCCAGTAGCGGTCCTGATGTGGTACCCTGCTCCTCCTTCCCGTCCATGACATGATTGACATGTGGTTTCAACCATGTTTCTGCGTGTGTTTGTTGATGTGACGACTTTAGGGAGAGCACTTAACCAGCACCACGGTCCTCAGGTGCAGTCTGCTTTCACCGTCTGAACTCTCAGACTCCACTAAGGTTCTCCAATTCTCCTTCTTTCCTAGAAAGACTCCGCATCAGGTGTCGCTTCCTTTTGGGCACAGTTTGTGTCTCTTTGGGGTGTGAATTTCTAAGGCAGCCCACTACTGTGCATCATTTATTTCTGTCTGCCAATATTAACAGGAAAACACTGTGCAGGATTTCAAAATCAATGAGACTCTGCAAGGGAAGAGTAACTATATCTAGTTGATGAACATATGTTGTCTCCAGCCTTATTGTGCTTTTCAGCAACTGTACATGTATAATCACACACATATTTATAATAAATAAATATGCATCAGTTCAGTTCAGTTGCTCAGTTGTATCCGACTCTTTGTGACCCCGTGAATCCCAGCACGCCAGGCCTCCCTGTCCATCACCAACTCCCGAAGTTCACTCAAACTAATGTCCATTGAGTCGGTGATGCCATCCAGCCAACTCATCCTCTGTCGTCCACTTCTCCTCCTGCCCTCAATCCTTCCCAGCATCAGGGTCTTTTCCAATGAGGCAACTCGTCGCATGAGGTGGCCAAAGTACTGGAGTTTCAGCCTCAGTATCATTCCTTCCAATGAACACCCAGGACTGATCTTCTTTAGGATGGACTGGTTGGACTTCCTTGCAGTCCAAGGGACTCTCAAGAGTCTTCTCCAACACCACAGTTCAAAAGCATCAATTCTTCGGCCCTCAGCCTTCTTCACAGTCCAACTCTCACATCCATACATGACCACTGGATAAACCATAGCCTTGACTAGACGGACTTTTGTTGGCAAAGTAATGTCTCTACTTTTGAATATGCTATCTAGGTTGGTCATAACTTTCCTTCCAAGGAGTAAGTGTCTTTTAATTTCATGGCTGCAGTCACCATCTGCAGTGATTTTGGAGCACCCCAAAAATAAAATCTGCCACTGGTTCCACTCTTTCCCCATCTATTTCCTATGAAGTGATGGGACCGGATGCCATGATCTTCGTTTTCTGAATGTTGAGCTTTAAGCCAACTTTTTCACTCTCCTCTTTCACTTTCATCAAGAGGTTTTTGAGTTCCTCTTCCCTTTCTGCCATAAGGGTGGTATCATCTCCATGTCTGAGGTTATTGATATTTCTCCCAGCAATCTTGATTACAGCTTGTGCTTCTTCCAGCCCAGCATTTCTCATGATGTACTCTGCATATAAGTTAAATAAGCAGGGTGACAATATACAGCCTTGATGTAATGCATATTTATATGCAATGAGTACTTGAACTGGAATTTTTCAAGTTATATAAACTCTATATTTCAGCTCACAGTTCTTGGGGATTTGGGGAAAAGGGAGAATAGGAACAGACTGGGTAGTATGTAGAAGACTGAATCTAGGATGACTCTTTTAATTCTAGATGGTAGGTGGTAGGTGAGAAGGTTCCAGATGAAGACACAGAGATTCTGGGAAATGCATGGACATGCCCCAGCACCCGCACAGCAGAGATAGCAAAGAAGCCCAGGTCTGTTCAGTGAAAGCAGGGTGAGACCTGTGGGTATTTCTCCCCACTGAGCACCTCCGTCTGTACAGTCTAAGCCAGTGCTCACTGAGGACCAAGGAGCAGTTGTCTGTGGACACCTGCCATCCAAACTCTATTGTTAATTATATAGCTTAATTTTAAAAATGATCTCAAGTGGAAAACGTCGAAAAATATTTCACAGTTATTAATTCTGTTCAGAAAAAAATGAATAAAAATAATGCATATCAGAAAGCACTTTAAAACACAGACAACTATCAGAGATTACAGTTAAATCTAATAGTTGATTACAACTATTAGATTGTAATAAGTTGAATTAGATTGTAATTAGGTTGAATCTGATAGCTGATTACAACTATCAGAGATTAGATTCCATACACGTGGAATCTAAAAAAGACACAAATGAACTTATTTGCAAAACAGAAATTGACTCACAGACATAGAAAACAACTGTATGGTTTCCAAAGATGAAAAGAGAGAGGGATAAATTAGGAGTTTGGAGTTAAGAGGTACATTACAGTGTATAGAATGGATAAACAACCAGGACCTATTGTCTAGCACAGGGAACAACATTTACTACATTGTGATAACCTATGATGAAAGAGAATCTAGAATTATATATGTGTGTGTGTGTGTGTGTGTGTATCCTTGGTGACTCAGGTGGTGCAGAATCTGCCTGCAATGCAAGAGACCTGAGTTTGATCCCTGGGTCAGGAAGATCTCCTGGAGAAGGAAATGGCACCCCACTCTAGTATTCTTGCCTGGAGAATTCCGTGGACAGAGGAGCCTGGCGGGCTACATACAGTCCATGTGGTCACAGAGAGTCACACATGACTGATCAAGTACCACTTTCACTTTCACGTACACATACGTATCTGAATCTCTCTACTGTACACCTGAACCTAACACAGTGGTGTAATTCATCTACACTTCGATAAAAAATAAAAACGAAGGCTCTTACGGGGATAAATATTTCTTAGGGGATCGTGGTGATGTCTAACTGCTTCCTTTTGAGAGACTTTGAATGGAACCAGAGCACTTGATGTGCATCAAATTGAATTAACCATCCTCCGTGGCAGCAATTTCATGGCACTGGCTTTTCACCATGAACATTAGTCTGGATGAGAAGGGAGATTTCTGAGTTTGCCTCAGATTTTGGATACTGACTTGCCCCTGTTAAGCCATTGGTTCCTCATGAAGCTGTAAATAGGCCACACTATTAATTTGACTGGAGGGGAAAAGAAAAAAAAATATGTGCCCACTAAATTAAGAAAAGTCATTCCATTGAAATTTTATGAAAAATATATTGCAAGTCAGGAAACTCAGATAGGGAAACTGTTTAATGTGTTTCTAGAGGTTAACCAACCACATTCCTCTATAAACATTTAAGCTCTGGGAAAACAGATGATATTTGACCCTTTCAAACATCTCAGCTATTATCAAACACCTCAATTACTACCTTCAAGTATGTGGTTTTTTCAGAGAAAGTGCTATAGCATCTCAACGCCTGCTGCTCCGCTTGGGACGTACCAGCACTCGAACTCCACGTCCTCCACAGAACTTGCGGGTACGTGCACATGACCATAGGAAAGCGGGGGTCTTTGCTTTTCTCCACATAGAGTTGTTGCAGAGTTGGGAGTCCAAAATGGTGCCAGTGATAAAGAACCCACCTGCCAATGCAGGAGACATAAGAGACTCGGGTTCGATCCCTGGGTCTGGACGATGCCCTGGAGAAGGGAATGGCAAACACCCCACTCCAGTATTCTTGCCTGGAGAATCCCACGGACAGAGGAGCCTGGCGGGCTACAGTCCACAGGGTCGCAAAGAACCGGACATGATTGATCACATGGGCGCACACGTAGAGCTGGGTTTGGGGACATGTAGACCCGGGCTGCTTGCCTGGAGAACCTCAGGGATGGGGGAGCCTGGTAGGTCTATGGGGTCGCACAGAGTCAGACACGACTGAAGCGACTTAGCAGCAGCAGCAGCAGCAGACCCGGGCTGGGATCAGGAGCTCAGTTCTGTCAGGCCTCTGCTAGGTGTTCTGATGGCATTTCGGGTGGTACCTGTCTAGCCTTTTGTGGGGCTAGACAATGGCTTTCCCCTTGTCTTACTTTTCCTTCTTGGACATAAATTCCTACGGCGTATGTGCAGCCTGGTTTCATATTTACTAGCGCTTGACAGAGGAGCACCCATTCCCCAGACATAAGATGTAAAGTGTCCTACAACACGGGAGAACTTGCTCTCCTTGTATTTACAGAGTTAATACCCAGAGCAACAGCCCGAGGGAAAACCTGAACACATCCACAGGGGTGTAAGACAAAGTATGTGCCTAGCAGCATTGTTGATAAGAGCGAAACACAGGAACATTTTTAAATGTTCAAACGTAAGAGGTTCGATAAATAAATTATGATTTCTCTCTACAGTGAAACGCTTTGCCATTATTATAAATTCTGAGGTAGTTCTATTTGCGGTGGCACTGAACAATGTTAATTGTTTGTTAAGTGAAAAAAGAAACAGGTCCAAAATGGTATGATTCTGGTATTATTAAAAGTCTATTTACACATGTATACATGCCAAGGGAAGGATATGCATCAGAGCTTTAATGCAGCATTTTTCTCTGAGCGATAGAATTATAGATGTTATTTGTCCCATTTTCTGTTTTTGTCCATGTGTATTTTCAATGTCTTCTTTAAATGTATGAGCCAATGGAGTAATCTGAAAAAAAAAAATTAACAGCAAGAACAGGGAACTAAAACAAAAATGAGAAATAACACGTATAAGACCCATTGGCCACGTGGTATCTTATCATAAAGGACAGTTTACAGACTGAGTTGTGTCCCCCATTCCCCAAATTCAGACACTGAAGTCTCAACCCCCAGTACTCCAAAATGTGAATTTATATAAAGTCTTTAAGAGCAAGGCCATTTGGGTGGGCCCACTACCACTGACGTCCGAATAAGAGGAGGTTGGAACACAGACCCAGGAGAAGGCAATGGCACCCCACTCCAGTACTCCTGCCTGGAAAATCCCATGGACAGAGGAGCCCGGTGGGCTGCAGTCCACGGGGTCGCTAGGAGTGGGACACAACTGAGTGACTTCACTTTGACTTTTCACTTTCATGCATTGGAGAAGGAAATGGCAACCCACTCCAGTGTTCTTGCCTGGAGAATCCAGGGACGGCGGAGCCTGGTGGGCTGCCGTCCCTGGGGTCGCACAGAGTCAGACACGACTGAAGCGACTTAGCAGCAGCAGCAGAACACAGACCCACATGGAAGAAAGGCCTTGGGAAGACACAAAGGGAAGACAGCGGCCTATGAGGCAAACAGAAGGGCCTTAGAGAAAACGAGGCCTGTGAACATCTCGATCTGGGGCTTCCAGGCTCCAGAATGGTGAAAACATGCATCTTTGTTCTTTAATTGACGGACTGGCGGGTACGTGGTTAAGGCAAAGTCATTCAGGGCTGCACTCCTGAGTGCCAGGGACAGGTCTATAGTAGATACAGTCCCGGTGGTAAAGAACCTGTCTGCCAGTGCAGGAGATGCTAAGGGATGTGGGTCCTTCTCCAAGAAGGATATGGCAACCCACTCTAGTATTTTTACCTGGAAAATCCCGTGAAGGGAGGAAACTGGTGGGCCACAGTCCATGGGGTCACAAAGAGTCAGACACAATTTAGTAGCTAAGCATGAGCAAGAGACCTTTCCATATTTTATCCTATTTCATGTACACATCAACTCTCTTGAAGTTTATTATTAATTTCAATTTACAGGTAAGGACACTGAGACATTCAAGGCAAACTCAACAAGACTGCTCCCTTCCATCACAAGGATCAAAGCCCTGGATCTCTCAGCTGCATCGCCTGGCTCTGGAAGGCAGCTCCTGCCTGTACAGCATGCTTGCATAGAGCTTCCTTCTCTATCAAATTAATTTCTGATATCCCATTCCAGCTAATGCTACTGCTGACTTTAATACCTTCTTACCTGACTTTCAATGTTTTTATGTTTAAGCTCTCTCTTCTTCTACCTAATTAAGATATTTGTACCTCCTCATTACATCCGGAAGAAAACTTAATTACAGGACTTTTTTTTTCAGGCATCTTGGCAGTACAATATTAAAAGTGCTTAGGAGGATTTTTTGAGGGCATTTAAAATAATAATATGTAAGCAGATTAAAGCTAGTGGTGAAGAACTTGCCTGCCAATGTAAGAGACGTAAGATACTCTGGTTCGATCCCTGGATCAGGAAGATCCCCTGGAGGAGGAAATGGCAACCCACTCCAGTATTCTTGCCTGGAGAAGCCCCATGGACAGAGGAGCCTGGTGGGCTACAGTCCACGGGGTCTCAAAGACTGAGACATAACTGCAGTGACTGAACATGCATGTACAAGCAGATTAAGGACAAGCCAGATGGAGGTTTGGCTGGAGTGGCTTAGCTTCCATAGGTTGCCATTTTCTTGTGACAGTGCTATGAAGCTAGTCCACATGCCCTTCAATGTAGAGACACACTGGTTTCCTGTAAAATTCAGTTCGCCATTTACTAGGGAAAATCCAGCACAACTATAGATTTTAGTGTCTACAGTCCCCAGCAGCAGGGAATTTCCAACAGACAGTCTGGGTTGTCTTTATAAAGCTGCATCCTAGCAGGGTGATTTGCCAGAGTCAGGAGTCCGTTTCCAGAAGGTAAGTAAGAATGATGCCCACGTGTATTCCAAAGTTAGTATTTGCCATCACAAGCCAAGGAGATGGGTTGAATCATCCGTTAACCAACGTGACAATGGTCCATTCTGGTATACCTTTCTGCAGAAATTAGACATTATCAGCATAACAGCTCTCCCTAAGTGGAGGCTCCTTGCAAATTGTTTTAAAAACTGATTTCTTTTCTATGCGAAGCATAAGAGGCCTCTGCAGGGGGACTTTCTCTCACTGCCCATCTTTTATCTCGCACAAGCCTACCTTCCCCCCAAGAAAAATAGGAAAAGGCTATTGAGATCAGAATCGCCTCCTAAGTTTTATTGTGCGGGCTGCCAGCGGCCACCGCGTTTTGATTGTGCAGAAACAAGATGGCAACAATGTTCTTGCAATCAGGGCTCCCGTGACAAGCCTCTTAATTTATAAGCGCGGGGAGCGCGGGGCCACTGTGGCGCGGCGGCTGATAACAGCGGTTCGGCCGGCCCGCTCCGGGGCGGGTCGCCTCATATCGGGCGGCCGCCCAGCGCTAAGCGGCCAGAGCAGAGGTGCTGCGCTCAGCCATCATTTAAAAGCCTCTGACAAGAAGAAAGTGTTATGATGTTTAACTTATAGGGCATCCAAATGTCACAGACCCCAGCAAGTTCCTATTAGCAATAACTCAGGTCCTCTGAAGGGATCTGACATTCAGAACTGATGAGCGCTGGTCCCGGGGGCCTGCTCCGACCCAGCCTCGCCCAGGCCACTCGGTAACCCGAGCGGCCCAGGGGTCAGACCGTGAGAGCCCCCTTCAATTTAGAGAGCCGCTTCTGCCCGGCCGCGGGGGCTCTGACTCGGCACAATAAATTTCCCAGAGAGCATAAAGAGCCATCTAGAGTATATCAAATCAATATGAACGCGGCTCGCAGCGCTATCTGAGGCTACAGTTCACAAAATAAACTAGGCCCGGGGCTGGGTTTCTGCCCTTGGCAATCAATCAGGCTCCCGGGTCATGGATTTTAGTGTAAATTAACACAGCAGAAACCATCACGCTCCCCAGAGGATGATATAATACGGGATTTGCTTTCTTTTTTTGCCCCCTAAACCCCATTTCATTGCTTCTGCGCAGAGGTGGTGTTACGCTGAACAGAAATAACGAGAAGCAGCGATTAGGCCGGTGGTGGAAATCATAAAACAAAACATTAATATTCTGCTGACAAATGCACAGGAAAAGCACACTGAATTAGGTAAACAGTTACTAAGCACAGGAAGGGAAGGGAATTTCATTGGAACCCATTCAGCTGGACTTTCTAAATTGACCTCATTAAGTAGATGGCACTAATTGTATTAGATTACAAATGTGAGAAAGGAAAAGACGCAGTGGTGGGTATTTTGTTACAGAGTGTTCTTCTCAGCACTGAGCATCTGCCCTGGCTCTGTGAGCGACCCAGTGAACGTCTCCTTGAAACACTTTATAAACAAGTGCTGCTCAGCGCAATCCCCACTCCCTCCATAGTCTCTCAACTCAGCAAACATGTGAGACACCTTATTTGTTGAGAAACGGGAAATCGTCTTATCTTCTGGTGAAGGGCACATAAGTATCACCATATGTATATACATGTGCATATATATATATACACACATACATATATATACACACATACATATACATATATATGCACATATATACACACACATATATATATGTATATGTATATATATATATACACATACACACACAAACACACACACATATATATATACCTACATATGAACACCCATCAACAAAAATAATTTTTAGAACAAATCCTGAAATCCTGTAGGGTCTAGAAAACCTTGCAAATGTAATGAGTTGGGTTTGAGAGACAAGAAGAAATCTGGACTTGATTTATTTTGAAGGAATAAAAAAAGAAACTCTCACACCTCACCACCATCCTTAGCGCATTATACAGTCTGTCAAATCACATTGCATGTACCCAGAGAGAGGCAAGGTTCATTTTTTTCCTACAGCCTAGAATACCTACTTTCTGGGCCTGGATCAATATCAAAATAGGGTCCACATATCTGAATGCATGTCTCTTATTCGTGTAAGTTACTAGTCTGTGACTGACTAAAACGCAGACTCAAGATGGCAAGACGGCGTTTCTATTGGTGTCACAGGGAGAGAGACCCTCTTGGGCCCCAGACACGAGTAATTGCATTGTGTCCAGGTGACTGAGTCACTGGTCCAAAATGTGAGGCTTCCTCAGCCTTCACTTTCTCAGAGGGAACACGCCCGTCCTCCGCGATACCCAGGGGTTTCTCTGGCCATCTTGTGAATCAGTTTGTGAAGGGGGAGCATGGGAAGGCTGTACAGCATGAGCTTCACATGACCTATTATCACAGTTATTGCCAAGAATCAGCTGGCACTGGCACCACTTCCTGGCTTCCTGGTTCTTCAGTCACTCAGTCATTTCCAAGTCCTTGTGCCCCCATGGACTGAAGCCCACCAGGCTCCTCTGTCCATTGGATTTTCCAAGCAGGAATACTGGAGTGGGTTGCCATTTCTTTCTCCAGGGATCCTTCCTGACCCAGGGCTCGAACCTGCATCTCTTGCACTGGCAGGGTTCCATACTAGTGAGGCATCAAGTCCGTGGCTTCCTTAGAGTGTAATGAAAATCTGCTTATGAATCTTTTTAAAAAAATTTTTGGCACCTGGTAGCAACTTGTCTGAGATTGTCTTGGACTAAGCACTGTTTCTAAGACAAAATAGCATTTGGCTAAAAATGTTTAAGGTTTTTTTTTTTTGAACAGAGAAGACCATCATCATCATCAGACAGAACAAGCAATTATAACAACAAATATACAACAGACATACACAACAGACAACAAACTTGTATGTACGCAACAAACATACAGACCTCAGGAAGAATTAGGTGTTGGAGTAAAGAGCAGTGAAGAGAGGGCTATTTCTCTCGATAGCTACCCATCAGTATGTCGAGAAGAGACCCACTCAGGTTTGAAGTTCAAAATGAGTATCTTGGACATCAGCTCATGTCTATATTTAACCTCTGCTGTGTCATTTGTTTGGCCTATTTCTGAGCTACTCCTTGGAAGAAAAGTTATAACCAACACAGGCAGCGTATTAAAAAGCAGAGACATTACTTTGCCAACAAAGGTCCATCTAGTCAAGGCTATGGTTTTTCCAGTAGTCATGTATGGATGCAAGAGTTAGACTATAAAGAAAGCCGAGCACCAAAGAATTGATGCTTTTGAACTGCTATTGGAGAAGACTCTTGAGAGTCCCTTGGACTGCAAGGAGATCCAACCAGTCCATCCTAAAGGAGATCAGTCCTGAATATTCATTGGAAGGACTGATGCTGAGGCTGAAACTCCAATACTTTGGCCACCTGGTGCAAAGAACTGACTCACTTGAAAAGACTCTGATGCTGGGAAAGATTGAAGGTAGGAAGAGAAGGGGACGACAGAGGATGAGATGGTTGGATGCCACCACCGACCAGTGGATATGAGTTTGAGCAAGCTCTGGGAGTTGGTGATGGACAGGAAGGCCTGGCGTGCTGCAGTCCATTAGGTCACAAAGAGTCGGACACGACTGAGCGACTGAACTGATTTCTGAGCTACAAGATCATGAAGAAAGATACCTGTTACAAGAGGGCACTCTCTGGTAAAGTCCAGCTGAAAACTATTTTGCAAATAATGTGTTGAACAGCTTAATTTTGGTGACAGAGACACATATGCGTGAGCTTAACTTCCAAAATAGCCATGTCATGAGCCATGTCAACATGAACAAGATTTCCTTAAAACAGAAAAGTTTCACGACAAGAATTCTGAGAAGCTCACTAAGCGAGAACATATATGATGGTGCAAAATCCATAATCCCAGCAATCTTTCTTTAACTCAGCTGAGTCAAGAAGCAAGGATTGGATTAGATTCCAAGTTCTTGCATGGAACAGGATTAATTCTAAATAAAGCATGACAACGAATACTGTTTTCAATTTCCAAGGTTGATTAGAACTGGGTCCTTTAGGTATTTGTCATGTACATGCCCAAAAAAGATGAGCTGAGAAGAGAGATTTGATATCTTTAGTTTATTCCTTTCTACTTTTTAGGCACGAGATGTATCTTAAGCCCAAGAGTAGTGGGATTGCCACCAACACCCACGTTCAGTTGGGGGTCATTACCCCTGCTGCTGTTTGAAAGAACGCAGGGAGCACAGAGGCTCTTTTGGTGCACCTCCAAAACGGTGGGTTCTGGCTATCTGTTCAGCATCTTAACCAAACATCTGATTTGACTGATTGGTTTTAACTCAGTTGATTGACCATAGAGGAGATTTTGGCACTGTATAGACATAGATTCAGTAGAAAATGCCAGCTGAATGTGTTCTTTGACTGTAAAATGCAGACCATACAATTGGCTGATTGGGAAAAAAATGTATATTTTCATTTGTCTGACAGGAATTTTGGAATTAGATAAAAATAAAGAATAATTCTCTGGATCATCCTAAGGAAAGCCATATACCAGGACCAGAAACTGTCAGAAAAATCATCAAAGGAGGAATAATGTCAAACACAGGGTCTGTTCTACACTGAATTCTGAGGGTCCTTGGAATGAATTTCTTTTTCTATAGGGCACATGCCATGCAGAAAATGCCTAGTAATCTCTGTGAGGTTTCTAGAGTTCGTAAAAACAGTAGCATAAAAGCCTTCTTTTCAGGTGACCATCGTCATGCCAGGTCATGGACACACCTTATCCAATCAACTGAGTGACCAGCTAAGAGGTGGAGAAGGAAGTGAAAGTTGTCCTGAAGGTCATGGTTTCCAGAGCCAGAGAGAAACAAGGTAAAGTCCTACAAATAGTCAACCACTGGAAATGGGAGGGAGGTGACCCAAAGACACAGAGTCATCAGGCAAATTCAGAGGAAATACAGATTGGGGGTCAAGAAAGAGACAATGAGACTCAATATCCCAACATCTTTGCAGACCTAAATACCTGGAACTATCCTTGATTTTGTCCTTTTTGCACACTCCACATGCTTTTGTGGAAATCTTTTTGTCCCTACCTTTGAAATGTGAAGGACCTCACCTGGTGCTGTTTGCCTCCACAGCTGCGACCCTGGCCTAAGCCCCCGTTGCAGTTTGCTGCATTTTTCTAGTATTAGTCTCTGTGTTCTCCTGGCTTCTGCCCTGTCCTTCGAGAAGTTGTTCTCAAGGTGGTACCCAGAGTGACCCAATTAAAATGTGTATCAGATGTCAGCTCACCTTTGTTCAAAGTCTGTAATGGCCTTCCCTCACTTCCCTGCTGCTTGCTCCGTGTCCTAACTCTGTGCCCTTCCCTGGCTCCCAGGGTCCCAGCTACACTGACCTCCCGGCAGCTCTTCAAATGAACATGTGGAGTTTCCCTTCCTGCCTTTTACAGTGGCCAATCACTCCAAGGGGATTCTTCTGTCCTTGGGAACTTTGTGGTGGATTCCTACCTCACCTTCACATCCCACTTTCTCTTAAAATTGCAAGCACATTCCTGGTGCTCCAGTTCTTCACAAAACTTAAAACTTACAGTGCCATAGATTCAGTTCAGTTCAGTTCAGTCACTCAGTCGTGTCTAACTCTTTGCGACCCCATGAATTGCAGCACACCAGGCCTCCCTATCTATCACCAACTCCTGGAGTTCAGACTCACGTCCATCGAGTTGGTGATGCCATCCAGCCATCTCATCCTCTGTCGTCCCGCTTCTCCTCCTGCCCCCAATCCCTCCCAGCATCAGAGTCTTTTCCAATGAGTCAACTCTTCGCATGAGGTGGCCAAAGTACTGGAGTTTCAGCTTCAGCATCATTCCTTCCAAAGAAATCCCAGGACTGATCTCCTTTAGAATGTACTGGTTGGATCTCCTTGCAGTCCAAGGGACTCTCAAGAGTCTTCTCCAACACCACAGTTCAAAAGCATCAATTCTTTGGCACTCAGCTTTCTTCACAGTCCAACTTGACTCTTCATCACATACTGTTGATAGTCCAAGCTCTCTGGGAGATGCAAAGTCACTGAGGGTTGGGTACCTTTTCCTGTTTTGTCCATTGATGTGTCCCAGACATTTTGAATGATGTCTGCCATTTAGTAGAGTCTCAAAAATATTTGCAAGATGAAAAAAAAAAATTAAAAAGGATGTATAATTGGCAAAAATGCTTAAAAAACAAACAAGTAAGAGAGAGACAGTCTGCTGTGCCAGAGAGCTCTGGCTTCACTTTGCTCTTAGACCTAATGGGCTATCAGCTGACCCTAGGTCCTGCCTGAAGGTAATGAAAGTCCAAGAGAGGAGGTGCTGAGCTGGGTAGGGGATTGTGGAGCAAGCACAGAAATCCAGTGGAGAAATGAATCCGGCATCTTTCCCTTTATTCACAGGCGCGCTGTGCAAGATGGTGTGCTGTGTGACTGGAGACTGGGCTTTGTCCTCCAGCTTCCTACTATAATCTCTGAGTAATTTGAGATCAGATGAAACTTCTAGGGTGTGATTAGGGCATGGCGACCCACTCCAGTATTCTTGCCTGGAGAATCTCATGGACAGAGGAGCCTGGAGGGCTATAGTCCATGGGGTCGCAAAGAGTCGGACACGACTGAGTGAATAACACACACACAGAGGCCGTGGTTAAAGTATATGTATGTTCATGCCCATGTGTCTGCCTATTAAAAGTGCATCATTTCAGATAAAGTTAGGATATTCTAGGAAGATATTAAGGAATCCCAACTTAACAAATTGGCCATGAAGATTTTTATTTAAAAAACATTCAGGTTAATATTAGATCATTCTATTTATCACTCTATTTATTACCATTCTATTTACCATTTGTTTCAAATCTTCCAGTGGGAAAACATAATGATAAAGAGGTCTATCAAGAAGGCTTCTATTTTATCACAGATTTTATTTGTGCAGAAAAATCAGCATCTTCAATTCATGATAATCTCTATGTGTAAAGTTCTGACCACACTCCCAGGCTGGATCCTAACAATAAATGAAAGCTGAGTGGTTAAGCATATCAGCCTTTTGTTTTAATGATACTAAGCACCAGTTTGAATGACTTTTAATTTACTCATTTATTCAAATATCATGAAGGGAAAATAATCTCATTTAGAGATATATTTTTAATGTGGAGGAAATATATACAAATCCAGATGGGTATACAGTATGGGTAAAGCAGCCAAGAGATAATTTATTATGTGAAATGATGCCCCTACCTCCTGCATTTAGCTGATTTGTTTTCCCACAAAGTGTCATAGTTTCCAAATTCCTTGCTAGAAAATATTTACATTCTAACCTAATATAATTAGGAACTCATTGAGCTGAAACATTACATAGGTTGGTTTTCATTATAATTTCTGCATAATATTGCACACATTTTCTAGGTGGTAATTAGATACATTAAGGATGAATGATTCCTTGGGGGCTTATTCTAGAGATTTTTCTTCTGAATTTGTGTCAAGGGTCACCCAGGGTGGAAAACAATAACTGTCACTGAGGAGAATGCAGATAAAAGCTTCTGAAACGAATCAACGGCCACGGGCCAGGAATTGGACATTTAAATTATCCAAGCCATCAGACGTCCTACCCTTGAGCTCTACCTGAAGCAGAACACAGATGGACAGGAAGTTACCTGCATGCGTTACTGGTGCTTTGAGAAAAGAAAATGAGCATATAGCTTTCAAATAAATATAAGTTTGGACAAAACAACTAATTGATGCCACAAATAAAGCGTTATCAACCTAATTAACAAAGGATTAACAAAGGTTAATGAAGGATTGCTTATTTTTGATCAAGGTGAATTTTATTTAGCTGTCTTAATCTTTTAGAGGGGCTCCCCTGGTGGCTCAGACAGTAAAGCGTCTGTTTGCAATGCTGGAGACCTGGGTTAGAGGTTTTGTTCCTCCTTCACATAATGGGGCATTATCCTGTATAACCTTTGGACTTATCCAAGCTAAAAATGTGGAGAAGGAAATGACAACCCACTCCAATATTCTTGCCTGGAGAATCCCATGGACAGAGGAGGCTGGTGAGCTACGGTCCATGGGGTCACAAAGTGTTGGACACGACTGAGCGACTAAACAGCAATAACACAGCTAAAAATGTACGATATTTGTAAAACGTGTGTTGTTTTGTAATTTTTATATCGAAAGTCTATTTAAATATATCTCAGAGTATCTTTAACTTTTTACTTTTTACTTTTCTTTTTAGAAATATGTACATTTTGAATTCACTCTATGGAATTAATGTTCTTGGATCAATTTCTTTTAAACTGAGTTTTCTTTGGTACACGAGTCCTCATTTTCCTCCACAATATAAGTGCTATTTGGAACAATAATTTAAAATACCATACTAAACTGATTTTTCTAGATTTAGCAAATGCAGATATAGGACACTCAGGTAAGTTTGAATTTCAAATAAACAACCACCAGTTTTTGATACCAGCATGTTCCAAATACCGCACAGAGCATGCCTATACTAAAAATAAATGTATTCCATATCTGAAACTCACATTAGAGTATGAATTTCACACCTCAGTTTCCTTCTTTGGAGAAGTAAGCAAATGAAGCATCTTGAACAGGTTGAGTGAGAGGTACTGAGTTCATTTCTGGGTGCACACACTGGGCTGAATGGGAGATGATTCACATTAAGACCTGCAAGATCTCTCAGCCCTGGAGGTGGCCTGGTGCCCAGACCACCCTCAGCTGCCTGGCCAGGTGGTTTTGTGGAGATGGCACACTGGTGCATTTCGTATGTCCACTTGCCTGGGCCATAAGGTGTCCATTTATTTGTTTAAACATTTCTCTGTGTGTTTCAGTGAGGGTGTTTGGAGATGACTTTAACATTCACATTGATTGGTTGAGCAGGTGGTCCTCCCTACTGTGGTTGAACCTCATCATGTCAGTCAAAGACCAGAATATCAGAATCAACCCAAAGGGCTGACTGGCCCCCAGATTAGAGGGAATTCTTCCTGTGAGACTGCCTTTGAGCAGAGACATTGTCTATTCCTACCTTTGGACTCAAACTGAAGCACAGGACTAGAAGTACGCCAGTGCCTCTCCTGGGCCTCCCGCTTGCTGACTGCACGTCTTAGGATTTGTCAGCCTCCAGAATCACACGTGGCAATATTCTACGGTAGATCTCTCTGACTGCCTCTATTTCTGACACTATCTCTCTCTGTCTCTGTCTCTGTGTACACACACCTTGGAAAGACCATGTGCAGGTGTCCTAGGAAGGCAGCTATCTGAAGATCTGCCCACCTTCAGATCTAATATCAGGTATTCGAAATGCCTGCTAGAGTCATTCCGTCTTCTCCAGGAAGTGTTACCAGCAGTGTAGACAGGTCGAGAATCCCAGAAGGTCTCTTTCAGATATTCCGCACTCAAACTCAAAGCCAGTGTTTAATCTCCAGGCATTGCAAATTCAAGGTTCTGCAGCTCTCAGACTCAGCGTCTATCAGACGATTGCCAGGAAGAGAATCCTCACTAGAAATCAAATTGGGTATAAGCTTGGTCTCAGACCTCTGGCCTCCAGAACTGTGACACAATAATATCTGTCAATGAAAATTAATCAACCATCAATTTATGAAAGAAGTGGAAAGGTTTATTCAAGCCAAATTTGGGGACTATAACCCAGGAATATCCTCTCAGAAAACTCTGAGAACTGTCCTGCCCTTGGAAGTCCAGGCACAGTTCAATATGTTTTTTGAGACAGAGGTTCTGTACCTTTTAAGGTATCACTGACAGTTTACACAATCCAGATCTCAAGGTCACTGTGGTCCCTTACAAGATCAAGAAGGAATGTTGTCTTTTAAGGCGTTGTCTTGCTGGGAGAATGTTGCTCTTTATGGTTAAGCAGGTATTTCTGCTGATTGGGGAGATGAGCTCCATGCATAATGCAGACACAGGATGTTCAGTTCAAGGAGAGAGGAGGCCAAGGGGCAGAAAAGTGGTTCTATGTTTATATTGCTCTTGTCTTGTCATAAAATATGAATTTTATTTTGCAGTCTGTAGGTTAAGCCCTGCAGTCTATGGTGTTTTGTTATGGCAGGCTAAGACCAAAACAGATGAGATGGCTGTGCCAATCGTCTGAGAGAGGCTGAGTCTGAGAGCTGCAGAACCT
The DNA here is from genome assembly GCF_019923935.1 of Bubalus bubalis. Taxonomy (NCBI): domain Eukaryota; kingdom Metazoa; phylum Chordata; class Mammalia; order Artiodactyla; family Bovidae; genus Bubalus; species Bubalus bubalis. The sequence continues at coordinate 68,558,493 of NC_059175.1, read as the reverse complement.
TGAATCTGCAATGCCTGGAGATTAAACACTGGCTTTGAGTTTGAGTGCAGAATATCTGAAAGAGACCTTCTGGGATTGTAGACCTGTCTACACTGCTGGTAACACTTCCTGGAGAAGAGGGAATGACTCTAGCAGACATTTCGGAACCTGATATTAGATCTGAAGGTGGGCGACCGACTATGCAGTCAGACTCTCAGCTGTTGTTGCTGATCCGTCACTCAGTCGTGTCCGACTCTTTGCAACCCCGGGGACTGCAGCACTCCAGTGTCCTTTACCATCTCCCGGCGCTTGCTCAAGCTCATGTCCTTCCAGTCGGTGATGCCATCCAGCCGTCTCATTCTTTGTCGTCCCCTTCTCCTCCTGCCTTCAGTCTTTCCCAGCATCAGGGTCTTCTCTAAGGAGTCAGATCTTTGCATCAGGTGGCAAAGTATTGGAGCTTCAGCTTCAGCATCAGTCCTTCCAATCTTGGTGCAGCGAGTATATTGTATTTTTCATATTCTTCTAGAAAAAAAAATCTGTAACATCTACTGGTTATTTTTTCTTGATATCACCTATTTTATAATGGAAACAAGAGGTCCCCTTGTTGCAGGAACTTTTATCTACTCCAGAGGCAAAACATCTGCAGTAGGCATAGTGATATTTATGAATTGCTTGTGCAAGATTTCTGTGATCTACATGCCAGGCTGTATCATTCTCACCTGTAGGCAAATTCCTGGCCTCCAATATAACATACATTTCTTCAGATCCTCTGCTATACTTTTCCTGACAGGTAGGTGATATGCACTTTTGGACTAAATAGGAAGAGATGTTTTCTTTTTGTTTACACTCAAGCAGCACAAGAATAAATAGAGAATGTAACCAATTATTGAAATATCTTGGTTGTTTTCATGATTTTGGTGATGGCACTGCTTGATAACATTTGAAGTGGCAACAACTGTTTTCAAAATATCGTTTGATATGTTTCAGCACTTTACTGACAGGGCATCTAACAATATCGATTTAACTTTGTAATTATATTTATTTACTTTTATAATTAAACAAGGAGATTTCAGAAAATGGGTTTAACCTTCAATTATTTAGGATGAAAAATGACACCTCCAATTACTGCATGTCAAAGTTCTGCTTATTTTTGTTTTTCTACTTTTCATCATTTCTTAGAAGGGAAGCCCATTTCCAATTACAGCCCATGCACTTCACTTTCCCTTTATTTATTGCAGCAGGAATATTTTTAAAGCCTCCACATTGTTAAAATTATCTTGTGCATGTAGAACCTTGTGTCTCAAAAGTAAATGTCAGCGTTCTGTGCTTCCTGCTGTTTATTGCTAGAAAATAGTGCCCCCAAACCACATTGATTAATTTGTCCAATATTACCTAAAAGTCTTGATAAGATGTTGCCATAAATCCATGTTCTTTTTATTGAACTTTGATGTATGAAATATCTGAGGAAGGACTCTTGGTAAATGGACTATTCTTCACAGCCTAGGAAGTCCTCATTGGCTTTCGATATTTATTCATTATCTCTGAGTTCAGAGTAAGCACCCAGTCATCCAGGGCAGTTCTATGGGTACCTGAGTTACTTGCAAAATGAGGGATAATCACTCCTCTGGGCTGCATAATGTAGCCCCTGATCTCTCTTGCTCCGATGCCACCAAGTTGTCTAAGACTCTGGAGTCTTCTTGCCTGGAGAGTTCCATGAACAGAAGAGCCTGACTGGCTACAGTCCATGGATTGCAAAGAGCCAGACGCAACTGAGTGTCTGTCACACACTCAGGGTTCACTGGTGGCTCAGACCGTGAAGAATCTGCCCGCAATACGGGAGGCCCAGGTTCCATCCTTGGGTTGGGGAGATTCCCTGGAAAAGAGGAGGGCTGCTCACTTCAGTGTTCTTGCCTGGAGAATCCCATGGGCAGAGGAGCCTGTCGGGCAATAGTCTATGGGGTCGCAAAAAGCCAGATAAGACTGAGGGACTAATACTTTGAAAGGTTAGAAAAAACAAGATTAAAAAGACCCCACAAATCCTTTCGCACTGCTCTGGTCACAGTGGGCTTGGCCATGTTGGATCCAATGTAAACAATAATTATCCAAGAACAATGATGTGTGTCACCTACAGTCCAGAAACTGGCCAGTAAGAATGGATGTAACAGGTTGAATGTTTCACGGCCTGAAGTCTGATGAGATTAGCAAAGAGATAAGGAAATCTGAGTTTATATCACATGGTAAGAAGCATAAATCCAAAGCTGGTGAAATGCTTGAGAAAATTTGTTCATTCACCAGTGGTTAGCATCAAGGAAATCTTCACTTTATATAATGGGTCTTGCAAGGGTACTCAGGAATGCATAGCATGTCAGACTGGCTCCTGTGCGCAGTGCAAGAAGACAAAACAAGATTTGTTTACATGAACTTCTTAAACCACAGTGACAGACAGATCAGCGGTCATCCGAGTCTGACATGGAAACGAGAGTCAACTCCAAGGTGACACAAGGAAACATTGTGGAGCAACAGAAATAAATCATAGCCTGATGGATCATGGTGACCAAAAATCATATATGCTTGTCAAAACCTATATCGTTTTTCCCCTAAAATTGATGGGTTTTTAATATATCTATATTTATCTCATGGAAAAAGCAAGAGAGTTCCAGAAAAACATCTATTTCTGCTTTATTGACTATGCCAAAGACTTTGACTGTGTGGATCACAATAAACTGTGGAAAATTCTGAAAGAGATGGGAATACCAGACCACCTGATCTGCCTCTTGAGAAATCTGTATGCAGGTCAGGAAGCAACAGTTAGAACTGGACATGGAACAACAGACTGGTTCCAAATAGGAAAAGGAGTTCGTCAAGGCTGTATATTGTCACCCTGTTTGTTTAACTTATATGCAGAGTACATCATGAGAAACGCTGGACTGGAAGAAACACAAGCTGGAATCAAGATTGCCGGGAGAAATATCAATAACCTCAGATATGCAGATGACACCACCCTTATTGCAGAAAGTGAAGAGGAACTCAAAAGCCTCTTGATGAAAGTGAAAGTGGAGAGTGAAAAAGTTGGCTTAAAGCTCAACATTCAGAAAACGAAGATCATAGCATCTGGTCCCACCACTTCATGGGAAATGGATGGGGAAACAGTGGAAACAGTGTCAGACTTTATTTTTCTGGGCTCCAAAATCACTGCAGATGGTGACTGTAGCCATGAAATTAAAAGGCGCTTACTCCTTGGAAGGAAAGTTATGACCAACCTAGATAGCATATTGAAAAGCAGAAACATTACTTTGCCAACAAAGGTCCGTCTAGTCAAGGCTATGGTTTTTCCTGTGGTTAGGCATGGATGTGAGAGTTGGACTGTGAAGAAGGCTGAGGGCCAAAGAATCAATGCTTTTGAACTGTGGTGTTGGAGAAGACTCTTGAGAGTTCCTTGGACTGCAAGGAGATCCAACCAGTCTATTCTGAAGGAGATCAGCCCTGGGAATTCTTTGGAAGGAATGATATTGAAGCTGAAACTCCAGTACTTTGGCCACCTCATGTGAGGAGTGGACTCATTGGAAAAGACTCTGATGCTGGGAGGGATTGGGGGCAGGAGGAGAAGGGGATGACAGAGGATGAGATGGCTGGATGGCATCACTGACTCGATGGACGTGAGTCTGAGTGAACTCCGGGAGTTGGTGATGAACAGGGAGGCCTGGTGTGCTGCGATTCATGGGGTCGCAGAGTCGGACACGACTGAGCGACTGATCTGATCTGATATTATACCTCAATAAAGATGATTAAGGGGAAAAAAAGATTGAAAATCAACTAGTCAACAGTAGACTTACTTTTTTTCCCCACTCAGAAATGAGAAGGAAAACACATACTACATTTTGGAACCTCCTACCAATTTACCTTGCATATATTTCTTATTAGAAAACTACACTTAAAAATTAGGAAAATGCAGGAATATAAGGAAATGCAAAATTTTATTTTATGTGAGTGGCTGAAAATGGATTCATGGCATGACTGTGGGCACTTTCATGATTGGGAATTTGTGTTATTTCTCAAAGAAAAGGTAAGAGCCTCTCCCCAGATCTGTCCAGGAGGGAACGTGAAGCCCACTCATGATGCCAATGATGTTTGATCTAGGTGATGGGTGTTTTTGCTTCTCAAGCTGAAGAGGAGCAGAAATGTGATTCTTAGGACAGCTTTTAATGATAACTTAGGGGTTTCCCTGGTAGCTCAGCTGGTAAAGTATCCACCTACAATGCAGGAGACCCTGGTTCAATCCCTGAGTAGGGAAGATACTCTGGAAAAGGGATGGGCTACTCACTCTAGTATTCTTGAGAGACGCTGGTTTGATTCCTGGGTTGGGAAGATCCACTGGAGAAGGGATAGACTACCCATGCCAGTATTCTTGGGATTCCCTAATGGCTCAGTAGGTAAAGAATCCACCTGCAATGCAGGAGATCTAGGTTCAAACCCTGGGTTGGGAAGATCTTCTGGAACCCCACTCCAGTGTTTTGCCTGGAGAATCCCATGGACAGAGGAGCCTGGTGGGCTACAGTACAGGGGGTCGCAAACAGTCAATCAATAGTGTATACACATGTCAACATCAGCCTCCCAATTTATCCCACCCCCTCTTTCGGTACCCATACGTTTGTTCTCTATGTCTGTGTCTCTATTTCTACTTTGTAAGTGAATATTTGTTTTGGTTATAGACAGTGTGAGTTGCAATCCCATGCTCTCCAATTGTGATGGTGTTTTTCCTGCAGAAAAGATGAATAAAGAGCTCTTAACCATCAACACTAGATTTTTACAAGATGTCACAGGAAACTCTGTTTTTGACTCAATGACAAGCCATTAGCAAATGCTAATGGCTCCTAAGCTCTAAGGCTGCCAGAATTTGAGTTTGCTTGAAACAAAACAAAAATGTGTATTTCACGGGCCCCTTAGCCTTACCACATGCCTAGGATTAAAGTGGACCTGGAAATGCTTACCCTGCAGGTCTCTGAATCTCCACCTTTATGTTGACTTACAACCTGCAACCTTCAACAATCAAAAGTATGTTTGTTTTCATATGTTTCTGCCATAGGATTGAAACAACTAAGTATTTATCCTCTCTGAAATCATACACCTGTGACTTTATGTCAGGATAAAGCAGCTAATTCAAGCAGGACAAAGGCACTGTTTCCACATCAAGGTATTAAGAAGGGAGAGTCATAGACTAATAGCAGAGCCTTGGGAGATGCAAAAATTCATTCATCGTTTGGAGAAGTCTTAATTGATGGGTCTGCCAACACTGAGACTTCTTTGAAGGTCATAAACAACAAGAAAATATTCTAGAAAGCAATAATCCACCAGCTTCCTAATGTAACACAAAAGTGTCCCGACTGAAGTGGCATGTCATCAAAAATCATTTCTAATTATTTTAAGTCATATTTAGATCAATTCATCGTAATCTTATTAGCTTTCATGTTTATGTCTGAATTAGATTACTTTCATGTTTGTTTAAGCTCTTTTGCTTTTTAAAGCATCTCTTTCAAAGACAAATTGAGCCTGGTTAAAATAGTCAATGGCTTCTAGGGTTCAACCTTTGCAGATGCCAGACCCCAGCCAGGACTTCCTGCTTCTTTCTGGAGGAGGAGCTGTCCCCGCAAGTGGCTGAGGCCCATAGGAGCCTCTCTGCCCAAGCCCAAGCCCCTTAAAGGAAGACACCTCCCGTAAAGATAAAGGGAGTGTGACTACAAGTCCCGTGACTGTAGACAAAGGGGACTTTGTCTAAAGGTCTTTTATTTGGGGAATGATAGAGTATCCCTTTCAACTTAAGCGCTCACCGTCAAATGTTCCTACTGTGCAGAAACATGCTCAGATGTTAAAGAATCTGCCTGCAATGCAGACCAGGTTCCAACCCTGGGCTGGGAAGATCCCCTGGAGAAGGGAATGGCTACCCACTCCAGTATTCTTGTCTGGAGAATTCCATGGACAAAGGAGCTTGTTGGCAGGCTACAGTCCATGGGGTGGCAAAGAGTTGGACACAACTGAGCAACTCACACTTTCACTTTTTTTTCCCACTTTCACATGCAATTAAAATTTAAACAGTGAGAATGTGGATAGTATAGCTTAACACTAGTGCTTTAAAGAATAAGGATGTTTAGGAATGTGCTATTATATCTAGCTCATTTTCTCTATTTTACATTTTTTCAAATTTATTTACAAATTAAAAATATGTCCAAGTTAGACCTGAACGTTAACTGAATTTCCATTGTAAAGGCATCCTAAAATCACACAGAGAAAAGAATGTATTCATCATCTTGTTTTCTTTTTTATTTTGAACAGAATTTCAGTTTTATTGTGAACAGAATGACTGGGTTGGCATTAGGGATTATACAACAACTGAACGATGCTAAACAAAATAAATAGAATAGTTGTCAAATCTTAATTGCAGACGTTGGCAATACACCCCAGTCTACACTGGAGGTGAGGATGGGGAAAGCGTATGAACGTGCTGTACTGTAGGAAGCTTCTTTATGTTGCCACTAAGAATGTGTGTGTGGGGCTGGGGTCGTTTTGATTTTTGTTGTTTGTGTGTCTTTGGAAATCTGATTAGAGCTGAGAATTCCCCAGGAAGATAAACAAGCACTGTCCTTTTGGGGGCCCCTTGTTCCTGCAGTTTCCTGGGTGTGGGGGTGCCCTGCCCAACCCCCCAGGGCACACTCAGGACAACAGCGCAGCTGAGGAGAGAGGGTGTCAGGGGCCAGGCAGTGGTCACCAGCAAGGCCCAGGGCCTGATGCCTTTCCTGGTCTGTCCCAGAAGCTGGAGGTGGTGGTAGCCTAGTTTCTGGGTCTACAAAGAGCTCCTAAAGCTAAAGTGGACACTGGCCTTGGCGTGGGCCCTCCTGTCTACTGGAGTTAGATCTTTCCTGAATAAAGTGCTATTTACAGTCCTGCAAGGGCCCCACCCACGGCCGAGGTGGGTGCACTCTGATGTCAGAGCCAGAGTCACGGACCGCGGGGTTCAGGCAGATCCCCTCAGCATCAGCACCTTCCCCTCCCTGTCCTGTCCTTCACCGCTTGCTCACATGGCCATTCCATGTCCACCAGTAATTGAAATGGTTTCAGTCATAACAACGGAACACTGCTTGAGTTTCCAACCAGGTGAACAAAAGGCAGAATTCAATATGATTGACACTGAGGCTGAATGTATTAGGATGGTCTTATTCCCAGCCTCACTATGGACACTTCAAGAGATTATAGCTACTTGTCCTCACAATGTGTGTTCTTGGCTTATTTTCTTTCCTTTAAATAGTACATTTTCTTTTATGATATGTAGCTCTTTGACTGGCTTCTGTTTTGAAAGGTAAGCAACATAAATCACTCGCCAACTCTTCAAGGAAAGATGTGTTCCTATCTAAAAATGCATATCCCATATTTCCAGTCTCTAAAAATAAAAAACCTTCCAAGGGAAAGTATCCTGCATAGAGCAATTTCATGTCATGTAACTATGCAGTGACATGATGCTTTGAGAATCAGACCAATTTTAGGGATGTCTTTCTCACTGAAAGTGGAGAGGATACCATCTCAATGCCAGGGTTCTTCCAGGTGGCTTCTGGAGGGACAGAGTCAGGACAGCAAAGGGAGCCACAGCCAAGCATGTCCATCTGAATCTCCATTCAGATCGCTTGTCACCTCGAGAAGGTGACGGCCATGCCCTGGGGCTCTGGGAGCAGCGGCTGCATTCTATAATTGTGCTAATCTCTTCTCCACCCGTCACTGCTACCGATTATGACTTTTTGAGGTGAGGAGACCTTGGGTTTTGCCTCAAGCTGGTCATTAAGCGTTGCTAACGATAGCTTTCCTGAGGAAATTGAAAATAACAGGATGGGATTTCGTATAAATACAATGTGTCAGAAGCTGGCCCCACCGAGCCTCATCGTTGAGACGGCATAACCTGTATTGCAGGGGAAGTTTTGCCCTATTTTCAAACAGAGTGGAAAGGACTGATGTCCAGACATCCTTCCCCCTGCCATCCTTGATCAAGGGCCCTCTGGTGAGGAAGGCGACCACGGCTGGTGCTGGTCTGGGGCCCGTGCTGCCTGATGAAGCTGTACCTTCTCTCCTTTGCTCAGGCCACGTGTCAGGATTGGAGGCCTTCTGTTTGGAATTCAGCCCCTTCCCATGGAGGCTCAGGCTCAATTAGCAAGTGGATAAGAATTAGAAAGGTGGCACTTCCCAGGTGGCACCAGTGGCAAAGAACCCACTGCCAATGCAGGGCACCTAAGAGATGCAGGTTCGATCCTTGGGTCAGGAAGATCCCCTGGAAGAGGGCACAGCAAACCCTCTAGTATTCCTGCTACAGAATCCAAGGACAGAGGAGCCTGATGGGCATAGTCCACGGGGTTGTAAAGAGTCAGACACTACTGAAGTGACTTACACAGGATGAGAAACAGAGGGGGAAAAAGAATGAGAAACAGAGATTGAGGAGAGACAGTGTTCAAAATAAATCCTCTGGGATTCTGGTTGAGCACCCCTGCTTCTGAGTAGAAGGCTACAGGTGCTTTCTTTAAGAGTTGACTTAAAAAGAATCTGCATAGGCAGGGAAAAACATTTCTCTTGAGATTCTTTTCATTCTTGCTTTAAAAATTTTGAAGAAATTTATTTTTATTTCTTTTAAAATTTTGTTGGAGTATAGTTGATTTATAATAATGTGTTAGTTTCAGGTGTACAACAAAGCGATTCAGCTGTATATATACATACATTCACCCTAAGCCTTATTTTGGGCTTCCCTGGTGGCTCAGACGGTAAAGAATCCATCTGTGATGTGGGAAACCTGGGTTTGACCCCTGGGTCAGGAAGACCCCCTGGAGGAAAGCATGGCAACCCACTCCAGTATTCTTGCCTGGAGAATCCCCGGGGACAGAGGAGCCTGATGGGCTACAGTCCATGTGGCCACAAAGAGTTGGACACGACTGAACGACTAAGCACAGGCCTCATTTTAGCTGGCACTATCTCACAAAACCTCACGTGATGCTCAAACAAGGCAGAGACGTCCAGGAGCCGGGTGACAGGCGGTTCTGGGAGGGGAGCCGGGGATCTCAGTGACAGCCCGTTTGCTTGCAAGAGTTTCCTTCATTCGAGGTCTCATCTTTCACTAGAATGCACCATGTTCTGGAGCAACACATACACACAGAGGACATTTGTGACCTTGTGCAGGTCACACAGGCTCTCTGAGTATCAGTTTCCTGATTATCAATACGTAAAACTAGGAAATTATAGATCTTTGACAAGGATCTGCTTGTAAAGTCAAATGTGTGTGTGTGTGTGTGTTAGTCACGCAGTTGTGTCCGACTCTTTGTGACCCCCGTGGATTGTAGCCCGCCAGCCTCCTCTGTCCATGAAATTCTCCAGACAAGAATATTGGAGTGGATGGCTATTCCCTTCTCCAGGGGATCTTCCCGACCCAAGGACAGAACCCAAGTCTCCCGCACTACAGGCAGATTCTTTACCATGTGAGCCACCAGGGAAAACCTGAGGTAATCGTTGTAGAAAAACCTAGCCTAGTGCTCAGCTTGTGGTAACCTACCCAGTTAGGATAAACAGGATTCATTCCATTCCAGTTTCGTTAAAGTATTTGAAATACTGAGGTGGAATTTGTTCATTCATTTAAACATTTTTAAATTTTAATAAGCGTGCTTGATCTTTTGAGGTCTAAGTTTAAACAAGCTGGTGTCATGTGACTACATGCATTTCTAAGTGTGAAGCAGCCCCGGTCACACCCTGACCCCAGTCTCCAAGGTGTGGAGAGAGTCAGCATGTCCTGGCCACCCCCTCACCCCCACGTTGAGGGCACATCTGGGTTTACCTGCCTCTGCAACAGCAGCTTCAGGTCAGGGCTGCCCTGCCCCTGGGGGAGTGCTCCCTGCTTTCCAACAGTTCCTTCTTGTTTCATTTACTTACCTATGTTTACTCTCTGCCTTTGTGATTGGGAATACTGAAAGCATTGGTGCTGCTGCTGCTGCTGCTGCTGGTCACTTCAGTCGTGTCCGACTCTGTGCGACCCCATAGAAAGCAGCCCACCAGGCTTCCCCGTCCCTGGGATTCTCCAGGCAAGAGCACTGGAGTGGGTTGCCATTTCCTTCTCCAATGCAGGATGAAAGTGAAGTTGCTCAGTCGTGTCTGACTCTTTGTGACCCCGTGGACTGCAGCCCACCAGGCTCCTCCATCCATGGGATTTTCCAGGCAAGAGCTCTGGCATGGGGTGCCATCGCCTTCTCCGAAGCATTGGTGATGCTTGTATATTTACTTTCCAAAGAGGTATTTTGTAAACTGAATCAACTGCCCAACTGTGTCATCCCAACCATGAACCACCTGAGTCCCATCTTTCTAACAGAGTTAGTTGCTACTGAGCTAATCCTCCTCTGTCTGGGCCTCAGAATAAATAAAAAAGAATAAAAAAGAGCAATTAAAAAATGGGTATATTAATGTGACATTCTACTAATAAATACACAATACTCTATTAATAGATGCATTTATATATGCTACTATGGTAATATGAACTCTCTGAAAATCATTTTTATGTTAAAAGAGATGGCAAAACATCTTTGATTATTTCTGCAAGTAATTCAGTAAGCATTTAATTTTCACTTTTTTTGCTACTTTTGAAATCTGTTTCATGTGAATTTAATATCAAAGTATTTTTAAAGTAAAAAAAAAATGAGGTTTCTATTAGAAAAGACATGAGAAATGCCAGCTAAAAGTACAATTACAAATTCATTTTTAATTTGGAGGGGCAATATCTTCATTCTGTCTCAGGGCTGAAGCTTTGTGTCTTCCCAAAATTCATACATTTAAACTTAACCTCCCCGTGATGGTGTTTGGAAGTGGGGCCATTAGGAGGGGATCAGTACCATGAGGATGGAGCCGTCATGATGGTGTTGGTGCCCCAGAGACCCCAGAGCGCTCCCTTGCCCCTTGGACCCTGTGAGGACATGGCGAGAAGACAGCCGTCCATGAACCAGAAGTGGCTTTCTCACCAGACACCTAACCTGCCAGCTCCTGGACCTTGGACTTTTCATTTCCAAAAGTGTGAGAAATAAAAGTTCTGCTGTTTGTAAGCCAACATGTCTAGGGGATTCTGTTACAGCGGCTTAAATGGACTTGGCTGGTCCGTAAATCAAGCTCAACGGTCAAAATGGAAACTTGGTCAAAAGCTCTGCGTCACCCACTCGGACCAGATGGATGGCCACGCCCTGCCGCAGGGCCTCCATCCTGACACCCACGTGAGCACACACGGGAGGGCCCCGGCCAGGGCAAGGACGCAGCGGAGGGAGGCACCGGAGGCTGGCGAGAACCGGGGCTTGTTTGACAACAGGCCTTTCCTCCTGTGTCTCTGGCTCCTCCCCTTCCCTTCCCGGGTCTTTTCCATCCAGCCCGTCTGACTTTGACTCATCTGAGTCTGCCCTGTCCACCTCCCTTCCTAGCTCCAGCTAAGGGCAGAGTGTTCATGGACAAGGTTAGTTACTGGAACAACATGGGAGCCCTGTTGCAGCCAGTCCAGGCCAGCTTCTTAGAAAGCCCACAGGTTCTCCCAAACAAATGGTGACAAGAACCCCGCTGTGGGCAAGTGCCTGTGGTTCACAGGGGAACTTCATCTCCTTTTCTGTGATCCTTGTATGTAAACAACAAATGAACAAGAAAATAGTTTTTAAAAGCATTATTATTTTCTCATCGCAACAATATATTGATTTTGTGCTTTCTCTTCCAGCCTGTGCCCACACATATGCAGATACACTGCGAAAGTGTAATCAGAGTACATACATTTCTGCATTCTGCATTTTTTTTACTTAACAGGAGCATTGTTCTCTAGGGCTATGTAATTTTGTACACATATTTTTAAATGACTGTAATATTTCTTCCAATGAATGTATTGGAATTCATCCTTTTCTCTACTCATAGACATTTAAATAGCTTTTCTTCAAATACTTAAGAAGCTTGCTTTATATGGTCCTTTTGGGTCTAGACTATGAAAAACTAAGTACACACCTTTAAAACTGATTTGGAATGCAGCGATTTACAGTTTCTGTTATTTGTTTTAGTGAAAATAGGGCAGGGCACACATTCATACCTGTGGGGATGACACATGTGTTGGTATGTGGTAGACCTCTTCCTGAGCACACGTCCCTCAGAGTGAGGTTTCTAAAGTTAAAGGGTCCAGCCCTCCTTTTGTCTTCTCACACGCTGTTTCAGGGTCTACAAGTCTTCCGCATCAATATTCAGGGACAGTGGGGTGCACAATGAGTGGTCTTTCTGTGCTTTTAAAATACTCCTTTCTTAGGAAAATATGAAGTTAATTATTGCACATGTAAAACATAGCTTAAATAATAACAGTTTCTTTGACATCGTGCCATACCATATCCATCCTACATTCTATGAGTAAGAAATAGCATCTCAGAGACATCAGTGAGAGTCTCAAATTCCTGTAGCTTCTTGGCGATCGAACAGAATTATCCCAAGTCCCTGTTGGCGATGGTACGGAACTCACACTGCAGTCTCCTGAATTCCAGGGGACACATTCTGAAGGGTCCATGTGTGCCTGAAACAGCTCCTGCTGCTGGAATGGAACCAGACCAGCTGCTTTCCCAAAGATCCAGTCATTCACTGATAATACATTGTTCTACTAGAGCAAAGCACTTCATTTTTTTCTCTTATCAAAGAGAATCCATTCACAGTTATTCACGTAGCAAACATTTAGCACCTGCAAGGTGCTGGGTGTAGCTCTGGGAACAAAAGATGCAGAGCCAATTCAACCATCCAAGGCTCTGTTGTCAGGAGCTTCATCAAGGGAGGAGACAGGATGATAAGCAAGCGTACGGTTGAAAGGAAGAAAGAGGAAAAGAAAGAAGAGAAGGAAGGAAAGAAGGAGAGAGGGAGGGAAAAAAAGGGAGAAATAAAAGAAGAAAGGAGGGAAGGAAAGAAGCAAGAAACATAAAGGAAGGAGGGAAGGAAGGAAAGAGGAAGGAAGGAACTAGCAAAGCCAAAGCCATGCCAGGCAGTTACTCGATTCTGAAAAAGATTGCTGGTTTGCAAACATGTCCAGAAAAGACTCCTCAGTGAGGTGCATGTAAGCAGATTTCGGACTGGAGTGAACAGCACCCCTGCCTAAGAACAGTGGGAGTGGAACCTCGGCCAGGAAGGAGAACAGTAGAGATGGAAGAGATGGGTCGGAGGTCAGGTGCATAGAGGAGGGGTGCTGAGGTCAAAGAATCCAACCAGAAGGTAGGGTGATGCAGGGCCATTGGGGCTATGGGAAGGACTGTCTTTTTTTTTTCCCTAAAGAGGTAGGAAACCTTTGGAGAATTTTCAGCCACAAGCAGCAGCATCTGAACTGTGGTACACATGTGTGCACACTAGCATGTTCATTATGACCCAGGAAGGCAGGGAGAGCTTGCCTGGAAGGCTACTTCCTTTCCTGCTCAAGCTCATACACTCTTGTCTCTGCCTTTCTTCCCTTGAAACAGAATCCCATAGGATTCTAGAATCCAGCCATAGAATCCAGTCTATAGACGGTTTGGGTTTGTTCAAATAATGATACAATGGTGGAAACAGTTGCAGAAAATATTTTGACTTTTCTTTAGAGCCAAACACATCACAGTAGTGTGTCTGAGTAGATGATTGAACATCTGTGGAATTACAATGGAGCATCCGAACTGGCTTTCTCCCAGGGGAGCAAAAAGCACAGAGGACCTACAAGAGGGAAAACTACATACTCATGGCTGACCCAGAGGAGGAGCAGAAAAATGAAGTGATCAGCATAGTCTTTCTGAAAACCTGGATCAGGTATGGTCGGTTGGTAGAACCTAAAGAAGATTTGATCTCAAAATTGCCTTTCATGTACCTTCTCTGTTGCCCACTGGTATCACAGGTATGGTTAGAGGGGACAAAGAGTTTCAGGCTGGTTATTAATGATGTTAAATGGGACTGAGTAGCAAGAGAACAAAATGTGCAGATGACACACGATGATTAGGTTGGTGGAGACCAGGGAGAAGGGCTGAGCACCTTAGATGGACTGAACAAAACTCAGTAACTGTGCAACATGATGGTGGATGGAATCACCACAGATAAGGGGAGACTTACTGGAAAGAACAACTTAAACACCTTCTCTATCCTGAAGGGCTCTGAATTAGCTGTAGCCTCCTGAGAATAAGATCTGAAAACGCTTCTGGCTCATGGAAACATCTGCTTGTGTAGAGCACCAGTCAGAAAGAATGAATGCCATGTCAGGCTGTGTGAAGAGGGTATAAAAAATGCATCAACGATATTAAGTCATCAAAGCAAAGACTTTTCTATAATCTTTTGTAATGCCCAAGAAAAGAAAACATTAAAAAGGTGATGAAACTGATGTTGTTGTTCAGTGGCTAAGTCGTGTCTGACTCTTTGCGACCCCATGGACTGCAGCATGCCAGGCTCCCCTGTCCTTCACCATCTCCTGGAGTTTGCTCAGATTCATGTCCATGAGGGTCACTGGGCTCTGCACATGCTGGATGGCCATGCAGAGGATAGAGGAATAAGCAAAAGAGTTTTCTCCTTTCACTTCCTACAAATGGATAATATGATGCAGGGCACGCAGAATGCTGACAGCCAGCTTGAGTCATCCTCATCCAGGAAATAAATGCAGGGAACCGCACATGCCCATGAAATCCCAGGTAAGAGATACTTCAGACCAAAGACTGTGAGGATTTCCTTCTAAGGAAACTGGCTTAGTTTCTGCAGGTGGTGAGCTGCCCAAGTGGGAACCAAGTATCCAGGAAGGAGTCTCAAGGGTTTTCCACCAACACCGCTGGCCTGAGCCTCATGCAAAAGCTGTGGACAATTTCATTGCATGTTCATGTTCCCTCTGTAAGCTGAACTGCCCCATCCTGAATGTATCTCCACCATATCTGCTTGACGTACTTCATTCCATAGCCACTCCAACAAGGTTAACTCTAACTAGAAATATTGAAAAGTTAGTGTGCTCATAGCATTGGTTTCCATGTTTGTTGAGAAGACCCCAAGGATTTTATACATGCATGAATGGCTGTTCTGATTCTTCCTTTATGACACCATCTCAGTTTTTATTCAGTCATATGAACCCTCCAAGGAGGACTGGCAAAGGAGCTATCAACAAAGCACTTCCATCTCAAACTTACTATAAATAAACTCTCTCGTTTGAAACAAATTAGAAGTGCTGTAAAAGGTGATTTGTTGACTGCTCTTTACTGAAATAAAGCTGCACTGAATTCTACACTGTGTCTCAATTTGGAAGAAGCAGCCTCAGTCAGACAATGCATATAAAGCTGGGCCCCATCCCATCCAGGCAGCCTGAGCAGCACCGTGCTGGATGACCATGCTGTCCAGTTAGGTTCAGTTCTGTTCAGTTCAGTTGCTCAGTCGTGTCCGACTCTTTGCGACCCCATGGACTGCAGCATGCCAGGCTTCCTGTCCATCACCAACTCCCGGAGTTTACTCAAACTCATGTCCATTGAGTCGGTGACACCATTCAACCATCTCATCCTCTGTCATCCCCTTCTCCTGCCTGCAATCTTTCCCAGCATCAGGGTCTTTTCCAATGAGTTAGCTCTTCGCATCAGGTGGCCAAAGTATTGGAGCTTCAGATTCAGTATTAGTCCTTTCAATCAGAGGGTCCCCGTTCCAGCCTTGAATCCCAGTTAAACTTGATCTCCAGATCCCACCCTTCATCTTCTTTATCCTCCTTCAGGTCTGATCATTTGTATTAGCTGCAGATGCAGAGGAACCTGGTGGGCTGCAGACCATAGGGTCACAAAGAGTTGGACACGACTGAAGTGACTTAGCGTGCACACGTGCTGATGCTTTGTCATTTACTCCTGCTGTGGATTGCACTGCGGCCCCCATGCTCCTCCCTCCCTTTGTCCAGGGCACTGTGTAGCGTCCTCTGACCATGGACCCTGGTTCAGCCAGCCATTCCTGAACCTAACTTGGGCTCCAAAATCACTTCAGATAATGACTGCAGCTATGAAATTAAAAGATGCTTGCTCCTTGGAAGGAGTGACTTTGGAGTCCAAGAAAAGAAAATCTGTCACTACATCTACTTCTTCCCCTCTAAAGATTTGCCATATAGTGATGGGAGTGAATGCCTTGATCTTAGTTTTTCGATTGGTGAGTTTTAAGCCAGACTTTTATGGGGCATCATGGAATAGATGTACCCGAGCGTGCCTACTAATTCAGTGAGACCAAGACACAGGCAGAGTAGACAGAGCATCCAGGTCCAGCTGGGATTAGTGGGTCCCATCTAGATACACATCTGTAGGTGAACCCAGCCAAGACCAGCCAAGACCAGCCAACTCCCAGGATTATCTCTTGAGCCTGAGCACAGATACGACCAGAAAAACTACCCACTGAGACCAGCATGCATCCCTGATCCCTTGTACTATAAAACATATAGCTATGTGTTTTGTTTTTGTTTTTGTTTTTAATTACAGAACCTTGGAGAAGGTTTGTTACATAGCCAGAGCTGACTAGTGTGCTTATGTATTTTTTGTCTTTTTCTCTCTTTAGAGGAAGAGAAAGTAGAATTTCTTTTCTGCTTTCTTCACTTCTTTCCCCCACTAACACCTAGAGAAATGCCTGGCCCTTAGTAAGGACTCAGAAAATATTTTTTGAACAACAGCATCAATCAATCACAAAATTAGATTTGGCCATCAGATGGCTCAGAGCTTACACTTCATTGTGTTCACTGCTTGGAGCAGGAGTTGGAAGACTTTTTCAGTGAAAGCCAGATAATATACATCCTAGGCTTTACAGCCTTAGATTTCTTTTTCTTATTTGTCTACAATCTTTAAAGATGTAAAAAGCATTCTTCATTCTAGAGGTGTAGGAAAACAGGTGCCCTTCACAGTCCCTGCCTACAGAACATTCCTTCTTGTGGATATCGTGGCGCCACAGATCAGGTCGCTCTGATGCACCCGATCTGTGATGGGAGCCCTCTCTCTTGGAACTCATCATCAGATTATTAAATTAAATTCATAGACAAGCAAGGGAGTGACTTCTCCACTTCTACGGAAATTCCTTTCCAGCTGCACCCCAGGGGGAGGGATATTCTTGAGCAGCTTTGTTACTTTAGCTCATGGTCGTGAACCACGGGAAACTCTTATATTTCCATCTCTACAAGACCAGTCTTTTTGGCCCTTTGCAAAACCAAGAGAACCTGGTTATGAAAATTAAGAGTCCTTTTGCACTTATTTTACAATTCTCATTGTTGTTAATGGTGGCTATAGGGTTTTGTGGTATTTTTTGCTCATTTATTTGTTTTTGTTTTTGTTTTTTTTTTTGGCTTTGCCTTTCATCCTTTTCAGAAGAGGAGAGATGTATGCTAGTAGGCTTTTAAAACATGGTATTTCCAAATTAAGATGTTAATCAAACTGTTTATACACTTCCCAGTTTTAAAAATGAATTCCAGAATGTTATTCTACCACAAGGAACTAGTCAGTGAAAAATAGCAACTTATATTTATTTTTTCCCTCAATTGTCTATTTATGTTAAATTCCACCTGTTATAGACAGAGAGAGACTCACAGATGGACACATTGCTCTTACAAACCCCACAAATTCAGTGTAAGAAGGGTTTATAGTTGTATTATGGGGATTTATCCTTTGCACATGTAGAGCATCCCTGTGACAAGGACAATTCTCTCTCTATTATTCATAAAGGCAGCACTTGCTACCCTGTATAGTCACCATTTACCTAAATGTTCTTCCCACTGGACTAAAACTACAGGATGTCAGGTCTTCCCTAAAACCTAGAATCATCCTTGATATAGCATTAGATACTCAATAGAAATCTGTTCAATTAATTTAATATCAAAAAGTGAATTTTCCTAAAAAAATTGTTATATCAGAAGATTTGATGTTTTCATTATTTTCTAATTTTCTTAGGTGAGTAGGAGCTAGACCAAGATTTGTTTAAATTATTGATTATTGGAGTATAGCTGCTTTACAGTGTTGTGCTAGTTTCTGCTGTGCCACAAGGTGAATCCGCTGTACATGTAAACCCTGTGCTGTAGAGTAAGTCAGTCCTTGTTAGTTACCAAGCTTTCATATCGATAGATGGGAGGAAGCGGCTGCTCCCCTGGAGCCAGACATTCCCTCTGCTCTGTCTCCTTCCGTCCCACACCTGGCATGTTCTCTGCTCCTGGTCCATCCTCAGCCCTGCCCACCCCACCCTGGCTCACTGGGTCCAGTTCCCTCTGGCCTCCTTTGCCTCTGGCTTCTGGGATCTGGCTGAACACTGCAGGGAAGGAGGAGGCCGCAAGCCAGAGTGCTTCTTCCCTCTCTGTTTGCATTAGGAAGTGTTTTCCAACCCTGGTGTCATCCTCGCTGGTCTCGATGCCTCTGGGCAGCCCCGTCACAGCCAGAGCTCTGTCGTCAGCCTTCGGTGTGTAGTACACCCTCACCCATCTGTCCCCCAGCCCAGGGGTAGGAAAGCACCCTGCCACAGCTAATCTCTGGATTAGCTCAGAATCTCTTATTTGGCTTCTCTGTTTTTTTCATCACCTGGAAACAAATTCCCTGCTTTAATTTCCCTCTTCCCTAAAATGGTTTCACATTCCGGTTGGACACTGACTAATATAAATCAGTCACCTGACTGCTGCTAAGTTGCTTCAGTCACATCCAACTTTTTGTAACGCTCTGTAGTGCAGCTCATCAGGATCCTCTGTCCAAGGGATTCTCCAGACAAGAGTAGTGGAGTGGCTTGTCATGCCTTCCTCCAGGGATCTTCCTGGCTCAGGGATGGAACTGCTGTCTCTTTGCATCTCTCGTATCAGCAGGTGGGGTCTTTACCACCAGTTAGTCTTTATTTGAACCAGAGGAAGCTAAATTATATCTACAGCTCCGTGTCTGCTGAGTTGTAGAGTCAGTGCTTTGACTCAGGGTTGTCTCTGGGATTGATTTTCTACCAGGGTTGATTGGCAGAGAGCTACAACTGCCCCTGATAATCTGGGTCTATACTGGGTTTTGCTAGTGTCAGTTTTGAATTATATTGTAAGGAACTTACAATTTAGCTGCCAACATGTGACCATGCTCTGGTGCCTGGAGCTGTAGACGGGAGACTGGGTGTTGTACCCTTGTTTCTTGGGGTCTGGCAGTGATGGTTCTAAGCCAGTGTTGGATGGTTCAGTGGACTGACATTGACCTTCAAGAGGCAAACCACACCCAGTGACAAGGACTGTAATAAATATCAGTGACTAATGTCACATCAAGCTGAGCAGGACAGGACCTGGAAAGACAACAGTATGAAAGAAACATCTCTGGAAAGCACTTGGAGTGTGCAATACCTAATCAGAATCATCGTGAAGAGTAGGTGTTTCCAGCTACCCATAATAATAGCAATATTTTCCATCATACTGAAGTCCATAACCATGCTATCAATTTTTTTGAGAATTTCAAATTGAGTTATTATCTTAAAAAAAAATTCCTCATATACCTTGCACCTGGCAACTCCTTCAGAATATTTACTGTTTTGTCGGAACAAGAGAGCTAGTGCCGAAGGTCTCAGCATTTCACCTCTAAGGCCTCTGGGCCGTGTCGGAGTAAAAGCAATCAATATTGGTTAATAAGCCAGATCAGTGTTATTAGTATTCTTTACAGCCTTGGCATACTTCATTTTATGTACAGATTGCCTATGAAAACTTGGGCTTATATCTTGTCTAGACAATGCCTTACATGGCCATTCAAATTAATAATGTGCCAGAATTATCTTATGCTTAATGCAGCTGGCTCTATATTGACTCTGGAAATTAAATTTACTCCACAATGGTATTGACAGCTGGGTCTCTGACATACTTAATGGATCTGAATGAAGATGGGGCTGTATCTTGTGCCTTCAAGCAAAATGTTGATAACTCATCAGTTTCATAAAAAGTGAGAAAGTGCTTTATCTACGAACACTCCATCCCTAGATAGATGGCGTCAACGGAGGAGGTGGCAGCAGTCGGTTCACCTCAAGGCTGCAGAAGAGAACAAAGGAGCCAATCCCAGGAAGTCTGTAAAACAGGGGCTTGCTGGGTCATCATGTGTACAGTCCAGGCACCAGTGTTCACAGGAGTCGTTTCAGTCCCAAGGAGAAAAACAGTGTCCCGCAAATTTGATTTGAACATAATGAGAATTCTCATAAATGTGTATGTCCTAAGTGAGGCCTGGAAAGGTGGCTGTCCATGTTTTAACTGGTTGATTTCAGGCATGGCGGGTGTTTGTGGTGTGCTCTGCCCTGTATCATTTCTCCGACTTGAGGGCATTACCTCTTAAGGGAAAATAGTGTACACCGTGAAGGAGATCCTTAGGTGTAGACAGGTTTGATTTAATGAAACCTACTTGCTAACTAACCTTAGTACCTTTCCTTGGCCTCACCTCCAGAGGTCCCCAGTGTAAAAATGAATAAAAGGGAAGGACATACAACTTGTGTAATTCCTAGAGCCTTGTTGTGTTATATAGTTAATTAAAAAAAAAAATAGCTCTTCCTATTTTGCACACTTGTTTTTGTTCAGTGGCTAAGTCGTGTCCAGCTCTTTGTGACCCCGTGGACTGTAGCACACCAAGCTTCCCTGTCCTTTACTATCTCCCGGAGTTGGTTCAAATTCATATGCACTGAATTGATGATGCTATCTAACCATCTCATTCTCTGCTGCCCTCTTCTCCTTTTGCCTTCAAACTTTCCTAGCATCAGGGTCTTTTCCAATTTCACTTTCACTTTCATGGCCGTTTAGTTGCTAAGTCGTGTCTGACTCTCACAACCCCATGGACTGTAGCCCGCCAGGCTCCTCTGTCCTTGGGATTTTCCAGGCAAGAATACTGGAGAGGGTTTCCATTTCCTTCTCCAGGGGATCTTCCTGACCTGGGGATTGAAGCCGAGTCTCCTGTACTGCAGGCAGATTCTTTACTGACTGAGCTACCAGGGGATCCCATTTTATGCATAGTAATGTACATATTTCAATGCTACTTTCTCAATTTGTCCCACCCTGGCCTTCCCACCCTGTGTCAAAATTCTGTTCTCTATGTCATAGATAGCAAATGGGAACTTTCTGTATAGCTGCTGCTGCTGCTGCTAAGTCGTTTCAGTCGTGTCCGACTCTGTGCGACCCCATAGACGGCAGCCCACCAGGCTTCCCCGTCCCTGGCATTCTCCAGGCAAGAACACTGGAGTGGGTTGCCATTTCCTTCTCCAATGCATGAAAGTGAAAAGTGAAAGTGAAGTTGCTCAGTCGTGTCCGACTCCTAGCAACCCCATGGACTGTAGCCTACCAGGCTCCTCCGTCCATGGGATTTTCCAGGCAAGAGTACTGGAGTGGGGTGCCATTGCACAGGGAGCTAAATGCGGTGCTCTGTGACAACCTAGAGGAGTGGAATGGAGTCTGGGGTAGGATGTGAGATTCAAGAGGGAGGGGACATATGTATACTTATGACTGATTCATGCTGTTGTATGGCAGAAGCCAACACAATATTGTAAAGCAACCATCCTCCAATTAAAAATAAATTTTAAAAGTAGCTCTTCCTATATTATGTCTAAAATAGTGTACTTCTGAGTAGTTTTAGGACAAGAATTGGTTTGTGTGTGAGGGCCAGGATTCTGCATGACAGCTGATTTATGGGTGAAAGTAGCTTGCCCTTGTAGCTCCCTTTCCCAAATCCAACCCCAAAAATATTTTATTGTGACATGACCATCTATGGCTAAAGCCTTCCTTCTTGTTCAATTGCAAAGGATCCTGAAATGAGCGCCGCCAAGCATCACTCTTTGGGGTGAGGCTTCATCAGTTTCTTTCCCATAGGATGTGGCGTTGCAGCTGCATCCTGTAGGAACAGGCTCTGAAAGCAGAGTTTGCTGGGGTGAGGGGGTGAAGGCAGGGCAGAGGGGAATCAGCGCTGCCCAGGAGGGCAGACGTGGGTGCCAACCAGCCATAAGGCCCATCAGAGGAGGGCCCAGAGTCAGGGTTTGTCTCTAACTGCCTGCGGATGGTGTGGTAACTGTGTGTGTTCCAGGACAAATGAGGAAGCCTGCTTCCCAAACAGAGCATAACTAAGAGGGAAGAAGAAAGCCTGAGAGGAGCTGAGCATGACGGAAGTGCTCCCTACCGTGCCACAGTCAGGGTCACCAGAGGGTCCCCTGCCCGTGTTCGGATGTGTGCGTCCTCAGGCCACGTCTGTCTCTGTGAGGGCACAGGGTGTGGTTGATGCTCTTTTCGGGAGTGAGGCTGCACAGCACAGGGGGGCTGAGCGTCTGTGCCCTGTGGCATCGTGACATTCTGGAAACGGAGAAGCATCTTCTCTGTGATCTCATTTGACCCTTTTGACATGGTAGGCAAGTGGCAGATGATGTCCACTTTTGTAAAGTGGTGTCCGCGTTTGTAAGTTTCCATAACAAAGCACTGCAGCTGGAGGGCTTAGAACAGCAGAGGTGTATCCCCTCACAGCTCTAGAGGACAGAAGGCTGAGGTCAAGGTACCAGCAGGGCTGTGCTTTCTTTGGGGCACCCTGTGTGGCCTTTTCCCACCTGTGATGATGGAGGGGACCCTGGCGGTCCTTGGCTTGTGGCAGGGTAACCACAGCGCTGCCTGCGTTGTCACATGGCCTTGCTCCTGTGCATCTGGGTCCACTTTTCTCTCTTCTTATCAGACCCCAGGCACTAGACCAGGGTCCACTCCGATCCAGTAGGACCCATCTTAACTTGAAGATATCTGCAGAGGCCTGATTTCCCAGGAAGGTCACACACACACACACACACACACACACACACACGTTCTAGGATTGAGACTTCAGAGTATTTCTCTGGAGGAAAAATGGCAACCCACTCCTGGGTGTGTTCTTGCCTAGGAAGTCCCATGGACAGAGGAGCCTGGTGGGCTACAGTCTGTGGGGTCACAAAGAGTCAGACATGACTCAGTGACTAAGCCACAGCAATATTTCTCTGGGGAAAACAATTCAGCCTTTCCTGTGGTACTCTATGAGGCTAAGAGACATCAGAAAAGACCCATTCACTTTTCTAACATAAGCAGTTAGCACTACGTTTAATCCTCTCAAGATGGCTTTAGGTGTACCTCACAGATGCCGGTTGGTGTATCTTCATCATTTTCTTGAGACTTCCTGTTGATTCATGAATTATTAGAGTGTGTTGTTTCAAAATGAAGACTTCTCAAAAGGAGGTAATAGAAGAGGAATTACATTAATGGCTCATCTAATTAATTGCCTGATACATTTTACATATCAGGCAGGTTGCAGCCAGTTTGTTAGCAATGCAAAGCCTGACAGCGTTTGTGAAAACCAGTCCAGGGGGCCAAGAGTAAAGCTTCCTTGTCAAAAAGGGGGCAGGCGGGTTAGAAGCACAGAGATATCCCTGCTGAAAGCCTGGGGGAAAACCCAAGGATCTGAGATTTCAAGTTCTCTTCTGGCTGTAAACATTCAGGAACAACAACTTCCTATATGGCTTATTTGTATAATATTTTCATGGCCTGTGGTCACTTTATACTGGTCAGTCACCATGCCTACAGAACAGACCCTTTGAAATATGATTTAGTTAAAGAGTTCCTTCCCCATTCTCTCATTCTCTTATATTTGATAGGTGTTTTGCATTTCTTGCCAGTGTAAATCATTCATTCAGCAATGGAAGTCTCTATATTGTTCTTGGGGTGGGTAAATCAGGGAACACTCTAGTAAGTTAAGAAATAAAACAGTAACATAACTCCACTTACAACATTCAGTCAGTCTCCTGGACATCAAGAAAAGAAAACATCCTGGACAATAATGTTTTATTTTGACACAATGAGAACGCTTTCAGGGCCAAATCAAGCAATGATCTGACATTGCCAGTTTTTTGTTTTTTAAATCCCCACCCAGGGAAAAATTAGAAATAGAACACTTTTGTAAAATAGAATCATCCATTGTTCCACCGCTGTCTTTCTTCTGACAAGATTTTACTAATCATTCAAAGTAGAAGATAGATTTCTCTTACATACATTTTTTAACACTATTTTTATTGGAAGACCTTCCAGAAATAAGATTCCTCACAGGTAATGTTGGTGCTATTAATAGACAATTAAGAATATCATGGGATCCTTGTCTTGAATCATTCTTGCACCTTCCTTTTTGCAATTAGATACTTTGAGCATGTGAAAGTGAAGTCACTCAGTCGTGTCTGACTCTCTGCAACCCCATGGACTGTAGCCTTCAAGGTTCCTCTACCCATAGGATTATCAACCCTGAATATTCATTGGAAGGACTGATGCTGAGGGTGAAGCTCCAATACTTTGGCCACCTGATTTGAAGAGCTGACTCACAGGAAAAAGACCCTGATGCTGGGATAGATTGAAGGCAAAAGGTGGATGAAGCAGCAGAGAATGAATTGGTTAGGTAACATCACTGACTCAACGGACCTGAGTTTGAGCAAATTCTGGGAGATAGTTTGGGGCATAAGAGCCTGGTGTGCTGCAGTCCATGGGGCTGCAAAGAACTGTGGCTCAGCTGGTAAAGAATCTGCCTGTGATGCAAGAGACCTGGGTTTGAGCCTTGGATTGGGAAGATCCTCTGGAGAAGGGAAAGACGACCCATTCCAGTATTCTGGCCAGAATTCCATGGACTGTTGTCCATGGGGTCGCAAAGAGTCGGATACAACTGAGTGACTTTCACTTTCACTTCAATTAGTGAATGAACAACAGCAACAACAACCCTACCCTTCAGATAGTTTTATTTCTGCGGTCCCAGATTGGTTTTTATATTATATATATACATATACGACTTCCCTGGTGGCTCAGACGGTAAAGTCTGTCTACAATGCGGGAGACCTGGGTTCCATCCCTGGGTTGGGAAGATCCCCTGGAGAAGGAAATGGCAATCCACTCCAGGATTAATGCCTGGAAAATTCCATGGACAGAGGAGCCTGGTAGGCTACAGCCCATGGGGTCGCAAAGAGTCGGACATGACTGAGCGACTAATTTGTGCATTGGTTCTAGAGAAGTTTAAATGAGAAAGTGGATGATTTGCTGACTTAGCAGCAACTGTTTATTTTATTGGGAAATAACCATGATTTGCCTTCCATAAATGGCAACTATC
This sequence comes from Bubalus bubalis, assembly GCF_019923935.1. Lineage (NCBI taxonomy): Eukaryota > Metazoa > Chordata > Mammalia > Artiodactyla > Bovidae > Bubalus > Bubalus bubalis. The sequence continues at coordinate 68,533,417 of NC_059175.1, read as the reverse complement.
TAATCCAGAATTGTAGTGTGTAGCAAGTTATGATAGAAATATTTTCCTTATGTGAAACTCATGCTTCAATACTTTAAATTGTTTTTTTTATCTGGTCCATTATCTTCACACAGGAATGGCATATGCCATCCTTATATGCTACATATAGTCAAAGCTATGGTTTTCCAGTAGTCATGTGGTTGTCATATGTATAGATGTGAAAGTTGGACCATAAAGAAGGCTGAGCACCAAAGAACTGATGTTTCAAATTGTGGTGCTAAAGAAGATTCTTGAGAGTCCCTTGGACAGCAAGGAAATCAAACCAGTCAATCCTAAAGCAAATCAACCCTGAATATTCATTGGAAGGACTGATGCTCAAGCTGAAGCTTCAGTACTTTGGCTACTTGATGTGAAGAACTGACTCACTGGAAAAGACCCTGAATCTGGGAAAGATTGAAGGCAGGGGGAGAAGGGGACAGCAGAGGACAAAATGGTTGGATGGTGACTCAGTGGACATGAATTTGAACAAGCTCCAGGAGATAGTGAAGGACAGGGAAGCCTGGTGCGCTGCAGTCCATGGATTTTCAAAGAATCGGACACAACTGAGTTACTGAGCAACATCGACATGCTGCATCAGCTACTTTAACATGGCTTCCTGGTGAAATGTATTCAGACCAGACTGAATAATATCGTGAAGAAAACATGGACTAGGATGTCAGAAAAACTCAATTCTAACCCTGCATACGATTTCTCCCAATTAATTTCCTTGGGCAAGTCCCAACATCTCTGGGATTCAAAGCTCTCATCTGCAAAACAATGGCAGTGCATGGGATATTCCTTGTAAGAAAGAGATGGGACCACACGTTGAAAACTGTTCAGACATTGTTAAAGGGCCAGAAACACAAAAGGCATGTTGTCACTAATTGGCTTGGTGTGTATGCATGGTTTTAACAAGGAAAGCTCAGAAGGACCGACTTTTGCCCTGCACATGGGAACGAAGGGAAAGGGTGTAAAATCTGGCTGGAGGAGATGGGAACTCACTGACAGCTCCCTTCAAACTCTGCTCAGGGGCGGATCAAAGTTTTCTTCTGTTGGAAACTGTGAGCATTCTCCCCTTCATCTTCAGGGGCTTTCCTGTTCCAATAGCAAGCCCTGCCCACATGAAGGCGATGCCCGCTCTGAGGTATGTTAGCATGTCTGTGCCGTTATGTCATTTCCATTGAACATATGTCGGCGGTATGTACCCAGGGGTTAGTCTTAGTACAAGAGGGTTACACATCAATGGTTCTGGAAAACACAGAAGTGAAAAGGGTGTTCAAAGGGCATGCCTCAGTGACTGTGCATTCCCAGAGCTCGTCTATAAAAAGATTTTCCACACTTGGTCTTAATTTTCTGTTGATTTCTAAGCTCTAGCAAACCACAAACAGCTCTGTGGGCTTCTCCACCAAGCTGGTTCCACAGATGTAGCTGCAGAAGTCCCAAGCCGGAATTACATGCAACAAAGGAAGAAACCAAGAGGAATGGTGGTGCGAAGTCCAGAGCCTTACACATCAGCCTGATAAGCCGTTGTGGAATGTCAGGGCCCTGTTAGTGGTAAGAATGAGCTACAGATAGCACAGGCTCCAGAACACACATCACAGGAGAGCTTTTGTTCTTTTGCCTCTTGCTTTTTTTGTTGTTGTTGTTCTTAATACATTTCTTTGCGAAGATTTCTTAGATAGCCAAGGAAAAGAAAAATAATCAATTTTTCAACAGGGCACTGTAAGTACTAAAGTACTTGCTCCTTTACTAAATGTTTAAGGCAATGCATTTCTGTATACATTTTGGACTATCGATTGTCTGGTAGATTTGTTGTATATCCCATCTGAAAAGCATGATGGTTCTCCTCCTGGTCCCAGGAACTTCCCCGTGCTCAGGCCAAACTTCTGCTCTTCCAAGGTTTGAAATGTAACCCTGAGCTGGTTTCTGCTTCACTTCAGGTAATGGTCAGGGAAAAAGGTCCTAAAGTCATTTGCAAGACATGCGAGACTTTCCCAAAGAGGCCCTTTCCAATGAGTTAAGTGTTACAGTGTTCTGTAGCTGTCTATAATTCAGTGCTGACTGTCTTGGGCAGGACCCAGCCATCTACAGAATTAGCTGAGCAGCCCTGAGTGACCTCTGGATGCCTGGGGGCAATTTGGCCTTAAAGAAAGCACTCTCACATCAAGTAAGTCAATAATACTTTCATAAACATTATGCAGATAATCAATGAGAAAATAATCCGATCCACCTGTGAGCACAGAGGGGAGACTCACTAACAGTGCAAAAAGCCTATGGCTGGCACTGTCTCCTGTTTGGTCAACTCTGAGTTTCAGTTATGATGTCAGGTTTTCCTCGTGCGATGCTCCATTTCTCAATATCGCATTGAACGCTTCTCGTTCTCAGAGACACCGAGCAGACTCAGCTCGCTGCTCCCTTCACACCCAAACACATCATGAAGACTGATTACTATTTTGCAAGATAGAAGCTAAGTTGCCCTTCAGTTTGTATCTTCTCCTTCCTTCCTTTCTTTTTCCTTTATTTCCCAGGAATCATCTGCAGGGATCCCAGATAAGAACCAGAGTGAGTTTTTTATGCTGAGCTGCAGCTAGAGAAGACAGTGATTTTATAGCAAATACAGGTTCAATATCAACTCTACTTAATCAGTCCATCTTATAAACTAAAACCTTCCCAACTGAAGAAGGTTTTCGCTTTATTATTTTTTAGTAAGTAATTTACTAACTTCTTTACTATTTTGCTTTATTATACTGGAAAAGAATTTCCATGCCTTTTGCCAAGAAAGTGACAAAGGTAAAGACTGTATTTGGAAAAGACAGAGATGTTTTTTGCACATCATGAGTTTCCATGGAGCAAAGATTTGTATTTCTGGGAAAATATGCAACCATCACATTCACAGATTCTAAGATTGTTCCCCTTGTATAGGCAAATGTTTAAGTGATTTTGGGTTTAAAATTAAAATAAAAAATAGAGCAATAGAGAGAGAGAGGCAGAGAGAGTGAGAGAGATTGAAGGATTTATCAGCAGCACTTAGAGAAGAGAAAGCAAATCGTTGTTTACTCCCTCTCTGATTTATATACTGGTAGACCAACCTTCAGGAACGAGAATGTTTTCCTTTATCTTTTGCATTTTATCCATTAATTAATTTAATTTAAACCCTTGCCTCCTTTCGCTGCCGCGCGCTGGCTTCTGTCCCACAGCAGCACGACGTATGCACCGCTTTTCTGGAAGTCACTCTAGCTGTAGGCTGTTCTGGTAACAGCCTGTGATGTTAGTAAATAAAGACAGTTTTATTTAGTCATATGGATTTTAAGGTCTTCTTAATCTTTCTGTCTCTCTTTTTCTTGGCTCTCATCAGTCAAAGAAAGCAGCTGGTATAGCTACTATCGATACTCTAATTTTACTGGCACCTCAAAGACCAACATGTCTAAGTGTATCCTAGGATGTATAAATCTCTGTGTTTTATCTTCCATGGTTTACCTTTCTTTTGCCATTTTCTTGGTAGGTGAAAATCACCATGAATGTGAACTCCAACTATTGCTCTGTATACAACACCTACGTACAGTAAGCAATTAGTACATACTCTATTATGACTCTCTCTCTACTTCTATCGGGATGTGTGGGTTTTATAATCTAGAAGCCTGTTTCCTGGTTTGTTGGTGGATTTCACACATCTCAGTTTGCACAAACTAAAATCTTGACTTGGCTAGTACATTATAAAAATCGCTAACTAGTGATGTTTATGATCTGATCTGATGTGAATTATTAAGTTTTGCAGAATTTTCGAATGTTGAATCCAGGAGAGCAACATTATTAAGAAGATGTTTTGGCTCATAAAATTTAGTACTAAGGTAGATATAAAATAGTTTGGAAGAAATGAATGAGATTCAAAGCTCCATGATTTAGAAAACTTTTTATTTGATACAAATATATTAAGGATCTGTCTTCATTTTGCATCAATCAAAGACGTCCAGGTTGATTTGAAACAGAATAGAAACACATGCATTCTATAAACTTGCATAGCACTTTTCACACAGAAATCAAGATTTCAATGTCAGCTCATGTTCATTTTCTTAAAAAAATAAAACTCTTGTTGCATGAAGATAGGTGTTCAGGGGTCCGTTCTTAGGATTTATTGACTAGGCATCTCAGAAAGGGAGGCTTAGAGAAGGAAATGGCAACCCACTCCAGTATCCTTGCCTGGAGAGTTCCATGGACAGAGGAGCCTGGCAGGCTGCAGTCCATGGGGTTGCAAAGAGACGGACACGACTGAGCGACCAACACAACTCGAAGGGGAGGAGAGGATGGTGCGGCTGGATGTAGCTTTGGGAGGATGCATCAGAGCCTTGCTGGAGGTTCCCCTGCTCACTTCCCTTTCACCCTGAGGATCTTCTTCTCTGCAACAAATGACCCTTGTTCCTTGGAATTTATATGAACTTTATAAGAAATGTTCTATAACAGAGTCGTGTTTGATTCATCCATTCCTATCCCCAATACTCAGTTTGTGTCCAGTGGCCTGGGCTGGCCACCAGCATCTTTTACTGCCCAATGGATCTCATGAATAATTTACACTAGGAATATCTTTTTCTCAATCATCACGGTGGAATTATTTTGCTAAATAAATAATCATTACTTCAGAATCATTTCACTGTTTGGATGCTTTTAATGTGTAAGTTCCTGAATAAATGTATTCTACTGTGTATTCATGCACAACAGTCCCTGCTGTAAATCAAACCACAAATAGCATAGCAAGTTTTTAAAAAAATGATTATGAATTGACATAAAAACCTGAAGCTGTATTGCTTTCATAATTTCAAATCTTTTCTCTAGCACTGTCTGACCTGTTGTTCTGGTAAAGGGGTATGAAGAGATGCTTCAAATAAAGTGAAAAATCTTCCAAGGTAGTGACTCGTCTAGAAAATATATTAGAAATACTTCTCTCTCCAAAGTAAAAGGTTTTTTTTTTTTTTTTCATTTGCAGCCATATTTTTCTACATTTAATAATATTGATAATCAGTGTGCTTAATTTAACTTTATTGTTTTTTGGCTAACTACCATCCATACACAGCTATGACTAAATCCAAATAAAATATTAGGCTTATTTTACAAAATGTATTATTACAAGCTTGGTTCTGGCACAGACCCACAGTAACCTCTGAAAATAATTAAAACATTCTTTACCTTATTTTCTGTATCCAGTTTGTCTACTAGTGCTTTTGTTACCCCAGAGGACCTGTTGATTCATTAGCAACATTGAGATCTACTGAGTTTTTAATAGGGAACACTTTTTTCTGTGTTCCACCCTTTCATTTCTTTTAAAAACACAAACATTCAAGGTGTTAAAATGTACATGAATTACTAATGACCTCTACAAGGAGAATACAATATTTTTTTTCATAGAGACCTAAGAAATATTTAGTGTGGTTTGACAGCTTATTAAAAAGCAAAGACAGTACTTTGCCAACAAAGGTCCATCTAGTCAAAGCTATGGTTTTTCCAGTAGTCATGTATGGATCTGAGAGTTGGACTATAAAGAAAGCTGAGTGCTGAAGAATTGATGCTTTTGAACTGTGGTGTTGGAGAAGACTCTTGAGAGTCCCTTGGACTGCAAGGAGATCAAATCAATCTGTCTTAAAGGTAATCAAGCCTGAAGATTCATTGGAAGGACTGAGGCTGAAGCTGAAACTCCAATAATTTGGCCACCTGATGCAAAGAACTGACAAAGACCCTGATGCTGGGAAGGATTGAAGGCAGGAGGAGAAGGGACCAACAGAGGATGAGATGGCTGGATGGCATCACTGACTTGATGCACATGAGTTTGAGTAAACCCCGGGAGTTAGTTGGTGATGAACAGGGAGGCTTGGCATGCTGCAGTCCATGGGGTCTCAAAGAGTGACTAAACTGAACTGAACTGAGGTCCAAATAGCCATATATGGAAAACAGATGTCCCATAGTGGTGGGGTAGTGCTAGTCACTCAGTTGTGTGACTCTTTGCAATCCCAAGGACTGTAGCCTGCCAGTATCCTCTGTCCATGGGATTCTCCACGCAAGAATACTGGAGTGGGTTGCCATTCACTTCTCCAGAGGCTCTTCCTGAACCAGGGATTGAACTCGGTCTCTTGCATTGCAGGCAGACTCTTTACTGTCTGAGCTACAGTGAAGTCCTACAGAAAACAAATGTCCAAACAAATAAATAAAACACCCAGGTAGATCTCATTCAAGTCATACTTTGGGTGTTGGGCCCTTCTTTATTTTCAAAAATTTAAACCTTACTTTTAATCACTAATGCTGAGATGTCTTCTGCTGGAATCAGGCCCCCTTATCATCTGCAGGTGTGTGTGTCTAGCTGTGTACCCAGTAGCTTAAATCCACAGCCCCAGAAAGACCCCAGTGCTGGGCTATCCCTCATTCCCCACCCTTATAAATGGCACCACCATGTACCCAAACCCTCAAGCAAAAATTCTGGATTTCCTTGTTCCTGTCATTCCCTCATCTCTCCCTTTGGATATATCAAGAAGTCCTCCTTCCTATTAACATATATTCCTGGGATAATCCCTGTTTTCCTTTTCCATTCCTAAACCCCCAAAGGAGTCACCATCATCTCCTACCAGAGTACGCCAAGAGCCGCCCAGCCTCCCTGACCCTACCTTGGACCATCCTTCTGAAGGGTCTCATCAAAAGAGAAATTGTATATCTTCATTGTATGCACCTCATGTTCCTTAATGGATTTCTATTCTATTCGTTAGAATCTGAACTCTTTAGCCAGCCCGATATACAACGTGCTGGACCCTGGGCCACTTTGGCTTTCCCTCTTTATTCACTTAGGACATCCTCCTCATCACTTTACTTATCTTTTCATCTTGCCTTGAGAGGACTTGACTCTTGCTGTTTCTCCATCTGGTAAACGGTGACACCTTCCTACTCATCATTCAAGTTTCTGGTTAAATATATCTCTCTTAGACAAATAGCTAATCTCTTAACAACACCATTCAGAGAAGAAACTACTGTAATTGGGTTTGAGAGCAGATTTTCAGATTTTTCTTAAACATTTATACACAAATGTATGTGCTAATACAAAGACATAGGTTTTTTATAACTCAATAATTCTATTTCACAGAATTTTTGATAATTTTGGTTTCTCATTGAAGAGGTTGTCTTGGAGATTTTTTGTCTTGGCAAATACAGTTGCATCTTTTTTTTTTAACCTGCTAAATAGTATGTTTCAGTCTTTTGTGTTTCTTCCTTTTGTAACTAAATTTTTTAAAGAACTTGCTAATGATTTAGGAATGAGAGTTACGTGGCTGACTCAAAGATAGCTTCTATATTAATCAGCTGTGAAAAATTTATTGAATCATTTTTGTTTTGGAGGCCATTCCATTACGTAACTTCTTGTACACTTGCAACAGTGCCTGACAAATGATGTCAAAACATAGATTGGTGCATCCTAAGATATGTGTGTTGCTACTTTTACAGCATATTGCAAGCTTCACTACACACCCCCCCAAAAAAGAAAACTGAGCCCATCTACACCACTATCCTCAAAGTAGCAGAACAGGAGACCCTTTGACTGACCCTATGCAGTGAAATTGTAAAATTTAACCAATTAACAAATTTTGTGGCATGTAAGGCCCTTTTCTACAGTATGATGAACCCCAATTGAAAGTTTGTATACCAAACGTCATTCATAACATGGAATTATCAACATAAACATTTAGGAAACTGCCCAAGAATAAAAACCCACACAGTGTCTGTTCCTTTATAAATATTTCAGAGCAGCTAAACCTGAAGGGTTGACCATGAGCTCAAAGGACTGCTCACACTGGAAACACTGAAGTGGGTTACAACACCCTTCATCTTCTTTCAGTCTGCCCTTTGACAAAGGAGTCAGCTCTTTTAGCATCACTTCTGTATTTTTTTTTCATATACACCACAGAAAACAACATTTCATTGGGTGATCCATCTAACACTTAGTTTGTATTTACCAAAAGAGTTTTCATCCCTTGTGATTTTGATCAGGCCTAAAATAAAGATTATTGATTATTGAGTACATCAAGACCTTTATTTCCTTCTTTATTATTGCTTTTATTTGATTGCTATATGGTCCATCTATTGCTTTAAGGCTTTTGGAAATATACACACACAGATTCATCATTTAAAGTAAATGTGGCAAACCCAATTCTCTCTGAATATAAAGCTCAGAAAGTCTCACCAGGGAATCTCAGTCATAAAACCAAGAACATATAAATCTCTCTAAGGAGGGATAAAATTTCAAAGAAGACACTTTTTCAAAGCAAATATCAGGAGGGTAGTTTTTTCCTAAATATAACACAATTAGAATAGTTAGAGTTGAGAGATAAAACTGCTTCTGCTTGGCCAAAATGATACCTCAAGAGCTGAAGCCTGGAGAACACTCCCAAGAAACTTGCTTTGGGATGGACTGTGGAGGATGCTTTATTCTTGGAAAACACGGAAGAGTTTGAAATCACATATACTTCTTTAAAATGTAAGAATGGGACCAGAAGCTATGAAGGGCAATGCCTAACATCCACAGGTCTGAGGGGTGAGGCTCAGCTGCCTGTCTTGAGCTGTGTTGCCTCTCAGCCACTGTGGTTTATCAGATGTTTATTCTTCACACCCACAGGAATGGAAAGTCTATCAGGAAGTGAGACACTTGTGAGGAAGTGGGAAGTATGGGTCAGGAAGTGGGAGATATTTGTCAGGAAGTGGGACGTGAGTCAGGAAGTGTGAGATATAGACCACAAAGTGGGAGATACTTATGCGAAGTGGGAGATGTAGGTCAGGAAGTGGGAGATACAGGTCAGGAAGTGGGAGATATAGATCAGGAAGTGGGAGACACAAACCAGGAAGTGGAAGATATTTATGAGGAGTGGAGGATACTGGTCAGGAAGTAGGAGGCATTTGTTAGGCAACAGGAGGCACATCTATCCCTATGGCTTTTTCAGAGCAAGCTGTCAAGGGATACAGACCCGAATCTTCTGCATGATGTTTATCTGTCAGAGCACCAAAGGGTTCTCAAGAATCCATCTTCTGTCACTTACTCCTTTTCTGTAAGTTGGAGGACAATTTCAGGTAATTATAATGGAAAATACAAGGTTCAGATCAGATCAGTCACTCAGTCGTGTCGGACTCTTTGTGACCCCATGAATCGCAGCACGCCAGGCCTCCCTGTCCATCACCAACTCCCGGAGTTCACTCAGACTCACGTCCATCGAGTCAGTGATGCCATCCAGCCATCTCATCCTCTATCATCCCCTTCTCCTCTTGCCAATCCCTCCCAGCATCAGAGTCTTTTCCAATGAGTCAACTCTTCACATGAGGTGGCCAAAGTACTGGAGTTTCAGCTTTAGCATCATTCCTTCCAAAGAAATCCCAGGGCTCATCTCCTTCAGAATGGACTGGTTGGATCTCCTTGCAGTCCAAGGGACTCTCAAGAGTCTTCTCCAACACCACAGTTCAAAAGCATCAATTCTTTGGTGCTCAGCCTTCTTCACAGTCCAACTCTCACATCCATACATGACCAGAGGAAAAACCATAGCCTTGACTAGACGAACCCTTGTTGGCAAAGTAATGTCTCTGCTTTTGAATATGCTATCTAGGTTGGTCATAACTTTCCTTCCAAGGAGTAAGCGTCTTTTAATTTCATGGCTGCAGTCACCAACTGTAGTGATTTTGGAGCCCAGAAAAATAAAGTCTGACACTGTTTCCACTGTTTCCCCATCTATTTCCCATGAAGTGATGGGACCAGATGCCATGATCTTCATTTGCTGAATGTTGAGCTTTAAGCCAAATTTTCACTCTCCACTTTCACTTTCATCAAGAGGCTTTTGAGTTCCTCTTCACTTTCTGCCATAAGGGTGGTGTCATCTGCATATCTGAGGTTATTGATATTTCTCCTGGCAATCTTGATTCCAGCTTGTGTTTCTTCCAGTCCAGTGTTTCTCACGATGTACTCTGCATATAAGTTAAATAAACAGGGTGACAATATACAGCCTTGATGAACTCCTTTTCCTATTTGGAACCAGTCTGTTGTTCCATGTCCAGTTCTAACTGTTGCTTCCTGACCTGCATACAGATTTCTCAACAGGCAGGTCAGGTGGTTTGGTATTCCCTTCTCTTTCAAAATTTTCCACAGTTTATTGTGATCCACACAGTCAAAGGCTTTGGCATAGTCAATAAAGCAGAAATAGATGCTTTTCTGGAACTCTCTTGCTTTTTCCATGATCCAGAGGATGTTGGCAATTTGATCTCTGGTTCCTCTGCCTTTTCTAAAACCAGCTTGAACATCAGGAAGTTCACGGTTCACACATTGCTGAAGCCTGGCTTGGAGAATTTTGAGCATTACTTTACTAGTGTGTGAGAATGAGTGCAATTGTGCAGTAATTTGAGCATTCTTTGGCATTGCCTTTCTTTGGGATTGGAATGAAAACTGACCTTTTCCAGTCCTGTGGCCACTGCTGAGTTTTCCAGATTTGCTGGCATATTGAGTGCAGCACTTTCACAGCATCATCTTTCAGGATTTGGAATAGCTCAACTGGAATTCCATCACCTCCATTAGCTTTGTTCGTAGTGATGCTTTCTAAGGCCCACTTGACTTCACATTCCAGGATGTCTGGCTCTAGGTCAGTGATCACAGCATTGTGATTATCTGGGTCATGAAGATCTTTTTTGTACAGTTCTTCTGTGTATTCTTGCCATCTCTTCTTAATCTTCTGCTTCTTTTAGGTCCATACCATTTCGGTCCTTTATCGAGCCCATCTTTGCATGAAATGTTCCTTTGGTATCTCTGATTTTCTTGAAGAGATCCCTAGTCTTTCCCATTCTGTTGTTTTCCTCTATTTCTTTGCATTGATCGCTGAAGAAGGCTTTCTTATCTCTTCTTGCTATTCTTTGGAGCTCTGCATTCAGATGTTTATATCTTTCCTTTTCTCCTTTGCTTTTTGCTTCTCTTCTTTTCACAGCTATTTGTAAGGCCTCCTAAGACAGCCATTTTGCTGTTTTGCATTTCTTTTCCATGGGGATGGTCTTGATCCCTGTCTCCTGTAAAATGTCTCCTGGCCTAAGCCCGGGGCCAGGGGTGGCGGCTGGAAGGAGCAACCCCACGCCTGAGGCCAGGGATGGTGGCCAGGAGGACCAACCCCACTTCCAAGGAGCTGTAGCTGCGCGGGCGCAGGAGGGCCTAGAGGAGCTCTCCCACGTTGAAGGTCAGGAAGGGCAGCAGTGAGGAGATACCCCTCATCCAAGGTAAGGAGCAATGGCTGCACTTTGCTGGAGCAGCCATGAAGAGATACCCCACACCCAAGGTAAGAGAAACCCAAGTAAGACGGTAGGTGTTGCAAGAGGGCATCAGAGGGCAGACACACTGAAATCATACTCACAGAAAACTAATCAATCTAATCACACTAGGACCACAGCCTTGTCTAACTCAATGAAACTAAGCCATACCAGTGGGGCAACCCAAGACGGGCGGGTCATAGTGGAGAAATCTGACAGATTGTGGTCCACTGGAGAAGGGAATGACAAACCATTTCAGTATTCTTGCCTTGAGAACCTCATGAACAGTATGAAAAGGCAAAAAGATAGGATACTGCAAGAGAAACTCCCCAGGTCAGTCGGTGCCCAGTATGCTACTGGAGATCAGTGGAGAAATAACTCCAGAAAGAATGAAGGGATGGAGCCAAAGCAAAAAGAATACACAGATGTGGATGTGACTGGTGATAGAAGCATGGTCTGATGCTGTAAACAGCAATATTGCATAGGAACCTGGAATGTCAGGTCCATGAATCAAGGCAAATTGGAAGTGGTCAAACAAGAGATGGCGAGAGTGAATGTCGACATTCTAGGAGTCAGTGAACTGAAATGGACTGGAATGGGTGAATTTAACTCAGATGACCATTATATCTACTACTGCGGGCAGGAATCCCTCAGAAGAAATGGAGTGGCCATCATGGTCAACAAAAAAGTCCGAAATGCAGTACTTGGATACAATGTCAAAAATGACAGAATGATCTCTGTTCGTTTCCAAGGCAAACCATTCAATATCACAGTAATCCAAATCTATGCCCCAACCAGTAATGCTGAAGCTGAAGTTGAACGGTTCTATGAAGACCTACAAGACCTTTTAGAACTAACACCCAAAAAAGATGTCCTTTTCATTATAGGGGACTTGGATGCAAAAGTAGGAAGTCAAGAAACACCTGGAGTAACAGGCAAATTTGGCCTTGGAATACGGAATGAAGCAGGGCAAAGGCTAATAGAGTTTTGCCAATAAAATGCACTGGTCATAACAAACACCCTCTTCCAACAACACAAGAGAAGACTCTATACATGGACATCACCAGATGGCCAACACCGAAATCAGGTGTTGCAAGAGGGCATCAGATTATATTATATTCTTTGCAGCCAAAGATGGAGAAGCTCTATACAGTCAACAAAAACAAGACCAGGAGCTGACTGTGGCTCAGACCATGAACTCCTTATTGCCAAATTCAGACTTAAATTGAAGAAAGTAGGGAAAACCACTAGACCATTCACGTATGAGCTAAATCAAATTCCTTATGATTATATGGTGGAAGTGAGAAACATTTTTAAGGGCCTAGATCTGATAGATAGAGTGCCTGATGAACTATGGAATGAGGTTCGTGACATTGTACAGGGGACAGGGATCAAAAAAAAAAAAAAAAAAAACAAGGTTAGTGGCCTTTAAATCATTTGCCTCTGAAAAATGCCACATAAACTTCAGAGAATCAACAGCTAGAGCATCAGCCTACATCCTCCAGAGGCACTGAAGGCCCAAATCCAGGGGTCCTGCATTTTGGTGCTAGTGACATCTGGGGCAGGAAAGTTCTCTATTGTAGTGTGGCCTGTTTATTGTAAGATGTTTAATAGCATCTCTAGCTCCTACCCCACAGATACCAGTGGTGCTCACTGACTGTCACTGATTGGGCCAAACAAGAATGTCTCCAAACATGGCCAGAAGTGTCTGGGCTGGGGTCAAAATTGATGTAGATGATTAACTTCAGGCTTAACTAAAGTCTGTCCTGAGGTCAGAGCTAAAACAATCACATTTCACAAAGTACTGGTTGAGGAATTTCTCAAGAACTTCAAGAAACTCTTGAAATTATGAAAAAATTGTACTTTGATTCTATAGAAATCTCAATCATGGTGTCCATTTTATTCATTTTTTAGAGTTCAGATCAGATCAATCGCTCAGTCGTGTCTTTTTGACCCCATGAATTGCAGCACGCCAGGCCTTCCTGTCCATCACCAACTCCTGGAGTTCACCCAGACTCACGTCCATCGAGTCAGTGATGCCATCCAGCCATCTCATCCTCTGTCGTCCCCTTCTCCTCCTGCCCCCAATCCCTCCCAGAATCAGGGTCTTTTCCAATGAAACAACTCTTCGCATGAGGTGGCCAAAGTACTGGAGTTTCAGCTTTAGCATCATTCCTTCCAAAGAAATCCCAGGGCTCATCTCCTTCAGAATGGACTGGTTGGTTCTCTTTGCAGTCCAAGGGACTCTCAAGAGTCTTCTCCAACACCACAGTTCAAAAGCATGGATTCTTCGGCACTCAGCTTTCTTCACAGTCCAACTCTCACATCCATATATGACCACAGGAAAAACCATAGCCTTGACTAGCCGGACCTTTGTTGGCAAAGTAATGTCTCTGCTTTGAATATGCTATCTAGGTTGGTCATAACTTTCCTTCCAAGGAGTAAGCGTCTTTTAATTTCATGGCTGCAGTCACCAACTGTAGTGATTTTGGAGCCCAGAAAAATAAAGTCTGACACTGTTTCCACTGTTTCCCCATCTATTTCCCATAAAGTGGTGGGACCGGATGCCATGATCTTCGTTTTCTGAATGTTGAGTTACAATGACTGAATTTCTAGAAGAACAACTACTTAGATTAGGGGACAAGTGGATTATCCTTCCAATTATTTTTAAGTTAACTGTGACTAATATCAGGAAAAAAAGAAGCAGTCTGGAAATCCTGAAAGAAGTAAGGTTTTTCAATGAAAGTTTTGGTGCATATTTTTTTTTATAATTATTAGCTTCTGGAGCTTGTGACTATCTTGAATCTTAGTGTCCCTTTGAGCCTGCTCATGACTACACATCATTATTGCGTAAGTGAAATGGCTTCTGCTCTTTTTCTCCCTATTGCTTATTATTTTGGTTTCTATTGTTTTAACATAAACCTGGTGGGTACAGACATCACTGTTGTTCAATCACTAAGTCATGTCCAATTCTTTGCCACCCCATGGACTGCAGCATGCCAGACTTCCTGGTCCTTCACTATCTTCTGGAGTATATTACTTAACTGTTATTTCAGAATCATTGTATCCACAAACAAAATTTGAGAATAATTTTCTCTTTCACAAATAGGAAATGAAAATCTAAAATCCTATGGAAATCAGCGTCTCAGGCAGACAAAAAGAACCACATGTTATAAAAGGGGAAAAGTGGAGGGGGGGAGAAAATCTGTTGAGACAGAGAACTTCTAGGTGAAAGTAAAACGTATGTGGTCCGTGTCAGCCAAAGAAGAACTCAGGTTCACAAAGGGAATAATGAGCCGTTGTTCCTTTCCACACAATGAGGTTCATTCTACTCCTGGAGACAAAAGCATTTCGAATTCATTCACGAAAACATTCACAGAAAGAAAAAACTCTGAATGTTGTTTTTGGGATGAGAAAGACTATCCCCTCAGGCTCTCTATATCTTCAGTGCTGGATTCAGCGAGCCAGACCTAGGCAACAATAGGTTCTTGTCTCCGGGATCCTAGCACCTGAGTAGTCAGCATCAAGAGCCAGGTGTCCAGCCAGCGGAGGTGAGAGAGCCCGGTCCCCTCCTCCTGCTCCACCTCCCTTCTCTTTCTCATCCTCGTCCTTCTCCTTTTTCTTTTTAGCTATCATTTCTGCATGATAACAAGTGTGTGTTATACTTAATTTTTTCTCTTTTAAAAGCTGTGTTTCATTTAACTTCAGAAAGTGTATCAAGCCCCTTCATAACAGCCTAGTCCTGTGAACCCAGGAGTCGATCATCATTGTCCCTGACTCCCCTTCAATCACCAATGGGCATGACGCTGTAGACAATGTGGGGTGACCATCAGAGATGGTGACGGCTGGTCCCGTGCCCTTGCTGAGAATAGAAAGGTACCTTCTTTATGTCTTGGCCAATCAGTTGTTTTCTAATTCTTAAATTGAAATAAAGTTGCTGTTTCATAGTTACCTTCCATGCTGCTGCTGCTGCTGCTGCTAAGTCGCTTCAGTCGCATCTGACTCTGTGCGACCCCATAGATGGCAGCCTACCAGGCTCCTCCGTCCCTGGAATTCTCCAGGCAAGAACACTGGAGTGGGCTGCCATTTCCTTCTCCAATGCATGCATGCATGCTAAGTCGCATCAGCCATGTCCCACTCTGTGCAGCCCCATGGACGGCAGCCTACCAGGCTCCTGTGTCCACAGGACTCTCCAGGCAAGAACACTGGAGTGGGCTGCCATTTCCTTCTCCAATGCATGCAAGCATGCTCAGTCACGCCAGCCATGTCCCACTCTGCAGCCCCATGGACAGCAGCCCGCCAGGCTCCTCCGTCCCTGGGACTCTCCAGGCAAGAACACTGGAGTGGGCTGCCGTTTCCTTCTCCAATGCATGCATGTATGCTCAGTCACGTCAGCCATGTCCCACTCTGTGCAGCCCCATGGACGGCAGCCCACCAGGCTCCTGTGTCCACAGAATTCTCCAGGCAAGAACACTGGAGTGGGCTGCCATTTCCTTCTCCAATGCATGCGTGCATGCTCAGTCGCGTCAGCCATGTCCCACTCTGTGCAGCCCCATGGACAGCAGCCCACCAGGCTCCCCCGTCCACAGGACTCTCCAGGCAAGAACACTGGGGTGGGCTGCCGTTTCCTTCTCCAGTCACCTTCCATAGTCAATGCTAAATTTAATTTATATGTTTCTAAGAGTAAGGCAAGATCCATGCTCCTATTATCAGAATAACAAATTTCACTGTTTTCTTTTCCAGCAAATGTCGTGTAAGTCATGAGAGAAAGATATTATGGTCTTCGTTTTTTCAAGCCTGGTAAAGCAAAACATTACAGTGGTTTTTGTCATTGAAAATCATGCTAACAAAGATATTTCTAAAATAATAACATCATATTAACAAATGTTCTAAATAAGCAAACGTCGCTGATTTAAAATTTAATTTTTAAAATCCAATTTAGCTTTAGATGATTCTCTAAAGCTCACAGATTTTCTAAAGTTCACAGTGTGATAAAGTTACAAAGAATGCCCATTCTGGAACCCAGCTACTCATATTCAAAGTCTGTCTCGGATGTTCTCAGCACCTGTTTGGAGGAAGATGACCCATCTCTCCCTGACTCTACTCCTCACCTTCCAATGGGTAATAAGGGTGCTAATTACTTCCTAAGGTTGGTCCAAGAATCAGGCGTGTTGATCTCTCTGGGGCATGCAGATGTTCAACACACACAAGCTTTGATTTCTTGAGTGGTGAAACGGGGAAATTGGGGTCCGGTCATAGAGTCAAAGACTGAATTTCGCCAACTCACAAACACTCCGGCAGGCACTTTATATTAAAGGGTAGAGAGAGATACAAAGCCCTCAGCATAGACACTGAGGGGGTGTGAAGAGTCCCCGAAGGTGGGAATAGCAGAAGTTCTTATATCTTTATTGGAATTGATCTGTTCATTTTTGGTTAGCTTGGGGCCAGATATGTGTAATTTCTGACTTATCAGTTTAAATGTTGCAAAGTCCAGTTTATCATTTTTAAGGCTTTCTGGGATCCCCCATTTCTCAGTTTTTCTAGACATTGAGACACCATCCCTCGACCCTTTTTTTAAGACCCCAGACCATTATTTGGGGGTTTAACATATGCATAGGAGCTAATTGTCTACCTGGGGTTTTTCTTGTTGATAAACAACAGTTAATGATTGTCTTGTCCTGGGTCTGAATACTCTATGACCCTCCAGACCAGGAAGGCATTCCTCTGAAGAACTGACTACCTAACAATTTGTATCTCAGTAGGACTGATCCTACATTCACTGACAAAAGTAAGGAGAGAGAGGCCTTAACATCAAGGCACACTGGTGTCATTATTAGCAATGACAAGTACGTGTCTAAGTGCCAACTGTATGCACCCAGCCCTGAGCAAATCACATGGCTATTTATAAATCTTCAAAACTAAGAGGACATCAAAAGACAGATGGCACCCACATCCAGGGTTTCTTTCCACAATACCGCCTCACTCGTATCTAAACACCAATTTTGCCCTTCCCAAGATACATGCTGCTGAAACCCCTCCATCTAAGAAACACTTAGAAGATTTGCCTAGGAACATCTAACTTAAAATTTAAATGGCCTTGGATTTAGAATCTGTAATTCAACGAATGCATTGAGAAGCACACGTTCGACATACGTGATGACCGCATTTGACAAGCATGTCCCTCCTTCCTGTGCATGTCACTTCAGTCAGGGCCAACTTTTTGCCACCCTGTGGACTGTGGCCTGCCCGGCTCCTCTGTCCACAGGATTCTCCAGGCAAGAATAGTCGAGTGGGTTGCCGTGCCCTCCTCCAGGGGACCTTCCTGACACAGGGACTGAGCCCTCTTCTGCAATATCTTCTGCAGTGACAGGCAGGTTCTTTACCCCTGTGGCCACTTAGGAAGCCCTCCATCTTTCACACCTCAAAGAAAAAAGAGCTCCTGAGAGTGAGGGGCCATCAGAGCATTAGGTCCATATCCATGACTGAGGAAACCTTAGAGCACACAGCAGTAACCAAAAGCATTTTAAAGATAAAGTCACATTAACTCAGCTCAGTTTCGCCTCTTCTGATGTTTGTTTCTTTGCTACATTTCTTAGATAATAGTTTTGCAGTCCCATTTTATTTGCTTTGATAAAGCCTAAACTTTTTTTTAAGTTGATAGTTTAGCAGAGCTGTGATTTCCAGAATTCAGTGTCCAGCAAGTAATCTAGGAAGCTGTCTGCCTTCCTCCCTGTACCAGCAGAAGCACACTTCTGGGTTTTCTGGCCTGGCCGACCCTCTGAGCCCTGGGGTGGAGGATTTTGCCCACAAAGTGGATAAATATTCTTCCTCTGCCTTCCCTGCCTTCGCAGGGGTTATCAGAGGACTTCTCTTCCTTCACAGTACGACACGCCAAAATGCAGATCAACTCTTAACTGAGCCAGTGAATTAATCACCTTGAACTTTGGACTGCAGCGAGGTGGTAAAGCCTCTCTGCTGGGGGAATTATGGCAACGTGATGTGTGGACGGTCTCTTTGGCTCGTAGGAGTCAGGTTTTGAGAACCTTTTGATCTTCCTGTCATTAACACCCAGGACTCCCACAGCAACATGAGAGACGGGATTATAAAAGCGAACAAAAGGTTACGTGCGCGCATAATATTTCACTTCAGAACAGAAGCGACAGGACTCTCCCTGTCTCCTGCTCCATCTTCCTCCTTCCCATACTTTCTTTTCGTTTTCATTGTGAGATAAATAACTTTACTCCTCATCTATTCTTCCTGCTACAGATGTTAGGACAGTCAGTTTATTAATGTGCAAAGGTTCCCTATGTGGTCAAGTTTTTAAGGTCTTACAATAAATTATTTTTGTTGCCTTCTACTTATGGCAAACACCAGTAAACTCTCGAGTCTGTCAAAATTCATGTAACTTCGCAAAACACAGTTCCAGTTAGTGTTGACCACGAGTGCAGATTGGAAAGGACAGGGAAGCCTGGTGTGCCGCCGTCCATGGGGTCACAAAGAGTCAGACACGACTGAGCGACTGAGCAACGGCAGCAGTGAGTGCGGGAGTCCCTGTCTCCCGTGAATGACCAAACGGATTGAAATATAGTGGGCAGTATGCTCATTCTGGCAAACTTTGTCTTCCAAAAAGAAGTGAGCCAGTTTCTGTCCTCACTGACTTCCAGGCAATTCGGCCTTGTAAGGAAGGGGTCATCATTCAGGGGATGAGAGTCACAGCGGGTTTGCAGGACTCACACAGAGACCCAGGAGCGGTGTCAGAGATCGTTATAAAGGAGAGTGCACACAAGCTCCCTGTTTCCACCCTTAGTGAAATTCTATGAGACGATTGTTTGGGAAGCTGATGCAATAGGAAGTGTGGGGGTTGGAAAGCGTCATGTTTATTTGGATTAGATACCACGCATTTTTAATTTGCCCCGAGAAAAATTACACTGGAAAGAGAAGAAGATTTGGAACGATTCCTTTAACAGATCTAAAGGATAACATTTTTTTTTTTTTTAAGCTGAAGAGTACAGAAAGAACATTCTTCTACCTTATTTATTTTTAATTGAAGATGCTGTACGAGCATTTGCCAAATGATTCAAGTGAGAGCCATAATTAGGCAATGTGAGTGGGGAGAGAAAAGCAGTAAGTGCCAGCAATGAAGCCTCTATTTATGGATATCACCACACATAATGAAAGCAAAACAGTTGTAGCTGGGTATTAAATTTAGAGTATCGTTCTTAATAATATTCTCCATGTGTGAAACAGTTGGCCAGAAGTATCAACATGAGGATAAGTTCATGATGCTTAGATGGTTAAGAATCTAGTGCAAATAATTAAGGATTAAGTAAACAAAGAACTAAATATGAACAACAACAACAAAAAAAAAGGCCACAAGACTTTGTAGTATAAAGTGATTCTGTCCTAAATTATCTCTTTTTTTAATTGCTTTCAAAAATGTTAACCACATAATTGTCAAACTAAGCCAGATTTTTTTTCTTTAATATGAAAATAGATGAGTTTTATTACTCAAGTAGATACAGAATCTCAGGCTTAATGTGTTGGGAATAATTACTTTCAAATTTAAACAGTGGGTATGCCACAATCTTTTCAAACATCAGTGGGATGTGTGTGTGTGCTAAGTCACTTCAGCTGTGTCTGACTCTTGGTAACCATATGAACTATAGCCTGCTAGTCTCCTCTGTCAGAGAAGGCAATGGCACCCCACTCCAGTACTCTTGCCTGGAAAATCCCATGGACGGAGGAGCCTGGTAGGCTGCAGTCCATGGGGTCGCTAAGAGTCGGACACGACTGAGCGACTTCACTTTCACTTTTTCACTTTCATGCATTGGAGAAGGAAATGGCAACCCACTCCAGTGTTCTTGCCTGGAGAATCCCAGGGATGGGGGAGCCTGGTGGGCTGCCGTCTATGGGGTCGCACAGAGTCAGACACGACTGAAGCGACTTAGCAGCAGTAGCAGCAGTCTCCTCTGTCCAAGGGATTCTCCAGGCAAGAATACTGGAGTGATTTGCCATGGCCTCCTCCAGGGGATCTTCTCAACCCAGGGATCACACCCAGGTATCCTGTCTCTTGCATTGGCAGGAGAGTTCTTCACCACTAGTGCCCTCTGGGAAAGCTCAATATTTCTGTCTTTTCTAATTCCTAACTAGAATATGTGTTCAGGGAAGGATCCACATGGATACACTGCTGGATGTTTATTACTGAATTAATGTCACTTCAGTCTGTTGACCAATTCATTCATTCAGAAGAAAATTAGCTCAAGACCAGAATTTTGCTGTCTTCAAGAAAAAATGGCGTTTTATGAGATTTACCACAGGAAAGTCTATTTTTTCTCAGTGGTATAGATAAACCTCTCACACGATAGGAGCGCAGGCATCCTTTAGAAATTCTGAAATTTCAAATATGTTACAGGAAGTTTTACACCAGTTCCACCAGCTCCCTCATAATCCCCGTCTGGCAGAATGAAGACAGTGCATTGCTAAGTCCCGGGTTTCTATCACCTACAAGGTCATGTTCAACATGGATTTGGAAGCAAAAGGGTGGAGAAAAACCATCATGTGAATTGAACCATCAAATAAGCATCTGCAGAATCAGAGTAGTTCTCTGCCTGCACGTAGGATGAAAAATAAATTGTAAGACTGACTCTGCTTGGGTGATAGTTGATATGTTCTTGCATTTTCCCAACTTTCTTAAAGTTATGCTCTTATCAACAAAAAATTTGCCCCCAACTGATACTTATTCTCTTCTAAAATAAATAAGAAGTAATCCAGAAAGGATTTTTTTTTTGCCTGCAATTAAAAACAACAACACAATTTTGAAAATATATTTTCTATCACATAGCTTCACCTCCCACCTCCAAAAAAAAAAAAAAAAATCAAATAAAAGTGTCCAGGCTCCATTTTCAGATTTCATTTCACTTCTTCCAAATGCATGACCGATTGTTTGAAAAGGTTGGTAAGACTCTGCAGGAAGTGCAAGCTAGCTTCAGCTGGTGTGAAGGTGACAGTCTGCCTTGTAAGGGCCCCTGCTGCCTTCTCTGGGGACACAGAGCAGGTGCTTTGAAGCACAACGTGGACCACGTCACACCGTCGGGTGGAACAGTTCAGAATGCCATTGCATCATCCAAGCTCTTCCCTGGAACGGTGAGCCCACGTGATCTGGTCACCCCAAAGTGCGGTGTGTCCTGTGAGCCTGACATGCCCTGTGTCCTGGTTCCCCAGCCACATCCCATCCCTCCTTCCGTCCTGGAACGTGGGGGTCCTTTCTCAGCCTTGTGGATGGCCCCTTCTCCCCTCACCCCCACCCGCCTCCGTCCCCAGATCTCAGCTTACAAAGTTCCTTTACAACGTGCCCTTCCTTCCTCCACCATCACTCTCCAAGGGCCGCCTTTCCCAATTCTCTACTTGGCTGTATTTGCTGCTTTCCTTTAAGGCTGATGCTCCTTTATTGCTTCCTCGTCCTTTTCTTCCCCCAGAATGTAAGGTTCACTTCAGGTCTCCTGAGCCTCATTCACTGCACTAGCAATGGACTTGGCATAGTTCCCAGAGCTCAGCTGGGGCTTGGAAAACCCTGGTGAGTGGAAGGCTGGGTAGATGAATAATCCTGTGAAAGAAGGGGTGAGATAAGATATAAGGGTGTTAGCAGAGAAAAGAACCAAGAGAGCGTCCAATCGGTGGGAGGAGGGTGGCTGCAGGTGGGAACCCAATTTGAATCTGGTAAACAGGGTGAGAAACTCTGGTCCAGATTCAGACCCAAGCTTGGCAGAGACAGACCCATTATGGTTGCAGAAGGGGGACACAAGGGGACGGGTGCAAGCGGGGAGCTCTGGGTTCTGACCTTGGTGACCTGGAATGGGAAAGAACATTGCTTGACTCTACTGGCCAAAGACTGAACACATGTCTGGGCAGAAAGCTTCTTCCCAGGTGAAGACAGCTTCTGTTTTAACCCAGCCTCTCCACACAATTGCTTAACCTTGTTGAATACATGATATGACATGTGCTGATCCAGAGGGTGGAATTCTGCCAAGATGTTTTTTTTTCACTTAAGGAATAACTAACATACTCAGTAAGTCTTGCCCAAAAGAGCTTTGCAAAAATATTTCTGTCGTGTTTAAATGCTACAATCAAATGAATGGCAACCTTTTATCTGTGTCAACACATCCCCCACTGCAACATCCACTGTTGAATCATCTGTCTGCTGTTTGCTTGGTTTTGTTTTTCTTGTCATTTTCTCTGACAAGAGTCAGCATGAGGGAAAGGAAGTGACTAACTCACCTCTCCCGAGCAAGCATCAAAGGAACTAAGATTCCAACAGTCCTCAGTGACGCTGTTCATCCTTTAGAAGATCTTTGGCAGCTAAGGTTTACACAAAGACTGATCCTTAAATAAGGAGATTACAATAGTCTTATTATTTCACAAGTTAAAAAAAGAAATGAATGTACTGAATGACATGGCTGTTGAAATCCTTCTTGCAAAACATACACTCATAATATTACTTCTCTAATTCTTTCCAGTAAGAGTTGACAGTCGCTAGCATTTGAAACTAATATGTTACATTAGAACACCCTAGATGGTATGTTAGTATTTGAGGGTACATTTTTTTAGTGCTGCTAATAGGAAAATAACTCAGAGTTCAGTAAGGCTTTGCAGAATAATATGTTATGAACACAGGCACGAATAAAACATGCTAGCAAAGAAACTGAAGAGTACTTTTTTAATTGTTATTATTTGCAGAGATTGCATGAAGCAAGAGGTCCAGTGAGCACGGTTTGGAGACCTCCTTGAGGACACAAGACAAAGAGAGAGCATGTCTGTCCTTCAATATCAGGTAGATGAAAGCATCTATTTTTCCTTAGTCGGAGTTCTTGTCTTTAGTTTTAATCTGTATTTTTATTCTCCCATGAAGAATGGACTGATGGTCAGTGTAGAACATGTGAAAATTTGAGCATATCCTATATCAATAATTAGTTTTGAAACTTGAAATCATATTGCAGTAGATAAATCTGGAATAATATTGCAAAATATGTGAGTTTGGAAGGAGAAGGTGATTGATGCTCACTCACGGTGTGGTATTACGGATATCCTATCAACTCCCACTTGTGTTACTGCTTTTATGAGTTGAATACAGTCAGAGATAAAACCCTACATGTAGATTGCAGAATGTGAGGCTCTTATCCAGGTCCAAATTTCCCTCTCAAAATAGCAGAAGAAAATAACTTTTATCGTGAAGAGGGCGACTAGATAATATTCTAACATCTTCTACATACTCTTGAAATAGCCTGGACAGAATCAAGCACTTGCAGAAGTCGTCATAAGAGGTCAGTAAAATAAAGCTACATTTAAAAAACATATTTGTTCTGCTTCAAATTAACTCTAGATGAATAGCCTAGATCCAACACACTCAGATGGGCTCTTTCCTGAGGTTAAGAACCTGGTCCACTAAGAGGTGAATGGAACACGCAGGAAATGATGCCGCTGGTGAACCTGTGGGCTTTCCCTGGTGGCTCAGATGGTAAAGAATCTGCCTGCAATTTGGGAGACCGGGGTTTGATCCCTGGGTAGGAAAGACCCTCTGGAGGAGGGCATGGCAACCTACTCCAATATTTTTGCCTGGAGAATCCCCATGGACAGAAGAGCCTGGCAGGCTACAGTCCATGGGGTCACAAACGGATGGATACAAATGAGTGACTGAGCACAGTAAATCTGTGGTCATTTAGTTTCCAGGGAAAAGTTGAGAAATGGTGTGTTTTAGAGGGAATGCTGAGTGCCCATACTACAGAAGATAAAAAGTTAAAGTCATAAACAGACGGAGTGCCCTGATTTATTTTTAAATGACAGGAAAAAGGGAAAAAAGCAGTACAAGAAGAAATGATGACTGATTTCCAAATGTATTTTGAAACTGAACAGGCCTCCATGGAGACTCATTAACATCTTTAAATGGTGGGTATGTCCTTCAGTCTTTAATCTAGATCTTCTCTTAGAGTAAAATTAGCAAACTGGAGATTACAGAGCCTTGAAAACAAAGGGAGCCTGATACAAGGGCTGCTGGACAAGACCTCTGATGCAGCCAAGGGGATAAATGTCCCTCTTCATTTTGCTTTATATTCATCACATTCTTTGTCTCCTGGTCTCTCTCTGTCTTTTTCATCTTCCTGTGTTTGCCACTGACCAAAACCAAAGACAGGTAGATGGTATAGTCCCCACAGAGCAGTTTCTGTGGTACAGAACTTAGTGGAGAACTTGAAGGATGGAGATTAAGGTCAGGGGAGCAAACAAAGCAACACCACAAAGCAACACCAACTCAGTAACTTCTGCTGATATCGCATCGGGTGCCGCCATCTGCAAGATAATCAAGGATGACGTTTATGTTGCCTGGACACCTTATGGCTACTCATTAAATTGGATTCTGTTAAAAAGCAGAAGAAGGGGGAAATAGATATTAGAAAATCAGACAGCATGTCTGATGCAAGATGATTTTATCCAAAAGGCTGTAGAACCCAGAGAAGACAGGAACAAAGATAAACATGAATGGGCAGAATTCAGCCCCATATTGCCCAAGGTATTGAAAATTAATAGAAATGAAAATTATGCGTGGATAAATTGAATAGGTAATGTGCAAACTACGTTTTGTTCAGCCAAATTAACACGTTTTCAGCATTTCCTACATTCTCAATATACACAAAATATGAATAAGGAACATTAGCAATTCTGTGAGCAAAATTAAGCATCAATTAATGAGAAAAGCAACTGCCTAAATACCAAAACTAGCTTGATATATGTGGATGTCATTGGTACCATTTCATTTTAAGTTTCCATAACTATAAGCTGTCTTAGCCTGGCAAGACAGGCAAGCCACTCCAATACTCTTGCCTAGAAAATCCCATGGATGGAGGAGCCTGGTAGGCTGCAGTCCAAGGGGTCGCTAAGAGTCGGACATGACTGAGCGACTTCACTTTCACTTTTCACTTTCATGCATTGGAGAAGGAAATGGCAGCCCACTCCAGTGTTCTTGCCTGGAGAATCCCAGGGACGGGGGAGCCTGGTGGGTTGCCGTCTCTGGGGTCGCACAGAGTCGGACACGACTGAAGCGACTTAGCAGCAGCAGCAGCCTGAGACCTTTAGGAAAAAACATGCACACCAAGGCTTGATGAAGGATTGAAGTTCTGGGGGATGTGTGATTGAGGTCAGAGGGGAGTGAGGCAGACAGTGTGGACTGTGGACGCGAGAAGGTGCTGAGCGTGGGTTGCTGCCTTGGGAGATGAGAGAGTGCTTGGTGGGTAGTTGGTCTAGCTGGCTGCCTCTTCCTTGGGTCTCCTGTGTTCTGCGTTTGCTCCACTGGGGGTTCACTCTTGAGCAAGTCTGGGTTGCCTCATCTGGCCTTAAGGCAGTCACCCAGAATGTGAGAGGGTGGCTCAGTGCCTCGCTGGGATAACATGCTCCATGATGATGCCCATGGCTGAGCAAACTTGGAAGGCGCAGAGGACTTTTGAGGCCAAGAAAGCAAAGAACACTTTACAAATGTGCCTAGTGTGCAAAGCTTTAGGACACAATTATCTAAATAAAATTCCGAATTATAAAAAGCTCACTGTTAGTCTAAAGTCTGAGCTAATTTTGCCAAGAGCAATTTGTCTTGTTCTCACTTTTTTTTAATATAATGTTCTTTTTATTCTATTATTTGTTAGCAAGTACATAAGTAACATGTGTTCATAACAGATAATAAATTTATCTTGGTAAGTAATAACTTAGAAAAAAGTTGATCTTGCAAACTTCTGATTTTAAAAGTCATCAGACACTTTTGTTCGTGATTACTTTTCAAGGGTCGTGTAGACAGATTTAATCATGTTCTTAATTGGCCACTTCTCATTATGACATTTATGCTATAAAATGTGATGTTTTGTAAATGAGAGCAAGTCAAAAACTCCAAACGATTTTGTCCATGACCTTCTTGATCACTGCAATTTGTATTTTTATTCCCACCATGAATGCTGATAAAAAGCAAGAATATGTTTTATAAAGTCTTTGTCCAAGTGTTTTGGTCTAAGACAAATCACACATTCTTATGTAAGACTTCACTAAACTTTCATGAGTAAAAAAACTCTGAAATATTACTCAGTCTGGATAAAACATTCCGTACTAGAAGAATGTTTGCTGTTGGTGGCTGCCTTGGAGACGGGTGATTCAGAAATACCAAGTTGAGCCCAGTGCCATTCAAAGCCATTCCTCATACAGCCACCTGAAGGAATCATAATAATGCAGGAAATCAAGTAAAATGAAGGATTTTTAAATCCTCTGCAGTGAAAAAAAAGGGGGGTTCTAACAGGCACGATGACCTTGGTTTAGGGCATTTCCTAGGGGATTGATGACTGCCTCGGACGATCAACTCCCCCAGATGACCATCAATCCCCAGGCAATGCCCCATCTGTATGGCTCTTGCCTAATTCAATTATTTGCAGTCGTGGGCTTCCCTTTGTGAATATTTTATTGTGCAGTCAAGCTCTCTGACTTTCTTCTCTCCCTGCTCAATTTTATTTCTCTGATATAGACCAGCCCAGCTCTATATTCCCCTCACATACTCAGAAGCCATATCTAATTCATGGAGAGAAAAATATATGTGCATTCATAGATGCAGATCGAGTTAAGTGGACATTTCGGGGGAAATATTTATAAACAAATTCAAATAGACATAGATTATCAATGTGTGTATATACACTAGTTTCATAAATCACTGTAGGCCATTTTATTACAGTGTGTTTTTATATCCAAATGAGGATTAGCTTGTGGTTTTTAGTTTTAGGCAGAATTTGAAAATCACAGTTTAGATAAGGTTGGATGCTACTAGTTGAATAAACCATGATACTCTCAACAGAAGACTGGAATTTAAAGCATAAAACAAAACATTGCAACTGTGAGTAGCTGATGTGTGCACACGTGTGTGCACACACACCCTAGTGTCTGGGCCAATACTCATGTCTCCGTGTGGGGTTAAGAACAATGTCCATGGAGACTTGTAAGCAGATGAGCCCCAAAGTCAACTCACAGGCTTTGTCCTCAGACGGGTCAGATTCAAACCTCCATTCTAGCCTGAGACTGGAGAGCAACCTCACTCCGTGTTGGGCACTTGGGGAGAACTCCCTGCCTGCAACCCCTCTGTTCTGAGAGGGCTAGACGTGAAGCTGTCGCATGATTATCTGCTGGTTAGTGTGCAGATGCGTTAAAGTTCTTCTGTCCATGGAGTCCCCAGGCAAGAAGAGAGGGTCTCCAGGCACTGGAGGGGTTGCCATTCCGTCCTCCAGGGGATCTTCCTGACCCAGGGCTCAAACCGGTTCTCCCCCAAAGCAGGCAGATTTTTTTACTGTCTGAGCCACTAGGGAAGCCAGTAGTTTAAATTAAGAGCTATTAAAAAAAGAAAGAAGTACTATTTTGCTTCTTAGGCCATGAGAACCTGAAGCAGAGATTTCTTGAATCTTCAAATTTTACCAGTGAAAGACGACTTAGGTCTTCCTGTGGAGATGACATGATGACCAATGAACTCAGTTAATGATGTTAGATTTAAGGTAATAATGATTGCATAGATGCATTTAATATATGTAATTAATATAAAAATGGGATTCCTTCATAGCTCAGCTGCTAAAGAATCTGCCTACAATGCAGGAGACCCTGGTTTGATTCCTGGGTCAGGAAGATCTGGTTGGAGAAGGGATAGGCTACCCACCCCAGTATTCTTGGGCTTCCCTTGGGTCTCCACTGGTAAAGAATCCAACTGCAATGCTGGAGACCTGGGTTCAATTCCTGCATCGGGAAGATTCCCTGGAGAAGGGAAAGGCTACCCACTCTAGAATTCTGGCCTGGAGAATTCCATAGACTCTATAGTCCTTGGGGTCTCAAAAAGTCGGACACGACTGAGTGACTTCCAAAAAAAAGCTTAAAAATAATAGTTTCCAGAATATTTCATTTTACTTGATTATTGTAAGATGCAAGTGCATGTTGATTGCATTATTTCCTGCATCTGAAATATCTAAATTTTAAAGAGCAATGGAGAGTTTTCTTGCATTTACTGTTATATTAATTTTTTCCAGTTTTTGTGTTTGTTGAAATGTGTCCAGGAGACCATATTCTTTCCTGAGGAGAAAAGAAATGGATCTGGTTTATGAAATAAATGGAATGGGACCTGAAGAGGGCCAGGCAATGTCTGCTCCTTGCATTACTCTTGTGTACTCAGTCATATTGGATTCTTTGCGACCCCATGGGCTATATGCTGCCAGGCTTCTCTGTCCATGGGATTCTCCGGGCAAGAATAGTTGAGTGGGTTGCCATTTCCTCCTCCAGGGGATCTTCGTGACCCAGGGCTGCCGTCCATGTGTCCTGCACCTCCTGCATTGGCAGGCGGGTTCTTCACCACTAGCGCCACCTGCGAAGCCCATGTCCCTCGCATTATCCAGCAGGAAATCCTAGTGTGTGATTAATATGAAGACTTAGTAGTTTAACATAATAAATCTGTGAAGAAATAGATGTATCAGTTGCTTTGGAATTTATGTTAATGCATGCATGCTAAGTCGCTTCAGTCATGTCTGACTCTTTGAGATCCCATGGACTGCAGCCTGCCAGGCTCCTCTGTCCGTGGGATTCTCCAGGCAAGAATATTGGAGTGGGTTGCCATGCCCTCCTCCAGGGGGTCTTCACGACCTCGGGATCAAACCCAAGTCTCTTGTGTCTGCCTGCATTGGTAGGCAGGTTCTTTACCACTAGATATTAATGCATACACATCACTACTTAGGAAATTTCCACAGAAAGAGAAAGGAAATCCTGAACTGTGGTCCTAATAGTGCTGCGACACAGGTAAGAGTTTGGGGGGAACCTCATTGTTTATCTGCAAGTTAGATACTCCTGAGAGGCTCAGATCTCTAAGTCCAGGAACATGGCCTTGCACATAAAAGTTAGATTCTGTAAACTTTATACACAAATAGAGTATGCTGCTGCTAAGTCGCTTCAGTCATGTCCAACTCTGTGCGACAGACCCCATGGACTGCAGCACACCAGGCCTCCCTGTCCATCACCAACTCCCAGAGCTTGCTCAAACTCATGTCCATTGAGTCGGTGATGCCATCCAACCATCTCATCCTCTGTCGTTCAGTGAGTCAGTTCTTCACATCAGTTGACCAAAGTATTGGAGTGTCAGCTTCAACATCAGTCCTTCCAATGAATATTCAGGACTGATTTTCTTTAGGATTGACTGGTTGGACCTCCTTGCTCACCAAGGGACTCTCAAGAGTCTCCTCCAACACCACAGTTCAAAAGCATCAATTCTTCAGTGCTCAGTTTTCTTTATAGTCCAACTCTCACATCCATACACGACTACTGGAAAATCATAGCTTTGACTAGATGAACCTTTGTCAGCAAAGTAATGTCTCTGCTTTTTAATATGCTGTCTAGGTTGGTCATAGCTTTTCTTCCCAGGAGCTAGTGTCTTTTAATTTCAAGGCTGCACTCACCATCTGCAGTGATTTTGGAGCCCAAGAAAATAAAGTCTGTCACTGTTTCCTTTGTTTCCCCATCTATTTGCCATGAAGTGATGGGACCAGATGCCATGATCTTAGTTTTTTGAATGTTGAGTTTTAAGTCAACTTTTCACTCTCCTCTTTCGCTTTCATCAAGAGGCTCTTTAGTTCTTCTTTCTGTAAGACTGGTGTCATATGCATATCTGAGGTTATTGATATTTCTCCCAGAAATCTTGATTCCAGCTTTTGCTTCATCCAGCTCTGAATGTTGCATGATGTACTCTGCTACTGCTGCTAAGTCATTTCAGTAGTGTCCGACTCTGTGTGACCCCATAGACGGCAGCCCACCAGGCTCCCCCGTCCCTGGGACTCTCCAGGCAAGAACACTGGAGTGGGTTGCCATTTCCTTCTCCAATGCATGAAAGTACATATAAGTTAATAACAGGGTGACAATATACAGCCTTGATGTGCTCCTTTCTCAATTTGAACCAGTCCATTTTCCCATGTCTAGTTTTTACTGTTGCTTCTTGACCTGCATACAGATTTCTTAGGAATAGGTAAGGTGGTCTGATATTCCCATCTCTTGAAGAATTTTCCACGATTTGTTGTGATCCACATAGTCAAAGGCTTTAGCGTAGTCAATGAAGCAAAAGTAGATGTTTTTCTGGAACTCTTTTGCTTTTTCTGTGATCCAGCAGATGTTGGCAATTTGAGGTTCCTCTGCCTTTTCTAAATCCAGCTTGAATATCTGGAAGTTCCCGGTTCATGTACTGTTAAAACCTGGCTTGGAGAATTTTGAGCATTACTTTGCTAACGTGTGAGATGAGTGCAACTGTGAGGTAGTTTGAACATTCTTTCGCATTGCCTTTCTTTGGGATTGGAATGAAAACTGACCTTTTTCCAGTCCTGTGGCCACTGCTGAGTCATCCAGATTTGCTGAGTCCTATCTCTTGCCAACTACTGTAGATGACTTATCTTGTTTGTGCCACATACCGTGTTACTACTGTAATTTTAGTATTAAAGGAAAGGTCCTTGATACGGGAGTCAGCACCCCAGAGTCTTCTCTCTTAAACAGAATGAATGAAACACAGACACGTGACCACATTTTGCAACTAGAGTACAGCCAACATCTCCTATTTATAAACTAAGACCACAATGTAGTCCCACAGAATAAAGTTCCTGTTGATCTCTCACCGAGATTTTAAAGAAACAGTAGAATTTATATATACAGTGTGAAATCTATCACACTGTAAAACACAACTCATGTTTATAGTATTGAATAGACGCATATAATAAAGCTAAAGAGGGATATATGAGTTAAAATAAATTATGTCTGGGTGGCAATTTGTAGTCAAAGATCACAAACAAGATATGAGGAATTTTCTGCTGTTTGGGAAGGATTTGAAATAACAGAAAATATTAAAGTTATTTAGAATACATTTATTTATAACTAACACAGTAAAATTTCTAATCTCCTAAATCGTCTCTTATGTGGACAACATGAGTGCAAAAAATACTGTGTCAGGGTTTTCACTATGAATGCCATTTCTCAGGGATTTATAACTTTCACCATAAAACGTACCTCAGGCATTAAAAACTATCTTTTCTTGACACAGAGACTGACACTTTATGTGTAACTTTTCGTTCATGTGCTGGAAAACAGCTAGCAGCAGAGCTGCTCCTAGGCCACGTATAATTACAGAAAACATACTCGTATTGTAGTTTAGGGTGTGTTTGTACCTGAAATGCATTTACTACAAATCAGAAGCCTTCATAAAATGGCACTTAATTAGTCTGTAATAGGGTCTAATCATATTTTATTTGAAAGCACTCATACCAGCCCTCCAGTTTGGTCTGGGTGCTGTCTTCTTTAGAGAGATGAGAGCCCTTCCCCCAGGCTTCATTTCCCCTCCGCCCTCCTCCTCACTTTGCACGTGATCTGGTTCATTACACACAGAACTGCTTTGTGCCATCACCGGTTTATGAGAAAGGAGAAGGGAGGCGCCCAGAACTTCCTATGAGAAATGAACATTGACTTTCTCTGAAGAAAATATAAATAGATTTCCTTAATTGGACTTCAGGCATCAGAGCAATTAATAATAGATTGTGTCATAGTGAGGGCTTTGTTTGTATTTAAAGCCATAAATTACAAGTATTAAATGTATATTTATTCCAAGTTAAACTCATTTCTAATTGACATGTTACTTAGCCCAAGGCTTTTAAGATCTTTTAGTATAATTAAATTAATAGAAAGCTATAGATCACAGTATGATAAACAAACAGCCTAGACTTTAATATGACAGATATACAGAACAGGCCGTGTAAGTAGATCATTATTATCGGTTTAGATTCAGCAAAAATACCACCAGAATGGAAAGAAAAGAAGCTGTGCCTGAAGTGGTTGACATAAGACATCCTTTCTGGCCCCTGTCTGACTAGCTAGCATCAGAAATACCAATCTGGGAAGAAACTTCATTATGAAAATTTCTTGGTTGGATCAATGCTCTATACCAGAAGCTCTTAAAACCCACAGCAGACATTTAAAGGATAATATTATGGTCAATCCAGGCTTTGGGCACTCAACAAAATAATACGTAGTGCAGAATTAGCCACCTCTAGTTCCGATTACTTTAAGCTTTTATTTATACAGTTTTTAGTGCCAAATGCCATATAAATGACAGAAGATGTAATGGTGGCCTCAGTGTCACAATTTCATTTATTCGAAGGACCCAACGTGTTTTAAAAACACTTGTTGCCTTGTTTGCTTGACAGTATCCTGAAGAGACAAAGATAACCGCCTCTAATAGGAGGAAAAACTGGGATCTGAGATAGAGATCATGTCTATGGGCTGAACTGTTTTACTTCCAATCATCAAGATTTATCATTGCCCATGATGTGGACACCTGTGTGTTTTCTTGGC
Source organism: Bubalus bubalis (assembly GCF_019923935.1). Taxonomy (NCBI): domain Eukaryota; kingdom Metazoa; phylum Chordata; class Mammalia; order Artiodactyla; family Bovidae; genus Bubalus; species Bubalus bubalis. Next base: position 68,500,696 of record NC_059175.1, on the reverse strand, counting down.
CCCAAAGGAAACTTGTCCTCATGCCCATGTGTCTGGTCCTGTTCTGAGATTTGTCGTTTTATGTGCCTCTTGTTTGTGTCAGATTAATCAGTCCTCAAGGACCAAAGCCCTTTTATTAATCTTTGTACCCCCAATGGCCATATAGTCAAGTACATAGTATGTGTGTTATAAACACCTGTCTAATTAGGGAGCACACTTTTTCTCATAGGCACGATAAGGGTGTATCTCATTATTGAAATGATTCCTCTTCATAGAGCGGATAAAGCCTGGGAGGAGCAGGTGCCTCTTCAAGATAAAGCATGATGTATGCATGGACTCTGATGCTTACCCAAGACTCTGTTTCCAGGGTTTCTAAATTCTTTAAATCCATTCAGTCACTTCTCAAGTGCTATCAAATCTATAGCAGACCTTAAAAACAAAACCAGTAGGGGACTTGTCAAGACTGAACTTGAATACTTAGTGGGTTCCTATTGATATTTTTGTGTTTACAGATATTAGGAGTTTTCATCCCCCAAGTGTTGTACAGCGTGGCTGAATGGTATCACCGACTCAATGGACATGAGTTTGAGCTAACTATGGGAGACAGTGAGGGACAGAGAAGCCTGGTGTTCTGTAGTCCACGGGGTCGCAAAGAGTCAGGCAAGACTTAGCCACCAAACAAGTGAAAGTTCTGCTGCTTTTATTTTGGAGAGCCCGGGTGTTTCAATGAAGCCTGCAGAATGGTTTATAATCACAGTTGGGTTTTTATTGTTTGGTGTACAGGCAGGAATTCTTAGGCAAAGAGCTGGTCCATATCACCTTACCTTGTGACGTAAGTATAGGACTTTCTAAACCATTTCAGCTTTCTAAAGGTTATTTCCTTGAATACACTTTGACATCAGGGGATAATTTTGATTGACACCAAACTTGCAAAGGCGGTACAGAAAGTTCCCATATACTACGTGCCTCGAGTCCTGCCATGGTAATATTTTACTTTATCATGGTGTGGTTGTCACAACTGAAGGACCAGTGTCCCTATATTGCTCTGAATTTAACTCCAGAATTTAATCAAACATCACTAGTTTTTCCACTAACGTCTTTGAGTCATACATACTAGGATCCCTTCCAGGAGACCATGCTGTGAATCAGCTGTTGAAGGCTGCCCTTGACTCTTCAGATGCTCAGAAAGTCTATCCAGTATCCGCAGGACCAATCCTGGGTACCTCTATTCTGAATCCATGCCTTCTGATTATTTCACCATGTGGAAAGCAGGCAAGATGATCCATATGGATGTTCATAGAGCACCTCCAATAATCTGTGTATTTCCAGTGAGACCTGATAAAGCGATTTTGGCAGGCAAATTAATAGAGATGCTGCTTCAAACAGACCTTCTCAATTTGTACCAGCACAGAGAAAACCCACACAGAAGCCGTTTAAATATTCTAACCAAGTTCATGATGGCATGCCATAAAGCTATTTCCTTGATGCTGATATCATGACCTTGTATTGCTTTCTTTTCTGCTCTGTCTCAACAGAAAAGCCTGAAGTTCAGTATGCAGGAATGCTTTGTCACCAGGAGGAAGCAACTAAACAAATATGTACTGGTTTAAGACAGCCTGGGATTTCATATTAGTGAACAAACGGCACATAAGGACCATACGTTTGAGTAAAAGTTTTGTTCAAGAGGCATATTTCCATAGGCAAGCACTATACTATTTTAGTAACACAAATAATTCTAAAAACTCAGATGTGTGTTTTGCTCAAAGGTGTATCTCAGGTCTATGTCATTCCTTTCATTGTATCTTCAGACTATATCCTGCAGGAAACATCCAAAAAGGCTTCCCAAGTGGCTCATTGGTACAGAACTCACCTGCCAGGTCACAAGAAGCAAGAGGCCCGGGTTCGATCCCTGGGTCGGGAAGATCCTTGGGAGTATGCAATCTCAACTCACTCCAGTATTCTTGCCTGGAAAATTCCATGGACAGAGGAGCCTGGAGGGCTATGGTCCATGGGATCACAAAGAGCTGGACATCCCTAAGCATGCGTGCAGTTCCCAGAGGACAGGACTAGCTGTGCTGATGGTTGGTGCGTGTCTGGTTTCTCTGTGGGGAGGAAACTGTGGGTTAGAAGCAATAGGCATGCACTTCTCTGTTGAAATGGGTCATTAAAACCTAACTAAGAATATAGGACACAATCTTAGATTCTAAAGCCTTGCTCAACAATCAGGACCGCATTCAATTTACCTCTGAGAGTTTTGAAAGAAATATAGAAAAATTGATGTGAAAGACTGTCAAACCCATCAGTTATGTCAATGTATATGTTTGAATCTGTTATTTCCTTGGTGTATTTAATTTTGTGCCTAAGGGCTTTGAAACTATCTATTCTAGAGAGTAAGGCCTTTATCTAGGACTTAAATAGGTCATTTAACTTTATTATTCTGCACAGTGATTCTAAATCCAATAATCTCTGTGAAGCCCTTAAAATACATTTCTAAGTCCAATAACTTAATTATGAATTAAAAAGCACAAAAGAAAAGATTAAGCTGTGCAATTACACTACTTACTAGATGCTATAATTTCTTTAGGTATACCTCAATTAAAATTTCAAAACTGCTGAATATTGTATTCTGCTTTTAAACTTTATCAATTTAAATGTGCCTCACTATTGATGAGGATGTAAATTAGAGTAGCCAGCATGGAAAACTCTATGGGGTTCTCTCAGAAAATTAAAAATAGAGCTATCAAATGATCCAGCAATCCCACTTCTGGGTATTTATCTACAAGAAATGCAAACAGGATCACAAAGGTGTATCTGCACAACCGTGTTCATTTCAGCCTTATTCACAATAGCTAAGATATGGAAGGGCTTCCCAGGGGGCGCAGTGGTAAAGAGTCTCCCTGCCGATGCAGGAGATGCGCCAGGCACCAGTTCCATCCCTGGAAGGCGACGATCCCCTGGAGGAGGAAGTGGCAACCCGCTCCAGCACTCTTGCCTGGACAAGTTCATGGACAGAGGAGCCTGGTGGGCTACAGTCCATGGGGTGGCATTGAGCGGGACACGATTCCAACTGAGCACACATGGTATACAGAATAGATATGGAAACACCGTAAGTATCCATCAGTGGATGAAAGGACAGAAGGATATAATGTGTATGTGTGTGTATGTGTATATATATAAAGTGAAGTGAAGTGAAATGAAGTCGCTCAGTCGTGTCCGACTCTTTGCAACCCCATGGACTGTAGCCTACTGGGCTCCTCTATCCATGGGATTTTCCAGGCAAGAATACTGGAGTGGGTTGCCATTTCCTTCTCCAGGGGAACTTCCTGACCTAGGAATCGAACTGAGGTCTCCCTCATTGTAGGCAGACGCTTTACTGTCTGAGCCACAAGGGAAGCCATATTTATATGTTGGAGAAGGCAATGGCATCCCACTCCGGTAGTCTTGCCTGTGAAGTCCCATGGATGGAGAAGCCTGGTAGGCTGCAGTCTATGGGGTTGCTAAGAGTTGGACACGACTGAGCGACTTCACTTTCACTTTTCACTTTCGTGCATTGGAGAAGGAAATGGCAACCCACTCCAGTGTTATTGCCTGGAGAATCCCAGGGACGGGGGAGCCTGGTGGGCTGCTGTCTATGGGGTCGTGCAGAGTAGGACACGACTGAAGCGACTTAGCAGCAGCATGTAATGTATAAAGGACAAAGGATATAATGTGTGTGTAATATATATACATATATACATATATATATATATATATATATATATATATATATAAATCAACCAGAAATTTCAAAAAGAAAGAAACCTTGCTGTTTGTCACAATGTGGATGGGCCTTGGGGCAGTATGCTAAGCGAATTAAGTCAGACAGAGAAAGGCAAATACTACATGATCTCATTTATATGTAGAATCTAAAAGTTAAACTGATAGAAAAGAGTAGGAAAATGGTTTCCAGAGGCTTGGGGACAGAGTTGGAGAAATAGGAAGAGGCTGTTAAAAGATACAAACTTTCACCTAAAGCTCAATAAGATCTAAGGATCTAAAATATAAGATGGTGATTATAGTTGAAAACACTGCTTTGTATAATTGAAATTTGATAAGAGTAGACCTTAAATGCTCTCATATAAAAAGTGAGATGTGTTAATTGACTATGAAGTAGATGGTGAGTACACCTATATGAGGTCACCAGAGCGCACACTTTGAGTACAGCTTTATATGTCAATTACACCTTAATATGGCTGAAAAAAAATAAGATAAAGACAGAAAGAAATTTAAGTCCATGGAATTGTGGATTTTCATCCTCATATTTAGTACCTTATATGATTAGGTGGAGTCTTCCCTGGTGGCTCAGACGGTAAACAATCTGCCTGAAATTCAGGAGACACAGATTCGAACCCTGGGTTGGAAAGACGCCCTAGAGAAAGAAATGGCAACCCATTCCAATATTCTTGTCTGGAGAATTCCATGGACAGAGGAGCTGGGCTACAGTCCATGGTTATGTTATCAATAATTTTTTGATCCAGGGAAGTTTACAAGAGGCAGGACTGGGTTGACTGTTCCTCACAATATGGAGGTTAGAATCAATGACACATGTTAAGTATTTTTATCTGTAAACACAAGTGGCAACCTTCCCAGCCCTAACCCACTCTATAGTATGGGGAAGGTCAATCTAAAGAGAGATCAAAGAGCAGCTACCCGGGATTGTAAAACTGAAATAGAGTTCAAGGTCCAGATGGACTTTGGTTAGTTAAGTCCCTTTATGCATTGAAAGAGACGGCCTTGGGTTCCTAACAAAACAATGACTGGGATTTCTGCATTAGAACAAGCAGTTTATGTGGGCTGCTTCTCAAGTTTCCCTGTTGGCTGAAGGCGGCATCTGGAAGGCTGTCTAAAGGGATGACTGCTGGCCACAGGCATTGGACCCTTTCAGTGAGAACCATAAGTGACTAAAACAGTCAATAAAAGAAGAGAACAGAAAAAAAAAAAATGAGTGAATTCTGTGCTCAATGGATTAATTGTCTCTTTTATGTAACTTGTGGTTAGTCTCACTCAGCATTCTTCACATTGTTGGGTTTGTGTTTAATTTTGCAATATTCTGGTGATCATCACGAAAGAGCACAAGAAAAAGAAATCTGAAGCCTCCTGGATGTTTTATCAAACATGTAATAAAATTCCTTCACCTTCCCACTCAATTTAATAAAACCAAAATCCTGGAATACTTTCAGTAAGGTGTGTCTGGAGGCATTAAAATTTTGTTATTTTTCTTTGTGTTAATCTCTAAATCAAATAATATTTGTTCCAGTCTGTGTCTTAGGTTGCCATTGTTATATTTTTTAAATTGCTTAAGCATACTAAATTAATACATAACCAAAACTGGTTTAAATTGGACAAGGCAATTGAAAAGAATTTTATAATTTATTCTTAAACAGCAAGGTTGGTCTTTTTAACTCATTATTTCAATTAGTATAAGCTACTTATGTGACATAATATTTTTTTGTTTTATTACAGAATAAATTTAGATTTAGAAAAAAATGTTGCAGAGATAGTACAAGGACTTTCAGTATACCCTTCCAGAGATTCTTCTGACATTAATGTATTATGCAACAATGTCAGATTTGACAAAACTAAACAAATAATAAAGCAGGATATGGTGGGTCAATGGTAAAGAATCCACCCATCAGTGCAAGAGACTTATGAGACACAGATTCAATCCTTAGGGTGGGAAGATCCTCTGGAGAAGGAAATGGCAACTCACTCCAGTATTCTTGCTTGGAAATTTCCATGGACAGAGGAGCCTGGCAGGCTACAGTCCATGGGGTCATAAAGAGCCTGACACAACTGAGCACAGCAAGAAGAAACAAATAATATTCACACAAAACTATTCATTGCAGATCGTAACTGGATTTTCCCAGTTTTTTCACTACTGTTCATTTTCTGTTCCAAGACCCAGTCCAGGATCATACATTGCCTTGGTCATCTTGTCTCATTCAATGAGCACATTTCTTGGTTTCCCCTTGCTCTTGGGAAGTAGAGCGTTTTGAAGAATGCTGAAGTACTTGGTGTCTCGCTGTTGTCTTCTCACCATTAGTCTGGAGTTATGGATTTTGCAGAAATAGATCACAGGGTTGAGGTACTTTTTCATTGCTTCCCACCATGGGGTTTATAGGAGCCCTGTGGCATTGCTGGTGAAGTTGACCTTGATCATGCACTTCAGGTGATATTGCCAGGTATGTCCACTATAAGTTGCTATGCGTCCCTTCCCAGACTCTATTGTTGGCAAGGAGGTCAATGTGTCCAGATCACGCTCAAGGTGAGGAAGATCCAGCAACAACTTCCAGATCCAGTGTGTCAACATACAGTATTTGGAATTTTCCTGTAAGAAAGACTTGTTGTGATATACTATTTTCAAAGGCTAAAACTTTTTCATGTAGAAGAGGGTCTGATGATTTGCCAGTGGCCACTGCAGCACACCCTTCTGAAAGCCTGCTGCAATAACCACCCCCCCCCCCCCCCCCGTAGACGACTGCCTTGCCACGCTAACCACTGAATGGGGAAATCTGCCAGCAGCGGTAAACGTGGTTGTTGGCATGATCTGTTTTCTCGTGAGTTGTTCCACGAGGGTAAAAGTTAAGTTCTTTGCTTGCCATTGGTCAGGAGCCCATCTCAGTCCCTTGCCATGTGGGCATTCTCAACACCAAAGCCAGCCCAAGAGAAAATCATGACAAAAATGTGGATGTCATTACATCTGAAGCCCAGTCACCAGATACATCCCCTAGACTTTACCACATTCCATCAGATTGATTCAGTGGGGTAGTTAGTCCACACTCATAGAGAAGGATTCACACAGGACTGTGGATATCAGGAGGCAGGGATGATTGACGACCATTTGCCTTTGTGAGAAATGTGTTGCATGTCTATTAGTAACTAACAGACATACACTACATATAAGACATACTCATACACTATGGTTATTATGAGTAGCTCTTGTGCTAAATAAGCTCGATATTTAGAATTAGATGTACAGAGTTAATAAAGAAGAGTGGTCCATTTATGAAGGACTATTAGGGTTGTTATGCATTATTTATTATGGAGAAGGTCTACTATAAATGGGTGCAATGGTAACTTTGCCATATTGGACATTCCAAATAGCCCTTTGAAGAAAGAAGAAGGCAATATTTTGAAATTTTAATTGTGCAATCCAGGGAAATCCAATTATGGAAGAATTACTTATGATTCAACAAACAGAAGGATGAGGGAAAAAATGCTGTAATTGAGTAGGGGAAGAAAAAAGGGGAGGAAAGGCATCTGAGTATTTCAGTGAGACAAAAGTTCAAACATTCTTGTAGAGGAAATAAACTGGCCAGCAGTAATTAACTAACATCCTAACACTGCCTGTAGGTACTCCAAGACTCCTCTTGAGTAAAAGCCAGGCTTCTCCCTGTTGGGCCCTGAAGTTGCATAAGAAAGTGTTAGTTGCTCAGTCATGTCTGACTCCTTGTGACCCCACAGACTGTAGCTCACTAGGCTCCTCTGTCCGGGGGATTTTCCAGACAAGAATACTGGCGTGGTTGCCATTTCCTTCCCCAGAGGATCTTCCCAACCTAGGGATTGAATCCAGATCACCTGCATTGCAGGCAGATTCTTTACCATCTGAGCCACAGTGAAGCCTTGAAGTTCCATAAGACATTTAGGTTTTTGTTCTACCTAGAGCTCTGCTGACTATGACATTAGAGTCTGCATTTAACAGGCACAACTGGATGGATGCATCCAAGATGTTCACCTCTCAGCTTTTTAGCCTCCTTGCTATTGAAAATCTATCAAAGCTTCAAGACAAACAAGAAATACTTAGGGAGAATGACAGAGGAGTTTGAGTGCATTTTTTTTTAATATTCTAAAATGTATTTTTGGTCTAAGTCAGTCTGTAATCTTATTGAAAAAAAAATCTCTTATTCTTCCTTCCATTTCAAGAACACATGATAAAACAATTGTTCCATATCATCTAGACTTCTAAACTATGATTATTCTACTTATTTTTTGAATTAGTAATTATCTCATGGTCTGAAATTATATCTTTAAGCTCTAAAACACTCTTGATTCTTCTCCTTGTACCAATTCACAGCTCTAGATAAACCCCACACTTCTACTTTTGCTCTGCTTATACTTTCACACTGAGAAGTTCTAGGAAAAATACAGCCCCGGCAATTAGCTGATGCATGCATAGGAAGCGAGGTCAAGGAGACAGTGTGGCACAGCCGAGGTCAACAGTGTGGAGACTGAAGCTACGCTGCCCAGATGAGGAACCCAGGATGTTAGGGTGAGGCAAACACGACGAGATGCCACTATGCACCCATCAGAATGGCTAAGATTAAAAACACTTGACCCTGCCAAGTGTTGGTGACAGAGTGGGGGGACTGAGACTCCAGTTGATGGCTGGTAAGAATGCAAAATGATGCCTAATAATTTAAAAACAGCTTCATAGTTTCTTAGTAAATGAATGATACCTATCCTATGCTCCAGCATCCCACTCCAAGCTATTATGCCAAGAGAAAAGAAAATATAGTTCATACAAATCTATGTGTACATGGATTTTTCTAGCAACTTTCTTTGTAATAGACAAAAATTGAAGCAACTTAAATGCTCATCAAAAGGCAAACAAAGAAATTGTGTTATATCAGTTTCTTTGAAATTGCCATGGAATACGTTCAGATGGTAAAGAATCTGCTTGTAATTTGGGAAACCAGTTTGATCCCTGGGTGGGGAAGATCCCTTGGAGAAGGGCATGGCAACCCATTCCAGTATTTCTGCCTGGAGAATCCCAGGGACTGAGAAGCCTGAAAGGCTACAGTCCATGATATTGCAAAAATCCAGACAAGACTAAAGGACTAATACTTTCACTTTCAATAAAAATGAATGAACTTTAGATAGGTCAAGAGCATGGGTGAATTTCAAATTAACTTTGCTGAGTAAAAGAAGCCATATTAAAAAGGGTAAATACTGCAAGATTTTATTTATAAAACTCTAGAGAATGCAACAGATTCATATAGACAGAAAATAGATTCTGGGGAGAGTGTAGGGACAGAAGGGAGGATAAGAAGACATGAGGCCATTTAAGGGTGATGGAGATATTTACATGTTGATTCTGGTGATGTTTCATGGGTGTGTACATATATCAAAACTTATCAGATTGCATACTCTAAATGTATATAGTTTATTCCATGTCAATTACATCTTGTTAAGGCTGTACAGCCTATATTTTCTAACCACAAGGTAAGATGGTAAGAATTTTAAAGAAACACATTAAAATTTTAATTTGTGGAAAATTGAAAAGCTGTCAAGTAATTACCATGAAAAGAAAACCCTATACCCAGATCATTAAAAAGCAAATTATTTCAGATTTTCAAACAAAATCAACAGCAAGTTCCCAATCTACTTACCTTCAGAGCATCAAAGGACTAAATGCTTCTTGATCCTAGTGTCTGGAAACCAGCAAGACAAAGCTAGCCCAATAAAGTCAGCCAATGACACTTCTGAGTGGAATGCAAAATACTAGGTACAAAATTATTAGTTCAAATATATAAATATACTCTTTCTAAAACCCTCAAAATTCAGCCTTGGTGTTCTGCAGAAATGTGAACACAGTAAGTTAAATGAGAACTAATTCTAGCACTACAAAGTCTTGAGATTAAAAACAAACAAACAAACAAAAAAAACCCCAAATTGAACATCTATCCTGCTTCAAAATGAAGATCAGTCTCTTAATAAATTACAATAAAAATAAAAGCTGAAAAATATAAGGACTATCTTTCTAAGAGCCATAGATATTCAAGGTGAAACACGTCAGACATTCCTATTACTAGAATTATGTAATAAAATCTTAAATGTTTTAGTCTATACTTTCTTGTGAATGTGCTCAGCCATGTCTGACTCTTTGTGGCCCCATGGACTGTAGCCCACCAGGCTTCTCTGTCAATGGAATTTTCCAGGGAAGAATATTGGACTGAGTTGCCATTTCCTATTCCAGGGGATCTTGCTAACCAGGTATCAAACCTGTGTCTTGTAGCCTCTTGCATTAGCAAGAGGATTCTTTTACCACTGCAATGGCGAAACATGTCAGACATTCTTATTGCTAGGATTATTTAATACAATCTTAAATGTTTCAGTCTATACTTGAAAAGAAAATAGGTAACAAATGCTACACATAAAAATAAATTATTATTTGTGGATAAATTACATATTTATTTGAAAAATAAAGAAGGTCAACCAGTAGATTAAGACTCCTGGTTACAAAATGACTATATTTAAACATTATACAGGAAAAAAATCCATTCTTAGTAGTAACAAAAAAATGTACTATTTATTAATAGTACATTTAGAAATCAACCACAGAAATCAATTTAACCACAGAAATAAAAGACCTATATTCACAAGATAGATGTAGCCTAGTAAATCACACACACAAAATGACGAATCCACTCAAGGCGAGGAAACATTTCCCAATAGAAAATTATATGTTTTAAAAATGTCAATTATCCCAAAGTTAATCTTCAGTGTAATATAAATCCAATGTAGTTTTTAATAAGATTTTATGTAGAACTTGGCAAAATGGTCATAGAACTATTTATTTAAAAAAAATGAATAGCCTAATGACTTAAACAACTCAATTTTTATTATTCCTTATCTTCCTATTGAAGCTCTAGATTTGGAGGAATTTGGAGAAAGTTTGAAAAAACCTTCCTAGGACAAATAACTCTTTTATTTTTTCAACTTTTATAAAAAGAATGAACTCTGACTCACTTAAAAAAATCCAGTCCAAAAGGAATCTTAAATGTTGTCAAAGAAAAGCATCCATCATGCTCTCTTACACAGATTTGAAAACACCAAATGATATGTTAGTAAGTTAGACATACACACACTGTAAATAGTTAAAGGGTATTTTCATGAAAATGTTACTATCCTAGTAGTTCAGAGGGGCAGGTATTTCTTGATCTTATTAAGAGATCTTTCTAAGAGTTATTTTATACATTTTAGCATTTATTTATAATCACTATCAGAAAACTGGATACATAATTTTATTACATGAAAGAATGAACTAATTATAATTCGGTATGAAGTCCATGGGGTCACAAGGAATCAGGCACAACTGAAGCGACTAACACATTTTCACATAGGAATATAAAGCAAAATTAACAAGGAAACACTGGTGACATTCCAAGGTAAAAACAAGGAAACAATGCCTACTTTCAGGCGTTTTTTTCTCAGAATCTGAGCCAACACAATGCAAAATAGAAGAGAAACCGACTATATGTATTGGAAAATAAGCCTCCAGTTGTTACCATTTTCCCCGAGTTGGCTCCTTGGGTTCTGAAGAGAGTATTAAAGAGCATGTTGAAATTAGATAGTATAATTATGTGTTCAGATAGTGATAGAACTGGTATGTGTGGAAGTTATAGCTTTGACATCCAAAAACAGCAAGCAGAATGAGAATCAGCTAGAAAGTATGGAGAGTAAGAAAAAGTGAACCAAGCCAGGGGAGTCCACATGGTGAGTTTAAGGAGGGGGTTGGGGCGCACAGAGGTCAAGAGAGAGATGTCACGGTTTGTAGAGGCCATGAGAGCTCTTCTCCCAGAACACCACCAGCAGCACTCTGGCTGAGCCCTGAAGTCCAAGTCCTCCCTAGGCCAGTTTCCCTCCCACAGGCTGACGTAGGCTCTGGCTGGACCAGGAGTGATGCTAAGGTGAGCCTCTTCCTGGAGACAGAATGGCCGCCAGAAGGCCCTCAAGGATGCCTTCCGCCACCCCTCCCCTTCCACCCTCCCATGTCAGCCTCCCTGTGGCCTGACCGTCCCAGCCTTCTCTGCCTGATGCTGAAAACCCAACTTCTGTGCACGGTGCCGAATCAAATCTTAGAGAGTGTTTTGGGTGAAGTAGAAAAGAATAGCTTCAATTGTTTTTTGTCTGGCAGTTGCTTTGCCAGACGATGGGGGACACAGCAGGTTCATGCCCCTCAAAACTGTGTGTCCCAGCTCTGAGGGATTTGGTGAGAATTTTGAAAGCAGTGGTTCAAGGGGAGTGGGGGATGCGATAAGAATCAGGGTGTGTGCAGGGCTTGCAGTTCTTTAACTCTTTGATCTCAGGTGGCCTGATAAGTTTCTGTGGTTCCTTTTGTCTGGAATGAAGGATGCTAGTCTTCCCTCTGTGGGGCATTGTAGTTCTGTAAACAGTTCATAGATGTTATGTGTATCCCTCGCGGTAAACCAGGACCCTGCCAAAGGCTGCACTATTCTTTCTGGACTTCTCCTCCCAGTCTCTGCATCTCCCCTCCTTCCAGGGCCACAGCTGTTTGGAAGGTTTTCTGCCCAGGAGCCCACAGGGACCTGCTTGATTCATACCTCCCCCTCCATTTCCTCTCACACTCAGTTCTCCCTATAAAGCCCTTCCTTATTTATTCCTCTCAGTGTCTGCTTCTCAGAGGACCTGGACTTACACACAATTAGTGCTCTGTTCATATTTCATTTTAACCAAAAAGAATAAGATTTTTAAAAATCTTGGGAAGAGCCCAGACTCTCCCAGCAGGCAGTATGTTCAGTGTAGCTGAGCAGGGCTGGGGGTGACGCCTTAGAGGGGACAGGGCGGCACTCGTTTCATGAAACACTGGGAAAGGTGAGTGGCCTTCTCAGGGAAGAGAACCAATCCCTTGTCTTCAGAGATGAGCCAAGGAAGGGGTGGTTCATAAGGTGGCCCTCGAGGGGTTTTTCCTCCACCACTGAATTCCCCTACCTGCAGAGCAGACCTGGTTGAATAAGTCTCAGTGAAGGAGGAAACAGAACAGGCTCAGGACTTGGGCCAGATTGTAGACTTTGAGCTCTATGCCCACTATCTCGGGAAACGATGTGCCAACTGGAAAACCAGGCCCTGGAAGGAAGAGCCCCGGGGCTCGTACCTAAACTCTCCATCCTAAAAGAATACGCTAATTATCTGTGTAACGGAATAGAATCATACATTCTATTTTGCTTATTGGGGTATGACCACAGGCCTATTGATAATTGTCCACTGTTAACTACCTAGGCCTAAGGCATATAATCACAGGTTAACTTTGGTTGTATCTTCCTTTTCCTTTGTTCAGACTAGTTTCAGGGAATTTGGGGAGCTGGGTTTGGGCACGTACACTTAGGGTATATAAGGTTTTCACAAAAACTGGTCAGGGTCCTTGGCTAAGAGGAGACTCTGCCTTGGGCCCCTGGTGTAATAAACTGCACACCACTCTCTGCATTGTCATTCTGAGTGAGTTTGTTTTCCAGAACATGTGGCTACAGCACTCATTCAAAGATCTCATGAATCTATTTATGGTTAGCAACGTGAAAGGGCTGAAGAAGGAAATGGCAACACACTCAAGTATTCTTTCCTGAGAAATTTCCTGGGCAGAGGACCTGGCAGGCTATAGTCCATAGGGTTGCAAAGAGTCGGATGTGACTGAGCGAATCTCACTCACTCATTCACTCAACATGAAAGGTTGGGGGGCGAATTAGGAGTGTGGGATCAACAGAGGCACAGTTCAGTTCAGCTCAGTTCAGTCGCTCAGTTGTGTCCAACTCTTTGCGACCCCATGAATCGCAGCACACCAGGCCTCCCTGTCCATCACCAACTCCCAGAGTTCACTCAGACTCACGTCCATCGAGTCAGTGATGCCATCCAGCCATCTCATCCTCTGTCGTCCCCTTCTCCTCCTGCCCCCAATCCCTCCCAGCATCAGAGTCTTTTCCAATGAGTCAACCTTTCACATGAGGCAGCCAAAGTACTGGAGTTTCAGCTTCAGCTTCGCAGTAGCATCTATAAAATAGACAATAAGGTCCTAGACCACAGCAGAGGGAATACTCAGTATCTTATTCTCTATCTTATATATTAAATATCTTATAATATTCAGTATCTTATAATTAACTATAATAAAAATATAAGTATAAATATATTCACTATCTTATAATAAACTATGGTAGAAATTGATCATATACTGATTCAATATCTCATAATAAACTATAACGCAAAAGCATAAAAAAGAATGTAGCTATAAATATATATGTATAACCAAATCACATTGCTCTACACCTGAAAGTAATACCATATTGTAAATCAATTATACTTCAGAACAAAAGTTCTCATAAGTTTCCGGCTTCTCCCTTCCTGTGTAGGTGAAAGTGCGGGCCATAGTAGAATTCTCTCCTTAAATGTGAAATACGAGTCTCTGAGACATTTCTGGAAGGCATAGACGGGGAAAATGCACTTTGATAGCACCGAAATTTCGTTTTGCAGGGTTTTGTAGACAAATTATTGGCACATAAAAAAGCTAAGGCCCTCTAGAGAATAGTAAAACACCAACAACACATCAAACTTTCTGATTGTCTTTTAAAAGAATCTATACTATCCTTAAGACAGTAGTCCCAATATTATAAATTTGCTTATGTTTTGCTTTTGTTTGAAACTCCATCAATGCGGGTTAGGGCTTACTGACTCTCTGAACCTGGGCTCAGTGCGCTTTTGCTTCTTGGATGCAAATATGATCATTAAAATCAAAGAACATTTACACAGCATAGACAGGCAGGCCAGCCTGATTCCCTGCTGCAGAAAGAGGCTACAGAAGCAAAACTTAGAAATTCTTGGCCTAAAGCACCACTATAAAATTCATTTGTTTACAGGAAGTTTCCACTGGTCTCCTGATGCAGAGTGGAGCCGTAAGCTCTCCTGTGTGGCAGGCAGGATTTTGCCCCATCGTCACAAGATGAGAGCCTCTGAGAGTCACCGCCACGCTTTCTAGAGCCTCAGAGAGTTAGGATCAGCTGATGTCGGGAAAGCAAGCTGGATTTCCGTCATCTTCAGGCAGGTGGATCGACAGGGAGCACTGAGTCCCCTGGCGCTTCCTTCCGCCCAGGTGGACCCCAGCTCGGAGGTCTCTCAGCATCTCTCACCAATGGCCTCACCTGCCTGTCCTGCTCTGCAGGGCTCTGGCTGCCAGCAGCCTGGGCACTGCATGAGGTGTGACCAGATCCTTGCTGCCTTATCTTCCATTTCAAGGGCAAAGTGAGGACCCATAGGTGGGGCGGGGCGGCCGCTGGAGCTGAGTCAGACTGCCCTTTCAGGGGACAGCGGCTGTTCTGAGGAGGGGAGATGGCTGCAAAGGAAGGAACAGTCAAGCCTCTGGAGGACCAGGAGTTATTTTTAAAAGGAGTAACACTACTCCTCAGAATCACAGAAAGAGCGGATTCTCGTGAAAAGGACACGCAGAGGTCAGCGTCTTGATTTCCATGAGACATTTGCTGCCAGCAGTTTAGGCTGCATTGCTTGAGACAGAAAGATAATCTCAAATCTCCATGGGCAAGGATGCTGCCTGCGGCCGATAAGGCAGGATGGGATCCAGCCCTTTGTTGCGATCTATTGTCAGGACGATGGGTGGGTAAACAGGAGGACAAGAGCTGTGAAAAACGTGTCAGGGTGCTCTAATTGCCTCTTGACCTTCCTTCCCAGGAGCTGGCAGGAATCTGGAAGCCCACAGGAACCCTAGCTGGGTGTCTCTTACAGAGCTCACACTGGGGGCCAGCTCCAGGTCTGTATGGTGTGGGGCAAGGCTCGTCTCCTCTTATCCAAGACAACATGCCTGCCGATGCCAATGCCACCAGGATACATGATTCTCTCATCCTTCTTTCTGTCTCTATTTTAAACCTCCCTTTGATGGTTAACTTATAAAGCAAACAGAATCTGATTTTTTTTTTTTTCTTTTCCATGAAAGAGATCTTGAGCTCTCCCTGGATAAGGCAGGAGCGTGCAGCTTGCAGTTCATCACAAACCTCCGTGGCTGCCCTCTCCTGGACTGAGTGCCACCTGATACCGAGTTATTCAACTCGCTTTTCTTCTTTAGACCAACCCGCCTCTCCAGCCTCATCTTCAACATAAACCCTCTTTCTGCCTAAAGATAGCATGCCTCTTGGAATGTCCTTTCACCCAATTCCTCCCCACCTCAAGTTCTTCATTCCCCAGCAAAGCCACGGTCTCCATCTAAGCCTGTGAGAAAAAGAATTCCCTCACACCTACCAAGTATTTGACCTGCTCTTTAGTCTGGGTTCCACCTGTCCAGAGCTTACAATTCCTGCTCGAATCAGCTGCTGTGTTTTCAGGTCTCTCTGGATTTGCTTATACACACATCTGATACACACGCATTTAATAAAATGTGTATATACACGCTTAATAAAAATAGTTATATGCACATTTAATAAAAGCATCTTTAAGATATTCCTTTGAGTCACAGATGAATATGTGAATATGATTGTTTTTAAAAACACAGCCTTGTAGTGATTCACTAGACATTCATCTGTATTGATCTTGATCAATAAATATTTTTTGAGAATAGTTTTGTAGGGAGCAACAAATTCTCCTCATGGACTCTAATACGTGGCTTCTTCTGTATACTTTTTAAATGGTGTTGTGAATGATGGTATCATGTTTTCTGAAGAAGTCAGTTAGTTGTATCCACAGCATTGGCTGTTCCACACTCTAGACCTCATGGAAACAGAGGTGAGGTCCTTGGACAAGATTCCACATCCGTCTTTGTTTCCTTCTGCCAGCTTTCTAATTACCACCAAATGACCAACTTCATTGTTCTAGAAATTTGCTGCAGATCAATGCAAGGTTGTCACTCGAAATATTCTGGCATTTGCTTACCTTTTGAAAATGGATACACTTGCTGATCTTCAATTCTTTTGATATCTCTACATTTGAAGAGAAAATCCATTGACTTATTAGTTTAACAAGTCCTTTGTATTAATTTTAAATAGACAAAATATCAACTAATTCAGTCCACTTGACTTTGAACTGTGGCCTCTGACAATTCCTCATGGTGTGAGCCATGTTTCAGGGATAAATGATGTGCTATATGACCTTGGGTTACCAATGATCTCTGTCAATAAAATCATACTTTTATTTTCCCCTGAACCTCTCAGCATTTTGTTGATTATTTCACCTGTTGGATGAATGTCATGGTGAATTTCACCCAATGGCTGTTCTTTCAAAATAGTTTGGGGAAAATAGAGCTGAAGAGAAAAGTGTTAATCCACCTGTTGTGTGTTCCATTAACAGTGTCTGGCGATGTCAGGAGGCCAAAGTGCCAGGCTCTGGGCTCCATCCACGCTTCAGTCAAGCCACCTCTGCTCTTTCTGTCTTTATATTCATTTTCATGTAATAATGTTTTTGAAGAAAAAAAATGGTTCTCTTAATTCAGGTTTCTCCATTTTCCATCCTCTTCCCTCACTTTCTTGTTCTGCTTAGCCTTTGTTAGTAACACTCAGCCTCATCTATTTTATCTACATCCTTCCTCCCCTCTGGAGGGTTAGCACCAGTATGAAAGGGCTTTTGTTTGTTTTCCTCTTTGCTGTATTTCTAGTACCGTGAAGCGTGTCGGGCATGTAGTGGGATTCAAGAAATAGGTGTTGCTTGGCAATATATCAGCCTGTACTGGTCGCCCAGCCTCCCTCTCACACACCAGTCCCTGGTCCTTCCACCTCCATCCTCACTCACAAACAGGGAGGCGGTCCCTGCAGGGGCATCCTCATCCTGTCTGCTCGTGAGATGCAGGACAGCAGCCCATTAGTGGAAGAAAGAAGAGGGAGAAGCCGCACCCAAAGTGGTTAGAAATGGCTGCTTTTCTCTACACAAAACCCTGATGGCACTGCGGTCGGTGAGTGGAGATGCTTGCCACGTAGTGAAGTTTAGATGGCTGAGCCAAGAGCTGCATGTGTGAGAGTTTACAGTACCGGGTCTGAAGATACGGACGTTCAGCAAACTGTTGTCCTAAGTTCCTCTTGTGTAAAAGGCACTCTGACCAAAAGGCGTCCAGCTGCTTGCCACGCAGAAAGACAGTAACGAGGCAAGGTCGGTGGGAAGGAAGCTCTGCTTTGTTTTGGATGCCAGCAACTTGGGAAGTGGGCAGACTCTTGTCCAAAGGCTGACTCCCCTCCACTACCCCCCACTCCGCTGACTGTCAGGGGGCAAGAGCTTTTCTAGACTGAAGGAGGGGGCTACATGCAGAAACTGCACAGTCAGCTCTGATGGTCATCTTAAGACTGAGCATCAGTGGTCTGATGAGTGTCATCTTGATTGTTTTAGGTACAGTTGGTCTTCAGTTCCAGGGTCAGTTTCTTCCCATTTCTTGAGGCTGGTTCTGAGAATGGTGGCAGCTTTTGTCATGGCCGTGGTCTGGTCACAGGCAGTTAACTTCTCCCACCTGGTGAGGGTTTCAGCATCTATAAGACAGCTCACAGGACACGGCTTAGAATATTATTCATAGCCTGTGAGGAGGAAATAAATGTCCTTGACTTTCCTTTCTGACTAAACTGTAATGGTTTTGTCCTGTTTGCTTTCCTTTGCTTCTGCATTTTCTCACTTCTCTCTTCTTCAGCTAGAGTTTTTTCTCCACAGACAAAAGCGGGCAGAGGACATGAGGGGCATAGACCCCAGGGCCCTGCTCCTTTTCAGAACAGGCGCTGACTTGAAGCCGACAGCCTCTCAGGCTGAGTCGTTCACGAGCACGCTGGCTGCTCTCTTTGGAACCGCCATCACTTTATATGGGAGCTTGGAGGCTGGTTTAATTAAAGTTATCTGAATAGCGTACAGTATGCCAGATGTTCATACTAAATATAATGTAGCTTATGTAATGTTATGCCATCATGGAATATATTGGAATGGTTGTGATTATCCATTATTACCCACAATAAATCTAAATTTATTTCACTGTTTTTAGGCATTAAGCTTTTCTCAACCACTATAAATTAGCTTAGTATTTGAACTTTGCCTTTTGCTGAAGTTTTTCCAATAGAGATAATTAAAGAGCTCTTTCGGCAAAATTAGCTCATGTTATTTCCATTAGAATTAAACAGGCACGTGGGATACTACAGCCTATGATATGGATGTTCATGACTGACATTTTAAAGTATAACTACCAATTAAGCATTTCTTTCTCCTTCCTCTTTTCCCTCTTAGAGCACAAAGGTAAACTCTCTTAATTTAGTTCCACAAGCTCTTGGTGGCGCTAATGGTAAAGAACCCTCCTGCCAGTGCAGGAGCCAGAAGGGACACAGGTTCAATCTTTGGGTTGGGAAGATTCCCTGGAGTAGGAAATGACACCTCCTCCAGTATTCTCTCCCACAGAAGCCCTAGTAGCTACAGTCCATGAGGTCACAAGAGGTCAGGCATGACTGAAGCAACTTGGCATAAACTCTTTATTTATCTCCATCAGCTCAGTTCAGTTCAGTTGCTCAGTCGTGTCTGACTCTCTGCGACCCCATGAATCGCAGCACGCCAGGCCTCCCTGTCCATCACCAACTCCCGGAGTTCACTCAAACTCATGTCCATAAACAAATGCTATTTTTAATGTTTTTGAAAATAGTATACTAACAGTTTCAGAATTAGAAGGCCTTGGCTTAATAAACACTTAACATCTGGTGAACACTCACTTGTCCTACAGCTGTGACCTGGGAAGGCTCCGGTGGAGGACCAGGATCAACTCGTGAGGAGGACGGAGCTGTGTACAGAGCAGTCGGTTGTTCTTAAGCATGTATTTTCTTTTTCTAAATTTTTACTTTATTGTATTGAAGTAGAGTTGATTGATAATGTTGTATTAATTTCAGGTACATATATGTGTATGTGAGTATGTGTGTATCCTTTTTCAGATTATTTCCCCTTATAGGTTATTACGGAATTTTGAGTAGAGTTTCCTGTGTGCATGTTAATCCCAAACTCCTAATTTATCCCTCCCTTCTCTTTTCCCCTTTGATAAGCATCAGTTTGTTTCCTCTATCTGTGAATCTGTTTCTATTTTGTAAGTAAGTTCATTTGTATCTTAAAAAATTTTAAAAAGAAAATAAATGAATAAATATGACTGCACCTATCATCAGGATACTGTCTTGTTAAACAACAACAGTAATAAAAAAATACTGTCACATCATGGATTTTCTTTACTACAAACCAGAGCTATGACCGCTCTATTATATTTAGTATCATGCCTGGAGAGCATGGGCACCAACTAACTTCTAAATAAGTGGATAAGTCAGAGTATCCTAACATCAAATTAAAAAAGAAAGAAAAAGAAAAACAAAGGAGTATTTTCATAAGTGGCACACAAGCATTTAAGTTTCTTATGGTGTCCAAGGGATGAGGAAGAATGAAGACCTTCCTCACCCATGTAAACTCATATTCTCATCATCCCTGCAGTGAACTCACTGATCCATTTACCCAGAGACCCCCAGGACTAATTGGGACAGACCAGGATGGAATCTCTTTGGTGAGAATTAACCTAAGGTCCGTCTAGTCAAGGCTATGGTTTTTCCAGTGGTCACATATGGATGTGAGAGTTGGACTGTAAAGAAAGCTGAGCACCGAAGAATTGATGCTTTTGAACTGTGGTGTTGTAGAAGACTATTGAGAGTCCCTTGGACTGCAAGGAGATCCAAACAGTCCATTCTAAAGGAGATCAGTCTTGGATGTTCTTTGGAAGGAATGATGTTAAAGCTGAAACTCCAGTACTTTGGCCACCTTATGCAAAGAGTTAACTCATTGGAAAAGACTCTGATGCTGGGAGGGATTGGGGGCAGGAGGAGAAGGGGACGACAGAGGATGAGATGGCTTGATGGCATCACAGACTCGATGGACGTGAGTCTGAGTGAACTCCGGGAGTTGGTGATGGACAGAGAGGCCTGGCGTGCTGCGATTCGTGGGGTCGAAAAGCGTCGGACACGACTGAGCGACTGAACTGAACTGAACCTAATGATGAAGTAGCTCCATTGCTAAGCTTGAGGACCCAATCGAACATCTGAGTATCAATGTGACCGAGTTTTGAGTTCAGGGATATACATGGTGGTGTTGTCAGCAAACAGATGATTTCTAGAATGTGAGCCAGGATGAGATCATCATGGCAGTGAGTCTATGAGGAGATGAAGCTGTGGTCAGAGAGGGAGACACAGGAGAGAGAGACTAAGAGACACTCATCCACATCTACGAGAGAACAGTGGAGGCTGACACACAGCCAGAAGTGCATCCTTCAGCAGGCGTGCAGTCTGGCATGGGTGGACATTGGTGCAGGTGTCTGGAGCCTGGTTTCTACTACAGCCCTCTCAACCTCTAACCCCAAGGCAAGGAGTTTGCACGTGTGGTACATTTTTCTCATCTCAAAGAAAGTGCTTTACACTGTACTGTACATTTCATTAGCTTGAGATGAGTTAACTGGAAGAATGCTTTATTAGCTATCAGAAATGATCAAGTTCAAAAGGCATAAATCATAGTAGCTTTGAATTCAGTGACATATATTTTATGGGTTTTGGTTATTTTCTGAATAAATATATTTCAAAAGAGAAGCTAAATCCTCATGTGACTAAGCAGCAGATTCTAGAACAATGGCTGCATTTGGCCAAGATGAGGCAGAATTGGAGGCTGGAGGGTCCTGACTGGGAAACAAATGCTCTGGTATCAGGGATGTGGCCCTCGGTCGTAAGAGCTCTCCCTGCCTCCTGAACTAGCTGTAATTCAGCCCCACAGACTCAGTGGCTGAGAGCAGCACACACCTGAGCATATGGGTCTGCAGGTCAGATGGCCAACAGGCACGTGAAAAGATGAGAGACGTCACTAACTGCTAGAGAAACACAAATCAAAGCTGCACACGTGAGAATGGCCATCACCACAAAGCCTACAAACAAGTGCTGGAGAGGGTGTGGGAAAAAGGGAACCCTCAGACACTGCTGGTGGTAATGCAAATTGGTGCACCCACCAAGGAAAACAGGATGGAGGTTCCTTAAAAATCTAAAAACAGAACTACCACGTGACCCAGTAATCCCACTCCTGGGCAGACAGCTAGATCAAACCCTAATTTGAAAAAATACATGCACCCCACTGCTCATGGCAGCACGTTTACAATAGCCAGGACACGGAAACTACCTAGCTGTCCACCAACAGAGGAAAGGGTGAACAAGGTGTGGCACATATATGCATTGGAATACTGCTCAGCCACAAAAAGCATGGAATCATGCCATTTGCAGCAACGTGGATAGACCTAGAGATTATCACACTAAGTGAAGTAAGACAGACAAGCATCATATTCCATCACTTATATGTGGAATCTAAAAAATGATACGAAGGAACTTATGCACAAAACAGAAATAGACTCACGGATATAGAAAAAACAAAACAAAGCGAAAGAGCTTATGTTTGCCGAAGGGGAAAGGAGGTAAGGCATAAATCAGGAGTCCAGCATCAACAAACGTGTGTGCATGCATGCTCAGTCCATTCGGCTGTGTCCACCTCTTTGTGACCCCATGGATGGTGGCCCACCAGTCTCCTCTGTCCACAGAATTTTCCAGGCAAGAATACTTGAATGGATTGCCATTTCCTTCTCCAGGGGATCTTCTCGACTCAAAGATCGAACCCATGTCTCTTTTGTCTCCTGCCTTGGCAGGCAGGTTCTTTAGCACGGAGCCACCAGGGAAGCCCCAGGATCACACTGCTATATATAAAATAGATCACCAAGTACCTACAGTATAGCACAGGGAACTATACTCAGTATTTTGTAATAACTTATAAGGGGGAAAGAACCTGAAAAAGAATAGATATGTATAATTGAATCACTTTGCTGATACATAAGCATTGTAAATCAACTGTATATCAATTAAAAAAAAGTTAACAAAAAGGCTCCAAAATGGGTCTCACTTGGCAAAAATCAAGGAGCCTGCACAACTGAGTTCTATTTGGAGGCTGTGGGGAGAATGTGTGTCCTTGTGTTTCCCAGCTTTCAGAGACCCTGGGACCCCTTACTTCATGGCCCCTCATCCCCCATCCAGTACCTCATCATCACACCTCCTCTCACTCCGATCCTCTTGCTTGTCTCTTATAAAGACCCTTGTAATTATTCTGTCATCATTGTAAATTGTATAATATAAACTGTACAACAATTGCATCGCTGACTAATTGTGATCAGTCTTAATAGGTGGAAGCAGTGACAGATTTTATTTTCTTTGGCTCCAAAATTACTGTGGACGGTGACTGCAGTCATGAAATTAAAAGATGCTTGGAAGGAAAGCTATAATAAACCTAGACAGCATATTAAAAATTGGAGACATCACTTTGCCAACAAAGTTCCATTTAGTCAAAGCCATGGTTTTTCCAGTAGTCATGTACGGATGTGAGAGTTGGACCATTAAGAAGGCTGAGCACCGAAGAATTGATGCTTTCATATTGAGGTGTTGGAGAAGACTCTTGAGAGTCCCTTGGACTGTAAAGAGATCAAACTAGTCAATCCTAAAGGAAATCGACCATGAATATTCACTGGAAGGACTGATGCTGAAGCTGAAGCTCCATTACTTTGGCCACCTGATGTGAAGAGCTGACTCACTGGAAAAGACCCTGATGCTGGGAAAGATCAAACACAAAAGGAGAAGAGAGGGGCCGAGGATGTGATGGTTAGACAGCATCACCGATTCAATGGACAGGAAGCTGGGCAAACTCCAGGAAACAAGGAAGAACAGGGAAGCCCTCATGCTGCAGTCCATGGGGTCACAAATAGTTGAACACAACTTAGCAACTGAATAACAGCAATTGTAACAGGTGACTATACTGTGATCACATGGACTCTGCATAACAAACTTACCATCTTAGTATCTGTCACCTAATCTCATCAGCAAAGTCCCTTTTACTGCATAAGGTTAACATGTCCACGGTATTCTGCCTGTTACAATTCCCTTCAATTATTTTCATCCTCATAATTTTAAGACTAAAATATGGTTTAGCTTTTGGGATCTTTGGGCTTCACTCATAGCTCAGTTGGTAAAGAATCTGCCTGCCATGCAGGAGATCCTAGTTTGATTCCTGGGTCGGGAAGATCCACTGGAGAAGGGCTAGGTTACCCACTCCAGCATTCTTGGGCTTCCCTTGTGGCTCAGCTGGTAAATAATCTACCTGCAATGTGGGAGACCTGGGTTTGATCCCTGGGTTGGGAAGACCCCTTGGAGAAGGGAAAGACTACCCACTCCAGTGTTCTGGCTGGAGAATCCCATGGACTGTGTCGTCCACGGGGTTGAAAGAGTCAGACACGACTGAGCGACTTTCACTACTGGGATCTTTACTCCACTGAAATCGATACCTGTCAAAGACTTCCTCAAATATCCAAATAGTTGGGAAATGGCTACCTTCCAAATCTGAGCTGCTTCCTGACTCTACCTGGGACTTCAGGGTGCCAGTGGCCAGCTGAGGATGCGCTGTGGACCCTTTGCTGTGTCCCCAGGAGTCGTCCAGCTGCTCCACCCCTACATGGTTCCTCAGGGTTCCTGAGGGAGGTCGGCTGCTTCAGACACTTGGCCCATCCACAGGGAACATCCTAGCAGGGGAAGCTGACAATCAAATACCCATAGAATCTACAAACATATTTTCTTTTAAAATTGGAGTAAAGTTGCTTTACAGTTTTGTGCTAGTGTCTGCTGTGCAGAAAGTGAATCGACTACGCGTACATATAACGTATATGCCTCCCTCCCACCCCACCCAACATCCCCCTCCTCTAGATCGCCACGGAGCACCAGTTAAGCTCCTTGTTTTAAACAAAAGTGGGCACAGTTGGGAATGTTGGGACTAGCAGGAGGAGGAAGGCAATTTGAACTTGAAGAAGAGCAACTGAGTTATCCTGGCTCAGAAGGTGAAGTCGGGCAACCGCATGGCCCAGAAGACATCAGGAAGAAAGTTTTCAGGCCCCAGAGATGGCCAAGTCGGCATCCAACCAACCAAGAAAACTAGTGAACACGAGGCTGGAGAAAGGGTCCCCAGAGACAGATGGGGGTATGTCCTCGGGGCCCAACCTTGTCCCCCTGCTTGCTGCCCCCCGGCCACATCTCTGCAACCCTACTCTTGGCTTCTTTCTGGGCTCCTGTCTCTCAGGTCGCACCCTGTGAGGGCCCTGCCCCCTGCCTGCTTCTTTTCTGAAGACCACTACCTCTCTCAAGGCAGCCTCTCCACCCTCTTCTCTGCCCTGCCCTCCTTCCTGGGGGAGCTATCAACCTTCCTCCTGACCCCGCATGAGGAGCCCTAGCACCTGGGTGATCCTTCTCAGCTGCTCACACCTTCTGGAAAGAGTCTTTGAACAGTTCAGTTCAGTTCAGTTCAGTCGCTCAGTCGTGTCTGACTCTTTGTGACCCCATGAACTGCAGCATGCCAGGCCTCCCTGTCCATCACCAACTCCTGGAGTTTACTCAAACTCATGTCCATTGACTCAGTGATGCCATCCAACCATCTCATCCTCTGTCGTCCCCTTCTCCTCCTACCTTCAGTCTTTCCCAGCATCAGGGTCTTTTCCAAGAAGTCAGCTCTCAGCATCAGGTGGCCAAAGTACTGGAGTTTCAGCTTCAACATCAGTCCTTCCAATGAATATTTAGGAGTGATTTCCTTTAGGAGGTACTTGTTGGATCTCCTTGCAGCCCAAGGGACTCTCAGAAGTCTTCTCCAACACCACAGTTCAAAAGCATCAATTCTTCAGTGCTCAGCTTTCTTTGTAGTCCAACTCTCACATCTATACATGACTACTGGAAAAACCATAGCCTTGACTAGCCTTGTCCTTTGAACAAACTCTCCTCAAATCGTTCTAATCTGAGCGTGGCCCTGTGTCCCGCCGGTGCCTTGATGGACATGGCGAGTTGTCACACAAGGCCTTGCAGGTCCTCAGAGGACCTTAACCTTCCTCCCAGGGGAATAGGAGCCTGCTTCTGTGAGCAGAGACTTGATGTGACCTAAGGGACCTCGACAAGGGCCACTCCCTGAGGAGATACTTCAGAGGGCAAGGAGGAGGGAGGTGGTGTCCAACTAGCAAGGGACAATGGCAGAGGCTGCAGTGAGCCCTGAGGGCTGGAAGTAGTCCAGCTCTGCGTGCCTCTGAAGGTTGAGCTAATGGAATTTCTGCAGGATAGAGACATGAGAAAAAGGAAGATGCTGCCAAGTTTTGTGACATGAATGACCAGAAGGGTGAACTTGCCAGGGATAGACACAAGAAAGCTTGTAGGTAGGGTGGGTTTTGTAGGGGAAGGTAGAAGTTTCTGGTTTGGACATGTGGAGGTTGTGATATCGAATATCCAGGATGGATGTGGGCTTCCTCGTACCTCTCTGGTCTCACCACTGGGACTTCACACCCATGGCTTTGCAGCAGACACACCTGCCTCCTTGCACATCCTTTCACTCATCAAGGGGCCCCAGGCGGGTGCCTTCAGGGCCATCAATCCCTCTGCCTGAAAGGCTTACTTCAAAATGAGTCTTTCTCTACCTTTGGATAACTGCTGAAATGGCATCTTCTCATCCCAAACTTTTCTTCCCAGACTGTACACAATCACATTCTCTTCAAATTTCCCTAGTCTCATTTCTGCTGAATTTTCTTACAATTCTTAGCACTGTCTAATACACGACAGGCGTTTTACTGATCTACTGTGCTTATTTTCTGTCTTTCCACGGGCACATAAGCTCCACTGGGGCAGGGGATTTTCTTGATTTGTTTGTTTTGTTTGTTTCGGCTTGCTTTTTTTCCACTATTTTTCTTCATTGCATTATATTCCGTGGTGAGAGTAATGACCAGTCGTGCAGTAGACGCTCAGTGACTATTTGTTGAAGAAAGGAGCAGACGAAGCTGCCGGTTTCTCATTGCAGTCACCTGCAAACTTGCACGCGTGTGAATTTCATCCATAAATACTCCTGGGTGAGTGGCACCTGAGTGTCACCCGAGGCCAGGCACTGTGCATGAAAAAAATAAATTTTGATGTGGTCTACACCATCACAGATTTTGCGTTCAGTCTAAACATTTTCCGAGAAAGGGATCCAGTGGGACTGCCTTTAATTTTTTTACATCCTTTTGATTCACTCGAGTTTCATCTGCCTAATAATATTGAAACCATGTGCCTTCAGGAGAGAATGAAAACTTCATCCAGATGTTCTGTTAGTTTTGGTGGATGTCATATTTTTATCCAGTTTGAGCCTATATTTTTTTATTAGTCCAAGGAGCCCTAAGTAGAGGGTCTTAAAATTTACTTAACAGTGGTACAGTCTTGTCAGATAAGATCATCAGTGGAATCTGCTTATTCTAAATGAGAAGACGATACACAAGTCTTTCCATTTTCCCTCTTGCATTATTTTTGCTGAGGTTCGAAGCTTTGGGTTTTTAAATTTATATTGTCTCTCATCACTGATGTGACTAGAATGCAGTCAGGAATGTACCAAATGTACTTGCCAGTCTGGGAAATTAGAAGAACACAACCTGTTTGTGATCATTTTTGTGGGGTTTTGCATCAGTTAAAAAGGGTGCTGGGAGTATCTGGGGTCCTTGTGGAGGGTTAAAGGGTGTCATCCCCTCCATGAAACACACTTGACTTTGTAACAAGTCCCAGGATCTCTGTGAGATGGTTACTAACAAGGAAAACATTGATGGAACATTTCCCAAGAAAGCTCCCAGGAAATGAAGAATTGTTTGTAGACATTAACATGAATTTTTAACCTAAATTATTTAAGTTTGTTATCTGTCTGTTTTGCCATCAAAAGATGAAAGTCTTCTTTGAATCGATGATCATACATTCATTTACCAGCAAAGTTAGTGTCTTCTGTCTCCTCTTGGGCACTCAAACCCCTTAAAGAAAAAGGGCAATGGAGAAGGCAATTGTCAGTCACACTTGGGGCTGAGTTATCACAGCCTTGGCTGTCCCATTGCATCACACAAAGAAATTGGGTGAGCTTCTAGGAAGTTATTTCCAAAAATAACAATATTGAAATTTGACCTGTACCTCTTGTACTCTTGCATTTTTTGTGAGTTAAGTGGCAAAGAACTCTAATAATTTTTGTCCTTAATCCCACATATGAAGTAGCTACATTTCTCCCATAAGATTAATGAGGTAAGTTCATGTAAAGGTTATGTATTCAGCTAAAACCTGGCAGGAAAATTGGGAACACATTTAACATGATTTGTCATTAAAAATTACACCCTGTCTGCTTTTTTGATTGTTGGATTCTGATTGTTGAGTTGCTTGCCAAGGAGTAGAACTCAAGCGCTTTGAGAAAAATTCTAAAAACAAGAAAAGAAAAAGAGAGTAATCTGTTAATTGAAGGAGTAGAAACAGGAATATAAAGATATGACAACTTTAGTAGCTATTTAACATACAAAAATTGTGAAAACAGCCAAGATATAAAGCTATCATTGCCACTGAAATAATTATGTGTATGTGTTACGTCACTTCGGGAATGTTTGACTCTGTGACATTATGGACTGCAGCCCACCAGGCTCCTCTGTCCATGGGATCCTCCAGGCAAGAACACTGGAGTGGGAGGCCATACCCTCCTCCAGGAATCTTCCCAACCCAGGAATCGAACTCGCGTCTCTTGTCTCCTGCATTGGCAGGCGGGTTCTTTACCGCTAGTGCCACCTGGAAAATAGTTGATATATGTAAATAAATAGATTATTGAATCAATAGATAGTGAATTATACAAAGAGCTCTCCAGTAAAGTATCAACGTGGTTGTAAAATTATTGTAATACTGATGAGTCATATTTGTATTTCAAGTTTTATAGTTAATCTAATGAGCGATAATGTAAAGCAGCTTAAACTAGGGAAGAGAGAAAACACTAAGGCACTGTTACAGATTGCTGAGATCTCCACTGCCATATCACCATTGCCATTGACACACACGGGATTCCAAGCAACCTGGGGAAAAGCCAAGGTGCCCAATGCCTTGAGCATCTCTCCCCAGGCTTCTGCTTAAGGACAATAGACCAGTATCAGACCATTTGTTGAAAGTGCAGTAGCCTTGTTCGCCGTCATTCTGAAGCACTGTCTAAGGGAGACCCCGTGGAACACCTCTTGGGGGGTAAGAGTTGCATAGAGCCCTTGTGTCATGAAGGCTGAACATCAGTTTTCAAAATCTTCATTTGGCTGGAGCCCCAACCCATTTATTGCTTAAAAACCAAAAAGTGACTATATCTATAATATGTAGGTGAAAACGATGTTTGATTTTTTATTAAAAAAACCCACATGCAGTTAAGACTACAGGACCAGTGACAGCCATCATGTTTGGGGCCCTTTTACAGTGGCCACAGGGAAACCTAACACCTCCTGCTCCCTGAGGTTTGCACCGGAGAGGGTCACCGTGGTCCACCAGAGCCCTGATGGAAACAGCCCTCCCTGGCTGGAAGGGACCTACCAAATGCAAGGATGGACTTTTCTGAAGAAAAGCAAGAGGGGCAGGAAAGGAAAAAGTTGCCATCCATCAACGTGTACAAGTAGGAAGGTGTGCTTGGGAAATAAGAATGAAGGAAAGCAAAAAAGAAAAACAAAGCTTTAAAGTTGAAGAATAAGCCTACACAGTCATATGTCAGATATGGTGCCTATAAAATATTCATTTTTGTTATCCAACAGCCAAGGAAGAAAATGGGGAAAATCAGAATTTTTCTTGGACTAAAATCACAGATATTTTCTTATTTCTGTGTTTTTAAATTATTATACCTCATCTCTGGGAAAACTTTCTAGAAATTATACATAAAGGATTGTTTTGTATGACTCCGTTATCATAAAAGAAGAATTAATCCAAAACTCAAGAACATGTCAAATATTATTACAGAATAAAGCAGATTCTGTTCATTATATTCATGCTTAGACTATTATCTGATATTGAGCACAGCCTCTTAGTATTTCACTGTGTTTTTTGTTTTTTACAAATTAACCTAAATAGAAATGATCTTGATGATGGTCTCTTTGGCCTGAACTTGTAGTTAGGAATCTCTCTTCTAATTCTGATTTCTAATTCTAACTCCTCTCTCTCATTAACATGCAAAGTGAAGGAATTCACAACCATGTCCTGTCCTCAAATCCTGTCTCTTTCAAAGGAGAAAAATAGAGCTTCCTTGCTTAACCTGCATCCTGCTTCTGACTCCAGAGATGTTGAGAGGATAAAGCGATCTGTATGCAAGAATCCTGGAGCTCCTCGGAAGTAATCTAATTTGCCTACTTAGAAGGTTTATTGAGGGGATAAAAGAGAACTCAAATTTCTGTGAAGTGTTGCAAGCATCTCTGAAGAAAGGAGGTGTGCATATTCCGTTACTGTCATCCTGTGTGTTAATATGCAGGAAAGTTCAGTTCAAGTATATCTATTCTTATTTTGAAGTGATGAGAAAAGTACTCCCCTCTTAGATATGCAGTTCATCTTGTGGTTGTGCCAAATAAGTTAATCCTCCAGTTACTGATATCATTAAATTTCCATTTGAAATAGAGGTGGCAAAACAGGCTTTAGCTGCGGATTTGATAGTACTGCTCTCAGAATTTGTCAGTGATATCCACCTGCAAATAAAAACTTGGTAAAGCATGCCAACTAAAAAGATGCACAACTTAAGAGTTGTAAGTTAGGTTTTACTGGGGGCAAAATGAGGACTGCAGCCTGGGAGATAGCCCCTCATATAGCTCTGAGAGATGGCTCCAAAGAGGCACTCAGAGAAGGTCAGTGTAAGAGACTTTGGTGAAGGGGGAGTTAAAGCAATCAAGCCCTTACTTTACAAAAGGTTTTCCGCTAGTCATGAGGATATGATGTTATCATGAAGGAATTTAATTCTTTTCTAGATATGAGGAAATGCAAGGATTGGCATCATGAAATCAGTTCCTGAAATTATCTAACCTTCTAGATGTCTGTTCCACCCGATTCCCTGGAGCACAGAGTGCCTCCCTCCGCCCTGATCTCCCTCCCGGGTTGTTGAAGGTCCCCAGCTGCAGCAGCGCAGGGTTCAGTCTCTGCAGATGGCAAATATCCTTGCTGTTCAGCCACTGGCAGTGCTCTTGGCAAGTGCCAATTTGTAGTTGACAAGCAAGTACCAATTTGTAGTTGACAAGCAGATGCTCATTGTTTTTAAAAATTTCACCAGTGTGCCCTCCTGGAGTTCTCTGGGTAATATGGGGCATCTACATTGGACTGGTCACTAGCCATCCATCCAGTTCAGCTCAGTTCAGTTCAATCGCTCAGTTGTGTCCAACTCTTTGCAGCCCCATGGATTGCAGCTCACCAGTCGCCCCTGTCCGTCCCCAACTCCTGAAGCCTACTCAAACTCATATCCATTGAGTCGTGATGCCATCCAACAATCTCATCCTCTGTGTCCCCTTCTCCTCCTGCCTCAACCGTTTCCAGAATCAGGGTCTTTTCCAATGAGTCAGTTCTTCGCATCAGGTGGCCAAAGGATTGGAGTTTCAGCCTCAGCATCAGCCATCCACCCACTCCCAAGCAATCACCTCGTTTCAGGTAGATGCAGCTTCCTCTTTGGCCTCTGGGTCACATCCCAATCTGACTCCAGTTTGACTCCTAGTCCTTAGCTATATCTGGATCATTTGCACCCTAATAGTGAGAGCTCTGCTTATCTAATATTTTTTCTTTTCATTCAACCATCCCTCCTTTGCGTTGTCCAAAGTCCTGCCTGGCCTCTGAGCATGGCAGGAAACACTCAGTCTCCCTTACAAGTGGCCAGTGGTGCCTCCAGTTACTGGGTTCCATGACTATTTATCTGATCTAGCTTGAACAAGCCCCATCACCTATTATCATTCAGGTGACATAGGGAGGCCTGACCCAGCCCACCCTGTGGTCCTGTTGGGCACACTCCATCTGTTGGTTGAACATTAGCTTCAGGATTATCCAGGCAGCAGCCAACTCCCTGTTTTAAATACTTTGAGAGATTTATTACAGACATAAGAACAAGAGGGGCACTAGTGATAAACAACTTGCCAGCCAATGCAGGAAACATAAGAGACTCAAGTTCAATCACTGAGTTGGGAAGATCCCCTGATAGAGGGCATGGCAGTACACTCCAATATTCACTCCTGGAGAATCTCATGGACAGATGAGCCTGGCTGGCTACAGTCCACGGGGTCACAGAGAGTCAGACATGACTAAGAGACTATGACTTGGAAATCTGTTTAATAGAAAATGGCAGGAACACGTAGTTCCATTCAGTTCCATTGAGTTCAGCCACTCAGTCATGTCTGACTCTGTGACTTCACGGACAGGCTCCTCTATCCATGGAATTTTCCAGGCAAGAATGATAAAGTGAGGTTGCCTTTCCTCCTCCAGGGGATTTCCCAAACCAGGGATTGAACCCAGGGACCCAGGTCTCTTGCATCACCTGCATTGACAAGCAGGTTCTTTGCAAATGGTACCACCTGGGAAGTCCCCCAAAATATCTGTGGTAGAATAAAATAGAGGTAAAAGCAAACAGGTCTTGGTTCAGATTCACATCTGCAACATACCAGCTGGTGGGCATGAGCTAGCTGCTTAAACTGTCTGTGTTTTCGTTCTCTGACTTGTAAACTGCTTATGGTGGCGGCGGTTTAGGTGCTCAGTCGCGTCTGACTCTTGAGACACTATGGACTGTGCGGCACCAGGCTCCTCTGTCCGTGGGATTTTCCAGGCAGGAAAACTGGAGTGGGTTGTCATTTCCTTCTCCAGGGGATCTTCCTGACTGGGAATCAAACCTGGATCTCTTGAATTGCAGATAGATTCCCTACCAACTGAGCCATCAGGAAAGCTCCATAAATTGCATATAATAACATCTAATTTAGATTGTTCTTATAAGAATTAAGTGAGGTCAGATACATAAAAGACTTAGGTAAGCCTTCAGCAATAGCCTTATTTTCCTTACTATCTTATTGGTCGGGTATATACTTCTCATTCCAGCTGAGCTATTTCAAAACCTAAAAGATGATACTGTAAAAGCACTGCATTCAATATGCCAGCAAATTTGGAAAACTCAGCAGTGGCAGCAGGACTGGAAAATGTCAGTTTTCATTTCAATCCCAAAGAAAGGCAATGCCAAAGAATGTTCAAACTACTGCACAATTGCACTCATCTCACACGCTAGCAGAGTAATGCTCAAAATTCTCCAAGCCAGGATCCAACAGTACCTGAATCAAGAACTTCCATATATTCAAGCTGGGTTTAGAAAACGCAGAGGAACCAGAGATTAAATTGCCAACGTCTGCTGGATCATAGAAAAAGCAAGAGATTCAGAAAGCCATCTATTTCTGCTTTATTGAATATGCCAAAGCTTTTGACTATGTGGATCACAAAAAACTGTGGAAAATTCTTCAAGAGTTGGGAATACCAGACCACCTGACCTGCCTCCAGAGAAATCCATATATAGGTGAAGAACCAATAGTTAGAACTGGACATAGAACAACAGACTGGTTCCAAATTTGGAAAGGAGTATGCCAAGGCTGTAGGTTGTCACTTTGCTTATTTAATTAATATGAAGTGAACGTCATGGGAAATGCTGAGCTGGGTGAAGCACAGCTGGGAATCAATATTGCTGGGAGAAATATCAATAACCTCAGATATGCAGATGGCAACACCCTTATGGCAGAAAGCATAGAGTAACTAAAGAGCCTCCTGATGAAGTGAAAATGAGAGTGGAAAACCTGGCTTAAAACTCAACATTCAAAAAAACAAAGATTATGGTATCTGGTCTCATCACTTCATGGTAAATAGATGGGGGAGAAATGGAAACTCTCAGTTCAGTTCAGTTGCTCAGTTGTGTCTGACTCTTTGCTACCTCACAGACTGCAGCACACCAGGCTTCTCTGTTCATCACCAACTCCCGGAGCCTATTTAAACTTATGTCCATCGCATCGGTGATTCCATCCAACCATCTCATCCTCTATTGTCCCCTTCTCTGACCGCCTTCAATCTTTCCCAGCATCAAGGTCTTTTCCAATGAGCCAGATGTTCCCGTCAGTTGGCCTAAGTATTGGAGTTTCAACTTCAGCATCAGTCCTTCCAATGAATATTCAGGACTGATTTTCTTTAGGATTGACTGGTTAGATCTCCTTGCAGTCCAAGACACTCTCAAGAGATTCTCCAACACCACAGTTCAAAAGCATCAATTCTTCAGTATTCGGCTTTCTTTTTTTTTTTAATTTTATTTTATTTTTAAACTTTACATAATTGTATTAGTTTTGCCAAATATCAAAATGAATCGGCCACAGGTATACATATAGTCTAATTCTCACATCCATACATGACTACTGGAAAAACCATAGCTTTGACTAGATGGACATTTGTTGGTAAAGTAATATCTCTGATTTTTAGTAGGCTCTCTAGGTTGGTCATTGCTTTTCTTCCAAGGAGCAAGCATCTTTTAATTTCATGGCTACAGTCACCATCTGCAGTGATTTTGGAACCCTGAAAAATAAAGTCTCTCACTGTTTCCCCATCTATTTACCTTGAAGAGATGGGACCGGATGCCATGATCTTAGTTTTCTGAATGTTGAGTTTTAAGCCAACATTTTCACTCTCCTCTTTCACTTTTATCAGGAAGCTCTTTAGTTCTTCTCTTTCTGCCATAAGGTTGGTATCATCTACATATCTGGGGTTATTGATATTTCTCCCAGCAATCTTGATTCCAGCTTGTGCTTCATCCTGTTCATCATTTCACATGATGTACTCTGCATATAAGTTAAATAAGCAGGGTGACAATATACAGCGTTGACGTACTCCTCTCCTGATTTGGAACCAGTCTGTTGTTCCATTTCCAGCTCTAACTGTTGCTTCTTGACCTGCATACAGATTTCTCAGGAGGTAGGTCAGGTGGTCTGATAGTCCCATCTCTTGAAGAATTTTCCACAGTTTTTTTTGTGATCCACACAGTCAAAAGCTTTGGCGTAGTCAGTAAAGCAAAAGTAGATGTTTTTCTGGAACTCTCCTGCTTTTTCTGCGATCCAGCAGATGTTGACAGTTTTATCTCTGGTTCCTCTGACTTTTCTAAATTCAGCTTGAACATATGGAAATTCATGGTTTGTGTACTGTTGAAGCCTGGCTTGGAGAATTTTGAGCATTACTTTGCTAGTGTGTGAGATGAGTGCAATTGTGCTGTAGTTTGAGCATTCCTTGGCATTACCTTTCTTTGGGATTGGAAACAAAACTGACTTTTTCAGTCCTGTGGCCACTGCTGAGTTTTCCACATTTGCTGGCATAATAACTGCAGCACTTTCACAGCATCATCTTTTAGGATTTGAAATAGCTCAACGGTAATTCCATCTCCTCCACTAGCTTTGTTCATAGTGATGCTTCCTAAGGCCCACTTGATTTCACACTCTAGGATGTCTGGCTCTAGGTGAGTGATCACACCATCATGGTTATCTGGGTCATGAAGATGTTTTTTGTATAGTTCTTCTGTGTATTCTTGCCATCTTTTCTTAATATCTTCTTCTTCTGTTAGGTTCATACAATTTCTGTTCTTTATTGTGTTCATCTTTACATGAAATGATCCCTTGGTATCTCTAATTTTCTTGAAGAGATCTATAGTCTTCCCCATTCTATTGTTCTTCTCTATTTCTTTGCATTGATCACTGAGGAAGGCTTTCTTCTCTCTCCTTGCTATTCTTTGGAACTCTGCATTCAAATGGGTGTATCTTTCCTTTTCTCCTTTGCCTTTACCTTCTCTTCTTTTCTTACCTATTTGAATGGCCTCATCACACAACCATTTTGCCTTTTTGCATTTCTTTGTCTTGGGGATAGTCTTGATCCTTGCCTCCTGTACAATGTCATGAATGTCCATCATAGTTCGTCAGGCACTCTGTCTATCAGACCTAATCCCTTGAATCTATTTCTCACTTCCACTGTATAATCAGAAGTGTTTTGATTTAGGTCATACCTGAATGGTCTAGTGGTTTTCCCTACTTTCTTCAATTTAATTCTGAATTTGGCAATAAAGAGTTCATGATCTGAGCCACAGTCAGCTCCTGGTCTTGTTTGTGCTGATTGTATAGAGCTTCCCCATCTTCAGCTGCAAAGAACATGATCAATCTGATTTCAGTATTGACCATCTGGTGATGTCCATGTGTAGAATCTTGTCTTGTGTTGTTGAATGACCAGTATGTTCTCTTGGCAAAACTCTGTTAGCCTTTGACCTGGCTTCCCTTGTGGCTCAGTTGCTAAAGAAATTGTCAGCAATGTGAGCTACCTGGGTTTAATCCCTGGGTTGGGAAGATCCCCTGGAGAGGGGAAAGGCTACCCACTCCAGTATTCTGGCTGTACAATTCCATGGACTATAGAGCTCATGGGATTGCAAAGAGTCAGACACAACTGATCATGTTCAAATGGAAACTTTGACAGACTTTATTCTCTTGGACTCCAAATCACTGCAGATAGTGACTGCAGCCATGAAATTAAAAGACGGTTGCTCCTTGGGAAAAAAGCTATGGCCAACCTAGACAGCATATTAAAAAGCAGAGGCATTACTTTGGTGACAAAGGTCCATCTAGTCAAAGCTATGGTTTCTCCAGTAATCATGTATGGATGTGAGAGTTGGACTATAAAGAAAGCTGAGCACTGATGCTTTTGAACTGTGGTGTTGAGGAAGACTCTTGAGAGTTCCTTGGACTGCAAGATCAAACCAGTCAATCCTAAAGGAAATCAGTCCTGAATATTCATTGAAGGGACTGATGCTGAAGCTGAAGCTCCAATACTTTGGCCACCTGATGTGAAGAACTGACTCATTGGAAAAGACCCTGATGCTGAGAAAGATTGAAGACAGGAGGAGAAGGGGACACAGAGGATGAGATGGTTGGATGTCATCAATGACTTGTTGGACATGAGTTTGAGCAAGCTCTGAGTTGGTGATGGACAGGGAGGTCTGGTGTGCTGTAGTTCATGGGGTCAGAAAGAGTTGGACATGAGTGAGGGACTGAACTGAAACTTTTTGTTCAAATTATATTCATTGCCTTTCTGTCCACATCATTCTTATCATATTGTTAAAATTCTTTGAAAATGAGACTTATAGCTTGCTCACCATTTTTGTGAGCCTAAATATGAGCTGATGCTTTTTAAGTGAATGTATGTATGTAATACAGTATGACGTGATGACAGAGAGCCTTCCTACTTAATGAAGAGGTGAATCAAGACCCACCCATGCCCTTCTAAGAAGATCCATCTCTGACTTAGGACCATGAGACTTTAATATATGAAGTCCTGTCCTGGGAGCTCCCTGTTGAGAATGGTCAGTTATTATCTGTCTGTACTATAGGAACTTTCTTTCTTTTATCATCACCTAATGAAAAAGTGGTTATTCCAAGTTTGAGGGTTTTAATGGGTTCAGATATCTCTCTCGGATTTTTTTTTTTTTTCCTGGAAGTTAATACTATTTGTTTTGGACTCATCATCCAGAATCTCAAATTGAGAGTCTCCTTCCATTGATCATCACATACGCTGAGTGTGGGCATAAACCCAAGGGTATACGACTGAGAGAGGATGCACAGTTGAGACCTTAAAGTTTTGATAAAATGGGGTTGATCACGGGCACACAGTACATCCCCAAATCAGGTAGTGGCGTCCCTGAAAACACCACTGCCCCAAACTCATTGGCTTAAACAATGATCATTGTTTCACACTCATGTGTTTGGACATTGCTGATGGAGGTTGGGTGCAGCTGTTTCCGTGTTTTCCTTTGGGTTTGACTCATGTCTGTTCCAAATATGTTGTTCCTGGGCACAGGCTGTGGGAGTAGTAAATATCTAGGGATGCATTTTTTTTAATTTATTATTATTATTATTATTATTATTTTTTACTTTACAATATTGTATTGGTTTTGCCATAAATCAACATGTATCTGCCATGGGTGTACACGTGTTCCCCATCCTGAACCCCCCTCCCACCTCCCTCCCCATACCATCCCTCTGGGTCATCCCAGTGCACCAGCCCCAAGCTTCCTGTATCCTGCATCCAACCTGGACTGGAGATTCAAGTGATATTTTCTTGCATCACTTTAGAAACATCCTGCTGGCCAAGTAAGTCCTGTGGCACCAAATTAAGGTCCTGGGAACCATCCACTGTATTAATACACATCTTGTTAATCTTTTGTGTCAAACCAACAAAAAAACAACAGAAAAAAAACAGATCAGTGTGAGTGGGACACTGAAGTTGGAAGGGGTAGGAAGTGTGAACATTTCTGAACAGTCTCCTTGACCACTTGCCCAGAGATTCTAATGAATTGTTCAAATGCTCAACTTTGAGCATCAGGAAATGCAAGAAAAATGACTATAAACCAAAGGGTTACTTTCTTTAGAGAAGAAGAATGTCCATGGCAAAGTCAAGCTATAATCTTACCCCTTGGTTTGTTTTTTCATATATCTTGAAGACATTCTGAATTCTATTCTTTATAATATAAGGAAGCTATAATTCCATATGATCTCTATTCTTTTCCATTTATATTTCTAACTCCTTTCTTTTAAATTTGAAAAAAGAGGATAGTGTTAAATAGACTTGAGGTTTAAGTAAGGAGATTAGTTGTTTGGTAGCTGAATATTGGAGCAAATCTATCTGAATCTTGATTGAGACATTCTGAAGGAGAGTAGGGAGTTGTGTAACACAAGGTGGGATTAATGTAAATTGATTTGTCCAAGGTTATTTGTTTAGGTAATGGAGGTAATAGAAGGAGGGCCCAAGGTCTCGGGGAACTGATGCTCTGAGATGTCCCATCCTGTCATCGTGTTCAAAGCAGGTTCACATCAGGGCAACTCCATTTAGGCAAGGAAAATTCAATTAGGATCATTCTGTGCACAGAAGGCTCCCAGTGGGATTGGGAAAGAAATATGGAGCTCTCATTGTCTTAAACTATATGCTAACAAACGATGGTTTGGACCCTGTTTTGGGATCATGGCTATGTGTGTGTGTGTTTTCTGTAATGGTAATGTGATACTGCTAATTAATCGAAGTGAGCTGTATTTTTGTTATCTGGCTCATCGTATTGCATGTATCTCTTCCTAGTTAGAAAACATTATGGATTATGATTTCACTGTGAGTTCTTTTAGCCTCTCTTAGTATATAGATCCTTTTCCCTTTAAACTGAGATATAGGTCAAATCCTGTTGCCCCAAACCTAATGATGTACTTAGAAGTCTATTATAATTGTGTGGCGCTGACATGGATGAGAGTCCTGCTCTGTAATGTGATAACTGCTAAAGTATTTTACTAGACACCCACGGTCACTCATGAAGTATCAACCACAAAGTGAAAGATTTTAAATATACACGTATATTTTCTTATTTCCTTGCAAAAGGAAATAAGACATACAGATGGCCAAGAGGCACATGAAAAAAGATGTTCCACATCACTAATTATTAGAGAAACGCAGATCAATCCCTGTACTCTAAAATATTTTTGATGAGTAAATAAAATAGGAAAGCTTCAAGACTGAAGTAATTTTTTCCCCTGTAAACTTTGGTTTGAGAGACCACAGTAATTATTTTGTTTGTTTGTTTTGTTTTCCCTTCCTGGGGTAACAAATGGAATCATTGGTTGAAACTTCACAAGTAAATAGAAACTCTAACAAGTACTGTTCAAGAGTCATTTCATTTTGCTACTTTGACTCACCTAAGTTACAATAAAACAATATTGAGTGAGAATCTGAGACTCACTTCAAGAGAAACGAGTGTTGTAGAAGATCAAAATGCTTTCAGCATGATTATTGAGATGGAGGAACTGGAGTGTTCAGGATCTGCTCTGGCCGGGCTGCACCAGCCCTTACTGTGAAGCAGCGACTGTTGCCCAGGGCAGATGCTTACCCGTGAGGACCCTTCCTGGTCATTTCAAGAGGTTTCAACCTAGGGTGATCCAGCCCTCTTCTGTGTTCCCTATCCTTCATTCAAGTAGATCAAAACCAAGCTCAGATGGCTCTTTTGTGGTTAGGTTCAAGCATGAGGCATAGTCCATCAGCAACCCTGAATATTCGTAAGCTATTTCCAAGGACCAGAGGCAAAAAATCCAAGTGATATAAAGATTAAATTTACAGAAATGTGCAAGAATGACCAGAGCCATCGCCAGCACTGCTCCAGGAAGTGTCTGGGTGAAGCTTCTCTTGTACCAGAAGTATCTCTCTTTCCAGAACTTTTATTTGACTGAAAGGGAAGGGACATGATCATTGTCAATTCCAAGGCAGCAGGGGAAATGATCATATTTTTGCCAACAACGGGGGAAAAAAAATCTATCCTTCAGCCAGTTATCATGTACTGAAATTTGCTGTCAACTGTCAAATACAAATATAGATCAACCCTCCTAAACTGTGATAATGACAAAATCCACTAGCCATCCTGCACAAGGCATGCACCCCATGACACTTTGTGCATGCATGTGTGCATGTGTGTGTGTGTGTGTGTGTGTGCGCGCGTGCAGGGTTCTGTCTCACTCTGCTCTGGAATCAGGACTCTGGCCACTGTACACAAAGTGTGCCATCCCTGACACTAGCAGCTGCCTATGCACACCAGGAACTCTTGGCAACATCCTCCTTGAGGGCCTGCTTCCACCCCCTCATGACACAGAGGAAAGGGAATTCAGCAGGACAACCTGTTTCTGAGTACCTCCCTTAATTCCTCACCTGTAAGAACTCATGGGTCATGAGAACGTGCTAAAACCCTGAGGGTAACTGGTAATATTTACAGAATTCTGTTTACTGCATCTTTGCAATTTAAAGTTGTCCATATATATGATTTAATTCATCACTGACTCAATGGACATGAGTTTGAGCAAGCTTCGGGAGTCGGTGATGGATAGGGAAGCCTGGTGTCCTGCAATCCATGCAGTTGCAGAGTCAGACATGACTGAGCAACTGAACTTCACTGACAGATATGATTCTGTTTATGTTCAATGCTGACAGGGCCTGATCTCTCGTCTTTCTTCTTCTTGACCATGGTATTCTTCTTTAAATCCCCAAAACATACTATTTTTTTATCCCTTTCAGGAAGGAGCTTGGTCTTATACTGCAAATCTTTTGGTTTAGTTCCCCTATTGAAATTCCTTTGCAACTTATTGATTCATTGACTATTGGATGAATACACACTCAATAGCATATTGCAACAGTGGGGATAAGTACACTAGATAATGAACTAGAGGAGGAAGAAGCAAATAGTAGGATTAAAGATAATTCCCAGAATACCACCTCGAGCAGTGGAGTAGGTGGCGATACAATTGACTGAGATGAAGAATATAGCATTGCTTTTCCTAAAGCCTGAGTTATTCAAGGGGTCGGAGGACAAAATCCAGAGGGAGCTATATGGAGAGGATTCCAAATGGGGTTTGAACTTAAAAGTATAGCACAGAAACTCAGCAAGTGTTCTTCCTCTTTCTTGATCACCTAAGTTCAAATATACAGATCTTTGACTAGGGAACCTGTGCCTAAGTTCACATTTCCCAAGGACCAACGTTCAACATTACCAACAGCTGTTGCTCAGTCACTAAGTCCTGCCCAACTCTTTCTTATGGACTGCAGGATGCCAGGATTCCCTGTCCTTCTCTGTCTCTGGGGGTTTGCTCAAATTAATGTCCATTGAGTCAACAGCATCAAACCATCTCATCCTCTGTTGCCCCCTTCTCCTCTTGCCCTCAATCTTTCCCAGCATCAGGGTCTTTCCCAGTGAGTCAGCTCTTCGCATCAGGTGGCCAAGTTATTGGAGCTTCAACTTGAGCATCAGTCCTTCCAATGAATATTCACAGTTGATTTCCTTTGGCATGTATTAGTTTGATCTCCTTGCAGTCCAAGGGAGTCTCAAGAGTCTTCTCCAGCACAATTCAAAGCATCAATTCTTCAGTGTTCAGCCTTCCTTACAGTCCAACTCTCACATCCAGACACGACTACTGGAAAAACCATCAGGAAGTGTGCATGCTAAGTCACTCAGTTGTGTCTGACTCTTTTCAATCCCATGGACTGAAGCCCACCATGTTCCTCCATCCATGAGATTTTCCAGGTAAGAACACTGGAGTGGGTTGCCATTTCCTTCTCCAGGGGATCTTCCCAACCCAAGGATCAAACCCACATCTCTTGTGTCTCCTGCATTGGCAGGCAAGTTTTTTACCACCAGCGCCACCTGGAAAAACCATAGTTTTGACTACATGAAGCTTTGTCAACAAAGTGATGTCACTGATTTTTAATATGCTAGGTTTGGCATAGTTTTTCTTCCAAGGAGCAAATGTCTTTTAATTTCATGGCTGCAGTGACTGTCCTCAATAATTTTGGAGCCCAAGAAAATAAAATTTGTCACTGTTTCCACTCTTTCCCCATCTATTTGCCATAAAGTGAATGACCCAGATGCCATTGTCTCAGTCTTTTGAGTGCTGAGTTCTAAGCCAGCTTTCTCACTCTGCTCTTTCACCTTCATCAAAGGCTCTGTAGTTCTTCTTTGCTTTCTGCCATAGGGGTTGTATCATTTGCATATCTGAGGTTGTTATTTCTCCCAGCAATCTTGATTCCAGTTTGTGATTCAAAATCCCATGGACAGAGGAGCCTGGTAGGCTGCAGTCCATGGGGTCGCTAAGAGTCGGACACGACTGAGCGACTTCACTTTCGCTTTTCACTTTCATGCATTGGAGAAGGAAATGGCAACCCACTCCAGTGTTCTTGCCTGGAGAATCCCAGGGACGGGGGAGCCTGGTGGGCTGCCGTCTGTGGGGTCGCACAGAGTCGGACACGACTGAAGCGACTTAGCAGCAGCAGCAGCAGCAGCAGCAGCAGCATTTGCATGGTGTACTCTGCATATAAATTAAATAATCAGGGTGACAATACACAGCGCACTATGCAGTGTAGTATGTACTGTGGACAAACCATTTCCCCAAGTTGTAACCCGTCCGTTGGTCCTGAGGCCAAAGTTCATCATTACAAACAGAACATCTTAGCTTCATATTAAGGAGAAAAAAAGCTTCTTTTTTTGTTCATTTTCAGCTATAGACACATTGGGCAAACCTTTAAATGACAACTTTTTTGTTGTTGTTGTCTTAAGCTAGATGGCATTCTTGGTCATGCATTTCTCCATATTTCTCCCAGTAAGCAAAAGCAAGTGAAAGTTTATTTTCCGTATTTTCATGCATATAAATTCCCAGTGGTCAGAGATGAGGTAGTGCTCTTAATACTACAATCATACTTAGCAAAGCAGTCATGTAGGCGTTCCTCAGTGAGTTTTCCAAAGCTCATCTGTTGGTCAAATATCTTAATCCCCACACTCCAATGACAGCAACTGTGTGAGAGTGTGTGAGGAGTGCCCAAGGTACAGGAGCTCCAGACTCCCCTATCTCAAAACCAATAGCTACAAAGGATAGAAATAAACATGAATTACCCAAGAAAAACAAAACTCACTCCAAGTATGGGAGGGGAGACCCAGCTTCAAGGAAGCCCTCGGGCAGCAGGTATCTGAAACTTTTGTAAGTTACCTGGCGGTTGTACCCATAAGCAAACTTCTCAGATACATCTCTTTTACCACCACACTGCATTCTCAGTAGTTCTATAAACATCCTTTATTGAATTTATAGCATGAGTATTTATATCTTTAAGTAGTTTCAAACCAAAGCACGTTAAGTTTGAATTTTCAGGTGAATAGTAGTACAGACCATTACTTGGAAGATGAATTTTGTCTTTCTCCACTGGAATCTTACCATTGTGTAATAAATGTATGCTCAGTTGCTCAATCACATCCAAATCTTTCCAACCCCCTAGACTGTAGCCTGCCAAGCTCCTCTGTCCATGAAATTTCCTAGGCAAGAATACTGAATTGGGCTGCCATTTCCTTTTCCAGGGGCTCTTCACAACCTAGGGGTCAGACCTGAATTTCTTGCTTTTCCTGCATTGGCAGGAGGGCCCTTTACCATTGTACTACCTGGGAACCCTGGTATCTAATGATCTGAAGAAGCGAGCAGAGTGTTAGTATTTTGGACCAGGTGGGCACTGTATCACACAAGTTCTTCATTTATTTAGAACTTTCTTCACTATGGTTTTTAAAATATAATAGGTTGGTTTTAAACTCAACAATTCTTTCAAGAAACAAAATCGTGGCAGAAGTACAAATAATAGACTTAACAAATATCATTTGGAACACTTACTATACTTAAGGAGAGAAACAATTTTTAACTCAAACTTCCACCCTTTTGAATAGAATATTTATAGCTAAGTAATCGCTAAAATTGGGGAGCTTTGCAGGTGACTCAGATGGTAAAGAATCTGCCTTCAATGCAGGATATTCGGGTTTGATCTCTGGGTCAGAAAGATCTCCTGGAGAAAGGGATGTTTCAGTTCAGTTCAATCATTCAGTCGTGTCTACCTCTTTGCGACCCCATGGAATGCAGCACACTCAGCTTTCCTGTCCATCACCAATTCTCAGAGCTTGCTCGAACTCACGTCCATTGAGTAGGTGATGCCATGCAACCATCTCATCCTCTGTCATCCCCTTCTCCTCCTGCCTTCAATCTTTCCCAGCATCAGGGTCTTTCCTAATGAGTCAGTTCTTTGCATCAGGTGGCCAAAGTATTGGAGCTTCAGCTTCAGCATCAGTCCTTCCAATGAATATTCAGGACTGATTTCTTTTAGGATGGACTGGTTGGATCTCCTAGCAGTCCAAGGGACTCTCAAGAGTCT
Organism: Bubalus bubalis; assembly: GCF_019923935.1. Classification (NCBI taxonomy): domain Eukaryota; kingdom Metazoa; phylum Chordata; class Mammalia; order Artiodactyla; family Bovidae; genus Bubalus; species Bubalus bubalis. Next base: position 68,456,282 of record NC_059175.1, on the reverse strand, counting down.
TCTCCAACACCATAGTTCAAAAGCATCAATTCTTTGGTGCTCAGCTTTCTTTATGGTCTGACTCTCATATCCATACATGACTACTGGAAAAACCGTAGCTTTGACTAGACTTTATTTTCTTGGGCTCCAAAATCACCTCAGAGGGTGACTGCAGCCATGGAATTAGAAGATGGTTGCTTTTTGGAAGAAAAGGGGATGTTTACCCACTTCAGTATTCTTGTCCAGAATTTCATGGACAGAGGAGCCTGGCAGGCTACAGTCCATGAGGTTGCAAAGAACTGGGACATGACTGAACGACTAATGCTAACACTACCTGATCATACTATGGGTTTCCCTGGTGGCTCAGTTGATAAAGAATCTGCCTACAGTGCAGACACTCAGGTTCAATCCCGGAGTGGGGAAGATCTCCTGGAGAAGGAAATGGCAACCCACCCCAGTATTCTTGCCTGGAAAATCCCATGGACACAGGACCATGGTGGGCCATAGTCCATGGGATTGCAGAGTCAGACATGACTTAGCAACTAAACCACCAATGACTGATAATATTATTGCTGATAAACATTAATGAATGAATGTTGGCTGTTGTGTTAATATAAAAACTGAATTAATTGCTTCATTTAATTGTTTGATGTAGTGCATTTCCTTAGGAAGGATGCACATTAGTTCATTGCTTTCTAGTAGATTCAGATTTGTCCCTTTTCCCTATTAAAACACAATAGCAATAGCCATGTAAATGACTTGTTGTAAACTAGTATGTGTCTTTTCCTTTTGCGATTCTGACTCTACTCCAGAGATAATGTCCCCTGAATTTTCAAATAAGTTGGTGTATTTTTATATCTTATCCACACAGTTCTAATACAGAAGGGCTTGCAACGTGTTATAAAATGCTCATTTGGTTTGATTGTTCATCCCATATGATGTGGTGAACTTTGCAATGCAATCTGAATTGCTTTTGTCGCTTCCATTTCCAAAGATAACTCTGTATTGTAAAAACAATTGACCCCAGAACATATTTCAGGTAGTTTTAAAGGCAAAATACACACACCATTAGATGATTCTAAATGTAAGAGGGTTAGGGCACATTCTATAGCAATATATCCATTCTCCTTAAATTGCTTTATCAAGCAATGTTCACTATAACAGTTTGAGCAGTGCAAAATTCTAACCAAACAGGCACACTTACTCACTAAATAACAGCTAAAGACCTTATTACGCATGCTTGGGATGGCAAAAGGAAGTAACGTGGTTGCTATAGCCCACTGGTCCAGGACCGCAGCAGTAGCTTGGGCAGCCTGTGGGATGAACCACTGAAGTCCTAGAGGAAGGAAAACATCGCCACGTCCTGTTGCCACCCTAATTCTTGCCCATCTTGTGTCCTGACGGAGCCTGGAAGGTTAGGGCCCAACCCATAAACCAATGGATTAGTCCACAGTGTGAAGCTCAGGTAACTACAATTTTGAAAAGAGAAATCTTCTAAGGTAAACATATATAAAACTTTCTCTGAGATATTAATAGGAATTTCTGATGCTCTAAGAGATAGTGACAGATTTTATTTTCTTGGGCTCCAAAATCACTGCAGACTGTTATATCAGCCATGAAATTAAAAGACATTTGCTCCTTAGAAGGAAAGCTATGACAAACCTAGGCAGCATATTAAAAAGCAGAGGCATCACTTTGCCAACAAAGGGCCATATAATCAAAGCTCTTGTTTTTCCACTAGTCACGTATGGATGTGACTGGTGGACCATAAAGAAGGCTCATCACAGAAGACTGATGCTTTTTAATTGTGCTGCTGGACAAGATGCTTAAGAGTCCCTTGGACAGCAGTGAGATAAAACCAATCCATCCTAAAAGAAATCAGTCCTGAATATTCATTGGACGGACTTAAGCTGAAGTTGAAGCTCCAATACTTTGGTCACCAGATGCAAAGCACTGACTCATTGGAAAAGACCCTGATGCTGGGAAAGATTGAAGGCAGGAGGGGAAGTGGGCAACAGAGGATGAGATGGTTGGGGGACATCACTGACTCAAGGGTCATGAATTTGAGTAAATTCCTGAAGAGAGTCTAGGACAGGGAAGCCTGGCATGCTGCAGTCATGGGGTTGCAGAGTCAGATACAATTTGACAATTGAACAACAGCAACAAGAGATACTGATCATTTTTCTTTATAAATTTTACTTTTTGCTTTATTTATGTATTTATCATATATATTGATATACATATTTAAAGTATACAATACGTTGTGAAAGATCACCACAATCAAGCCAATTAACACATACATTATTTTGCAGTTTCCTTTTTAGTGTCAATACGGGATAAGAACACTTAAGATCTATTCTTTCTTGGCAAACTTTGGGTTTATGAGATAATAGCAAATTATTATTTATGATAACCCCCTATAGTAAGCTGTGCTCACCATGCTGTGCGTTAGGTCCTCAGAAGTCACCCTTCTAATAACTAAAGCTCTGTGCCCTAGGACGGACATCTTCTTGTTTTCCCTGTCTGCCATCCTTAGCAATAACTGTTATTCTCCGGTTTTATGAGTTCAGCTATTTCAGATTTGAGGCATCAGTGATGTCATGTAAAGCATTTGTGTTTGTGGTTTATTTCACACAGCACGGTTTCCTCCAGGCTCATCCAAGTTATTGTAAATGGAAGAATTTGATTTTTATATTTAATGGTTTAACAACATTTTTTTGTCTAGCTTTACTTACCTGTCAATTATCTACTCATCCATCCTCCTTAGACATTCAGCTACCTAAGGATATTTAGGCTGACTCTGTATCTTGGCGTTGTAAATAACATTGCAATGAGCATGGAGCTGTTTACCGACTTCATTTCCTTTGAACATACAATCTGAAGTGGGGCTGCTGGGTCGAATCTGTCTTTCTCAGACGGTTCTCGTTAATACCTGCATTTACAGTTCCACCAGTCGGGCACAGTTTCCCTCTCCCCACGTCCTCGCCAACACTTACTGTCTTGTCCTTTCGGTAACAGCCATCTAACAGCTGTGATGAAATCTCACTGTGGCTTTGAGTTGTCTTTCCCCTATGATCAGTGATGTTGAACATCTTTTCATGTATCTATTGGTTTTTATATGTCTTCCTTCAAGAAATGTCTATTTGAGCATTTAGCCCATTTTTAATCAGATTACTTGATTTGTTTTTGCTATTGAATTGTTGAACTCCTTGTGCATTTTGGATGTTAACTCCTTAAAAAGAGTTTGCAAATATTCTTCCCCATTCTGTAGATTGCAGTTTCACTCTATTGGTGGTTTTCTTGGCTATGTAGAAGCGTTTTGCTTTTATGTCATCCTGCTTGTCTATTTTTGCTTTTATTGCTAGTGAGTTTGAGGTCATATTCAAAAATTCTTTGCCCAAACCAATGTCAAGAAGATTTTTTTCCTCAATTTTATTTATAATTGAAACAAAAATAATACAATAATTAGGAATATTCTTAACCAAAGAAGTCAAAGACCTGTGCACTGAAAGTTATAAAACACTGATGAAGGAAATTTGAAAAAAATACAGATAAATGGAAACATACCCCATGCTCATGGAATGGAAAAAAATTAATATTGTTAAAGTGTCTGTACTACTCAAAATGGTCTATAGACTACATGCAATCCATCTCAAAAATCCCAATGCCTTTCTTTCCATAAATAGAAAGAACAATTCTAAAATAATATGAAATAACAAAAGACCTCAAATAGCTAAAGCAGTCTTGAGCAGGCTGAATAAAGCTAGAAGCATCACTCTTTCTGATTTCATATGGTAGCTTTACATGATACTGGCATAAGAACAGACATGTAGACCAACAGAACAGAATAGAGTCCGGAAACAAATTCACACATTTACGATTGACTGATCTTTAACAAAGGTTCCAAGAATACACAATGGGAGAATAATAATCTATTCAATAAATGGTTTTGAACAAACTGGATATCTATATGTATAGGAATAAAATTGGGCATTTTCTCTCATATAAATAAAAATCATCTCAGAATAGCTTAATGACTTGGATGACATACCTCACACATAAAACTACTGGACATACTGCTGTTAATACTAACTCATTCAAGGCTCATGCTGACTCTGTGAATTAATACTAGTTTTACTATTTTTACTCATGTTTTACAAGACAGAAAGTTGAGGTGCAGAGGTGCAGAGCGTCGAGTAATTTGCCCAAGGTCATACACTGTGTACTGAAGTCTTGCTTTGAGTTTAAGTGGCCTGGAGACAGAATCTGTGTCCTTGGCCTCTCACCTACAGACACTAAAAGAATAATGCTATCAATAGTCAAGGTCAGTAAATGAAGAAAGCATTCTGAAGCTTTAAAGACAATTTTCTTAATATTAGAGCTCCGGTGGCTCAGAAGTTAAAGCGTCTGCCTCCAATGAGGGAGACCTGGGTTCGATCTCTGGGTCGGGAAGATCCCCTGGAGAAGGAAATGGTAATCCACTCCAGTACTCTTGCCTGCAGAATCCCATGGACGGAGAAGTCTGGTAGGCTACAGTCCATGGGGTCGCAAAGAGTCGGACACGACTGAGTGACTTCACTTCACTTCACTTCTTCTTCAATAGTAGAAAATCACACTCTCATTTTCTGATATTCAGTGAAAGCACAGTAGCTGTGCATTGCTAGCGTATAGACTTCATCGCACATATCCTGATAATGACTGATTAGAGGAACAAGAGGCATTTGAATGTGACCCTTGGTCCAAATAAGCGTATAAGTGTTTGGCCGGCAGCCAAAATATCGTCCAAATTTCAGAACCTGTTGAACAGACAAGTGTGAGTTGTTATAATCAGACTTTCTAGGTCATGTCATAAATACTTGTTTGGAAAATTAGAGAGAAGTAGAGAATAATTAAAATCCAATTCATGACCAGGTTTCATAAGCAGTATTGTCAATGAATACTAGCCCTATGAAATTAGCATAAAGAATTTGAAAATGCATGACTCTCACTGTACAATGCTCGTGTTAATATTCTGTGATTTGAAGAATGTCATGATGGGTCTTCATTAGGATCAAAACATCCAGGTAATGAAACATTGTGATGGCCATAAAGCGTGAAGGCTAAGAGATGGGGCTTCTGGTGTGTGGGCTGATTTAACAGATTGCATTAGCATTCCCCAGGAGTGGCACTAGTTTGAGCCAAAATCTTTTTACCAGCTATCTGTGTATTTCCTTGCAACCTTGCAAGTTATTGCGTAGGGTGCCCTCAATACACGTCTTCTTGAGCTTTTTTTCCCATAATAACTTCCATGCTGGCTGAGCCCAAAATGTAGTGATCTCAGGGCTCTGCTGTGGTCGTTGGCAGACACGCATGTGGCAAAGCACCACAATGCCACTTAGGTTTTAGCCTCTGTGTTTAAGAGGACACTCCCAACAAACCAGTGTCTCTTCTTGCGATTGTATGTCTCTTTATTCAAAAGGAAGCCATTTGTTACTCACGTGAACCTAGCATGGGATAAACAGATAAAGGCAAGAAATCCAAGGAAATTACATGACCGGGTTGAATGTAACTAGTTAAACACTCAAATTCCTTAATAGTCAAAAAGACAAGATGAGCTTATGAAGCAGAGTTCACGCATCCACACACACACACACATAAAACACACTTTGACGCACACACACTCATTCATCCAGAGACGCATAGAGAGCTGCCCTGTTCTGTTCCTTTACTCTTGGAATGCACCAGGACTCTGTGGAGGCTCCATAATTGAGTTATAGCCATCACCCATATATTAGATTCCAGCCTGAGCCATGGCAACTCTAAGTAATAGATTGAAAAATACAATTATTGCTTACCTACAGAATTCCTTTGCTTGAGAGGTAAGGCATATATATCAGAAAAGTTGTTGTGTGTTTTTTTTCCCCAGGCCTATTCAATAAATGAACACTACACCAGGATTCTTACACAGAGTATCTCTGAAATGGGTTTTGTATTGATTTTTGTAACTATCCTGTTAGATGACGTTATCCCTTGGTGTGTCAGGTTGAGACCAGTCCCCCGGAGCAGGTCATTGAGGTGATAACTGTCATTTGGAGGGACAGAAAAGCAATCATAGCTTTTTCATTACTTACTGTTTTCCCCCTGCAAGTGGGGGATCATTTGACATATTATGGCTTCTGTGATTTAAGCTGCATTCTGAAATTAAGTGCTAGAATATCACGCTGTGGGTTGAGAAAAATCAACTTCATGTCAAAGAACCACAGGCCCCTGGGTCACACATACCCAGGAACCCCTCAGATTTCAAGAAAGCTGGGTTGTTGGCTGTGTACATAAAGGTACACCTATACCTGAAAACTGCTGCATGCAAAGCAGAATTAATCCAAAAAATTTCAATTCCCTCTTTTTTAAAATTTTATAATTATTCTGGGAAAACACTAAAAATGACAAACCTGGTGTCATCACAGACATAGGTTAAAGCACGTGGATTTTTTAAGTTCTAATATGCAATGGTCATGATGTTTAAATTGTATGTGCTTCATGAAAAAAATTTTTTAAACAATCATAGTCGGGCATGTCTAAAGACACCAGGACAGACAAAACCAGAATCAATAAAATGGAACACACGCAGACTTTTCTAAGAGCAATCAGGAGGGATCTGGGGGGAAAAACAGCAGGTAAGGGAGCAAAGCAAATCCGTATGGAAGGGGCCAGCCTGCCCTTTCAGGGTCCTCACAGTGGTCCACTCCTACCGTCCTGCTGGAATTAGGGTGACAGATCACGGGCAAGACAGAGGAGGAGGGCGTTCCCAGAAGCCACACCCCGGAAGGACTCACTTGCATCATTGCTTGGGACTTGCTGTGTTCCATTTCTCCAGAAAGTTCTGCCTGATTTTTCTTCCATTCTACCCTCTGGGGCTGCTTCAACAATTGGGATTAAAAAAAAAAAAAAAGATGTTTCCAAGCTCTTATTTCTGGCAATACCCCCTGACTAAACATGTGCACACCATTCCCAACTGGACCTTTCCAAAATAATCCACTCCCTCAACCTTAATTAACCTTCCAGTCTTGGGTCTTATTTCTCTACTTCTGATCTCTCCCTCATCCTGGTCTCTTCTTGCTCACTATTTCACAACAGTCAGTCTTGTTTTTCCGTTCCCTTGAAACGTGAAAGGAGGTAAAAACATCCTCCTTGTTAAATTATGTATCTCCTTTTTGAATGCTCAAATCTCATTCACGTGGCTTTTCTCTCCTATCATATCTCTTCCTTTCCTCTCAAACTTTCTTCCTCTCTCATGTTGCAAAGATTATGTTCTCTTGTTTTTCTTCTTGTTTTTTTGATCATTCTTTAAAAATATTATTGCACATTTTTTTCTAACATTGCCTTTAATATTATATTACTTATCTATTGATGCAAAACAAACTGCCCCTATAATTTAGCAGCCTAAAATAGCACACATGTATTATCTTACATGGACTTCCCAGGTGGCTTAGCGCTGAAGAATTTGCCTGTCAATGCAGGAGATATGTGTTCCATCCCTGGGTTGGGACTATCTCCCAAGGAGGAAATGGCAACCCAGTCCAGTATTCTTGTTTGGGAAATCCCATGGACAAAGGATCCTGGCAGGCTGCAGTCTGTGGGGTCGTAAAGAGCAGGACACATCTGAGCCCACACATACCATACTTTATCTTACATATTGTAGGTAAGGAACTGGCATGATTTAACTGGTGCTCTCTCTCAACCTTGTGATCTGTTGGTTAGAAGCAAATTACACCTGAAGGGGATATTATACAAAGCCACAAATACTTGGAGGTAGAGATTACAGGTGGAGAGGGCGATGGCACCCCACTCCAGTACTCTTGCCTGGAAAATCCCATGGAGGAGGAGCCTGGAAGGCTGCAGTCCATGGGGTCGCTGAGGGTCGGACACGACTGAGTGACTTCACTTTCACTTTTCACATTCATGAATTGGAGAAGGAAATGGCAACCCACTCCAGTACTCTTGCTTGGAGAATCCCAGCGACAGGGGAGCCTGGTGGGCTGCTGTCTATGGGGTCGCACAGAGTTGGACACAACTGAAGTGACTTAGCAGCAGCAGCAGAGATTACAGGAGCTATACTGGAAACCATCAGTGAAAAATGTCATTGTTTCTGCTGTTCTGGGTTAACACTTTTCTCACTGGATTCAGCTGTGTTTACCTGACCAGTTTTCTCCTTTGAATCATAAATGCATCATATACACGTAGAACTGATCACACACCACAGTGTGACCACAGGCCTGACTTTACTGTTGGCTACACCATGATGTGCCTGTGGACAGGTTTCATGTCTCACTTCTCTCTCCATCTTGAATATTGAGCATGCTGCTGCTGCTGCTAAGTGGCTTCTGTCGTATCCGACTCTGTGCGACCCCATAGACAGCAGCCCACCAGGCTCTGCCGTCCCTGGGATTCTCTAGGCAAGATCATTGGAGTGGGTTGCCATTTCCTTCTTCAATGCACGAAACTCAAAAGTGAAAGTGAAGTCGCTCAGTCGTGTCCAACCCTCAGCGACCCCATGGATTGCAGCCCACCAGGCTCCTCCGTCCATGGGGTTTTCCAGGCAAGAGTACTGGAGTGGGGTGCCATTGCCTTCTCCGGAATATTGAGCACAGTGTCCTATATACCCAATAGTATTAAGCAGGCATTTAATCAGCTTTAAGTCATCTAATACCTTTTTGCATGCTCCATTAACCCCACACTCTCTAAAGTGATACCACCTCCCATTACCTACTGGGGAACATGATTCTGCCAAGTTCATCAGATGAAGTCTATTTACTGAAATTAACATATGTGGGGATAATTTAGTGCCTAGAAATTTTTTAAAAAGTAACAAAGGAATTAACTGTAGATGCAAATGTCCAATTTGATTATCTACATGTCTCTCCCCTTGGACTACTGTGTGGTTTAGCATTTGGATACTTTAAAAAGAAAAGTAAAATATACTCTGCTCCTTTTCAAGAGACAGAAAAGAGCCAAAAAGTAAAGTAATCAAAATATTGGTTGACATTAGTGTATTGAGATTTTAGGCCACATTGTATAAGTGATCCTAATAAAATGCCCCTGGAATTTCCACCATTTATAAAACTGGATTTGATAAAATAATTGTTGGCAAAATTTTTCAGGTGAAATATCTTCTAAGAAACTAGCTCTTACAGATGTTTTGAGATATAGACCTTATAATCGGATTTTTTTTTTTCCTTGAAAGGAAAGCTATGACTGACCTAGACAGCATATTAAAAATCAGACATCACTTTACCCATAAAGGTCCATATAGTCAAAGCTGTGGCATTTCCAGTAGTCAGTCAGTCACGGATGTGAGAGTTGGATCATAAAGAAGACTGAGCAATGAAGAATCTATATTTTTGAATTATGGTGTTGGAGAAGACTCTTGAGAGTCCCTTGGGCAGCAAGAAGATCAAACCAGTAAATCCTACAGGAAATCAACATTGAATATTTATTGGAAGGACTGACACTGAAGTTGAAGCTCCATTACTTTGGCTACCTGATATGAAGAGGCTACTCATTGGAAAAGACCCTGATTCTGGGAAATATTAAAGGCAAAAGGATAAGAGGGTGGCAGAGGATGAGATGATTAGATAGCATCACTGTCTCAATGGACATGAGTTTGAGTAAGCTCCAGGAAATAGTGAAAGACAGGGAAGCCTGGCATGCTGCAGTCCATGGGGTCACAAAGAGTCAGATACGACCTAGCGACTGAACAACAGTAACAAGGGTTTATCTAGCAGTGAATTAAAGCATTCTATTATTTTAGAGGGATGTAATTGTGAATAATGTTAGAATGTTTCTTAGTTATGAATCCAAGATACCTTTTCAACTATGCTTGAGTAATGCTCATTTTTAAAGTCTAAACTGATGATTTAGACACAGAAAGACAATGTAGCAAACATTTGTTTCAACTAAATGTTTAGGCTGCATGTTAGAAAATATTATCTGTTCAATGCTGGGAATTTATTGACACTTACCTATTTATTCTAACAGATGAACTCGGCTATGAAGTTATATATAAATAGATGCTGTCGGAAGTTTTGAAACTCTAAATAAGGTTCAAAAGGACATTATTATTTTTCTTTCAAGCTCAGAGTATGAAACAGCCTCTTTTCTATATAGTGAATGCACGCTTTTTCAAATGTTTCCATTGAATTAACAAAAGTATGCATTCTAGCATAATAAATACCTCCTTCAGAACTTGATTTCAAAAGTATATCTAAGTAACTTTAAATCTGTATTTGTTATCTTGAATAGAGACACAGAGGATTAGCATTCAAAAATTTTACAATATGCTCTGCTCCATGGTGTATCCATAACTTACACTGGGCCTTTTATTAGAGATCATCCTTCCAGGCACAGACACGAATCCTGACTTAAAGTGGAGGGCGGATCGTCACGGTAAGATGCTGCCTGTGTAGACTCCATCCTGAACGTAAGCCTGCAGTGTGGCTCTCTTCATGGATTTTCTTAATCAGTTCATCTCCATTCAGGAATGTAAAAGGACTTTAAAGTAGCTTTACTTGGACTGCAAAACTGGGCAAGAAAAGATTATGGCAAATCTTCTCAGCGATTCTATTATATTTCAGTTGGTCTTTTTTTTTTTTTTTTTTTTTTTTAATGGGATGGGTGAAGGTGAAGAGAAAACTTCAAGTGGCACTTAACAAGTTTTCAAATTTGACTGAATATAAGTTTTTGTCTTAGCCCCAAATGCAGTTAGAACGAGCCAACAAATACGTTTTCCTTAATCTTTGAAAATTATAAAGGCACACATGAAAGCCTATTTGTCAGAGCCTCATCACTGCAGTTACTGGGGGAGGATAGCTAATTTTAATAAAGCTCAACTCTTGGTGGAGTCAAGTCTTTTGGAATGGTGTGTGAGGAGCTCTTCAAATCCTCTGCCACAAAGTCAATGATCATATTGGACAAAACTGTCAGAAAGCATCATTTTAGGACTCTGGAGGCAGGCAAATCTATAACATTCCAGCTGGGACCTGCTCACCTGAGTAAAAACTGTTGCATCATCACCCGAAGGAATACTAAAATGGCAATTCTGATGAATGACTAAGGCTGAGTGTAGACACTCGAGGAAATGGGAAACTCCTGGGGGCTTCAATCTTAGAGGAACTCCCTTCATGAGCTTTAACAAAAGCAAGCCCACCAGGTTCTCATGGTGATCCCACTGAAATTCTTGAGACCCTGGCAGTGAGGTGGAGAAGGGGAGAGCAGTCATCTTAGAAATGCACATAGAGTTCATTCTCCATGACAAAGAACCGCTTCCCAGGAAAGATGACTTAACCAGACCTTATTTCATAAGAGATAAGTGAGTTCTTCCCATACCACTCTTTAATCCTCTCTTCTAATCACAGTGGGAGAAAACAGTAGTCAACAGAGACCAGGATCAAGGAGATCACTTGAGAACATTGCAGCTAGGAAACGGGGTAAGAAGCGTAGGGGAGTGGCTCTACCAGTCGAGAAGCACTGGTGAAGATCACAGATGCCCTACGCAGCTATGACACAGATCTAAACATAAGCCTATAGAATTCCTCTCCTCCCCAATTTTTCACTCCATCAGCAAGGCTCCAGTATGATGAGAGAGCATCACAGATGAAAGAACTACAACATTCAAACTCAAAGAGTAATTAGGAAAAACTCAAGAAAAAAGACAAAAATAAGGACTCTATAGGACACTGAAGCCTCTGTCACCTAAAGCCACAGCAAGCATTTAAAACAGCCCAGCTCCTAGTCAAAGTAACAAATTCTCACCCTGAAGGTCGATTTAGTCAGTCCTTATTACCTGATACAGCGTGCTTGTGCTGTGCTTAGTCGCTCAGTCCTGTCTGACTCTTTGCGATCCCATGGACTATAGACCTTCAGGCTCCTCTGTCCATGGGGATTCTCCAGGCAAGAATACTGGAGTGGGACAGTATGCTTGGCTTTCAACAAAAAAATTACAAGGCATGTCAATAAGCAAAAAGAAAACAGAGTCTGAGGAAAGAAAGCAGTCATAAGAACTAGACTCAGATATGCCACAGTTATCAAAGTATTCAAAGAATTTTAAAAGACTACAGCTAATATGTTGAGGGCTTTAATGGAAAAGTTAGACACTATGCAAGAATGGATAGGCAGTGTAAACAGAGATGAGATGACCTAAGCATGATCAAGAAGAAATGCTGGAAATCAAAAGCACTGTAATAGAAAGAGAGAATGACTTAGATTGGATATGATCAAAATGTGAAATAATAAATTTGAAGATATGTCAATAGAAGCTTGACAAACTGAAGTATGAAGAAAATAAAGACTGAAAACACACACACATACACACATAACATTCAAGAACCATGGGGGGGGGATTTCAAAATGCATAGTCAAAGTATAATTGAAATACCACATGAGAAAAGAGAATGAGATGAAAAGAATATTTGGGGTAATAATGCATTACTTTCTAATATTAATGACAGACACCAAATCACAGACAAAGGAAGCTCAGGGAACATCAAGTAGGATAAATACCATAAAACCATGCTTGCTGCTGCTGCTGCTAAGTTGCTTCAGTCGTGTCCGACTCTGTGCTACCCCAGAGACGGCAGCCCACCAGGCTCCTCTGTCCCTGGGATTCTCCAGGCAAGATCACTGGAGTGGGTTGCCATTTCCTTCTCCAATGCATAAAAGTGAAAAGTGAAAGTGAAGTCACTCAGTCGTGTCTGACTCCTAGCGACCCCATGGACTGCAGCCCACCAGGCTCCTCTGTCCACGGTTAGGAACATCTAATCAAAACTGCAAAACTATGCACAAAGACAAAACCTTGAAAGGAACATAAATGGGGAAAATATCTTACCTAGAGAGGAACAAGAATATGAATTACAGCAGATGTGTTATTAGGCACTATATAAGCAAAAAGAGAGTAAAATGAAACTGCAGCATTATGGATAAGTAAAATGCAGAAAGAATAACCTTTTCAATAAAGGTTGTTGGAAGATTTGAGCAACTTGATGCAAAAATTTATAACACAAACTTAAACATCAATCATGTACCTTTCAGAAAAGTTAACTCAACATGGATCACAAACCTGACTATAAAATGGAGAATTATAAAATTTCTGCAGTATATAGGAAAATATCTAGGTGACCTTGGGTTTTGTGATGGGTTTTTAGCACTAATGGCAAAAGTACTACCCAGGAAAGACCAAAAAAAATAAAAAAGACTCTAGATTTCATCAAATTAAAACTTTCTGCTTTGCTATACATTGCTAGGAGAATGAAAAACCACAGATTGGGAAAAAAGATTTGTGAAACACGTATTTGTAAAGGATTTGTATCCAGCATATAAAAAGGATTTGTACCCAATATATAAAAAGACCTATTAAACTCAATAATAAGTAATAATAAATGACACAATTAAAAAGTGAGCAAAAGATATGAACAGACGCCTCAGCCAAGAAGATATACTAATTACAAGTAAGTATTTGGGAAGATTCTCAGTATCATTTGCCATTGTGTGCATGCTCAGTCACTCAGTTGTGTCTGACTTTGCAACCTGTGGACTATAGACCACTGACCTTCACCATCCATGGGATTTTCCAGTCAAGAACACTGGAGCGAGTTGCCATTTCCTCCTCCAGGAGATCTTCCTGACCCAAGGATCGAGCCAGCATCTCTCTGAGTCTCCTGCATTGGCAGGTGGATTCTTTACCACTGAGCCACCTGGGAAACCCATTACTTATCATTAGTGGAATACAAATTAGAGCAACAATTGAATACCCTCACATATCTTACTAAAATGATTATATTTTTTAAATGAAATAATATAGGAATAATTGCTGGTGCAAGCTCTCATTCATTGATGTAGGAATGCCAAATGGTCTGACCACTTTGGAAGATGATTTTATAGTTTCTTACAAAAGCAGAGACTTTTACCATGAGGTCTAGAACTTTGGCTCCTGGATATCAATTCAACTGATTTTAAAAATTATATCCACACAAAACCTTGCAAAATATGTCTATAGCAGCTTTACTCATAAACATCCAAAACTGGAAACAACCAAAATATCCCTCAAATTGAATGAATAATCAAACTGTGGCATATTCATGCAATAAATATTATTTATCACTCCAAAGAAATAAGCTATCGACTTATAAAAAGATACTGATGAATCTTAAATGCATATTGCTGAATGAAAGAAGTCAGTATACTAAGGCTACATATATAAAATGGTTTCCTTTATATAACATCGTGGGAAAAGTCAAACTTTCTATAGAGATAACAGTGAAAATACCATTTTCCTGGAGTCCACAGAAAAGGAGGACAATTGAATAGGTGAGCCACAGGTTCACTGTTTTTCATGATGTGAAACTCCTTGGTACAAGGTTTAATGGTTTATCCATGACATTGACAAATCCCACAGAACTTGACAGCAAATAGTGAATCATACTTTCTGAAAATTAAAAAGTCATTCAGGATATCAAGGCATCACAGCATGTGATATGACAAAGCAATATAAGTGTGTTAAAATGTGTGAAGCAAACTCACCTAAAGAGGTGAACAAAAAAGTGATGACAAGTGTTTACATGCTGGTTATTACATTTATACGCTCACCATTTAAACACTTAGATAATTAATTACATCTTGTAGTTTCATCCAGATGTTTGTTGATGAGTAGACAGGGAAGCAGTTAAGATTACAGAGTCATATGTTTTACAGATAATGACAGAGAAAATGATGAGTAACTTGGGAAATATATGAAGTCCCTAAGACTAAAGGCAAAATGAGCTGCTTACCTGCACTTGAACCTAAGGTGTGGAGTCCTTCTCTTCTTCCTGAGCACAGGGCTATGGGTTAAGGTTTTTGTTGGTGTTCTTCCTGGGCACTGGGGTGGAAGAAGTAGGTGTGGATGGCAGATGGTGGTCGCCAGGTTTCACTATATTGGGCAGGAGGTTGTGACAAGAAAAGGGAGGAGGCTATTTAATAGAATGACCCATTTGGGAACTGTTTAAATTTGGACATGAACATGAATGCTTGTTCAGCTTCACACAGGTACAGATGGCTACATATAGAAATATTTTAGATGCAGGCATATACATGGATTAGTATACACAGATATATCTACTTACTGTGTCTAGCAGAAAGGGCCTTGAAACAACCGAACCCCAGTAGCAACAAACACAGCTCACTCCCAATTCTTGGATTCTATTAAATATCAACATTCTCTAATTAAAAAAGCAAAACTAGAACTCTTAGAGGTAATGTCTGATTTAGCAACTGGGCCAGAAAATGAGATAGGGGGAGATGGAGAGAAAGAGACTGAAGCATCTTACAGCACCAGAAAGTAAGACTGTGCTCTTAACAGAGCAAAATCAATCCTACAAGAGTTTCAGAAGCATGTCCAAAAAACATGAGAGCCAACTGAGCGAGTTCCCAATGGCCAAAGTGGAAATAGTTCGAGCAATGAAAGATAATGTAGTTGAAACACAACCCAATATATAAAATGAATATCCGTGAGTTGTGTCTTAGCTTGAGTCGCTATAACAGAATATCATCAACTAGGCAGCTTGAACAAATAGATGCGGAGTTGCTTATTGTTTTGGAGGCCAGAAGTCCAAGCTCAGAGTGCCAAGATGGTTGGGCTCAGGAAAGTGCCATCCTCCTGCCATCTTCTGGTTCTATCATCACATCATAGAGAGGAGAAGCAGGCTGTCCTGACTCTAGTAAGAGCACCAGTCCTATTCATGGAAGCCCCACACTCCTGGCCTCCTGTAGTTACATTCCAAAGCCCCCACCTGCTATGACCACTGCAATGGAGGGAAGGACACATTTAGGCCATAGCAAGTTGACACTGATTATATAAATGACTCAATAGATAGATACATGTGGGAAGAGAGACGAGAAACCTTTGCAGAAGAATCTCAAAGAATCCATGTGGATACTTTCCTCAAGCTGGTGGATCTTGACTCCCATTACTTAAGTGTGGGCCGTGCATTGCTAATTCCTTTCTAAAAGTATGGTACCGAGAGGAGGAAAAAGTGATTTTGCAGCAGAGAAACCTGACAAATATTACTGAAACCAAATTACTAACACCAGTAGTGACCAGTTGCGTTGGCAGCATGACCTTTGATAAGCTGTGAGAAGAATGGTCCTTGACTTTGTGACCTTCCTCCCAAAACACATGACCTCAGCCTGATCATGAGTGAAACATCAGACAAAAACCAGCTGGCGGACCTTCTACAAAATACTTGACCAGTACTCTTCAAAGCTGTCATCAGAAACAAGGGAAGTCTGAGGAACAGACACCATCAAGAGGAGCTTGAGGAAGTACCATGATTACAGGCAACGCTGGATCCCCAGTGAGAGCCTGGAGCAGGAACCTTTTTGATGTCTGTGTTTGAGTTAGATAAAATGAGTGGACACATTGCAAGGAGTGAGCAGGGGGGAGGTTTCAGGGTGGGTGGACTGGGCTTTGGAAAAATGAAAGTAGCCCTGTGTTAAATGAATTGAGTTCAGTATGCATTTTATTTTTAAAGTGTTCACATGTCTGTTGGTTACTACAGGGCTCTTTATTTATCACAAGTTGTGTTCCTTTTTTGTCCTTATCTTTGTTATGAAAACTGCAATCCTGGACATCCTGGCTTTGCTCTTACATACTGTGAATAATTGATATGTTGTCAAGTCAAAGGAGTCTGTCTTTATGTTTTGACCTTTTAACTCTACCCCTGGTTCCTTGCTGACTAAAGATAAAGGGGAAAAGTTTGAGTAAATATGAAAAGGTATTTAAATAGCCTCTTTCAGATCTCACACACCCACAGTTTCTTTGTCATGCCAATAGCAGGGCGATTGCTGTCCTTACCCACAGACTCAAAAACCAAGAGCTCCATTCAGAGACTGGAGGGTAGGTCATGCTGGAATGTCATCCAGCTATTTATCATTTATTAAGTAGTAGCGCTGCAGTTTCTATTTTCATCAAATCAATTTAGTAAAAAGGTGTAGTTCTATGAGGACTTCAATGGTGGCTCAGCTGGTAAATAATCCACCTGCAATGTGGGAGACCTGGGTTTGATCCCTGGGTTGGGAAGATCCTTTGGAGAAGGAAATGGCAACCCACTCCAGTATTCTTGCCTGGAGAATCCCAGGGACAGAGGAGCCTGGTGGACTGCTGTTTATGGGGTCACACAGAGTCAGACACGACTGAAGCGACTTAGCAGCAGCAGCAGGTTGGAGAAGGAAAAGGCTACAGACTCCAGTATTCTGGCCAGGAGAATTCCATGGACTCTCTAGTCCATGGGGTCTCAAAGAGTTGGACATGACTGAGAGACTTTGACTTTGTAGTGCGATGAAAACCTTTGTCAAGTCCTTACTGTGTTTTAGGCTCTGTGCGAGAACCAGGGAGTTTAGAGATGACAGTTGGTCCCTCTTTAAAGGAGTCAGTGTAGATGCATTACAGATTCACCCAGCAGATGTGTACCTGAGCAAAGCTGCGCATTTGGCCCTTGGTGAGGGGGAACAGGCCATGAGGGAAAGGCGAATGAGGGCCAAAGTGACAGGTGGGACTCATGACACAGAAGTGTTCGGAACTGGGTCCTGCTCACACCACTGTCAGAAGCTGGAAGGATGCAAACTATGACCTCGTCAGAGTTTCACTTTATGACGGCTCTCTGGTGGCGGAGTGAAGAATGGGATATGCTTGCTCCGGTTGGAGTTGGCAGAGGAGGCAAGAAGCAAGGAAACTGGTTAAAAGATCACTTCTGTTGGCCAAGAACATGGTGAAGATTTGCCCTAAGATACAGGGTAGAGAAAGCACAGACATCTTAGGTGCTGATGAGATGATATCAGCGGTTCTTGGTTCTAGGGGGAAGTGTTGAAATTAAAGATGAGGATATGAATCCCAAGTGAGGGAGATGAGGATGGTGCTAGGGGGATGGTGATGTCACCCGCCATTAAAAGGAGGACCACACGGGCCCCTGTGAGGAGGAAGATGAGTTCAGCTTAGTTCTTAGTTGAAATGTGATTGCATGTTTCTCTATAGTTACATTTAAACCTATGGAAGAGTTTGTAGTTATTAAAGTTTGAGGAAAATGCAAGATAGCATTTAAGTGAAAACTTATACATTCAACAAAAACTGCATGACTGAGAAAGTAGTGAGAAACCCGGGAAGCATCACCAGCCATGATGTCTGTGGACGTCAGCCTGGGTGCATTTGCTCTGCGGGCTCAGATCCACACTATGACACCCAAAAACGTAAACTCAACACTGTGCATGTAGTTTATTGTGTGCAACCCTATTTTAAGGAAATCTTTAAATATGTGTGTGTGTATATATATATATATATATATATATATATGTATCTTGGCTTAGACATTAAAGAATCTGCTGGCAATGCAAGAGATCTGGGTTCAATCCCTGGGTCAGGACGATATGCTGGAGAAGGGAATGGCTACTCATTTCAGTATTCTTGCCTGGGAAATCCCATAGAAAGAGGAGCCTGGCAGCTATGGTCCAAGAGATTGCAAAGAGTCAGACATAACTGAGTGACTAACATACTTTCATGTTCATATGTGTAAAAAGCATTACAGATATTACATATATACAACTGTTAAATGGAATACTACTCAGACATAATAAAGAACAAAATTTTTCCATTTGAGACAACATGCGTGGACTCGGAGGGCATTATACTAACTGAAATAAGCCAGAAAGAGAAAGACAAATACTGTACGATAGCACCTAAAAATACAACAACTTAGTGACTATAAGAAAAAAAGAAGCAGACTCAAAGAGATAGAGACAAGCTCATGACTGTCAGTGAGTGAGTGGGAGGCACAGCGGCCGGGTGTAAGACAGGCTCAAGGACAGACCGTACAACACAGGGAATGTAGCCAATCTTTTGCAATAAATGTAAGTGGAAAACAATCTTTATAACTATATAAAATGACAAAGAAACAAACATAAGAAAATAAGTAAAAAGCACTATTAAAAATAGCTGTATATTGTCACCTTGCTTATTTAACTTATATGCAGAGTACCTCATGCGAAATGCTGGGCTGGATGAAGCACAAGTGGGAATCAAGATTGCCAGGAGAAGTATCAATAATCTCAGATACACAGATGACATCAAACTTATGGCAGAAATCAAAGAAGAACGAAAGAGCCTCTTGATGAAAGTTAAAGAGGAGAGTGAAAAAGCTGGCTTAAAACTCAACATTGAAAAAACTAAGATCATGGCATCCAGTCCCATCACTTCATGGCAGATAGATGGAGAAATTATGAAAATGGTGACAGATTTTATTTTCTTGGGCTTCAGAATCACTGCAGATGGTGACTGAAGCCATGAAATTAAAAGACATTTGATTCTTAAAAAAAAAGCTATGACCAACCTAGACAGCATATTAAAAAGCAGAGACATTACTATGCCAACAAAGGTCTGTCTAGTCAAAGCTATGGCTTTTCCAGTAGTCAAGTATGGATGTGAGAACTGCACCATAAACAAAGCTAAGGGCCAAAGAATTGATGTTTGAACTGTGGTGTTGGAAAAGACTCTTGAGAGTCCCTTGGACTGCCAAGATATCAAACCAGTCAATCATAAAGGAAATCAATCCTGAATATTCATTGGAAGTACTGATGCTGAAGATAAAGCTCCAATACTTTGGCCACCTGATGCAAAGAACTGACTCACTGGAAAAGACCCTGATGCTGGGAAAGATTGAAGGCTGGAGAAGAAGGGGATGACAGAGGATAAGATGGTTGGATGGAATCACCAACTCAGTGGACATGAGTTTGAGCAAGCTCAGGAGCTGGTCATGGACAGGGAGGCCTGGCGTGCTGCGGTCCATGGTATCATAGTCAGGTATGACTGAGTGACTGATCTGAACAGAACCGATTTAAAAAACTGTAGCTGCACGTCTCATTTTAAAAACAACTGTTAAGTGAGAACTCACTTCAGTAAAGAGTTTATTTGGAGGAGCAGATGATGACTACTTAAACGAACTCTCATTTCAGTCCTCTGCAATCCTCTCATGAACTTGACACACTATCAAACTAAACCACAGAACTAAAAATAAAATTTGCCTTCTGTTTGTTTGCCGGGATGTGATTCCCTTGTGATATCTTTATTTCATTCAAAGAATATTGATTCCCTCAAATATCTCAATGAATACACCATGCAGCATTCACTTGTTAACCAAGCAAGGCTGTCCATCCACATGATCATAGGCATAAGTTTACTTAATGCTAAGGTTATTGATTTTTTTTAATCAAAGAAGGTGGAAGTATTCATTGAGGATATTCATTTAAAGTGGTATATCAGCACCAATATTTCCATTTGTTCCTATCAAACCCAGCAACATCTTCTGTTTCTCTTTTCTTCTAAACAGTCACAGAAAACCCTAAGTGGCCTAATGTGATCCCCCTGTGACCTTTCAGAATCCAGCCCTACCATGGACCTGTCAGTCGGTTGAATAGCAGAGGCCTGCAGAAGGACGACTAACCATCTCAAGCTGTGACCTGTGGTGCTGCAGAAGACTCTTGAGAGTCCCTTGGACTGCAAGGAGATCCAACCAGACAGTCCTAAAGGAAATCAGTCCTGAATACTCATTGGAAGGACTGATGCTGCAGCTGAAGCTCCAATACTTCTGCCACTTCATGGGAAGAGTTGACTTACTGGAAAAGATCCTGATGGTGGGAAAGATTATGGGCAGGAGGAGAAGGGGATTACAGAGGATGGGATGGTTGGATGGCATCACCAACTCAATGGTCATGAGTTTCAGAAAACTCCAGGAGATGGTGAGGGTCAGGAGAGCCTGGTGTGCTGCAGTCCATGGGATTGCAAGAACAACAACAAATGTATGCCTATGCACTCAAGAGTTCTTCAGAAAACATGCATCCTGCAGGATTTTTATTCAAGGAAGAATGGAGACATTTGACATAAATTTTACATACATACATTTCATGAGAAAAAAATGACATAGTTTATGAATTAATTTTATAACATCCCATCCTCCTTAGGTCTGTACCAAAGCAATTTCACATGCTCACATCTGCCCACATGGATGGGTGTTCAGCGCTATGTACTCTTTGTGAGCTGGGCTAAGAACTGGGGTGCTTTGTTGCATAATAATACACAACAGATCAATTCTTCTGTGGAATATCACACTTAAGAAAGAGAAACACTTAGTCAACACACTGAAACAAAAAACAAATATAGGGCTGGCTAGGAAGCTAAGCGGAGAAGGCAATGGCACCCCACTCCAGTACTCTTGCCTGGAAAATCCCATGGATGGGGAAGTCTGGTGGGCTGCAGTCCATGGGGTCGCTAAGAGTCGGACACGACTGAGCGACTTCCCTTTCACTTTTCACTTTCATGCATTGGAGAAGAAAATGGCAGCCCACTCCAGTGTTCTTGCCTGGAGAATCCCAGGGACTGCAGAGCCTGGTGGGCTGCCGTCTCTGGGGTTGCACAGAGTCGGACGCGACTGAAGCGACTTCGCAGCAGAAGCAGCAGGAAGCTAAGGGAATTTGCTGTCAAAATATTTCTTATACACATATTTTTAGTGTCGTAATTGTTGTTTATGTGATTCCCTCCTACCTCTGCTTTTCCTTGCTTTCTTGCAGAGTATTGTTTTCTTTTTCATTTTGACCTTATTTCTACAATTCAGTCTTATCCTAGTTCAATGAGTGAGATAAAGTGCATAATGCTATGTTCATAGTAACTAACATAGCTATCCCAATGTCTGTTATGTCTCTTATCTCCCATAAATGGGGAACAAACAAATGAAATGAGGCTAAATAAAAACAAAACAAAACAAAAAAGAAAAATTCCCCTTCAGTGACATTTAAGTATTCTTTCCATATCTTGTCACATTTCTTGTCTTTTCATCCTTTAGGGAAGTCTTTTGGAAAGCACTGATTATTCCACTTTTTAAAAAGTGTTTTTCCATTTTATAACACATTACCTCAGGTAAGGATTTACCTTTTTGCCTGTAAAGTGAAAGAGAATTGCCAATGAGACAAAAATACTCTTTCACTGATTATTCTCAGACTTATCTAGAGGCTGCTGTAATGGCCAGCCTCCTTGCAGGTTTCTGAAAGTCCTTTCAAGAATGGTTTCACCACTTCTCTCCCAAAATGAGAGCCCAAGTCCTGTTTTAGAGTTGAGATTTATTTTTCTCATATTCATATTATTCATAATAAAGCAGTGTTCCAGCCCTGAAGACTGTTCAAAGGAGCAAGCTGACATCTAGGTGCTCCCTAACCAGAAACAAATTGATAAACTTCTGAAACACTCTTTGAAAATGAATGCCAGCATCGTCAACTTCCAGAGCCGCTTTTATGCCCCCTCCTGGTACCCTAGAAACTGCTGTCAAGCTCCATTTTATTCCATGTGTGGTCTGACAGTTCTAAGGGGAAAGTGTATCCTAATTCTTCCAAATAAATTAGATTTCAGCCATTTTAAAATGAAAACACAGCCTCCGCTGAAGTTATAAACAGACCCTATTGAATAAAGGATCAGCAGAGGCTCTTGCAGTGCTGTCTCTGGCAGAGGTTCAGAACTGGAAGACAGCAATATGCTCGTCATACCTTTGTAGTCCCAGTAATGCAAATTAATCAACAGCTAAATAGAATGCGAAAGTGGATTTCTCTCATCCCCAGTGCATAACAGCCTTCTACCAAGAAGAGAAAAAGAAAATAGAGGGAAGGAGGAGGGATGGACGGTTGAAGAAAAGGGAGAGAAGGGAAGAGAGGGAAGGAGAGGACATTTTGAGGCAATAAAGCACATTTTTAATTCAGATTTAAGTCACAAAGGAAATAAACCTAAGATATTCTTTTAAATTAACATATTCATTTTGGAATGCTATTCAATCCCAATGTTTCTTGATGAATGCATATAAATTCTAACTCCTAAAGTCTATACTTCAATATATGGCCATATGTTAGATAATTGGAATTTGGGAATATGTTAGAAAAATAAAAGAAATGCATATGCTCCTAGTAGCATGAGGAAATAAATATATATTTTAAGAAAATTAAGTTATAATCAATTAACATAAATAATAATGAAAAGTGAAGTTAGGCAAAAAAGAACAGAACTAAGGATCATAATTAAAAAGAAAAATTTTAAATTGCATTTATTTGTAGACAACATGATTCCATTGTAGACTAAATTAAAAAATATTAGAAAGTAAGTATAGTGAGAGTGTGAGTATGTAAGATCAATATTAAAATATTGTACTTTTGTATATAATCAGTGAAAAAATCCAAAAATAACCCAAATAATACATTTCCATTTTTAATAAAATTAAAATAATATTAAAGTTGAGCAATAAATTTTAAAAGTGTGAAACCTGTACACTGAAAATTTCAATATTTTATTGAGAAAAATTAAAGGAGACGTAAATAATTGGAGGGGGATTCCATGTCCATAGATTGGAAGAGTTAACATTATTAAGGTGGGAGACAGGTGAGGTAGGGGTATGGGATTCAGAAACACAGTCTGCTATGTATAAAATAAGTAGGCAACAGGGATATATTATACAATACAGGGAAATACAGCCATTATTTTGCAATAATTTTAAATCAAGTGTGGAAAGACCGACCCATTATGTTGCACACCTGAAACCAGCATACTGTAAATCAACTCTGCATGCGTGCTAAGTCTCGGTGGTTGTGTCTGACTCTTTGCAACCCATTGGGCTGCAGCCTACCAGGCTCCTCAGTCCATGGGATTTTCATGGCAAGAATGCTGGAGTGGGTTGCCATACCCTCCTCCAGGGGATCTCCCTGACCCAGGGATCGAACCCGCATCTCTTGCATCTCCTGCATCTCCTGCATTCACAGGCAGGCTCTTTACTGCTAGTGCCACTTGTCCTTCAATTAAAAAAGAGAAGAAAAGATGACGGCAAGTCTCCTCAACGTGTTCTATAGAATCAATGGGACAGCATCTCTTTATCAAATTCCTAGTAGGACTTTTTGCAGAATATGTTAAAATATACATGAAAATTCAAGTTTACTTAGAAAAAGTAAATAACTTGAGCACATAATTTAATTGGAGAACTTCTGTTGATTGCTTTCAAATTTACTATTAAGCTATAGTTACTAAGAAATTATGGTACTGGCATAAGAATACACATGTAGATCAAGGAAATAGAACTGAAAGTCCAGGGGAAAAAATCCATATATTCAGAGTCAAATTGCTTTTTGACAAAAGTATCCTCGTTAAAGACAAACAGTCTGTTTAACAAGCAGAGCTAGGGCAATTAGATATCCACACATGAAAAGATGAACTTAGACTCAACTCACAGGACACAAACAAGCTAATTCAAAATGGATCACAGAGTTATACACTAGAACTGAAGTGAAATTTTTTAGAAGAAAATGATGGAGAAAAAGCTTCAAGATTTGGAGTTAAAAAAATCCATAGACACGATATCAACATTATGGTTCATAAAAGAAAACAAAACTAGACTGCACAAAAATTCAAAACATTTTCACTTCAAACGATACCATGAAGGAAATTAAAAAACAAGCAGCAAACTTGGAGAAAATAGGTTCAAAACCACTGTCCATTAAAGAACTCATATCCAGAATTTACACAGAACTTTTACAATTCAATCATAATAAGAAGAAGAAGAAAAATAATTCAATCAAATAATAGACAACAATATGAATAAAAACATCAACAAAGAAGATATATAAATGCAAATTAAGACCACAATCAGATAATATTCCACTCCCACTAGAATGGCCATAGTAAATTAAACAGATAATAAATGTTGATAAAGATATGGAGAAATGGAAACTTTTCCATCAATGGTGGAAATGTAAAATATTATAACCACTTTGGAAAACAATTTGGCAGTTTCTCAAAACATTTGCATAGTATTACCCTACCAACCAGCAACATGATTTCTCTTTTACCCAAAAGAAACAGAAACATGTTTCTGCTGAAGGTATGCATGTACTGTTCATAGCAGCATTATTTACAGTAGCCCCAAACTGGAAACTGTCTAACGTGCATTGATGGGTGAATGGATAGACAAATTGTGACATATCCACAGCAAAGAATATTATCCAGTATTAAACAAATTAACTGCTAACATGTGTTGTGTCATGACTGAACTTTAAAAATATTCTAAGTGAGAAAATTCAGACACAAGAGATCACACACTGGAAAATTCACTGATATGAGATGCTCAGTAAAGTCAAGTTTATAGGGACAGAAAGTCAATTATTAGTTGCCCGGGGCAGGGGTTGAAATGAGGACTAACAGTCAATGGGTTAGGGAT
The DNA here is from genome assembly GCF_019923935.1 of Bubalus bubalis. NCBI lineage: Eukaryota > Metazoa > Chordata > Mammalia > Artiodactyla > Bovidae > Bubalus > Bubalus bubalis. The sequence goes on along the minus strand of NC_059175.1, from coordinate 68,431,014 downwards.
CTTATGGGGGGATTCAGTCAGTTCAGTCACTCAGTCGTGTCCGACTCTTTGTGACCCCCACGGACTGCAGCATACCAGGCTTCTCTGTCCATCACCAACTCCCAGAGCTTACTCAAACTCATATCCATTGAGTTGGTGATGCCATCCAACCATCTCATCCTCTGTCATCCCCTTCTCCTCCCACCCTCCATCTTTCCCAGCTTCAGGGTTTTTTCCAATGAGTCACTTCTTCGCACCAGGTGGCCAAAGCATTGGAGTTAAATGTCCAAAGCTGATCGACGGTGATGGTAGCACCGCCTGGTACAGTGATTGGGAGTCATTGGTTTGTACACTTGGATTTTATGATCCGTAAATACACCCCAATAGCTGTTGAGAAAAGAAGTAAAGTAACAAAAGTGATTTCTCCTTCTGACCAAAATAAACTAATAGAGATTATGCTTATCTTCTTGCCTGAAACAAGCAGAAATGGACAAAATTTATGAAAAAAATGTTTTTTTTAAGATGCTGGTCATCATACAACAAAGACAATAATCCCTGAGAGATTAGAGACCAGGGGAGCGCTACAAGTTCTCTCATAAGCCTTGAGTGACTCTTCAGGTTAAGTTTCAGGAAGGACAAACTCCAAGAAAGCTTAGCGAACTTCCTGAGTTGTGAAGAAAGCCAAGAATTTCAGACACAATCATCAACTTTGCAGATGGAAACTGTATAGGAGAGGTGTGCAGAAAGATAATGCTGGAGATCTGAAGACAAATACCTTCGAATACTCTTCTGAGTACTTACCTCTTTCTGTCTGCAAAAACTGCACAGGGCCGGAGAAAAGAACCACTAGAAACGGTTACAGACTAATGGGTGTACACAGTGGCTTCAGTCGTGTCTGACTCTTCGTGACCCCATGGACTGTAGTCTGCCAGGATCCTGTGTCCACGGAACTTTCCAGGCAAGGATACTGGAGTGGGTGCCATTTCTTACTCCCGTCCCTAGATTCCCAGGTGCTGCCGTGGTAAAGACCCTGCCTGCCAGTGCAGGCCGTGCAAGATATGTTGGTTCGATCCCTGAGATCTCCTGGGGTGGGAAATGGCAACTTCTGTTCCAGTGGATCTTCCTGACTCAGGGATCAGCCTGTGTCTCTTGGATCTCCTGCATTGGCCGGTTGATTCTTTACCATTGTGCCACCTGGGAAGCCACTGGACACCAGTACCCCAGTTTATTTATGGCCAATGATAGTACCTGATAAGACAGCAGAGGATGAAATGGTTAGATAGCATCAACAATTCAATGGTATGAATTTAAGCAAAACCCAGGATAGTGAAGGACAGGGAGGACTGGTGAGCTGCAGTCCATGGGGTCAAAGAGAGTGGGACACAAATTAGCAACTAAACAACAACAAATAAGTGCCTAATACACCAACCAGACTGGAAAACCTCGTGTTTCCTGGGGCAATGACTTCAGTTCAGTTTAGTTCAGTTCAGGCACTCAGTCGCATCAATGTTTTGTGACCCAATGGATTGCAGCAAGCCAGGCTTCCCTGTTCATCACCAACTCCCGGAGCTTGCTCAAACCCATGTCCATTGAGTTGGTGATGCCATCCAACCATCAGATCCTCTGCCGTCCCCATCTCCTCCTGCCTTCTATTTCTCAGCATCAGGGTCTTTTCAAATGAGTCAGTCTTCACATCAGGAGACCAAAGTATTGGAGCTTCAGTTTTAGCAATAGTCCTTCCAATGAACACCCAGGACTGATCTACTTTAGGATGGACTGGTTGGATCTCCTTACAGTCCTAAGGACTCTCAAGAGTTTTCTCCAACACCACAGTTCAAAAGCATCAATTCTTCAGCACTCAGCTTTCTTTACAGTCGAACTCTCACATTCATACATGACTACTGGAAAAACCAGAGCTTTCATGAGATGGACCTTTGCTGGCAAAGTAATGTCTCTGCTTTTTAATGTGCTTCTATGTTGGTCATAGTTTTTCTTCCACAGAGCAAGTGTCTTTTAATTTCAAGGCTGCAGTCACCATCTGCAGTGATTTTGGAGCCCCCCCAAAATAAAGTCTGTCAATTTTTCCATTGTTTTCCCATCTATCTGCCATGAAGTGATGGGACCAGATGCCATGATCTTCGTTTTCTGAATGTTGAATTTTAAGCCAAATTTTTCACTCTCCTCTTTCACTTTCATCAAGAGGCTATGTAGTTCTTCTTCACTTTCTGCCATAAGGTGTCATCTGCATATCTAAGGTTATTGATATTTCTCCCAGCAATCTTTATTCCAGCTTGTGCTTCATCCAGACCAGCATTTTGCATGATGTACTGTACATATAAGTTAAATAAGCAGGGTGATAGTATACAGCCTTGGTGTACTCTTTTCCCAATTTTGAACCAGTCCGTTGTCCCTTGTCTGGTTCTAACTGTTGCTTCAGGACCTGAATACAGATTTCTCAGGAGGCAAGTAAGGTGGTCTGGTATTCCAATCTCTTGAGGAATTTTCCACAGCTTATTGTGATCCACACAGTCAAAGGCTTTGACATAGTCAATAAAGCAGAAATAGATGTTTTTCTGAAATTCTCTTGCTTTTTTGATGATCCAACAGATGTTGGCAATTTGATTTCAGGTTCCTCTGACTTTTCTAAATCCAGCTTGAACTTCTGGGAGTTCTTGGTTAACATACTTTTGGAGCCTCGCTTGGAGAATTTTGAACATTACTTTGCTAGCATGTGAGATGAGTGTAACTGTGTGGTAGTGAACAAAAATGTGTAAACATGTTTTGCATTGTCTTTCTTGGTGTTGGAATGAAACTAACTTTTCCAGTCCTGTGGCCACTGCTGAGATTTCCAAATTTGTTGGCCTATTGAGTTCAGCACTTTCACAATACCATCTTTTAGAAGTGGCAATAGCTCAACTGGAATTCCATCACCTCCACTAGCTTTATTCATAGTGATGCTTCCCAAGGCCCACTTGACTTTGCATTCTAGGATGTCTGGCTCTAGGTGAGTGATCACACCATCATGATTCTCTGAGTCATTAAGATCTTTTTTTGTATAGCTCTTCTGTGTATTCTTGCCACCTCTTCTTAATATCTCCTGCTTCTGTTAGGTCCATACTGTTTCTGTCCTTTATTGTGCCCATCTTTTTATGAAATATTCCCTTGGTATCTCTAATTTTCTTGAAGAGATCTCTAGTCTTTCCCAATCTACTGTTTTTCCTCTATTTCTTTGCAGTTGATCACCGAGGAAGGCATTCTTATCTCTCCTTACTATTCTTTGAAAATCTGCATTCAGATGAATATATCTTTCCTTTTCTCCTTTGCCTTTAGCTTCTCTTCTTTTCTCAATAACAGGCAAGTTTGGCCTTGGGGTACAAAATGAAGCAGGGCAAAGGCTAACAGAATTTTGCCAAGAGAGCACACTGCTGCTGCTGCTGCTAAGTCGCTTCAGTCGTGTCCGACTCTGTGCAACCCCATAGACGGCAGCCCACCAGGCTCCCCTGTCCCTGGGATTCTCCAGGCAAGAACACTGGAGTGTGTTGCCATTTCCTTCTCCAATGCATGAAAGTGAAAAGTGAAAGTGAAGTTGCTCAGTTGTGTCCGACTCTTAGGGACTCCATGGACTGCTGCCCACGAGGCTCCTCCATCCATGGGATTTTCCAGGCAAGAGTACTGGAGTGGGTTGCCATTACCTTCTCTGAAGAGAACACACTAATCATAACAAACACCCTCTTCCAACAACACAAGAGATGACTCTACACAGGGACATCACCAGATGGTCAATACTGAAATCAGATGATTCTATTCTTATAGCCAAAGATGGAAAAGCTCTATACAGTTGGCAAAAACAAGATGAGGAGCTGACTATTGCTCAGATCATGAACTCCTTATTTCAAAATTCAGATTTAAACTGAAAAAAATAGGGAAAATCACTAGATCATTCAGATATGACCTAAATCAAATCCCTTATGATTATACAGTGGAAGTGACAAATTGATTCAAGGGGTTAGATCTGATAGACAGAGTGCCTGAAGATCTATTGGTGGAGGCTCATGGCATTGTACAGGAGGCAGTGATAAAGACCATCCCCAGGAAAAGGAAATGCAGAATGACAAAATGGTTGTCTTAGGAGGCCTTACAGAGAGCTGGGACAATAAGTCGAATATACAGCAAAGTTGCACATCAGTGCTGGTGGTGTTGCGCGGAGGGCGGGGCAGGTTGCAGGCTTGTGGGTGTGGTGTGATTAGCCTTAGAATCAGCACCGCTCCAGCTTCACCTAAACAGATCCTCAAAGCAAGATGTGAAAGCTTCAGACTTTTGCCAAGTAATGTGATTGCACCTGAGGACAAATATCAAGGATATTTATATAAATACCGAAAACAGCCAGCATCCAACAAGGCGAGATCACAATGTCTGGCATCCAGTTAAAGATTACCAGACAGGCAATGAAGCAGGAAATGTGAGCCATTTGGAGGAGAAAATCACTAAAAGTCACACATAAGTGACACCGCTGGAAAAATAATTTTCAGATGAGGATATTAAAGCAGCTATTATTACTGTACCCCATGTATTCAAAAGTTAAGTGAGACAGGGAGGATAAGAGCAGCAAAAGAGCAACACTAAAGTTTAGAGATGAAAGCTGAAACATGTGAGATAAGATATATACACTCTGGGATTGATGGCAGGTTACATATTGAAGAATAAAGGCTTAGTGAACTTGAAGACATGGCAAGAAACTATCATATATGAAAAAAGTGAGATAAAGTAATGAAAACCAAACAGTATTCATGAGTTGTAGGGCTTCAGTTGGAGAAGAAAATGGCAACCCACTGCAGTGTTCTTGCCTGGAAAATCCCAGAGACAGAGGAGCCTGGTGGGCTGCCCTCTATGGGGTCGCACAGAGTCGGACACGACTGAAGCGACTTAGCAGCAGCAGCAGCAGCAGGGCTTCAAATGACCTGTTATACATTTAGTTTGAGTGAGTTAAGGAAAAATAAGTAAAATAATAATGGTTGAAGGCTTAAAAATTTGATGGAAACAATAAGCCCAAGGATCCAAGAAGTCAATGAAAGAAAAGCATGAGAAATATGAAGAAATTATGCTGAGGCACATCATGTTCATGTTGCTCGAAACCAACCGTAGTGAGGAATCTTAAAGGACTAAAGCAGGTTGTATACAGAGGAGTACAAATAAGAGTGACAGCGGTTTCCTCATTAGGTGGAGTGCAGATGAGAAGACAGTGATACGGGGTTTCCACCTTACCAACAGAGAGCAAAAATAAAGACGAAGTATAATAAAAATCCTATAAACCTAGAATTCTTCACCAGAGATGCCTGAAAAATGTTCTCAGATATACAAAAGTTGAACTATGAATCACCAGTATGGCTGCACTGGAAAAAAAAAGGTAAATGATGCTATTCAGACATAAGGGAGTGAAACTAGATGGATTTGTGGATAAAAACAGATGAAGATCATCGGAAATGGTAATTACATGAGTAAACAAAAATAACACTGCAAACTGGTGTTTATAAAGGTGTGAGGACTTCCAGACTCTTGAAAGTCCCTTGGACTGCAAAGAGATCCAACCAGTCCATTCTGAAGGAGATCAGCCCTGGGATTTCTTTGGAAGGAATGATGCTAAAGCTGAAACTCCAGCACTTTGGCCACCTCATGCGAAGAGATGACTGATTGGAAAAGACTCTGATTCTAGGAGGGATTGGGGGCAGGAGGAGAAGGGGACGACAGAGGATGAGATGGCTGGATGGCATCACTGACTCGATGGACATGAGTCTCAGTGAACTCCGGGAGTTGTGATGGACAGGGAGGCCTTGCAAGCTGAGATTCATAGGGTCTCAAAGAGTCAGACATGACTGACCGACTGAACTGAACTGAACTGATATATGACAAATGGATATTCAATGGAGGAGCAAAAATATTTCAATGATGAAAGTACAAACTTTCTAACAGATGCTGGAAAGTTCAGCTGTCCATGAACACCCACACACAATCAAGTTCAGTCTGCACTATGCACCATGAATAAATCTAACTCAAAATGGATTATAGGCCTAAATGTAAAATCTAAAATCCTACAACTTTCCTAAGAAAACACGGGACAGAAACCTCTGTGACCTAGGATTTGGCTAAGATTTCTTATTTAAAACCCCAAAAATATGATCCATGAAAGAAGACGTTGTTAAGTTAGGTTTCTTGAAAATTAAAAAAAATGTTGGATTTTAGGAAAATGCCGTTAAGAGAATTTATAACATGGCTTATACTCACAGACAACATTTGCAAATCATATAGATAGAGAATTGGTATTGAGAATATCTGAAGAATTCTCAAAACTCAACATTTGGGGGAAAAAAATAAAAATGAGTAAATAATTTAAACATTTATTCAGAGAAGATTTTTATGGATAGAAAGTAAGTACATGAAAAAAATGCTCCACCCTATCAATTATTATGTTAATAAGAATTAAAATCACAATGAGATGCCATATGCACACATCAGAATGGCTCAGTGTAGACATACAGTTTCAGTGGGTTCATGGCAGAACTGGAACTCCCATGAACTGCTGGTGGGAGTATGAAATGTCATTTCTTTGGAAAACAGTTTGCTAAAAAGTTAATCATACACCTATCATATGAACAGGTAGTTGTACTCTCAGTATTTATCTAAGACAATACAAAAAACAGTCATGCATTTATACAATGATGTGTATATGAATGTTCACCATATGAATGGTCTCATGATCCCATCTGACACAGCCTCACACCTTCAAAGATGTGGGTCCTCATATTGCCCTAGGCATCGCGTCGTAACAATACTCAGGAGGTGAGAGAAAGAAGACACAGAGAAGGGACATTCTCTCCAGACTGCCTGGGACCAGAAATGACATGATGCTTAAGCTCACATTGGTGTGAGCACTAGTTGAATGGTCCCATCTAGATGCAAAGCGACTGGAAGATGAGTCTGAGTTGTGCACCCAGGAAGAGGAAGAGGTTCAGTGTGCATCTCTCCAGCAAAGGTGTAGCTATACTGACGTGGGTTGCCAGCAATATTACTGTATTTGTATCTAAACGGTTTCTCTGGTTCTACTCTCTGCTTCCTCTAGGATCCATATTTCACACAACAGCCAGAGTGAGCTTTTCAAATGGTGAATTATAAAATGTCAATTTGATCTGTTATAAGATGTCAATTTTAAACAGGGATCACAATGCCAACATCTGATTGATCATCAAAAAACAAGAGTTCCAGGAAAACATCTACTTCTGATTTATTGACTACGCCAAACTTTTGACTGTGTGGATCACAACAAACTGTGGGAAATTCTTCAAGAGATGGGGATACCAGACCACCTTACTTGCCTCCTGAGAAATCTGTATTCAGGTCCTGAAGCAACAGTTAGAGCTGGACATGGAACAACAGACTGGTTCCAAATCAGGAAAGGAGTACGTCAAGGCTGTGTATTGTCACCCTGCTTATTTAACTTATATGCAGAGTACATCATGTGAAATGCTGGGTTGGATGAAGCACAAGCTTGAATCAAGAGAGCAGGGAGAAAGATCAATAACCTCAGAAAAACAGATGACACCAGACTTAAAGGCAGAAAGCAAAAAAGAACTAAAGAGCCTCTTGATGACAGTGAAAGAGGAGAGTGAAAAAGTTGGTTTAAAACTCAATATCCAGAAAACTAAGATCATGGCCATCTGGTCCCATCACTTCATGGCAAATAGATGGGGAAACAATGGAAACAGTGACAGACTTTCTTTTCTTGGGCTCCAAGGTCGCTGGAGATGGTGACTGCAGAAGTGAAATTAAAAGACACTTGCTCTGTGGAAGAAAAACTATGACCCACCTATTCAGCATATTAAAAAGCAGAGATATTACTTTGCCAACAAATGTTCATCTAGTCAAAGCTATCGTTTTTCCAGTAGTCATGTATGGATGTGAGAGTTGGACTATAAGGAAAGCTGTGTGCTGAAGAATTGATGCTTTTGAACTGTGGTGTTGGAGAAGACTCTTGAGAGTCTCTTGGACTGCAAGGAGATCCAACCAGTCCATTCTAAAGGAGATCAGTCCTGGGTGTTCTTTGGAAGGACTGATGCTGAAGCTGAAATTCCAATATTTTTGGCCACCTGATGTGAAGAACTGACTCCTTGGAAAAGAGTCTGATGCTGGGAAAGATTGAAGGTGGTCAGAGAAGGGGACAACAGAGGATGAGAAGGCTGGATGGCATCACTGATGCAATAGACATGAGTTTGAGCAAACTCCGGGAGATGGTGAGGGACAGAGAAGCCTGACATGTGGCAGTTCATGGGGTCATAAAGAGTCAGACATGACTGAGTGACTGAACTAAACTGTCAATTCCATGTGTAAACCTACCCTAGCTGCCTGTATCACTCTCAGTGAAAGCCAAACCACCACAGTGTCCTAAAGGCATTCCCTTGACCTATCCCAACACTGATCCTCTAACCCCTCACCAGCCCCCTTTCTCTAATTCTCTAATTCTCCAATTCTCCTTCATGTGTAGGGACTGGTGGGTCAGTTTCCATCTCTGGGTCTTTGCACTCATTGTATCCTTTGCTTGGACATCTGTTTCTTAAGTCCAACCAAGTTTTATCACTCATTTTCTCTGGGAAATGTCATCAGAGAGACATCCCCTGACCACCATACATAAAACTGTAATGCTCCCAATATTTCACTCCCCGGTATGTGTGTGTGTGTGTGTATCTGCTTATTCCATTTTATCACAAGGCCCATGATAGCAGGATCTGGGTCTGTTTGGTTCATTGCTGGAGGAGGGACTGGAAGCAGAAAAGTATGAATGCAAGAATAAACGAATTTTTCAAGGTAAAACAATTGTTTTATTTACTCAAAGTCCAGTTGAAATTAATATCCAGTTGAGATCAAACACTAAAATCAAAGATTTTGATGGCTAGCTGGGACTAACCTCAAGGGCCCCTGTATCCTCAAAGCCCCAGCAACAAAGTGAAGAAGGCATACTCAAAATGAGATGATCTGAGAAAACTTCAGCTGAAGGGTATTTCTAATGGCATGCGTAGGTTTCACAGAGACGATGCAGATGCTGAGAACAGCGGGCTGGATTCCCGTCTTCCAGGGCTGCAGAAGCACTGGGAGACAGCCACTGGACACCAGACACAGGATGGTGTGTGACTGGCCAGCTCTCCAGATCTGAGTGCTGCATTTCAGAGTCACAGCTGGCGATGACAACACACGGGGAAGTACACACAGGCTTGCTTTCCGACTCCCCGCCATATCTCTCTTGGTTCCCCCTCCATCTCATCATCCTGGGTGACCCCGTGGGAAGCTCCAGGGTAGGAGATCTCACTGACACAGCACAAACCATTCCACTTGTCTGGGCACAGGACAGGCTTGGGTGGTGTGGACCGCAGATGGAGGCGATAAAGAGAAGACATGCAGCACAGTCACGTGCTTGTCTGGGCTCCTCTGGACATTGGGATGGGGGACGACTGAAAAAGAAGTAGCTGAGATAAAGAGGCACCTTGGAAGAGCAGTGCTGAATTCACCACTCGCTGTAAGAGCTTTGTGCTTCTTGACAGACATGGCTGGGAAAACCAAGGGGAGTGGGACAGAGAGGAAGCTAAGAAGAGAGAAATGTTTCTAGTGGTCCTCAGCAACACTGAGAAGAACAGAAACTCTTCTCCAAGCCTGAACTTGACAGTGGCAATGTCTCTAGTCCTGCAGGAGTACACAGCTTGCTGGGCATTTGATGGCCTTTGGGTGAAAATGAACAAGTTTAGAATCACTTGATTATTCTTATTTATGTATTTGGAGAAGGAAATGGCAACCCACTCCAGTGTTCTTGCCTGAAGAATTCCAGGGACAGGGGAGCCTGGTGGGCTACCATCTCTGGGGTCGCACAGAGTCAGACACGACTGAAGCGACTTAGCAGCAGCAGCAGCAGCATCCCCTTTATTAAATTATACAGAGGAGTGTCCGTTCGCATTACAGATGAAGATAAACCTTCCTTCAGGAGTTTTCCAAAGAAGGATGCAAGGAGGCCAGACCTGACCAGCTGATGCAGTCAGCACATACAGCTGAAGCCCCACATGGCAGCAGCAAGGGACAAGTGGGACCGTTTCCCACTTGATGGCACTAGAAAGAGAAGTTAGACATCCAAGGCCAGACTGACTCGAATTGTTGTCATTACATATTTAAAGAGTGTCACACAAGTTCTCACAAATAAATGTGCAGACACTGATGAATACCCTGGGCCCTGTAAATAGAGGGTTGGCTTTATCTTCTGAATTTCTGCGAATGTGGAAGGAGAACCACCTTGTCTCTGAAAACCCAACGGTATCACATATGAAGAAGCTTTTGAGAGAGAGGTTGCCTGCCTGGACATTTGCATGTGTGAGGTGACAGACTTGCCTTCCTCTCAAAACATAGATACCCGCAAACGGCAACAACTTTAAAATACAGTGATATTATTATTGGTAAAGACACTTTTCTCAAAATGTCTGCATCTTGGGGAAAAAAAAAAAAAGTTTTATAGAAGGAGACCATTAGAAAATCAGCCAAAGAAACAACATATCTAAAGGGACCTAGGAAAACACAACTCGATATTCAACACAAGCCCTTTCAAGTGTCGGCGGGTTTGATGTTATCACCAAGGTCTACGGCTTGCAAATTCTTTCACATTAAGATACTGCACACACCTGATTTCCCGTGACGCGCGGTCTTCTTTGTGTGTACTAGGAGCTGTCAGCTGCTGTAAGGGGCCAGCCCATCACCAGCTTTGAGAGAAGGCCACCATCTCCGCCTTCTCATAACGCTTGAATCCGCATGTCAGAAATAAACAACAAGGCAAGGGCCAGGCTGCAGCTTTATTTATTTCCTCATATCTTTACATCTCTATTCTGCCTTATTTGGGCTTTCATTCATTATGTTTATTGTATGTTTTATGTTCATAATCTTCTTTATATTGAGATTTACCAGATTATTAAATGCTATATATAAATAGCATTTTAAACAAACTTTTTCAAGCATTTTTTGATATAAAGCTAATTGTGAGGATGGCAGGAACTTATTTCCTCCATTTTGTTTATCTATTTTTCACCATGATTCTTTCTTTTTTTAATTGATGCATAGTTGATTAACAATGTGTTAGTTTCAGGTAAACGGCAAAGTGATTCAGTTTCATGTATATTTACATTTTTCCAGATTATTCTTCCTTATAGGTTATTACAAATATTGAGTAGAGTTCACTGCGTATAGCTCCTTGTTGGTTGTCTATTGGAATTTCCGATAGTTGATGCTGTTCATTTCTCTTTGGCTTCTGCTTCTTTCCCCCTTCCTCCTCCTGCTCCTTCTTCTTTGTAATGCTGATGTGAGTGGTAGACACTGCAGATCACTCAACTTTGGGGCTGAAATTAGGTTAGAACATTACCTTCCAAACGAAGATTATCATGGAAAGAGAAATGGATATCAGGAAGGGATTTTGTAAATTAGATTTTTTTAGTTCAGTAGATACAATTCCATCTCTCACACACACAGTCTCATACACGTGTGCACACATGGTAACCCAGTTAGTCGCCTGATCTGTGATCACACTTATAACAGATCCTCTATATTCACACGTGACATTTTTACACTATTTCCAATTCAATGAAGAAAGATTTCATACTTGAATTTTTGGTCCAGTCCAAATATACAGCTATGGATTTTTATTTGACATTTTTCTGTGTCTTTATCTTGTAGATATAGCTAAATAATAACACCATGGTTATATTTTTCCTATTAATTGTATTATTTTTTAACAGTTTGGTTCTACAAGAGTTTATTCTCACGTAAAGAAGACTGCTTTTAATTATCATGAAGGATGAATTTAGGACTCCTGGTTAAATATCAAGTCACATTAATAAAATCTGTTCAAAGAACTTGTTTAAACCTAGGCATTTCTACCTGCCATTATTAAGAAAATAGCAAGAATCTATAGATTGCATTGGGAATATTGCTTCTGCAATGGCATGAGTATCAATTTGTATGCAGCAATGAATGATTAAAACACAAATTTCCAGTAAGGAGTTTCTTATCAACTCAGAAAGAACAGGTTTTCCCCAATTACAAACAAGGAGTGAAACTAACCTAACATAATTTGTGTATACACTAAAAGAAAATGGCCTGGCTATGGAGGTATACATACCAACAGGATTTTTTACTCAGAGGAACTCAAGGTTTTTGAGGTTTGTGATAGTACTGCAGGAAATACAGTATCTCCTTAATTGTTGCAGTGCCCAGTCGCAAGACTCAGCTCAGCTTCCACTGTGACTGGTCTAAATGCTGAAATAGCAACATCCCAAATGCAGGCTCTTAAATACTACTTGTTAGTATTATCACTAATATTATTTATTTGTTGCTGTTGTTGTTTGATCTCTAAGTTGTGTTCAACTCTTTGCAACCCCATAAGCATTCCTCTGTTCTCCATTATCTCCCAGAGTTTGCTCAAATTCATGTCTACTGAGTCAGTGAAACTATCTAACCATCTCATCCTCTGACACCCCTTTCTCCTCAAGCCCTCAATCTTTCCCGTCTTCAGGGTCTTTTCCAGTGAGTCAGCTCTTCCCCAGGTGGCCAAAGTATTAGAGCTTCAGCTTTGGCATCAGTCCTTCCAATGAATATTCAGGGTTGATTTCCTTTAGGATTGGCTGGTTTGATCTCCTTGCAGTCCAAGGGAGTCTCAAGAGTCTTCTCCAGCAGCACAATTTGAAAGCATCAGTTCTTCAATGTTCAACCTTCTTTATGATCTGATCTCTCATCCATACATGACTGCTAGAAAAACCACATCTTGGCTATATGGACCCATGTTGGCAAAGTGATGTATCTGCTTTTTAATATGCTGCCTGGGTTTGTCATAGCTTTTCTTCCAAAGAGCAAGCAAGTTTTAATTTCATGGCTGCAGTCATCATCTGCAGTGATTTAGGAGCCCAAGAAAATAAAATCTGTCCCTGCTTCCAATTTCCCCCTTCTGTTTGTCATATAGATAACAAGTATAAGAAATTAAAAAAAAATGAAATAATACTTGCAGTTAGGAAAATACTCATACTCCCAAAAACTCTGATGTATGACTTGATTAAAGGACTATTTTTATATTACAGCTTTCTGATGGAATTTTGGATTCACTTGAAGCCTTGTGTAGATATGTACAATATCCAGAAAGACATATCCATACTGTATTTTGTTGATTGACATCATATAGATTTATAATGACAAAAATCTCTACTTTTCATGAGACCAAAGAATACCTGTTTTGACCAACCCCAGCCCAACCAATCAGAGAGTGTTTCCCCACCCTGACACCCTGTGACATCATATACCTTCCTCTCTGTCACTTGGAAAACACCAGATTCTGCAACCAGTTTAGAAATTAGAAACAAACATGTTTTCATGCTTATTATCATCAAAAAGTTATGTTATTTTTTTTGTTCGTTTTCATTATACTTCATCATATTATTTTATATCCAACCAATAAAACAGTGAATTTAAAAAGTTTTTTTTTTAATATGGAAAATGGACACAAATAAAGCAAAAAACCAAGAGAATAAATTTGAAACACCCGGGGTGGCCAATTCCTGGCCCTGAATTTGGAGATAAATGCATTTTCTCCACCTCCTTCCATACCCACACTCTTACCCATCTCCTCCTGGGCCCCAGCCTCTCCTGGGCTGACGCTGACTTTCCCCATGAGATCAGGTTCCCAGTTTTCTCTCTTAACTCACCCTCATATTTTCTGCACTTTTGCTTGTTTGCTGTGTTCCTCATTTGCTTTTAATTTTTTTGAGGACAGACCCTACTCGACCTCATTTCTCTTCACGAGGCTCATCCCGCACAGGACCTGGGGGAACACAGCCACTCAGTGAATAAGAGCCACTTTTGTGACCCGCTAGGCTTTAAAACTGTTAATGCTGGGATGACAATAATAAATGGCAACAGGCTTTTAAAAATATAACATTTCATAGAAGGCAGGGCTATATGGGCTTCCCTGGTGGCTCACATGGTAAAGAATCTGCCTGCCCATGCAAGAGACCTGGGTCTGATCCTTGGGTTGGGAATATCCCCTGAAGAAGGGAATGGCATCCCACCGCAGTATTCTTGCCTGGAAAATCCCATGTAGTGTGGAGCCTGGTGGGTCATAGTCCATGGGGTCGCAAAGAGTCAGACACGACTGAGAGACTAACACTTTCACTTTCATATGAGGATTAATATCTTAGTTCTTTTTTGGTTCATATAATTAGTATAAAAACAGTAATGAATATTTTAGGTCACATTCTTGGTTTGTTACCTTTGCTTTATTTTTCATCCTTGGCCACTAAGTACATCGTTAAACTTTACAAATTCCTGTCACCCATCATCCCAAGAGGAAAGGAACAAAAATTTTAGGTATATGAGATCAGTTTTCACTATTTAAAAACCAACCTAAAGAATGTGATGTGGTGACTTCTTCATATACATTAAAGACACTCACACAAATACACACACTCACACACACATACACAGCTTGACAGATATATTAAAACAGTTCACCAACCCTGAAGATGTTTTATTTGTATATACAGATGATTGCAGAACATTCTTCAATATGCATTTTCTGATGACAGCAAAGATACTTAACATGAAAATAATTATTTGAACTGTTGAGGTTCAGAAAATTTACCCAGTGCTAATACAACACAGGTAGATTCTTAAAAGCATTTGAAACTTTCGTTCTTGACGTTCGGTACATTGACATGTATTTGCACACCCTTCAAGTTATACAAGAAGAGACAAAAGGACCTTCTTTCTGCTTGGAGCACCGACCAGCCCCGAAACCTTTTCCTTCTTCCTGTCCTTTCAAGAGAAAGGTTTGCATATGTGCCAATCACCTGGAGTTCATCAAATACGAAGAATCTTGAGAGCCTTCCTGGACAATGGTGCTGAAGAGATTACCTGGGAGCAAAGATGATTTTGAGATGTGATTTTAAGGAAGTACAAGGTTACCTATGTTAACTTCCAAGAAATCTTTCTGTTGTTTTTCTTCAAACCAGAAAGGCTCAAGCCACATCTGTATGGCTGTTTTTTTTTCTGAACAAGGTGTGCCTGTCCTACCAAGGATATACTGATAATTCAAGGTAATCAGCAGAGTACATTACAGGGGAAAATCCGAACCAACAAGCTGTACAAACAGAATAGCAATCATAAGATTTAATGCATTTCTGATGTACGTTTAAGGCACTGACACTGGGCCACAGATGTACATGTGTTGCGTTTTATTTTGCTGAGATATGGCCTGCGAGAACCTATTACAGAACATCATCATGCACACTGGAGGGGCCGGGAAGAAAAAATTCCATCACACATTACTCCTGCAGATGCATTAGAGAAACAAATTGTACTCGGAATTGAAAAGTCACAGGCTTATTCTGTCTTAATAAATTCCTGCCAAAAGGCTAAGTGTAAGACTAGAAATACTTCCCAAATGTTGTTACTGTATTATCATCTTTGACATCTCCAGGGCTGTTCCTAGAATCATCAGATATCAGCTCAGAGTTCTCACAATAAATTCTCTTTTTTCGTCTTTTCTTTTTTTCCCAATCGGTTCTTGCTTTCATGTAGCCATTTTGAGTTAGCTATCCCTGAAATATAAAGCTTCCTTTGGTTAAAAGAAAAGGGTACTTTTAAGTAAAGTGTTTATCACTTCACTGTTCCCACTGGTTAATCTATATAGTTTCTTAACACAAGGTGTTAACCCTTACTGTAAATTTACTATCAGACTTGTCTAAAGATTCTCAAGATCTGTTGGGACAGGTTAAAAATAGAAAAGTGAAAGTCCAAACTCCGATTTCTCTGAGGCAGATTCTGGGTCCTAATTCTCTGTGGCTTTAGTAGCTGAAACGTAGAGAGATGCTCTACAAATATCTGTTACATAAATAACAGAAAGATGGCAATTAAATGGAATTATGGCATTTTAAACTATCCTATGGAAATTAACCTAGCTACTGTTTTATAAACAGAGATAGAAGATACCAGTTTTATCAGACTAAGTTTGTGACTGAAATTATCCTTTTCTATTTTATCGTTCTAATAAGACACCATCTTTTGAAAAGGGGTACCTTTAGTCTTGTCATATCAGCATTGTATATGTTGAAATATAGCTTTAGTTACAAAACAATCAAATGAACAAACCTGAGAACAACTTACAGAAATATACTTATCCAAGCCAAAGGTCTGTAACCTGCTGTAGAAGTGTGGGGATGTGTAACAGATTATCACAAAATGCAGAGTGTCACAAACAGGGCAGATCTGTTACCTTACAGCTTCTGCATGTCTGGAAACTGGTAGAGCCCATTTGGGTCCTTTCCCAGAGGTCTCACGTTAAGTCATAACCATGCGCTTGTCCAGGGTTGTAGCATCTCAGGGCCTGAGGGACCTCATGACGCAGCAACTGGTGATGCAAGACAGACTTCCAGACAGTAGTCGAGATGCAAGCCACAGTCTCCTTATGTTCTAATCTCAGCAGTAAACCTATCACTTTTTTTAAGGTATATAAGAAATGAATCAATAAGATCATTACACATTTAAGGGGAGAAGGTTACACGAGAGGATGAACACAGAGTTTGGGGGTCATTGGGAACCATCTTGGTATATATGACCAAAAAGAGGGTCAAACATAGATTTCATTTTCAAGAAATTAATCTCATTATGAAAGCATTGTAATAAGTTTACTTCAGTTCAGTCGCACAGTCGTGTCCGACTCTTTGCAACCCCATGAATCACAGCAGGCCAGGCCTCACTGTCCATCACCAACTCCCGGAGTTCACTCAGACTCATGTCCATAGACTCAGTGATGCCATCCAGCCATCTCATCCTCTGTCGTCCCCTTCTCCTCCTGCCCCCAATCCCTCCCAGCATCAGAGTCTTTTTTCCAATGAGTCAACTCTTCGCATGAGGTGGCCAAAGTACTGGAGTTTCAGCTTCAGCATCATTCCCTCCAAAGAAATCCCAGGGCTGATCTCCTTCAGAATGGACTGGTTGGATCTCCTTGCAGTCCAAGAGACTCTCAAGAGTCTTCTCCAACACCACAGGTCAAAAGCATCAATTCTTCAGCTCTCAGCTTTCTTCACAGTCCAACTCTCACATCCATACATGACCACAGGAAAAACCATAGCCTTGACTAGATGGACCATTGTTGGCAAAGTAATATATCTGCTTTTCAATATGCTATCTAGGTTGGTCATAACTTTCCTTCCAAGGAGTAAGCGTCTTTTAATTTCATGGCTGCAATCACCATCTGCAGTGATTTTGGAGCCCCCAAAAATACAGTCTGACACTGTTTCCACTGTTTCCCCATCTATTTCCCATGAAGTGATGGGACCAGATGCCATGATCATAGTTTTCCAAATATTGAGCTTTAAGCCAAATTTTTCACTCTCCTCTTTCACTCTCATCAAGAGGCTCTTTAGTTCTTCACTTTCTGCCATAAGGGTGGTGTCATCTGCATATCTGAGGTTATTGATATTTCTCCCGGCAATCTTGATTCCAGCTTGTGTTTCTTCCAGTCCAGCGTTTCTCATGATGTACTCTGCATATAAGTTAAATAAACAGGGTGACAATATACAGCCTTGACGAACTCCTTTTCCTATTTGGAACCAGTCTGTTGTTCCATGTCCAGTTCTAACTGTTGCTTCCTGACCTGCATACAGATTTCTCAACAGGCAGGTCAGGTGGTTTGGTATTCCCTTCTCTTTCAAAATTTCCCACAGTTTATTGTGATCCACACAGTTAAAGGCTTTGGCATAGTCAATAAAGCAGAAATAGACGTTTTACTGAAACTCTCCTGCGTTTTCGATGATCCAGCAGATGTTGGCAATTTGATCTCTGGTTCCTCTGCCTTTTCTAAAACCAGCTTGAACATCTGGAAGTTCATGGTTCACATATTGCTGAAGCCTGGCTTGGAGAATTTTGAGCATTACTTAAATAGCGTGTGAGATGAGTGCAATTGTGCGGTAGTTTGAACATTCTTTGGCATTGCCTTTCTTTGGGATCGGAATGAAAACTGACCTTTTCCAGTCCTATGGCCACTGCTGAGTTTTCCAAATTTGCTGGCATATTGAGTGAAGCACTTTCACAGCATCATCTTTCAGGATTTGAAATAGCTCAACTGGAATTCTATCACCTCCACTAGCTTTGTTCGTAGTGATGCTTTCTAAGGCCCACTTGACTTCACATTCCAGGATGTCTGGCTCTAGGTGACTGATCACACCATCTTGATTATCTGGGTCGTGAAGATCTTTTTTGAACAGTTCTTCTGTGTATTCTTGCCACCTCTTCTTAATATCTTCTGCTTCTGTTAGGTCCATACCATTTCTGTCCTTCATCGAGCCCATCTTTGCATGAAATGTTCCCTTGGTATCTCTGATTTTCTTGAAGAGATCTCTAGTCTTTCCCATTCTGTTGTTTTCCTCTATTTCTTTGCATTGATCACTAAGGAAGGCTTTCTTATCTCTCCTTGCTATTCTTTGGAATTCTGCATTCAGATGTTTATATCTTTCCTTTTCTCTTTTGCTTTTCACTTCTCTTCTTTTCACGGCTATCTGTAAGGCCTCCTCAGACAGGCATTTTGCTTTTTTGCATTTCTTTTCCATGGGGATGGTCTTGATCCCTGTGTCCTGTACAATGTCACCAACCTCCATCTATAGTTCAATAGGTACTCTATCTATCAGATCTAGGCCCTTAAATCTATTTCTCACTTCCACTGTATAATCATAAGGGATTTGATTTAGTTCATACCTGAATGGTCTAGTGGTTTTCCCCACTTTCTTCAATTTAAGTCTGAATTTGGCAATAAGGTGCTCATGATCTGAGCCACAGTCAGCTCCTGGTCTTGTTTTTGTTGACTGTATAGAGCTTCTCCATCTTTGGCTGCAAAGAATATAATCAATCTGATTTCGGTGTTGACCATCTGGTGATGTCCATGTGTAGAGTCTTCTCTTGTGTTGTTGAAAGAGGATGTTTGTTATGACCAGTGCATTTTCTTGGCAAAACTCTATTAGTCTTTGCCCTGCTTCATTCCGTATTCCAAGGCCAAATTTGCCTGTTACTCCAGGTGTTTCTTGATTTCCTACTTTTGCATTCCAGTCCCCTATAATGAAAAGTTCATCTTTTTGGGGTGTTAGTTCTAAAAGGTTTTGTAGGTCTTCCTAGAACCGTTCAACCCTCGTCCAAGGTAAGGAGCAGTGGCTCCTTTGCTGGAGCAGCTGTGAAGAGATATCCCATTTTCAAGGTAAGATAAACCCAAGTAAGATGGTAGGTGTTGCGAGAGGGCATCAGAGGGCAGACACACTGAAACCCTAATCACAGAAAACTAGCCAATCTGATCACACGGACCACAGCCTTGTCTAATTCAATGAAACTAAGCCATGCCATATGGGGCCACCCAAGATGGGCCGGTCAAGGTGAAGAGGTCTGACAGAATGTGGTCCACTGGAGAAGGGAATGGCAAACCACTTCAGTATTCTTGCCTTGAGAACCCCATGAACAGTATGAAAAGGCAAAACGATAGGATACTGAAAGGGGAACTTCTCGGGTTGGTAGGTGCCCAATATGCTTCTGGAGATCAGTGGAGAAATAACTCCAGAAAGAATGAAGAGATGGAGCCAAAGCAAAAACAATACCCAGTTGTAGATGTGACTGGTGATAGAAGCAAGGTCCAATGCTATAAAGAGCAATATTGCATAGGAACCTGGAATGTCAGGTCCATGAATCAAGGTAAATTGGAAATGGTCAAACAGGAGTTGGCAAGAGTGAAGGTTGACATTCTAGGAATCAGTGAACTACAATGGACTGGAATGGGTGAATTTAACTCAGATGACCATTATATCTACTACTGTGGGCTGGAATCCCTTAGAAGAAATGGAGTAGCCATCATGGTCAACAAAAGAGTTCAGAATGCAGTACTTGGATGCAATCTCAAAAATGACAGAATGATCTCTGTTCATTTCCAAGGCAAACCATTCAATCATTGTCATAGTTCATGTCAAATTATAGAGTAAAAATTAGGAAGATTCCTAAAACCAAGTGTTTCCTCTCAACCCAATTACCCTCTGTGACTAGCAGATGGATTCAGTATATAACACCACATGTATTATAGGAAGAAGGAAAGAAGTGAGGGTAAGAGAGAGGAAATCTGGTTTTGAGCAGTTATGTCTCCAAGTGCTGGGCTAGATACCTTTCAGGCCCTACCTTACTTAATTCTCACAGCGTTGGGACTTAGAAAACAAACACGCTTGTGTCACAGCACTGGAACTCGAAGCCACACCTGTCTTGCTGGAAAACCAATGCTTCTCATTTATAAACAGCACATTGTTGACCTTGGAACTAGAGATTGAAGAGTTGGCTCATAGGCCCCCCTTTTTCGTTTACACCCTGTGACATTAAGCAAGGCAAGGGACCTTCCTAAGACTCAGTTTCCTGAACTGCAGAGTCTTGGGATTCTAGTCCAGAATTCTCAGTTTCATGATGTCCACAACTTTGAATAAAGCCAAGGGGCTACTTTATGGCATCATGACTGTATTACGGTCAAAAGTAAGAGTGTCCATAGGTGAGTGGACCTAATTAAAGTTAAAAGCTTTTGCACAATGAAGGAAACTATAAGCAAGGTGAAAAGACAGCTGTGAGAGTGGGAGAAAATAATAGTGAATGAAGCAAATGATGAAGAATTAATCTAAAAAATATACAAACAGCACATGCAGCTCAGTATCAGAAAATTAAACAACCCAATCAAAAAATGGGTGAAAGAACTAAACAGACATTTCTCCAAAGAAGACATACACTTGGCTGACAAACACATGAAAAAATGCTCATCGCTCATTATCAGAGAAATGCAAATCAAAACCACAATGAGGTACGTTCTCACTCAGGTCAGAATGGCTGCCATCAAAAAGTCTACAAACACTAAATGCTGGAGAAGGTGTGGAGAAAAGGAAACCCTCTTACTCTGTTGGTGGGAATGCAAACTAGTACAGCGTCTATGGAGAACAGTGTGGAGATTCCTTAAAAAACTGGAAATAGAACAGCCATACAACCCAGTAACCCCACTGCTGGGCATACATACTGAGGAAACCAGAATTGAAAGAGACACGTGTACCCCAATGTTCATCACAGCACTGTTTACAATAGCCAGGACATGGAAGCAACCTAGATGTCCATCTAGGTTGATAGGATACTGAAAGAGGAACTCCCCAGGTCAGTAAGTGCCCAATATGCTACTGGAGATCAGTGGAGAAATAACTCCAGAAAGAATGAAGGGATGTAGCCAAAGCAAAAACAATACCCAGCTGTGGATGTGATTGGTGATAGAAGCAAGGTCCGATGCTGTAAAGAGCAATATTGCATAGGAACCTGGAATGTCAGGTTCATGAATCAAGGTAAATTGGAAGTGAAATCAAACTTCCAATCAAAATCAAAAGAGATGGCAAGAGTGAATGTTGAAGTTCTAGGAATCAGAGAACTAAAATGGACTGGAATGGGTGAATTTAACTCAGATGACCCTTATATCTACTACTGCAGGCAGGAATCCCTCAGAAGAAATGGAGTAGCCATCATGGTCAACAAAAGAGTCCAAAATGCAGTACTTGGATGCAATCTCAAAAACGACAGAATGATCTCTGTTTGTTTCCAAGGCAAACCATTCAATATCACAGTAATCCAAGTCTATGCCCCAACCGGTAATGCTGAAGAAGCTGAAGTTGAACGGTTCTATGAAGACCTACAAGACCTTTTAGAACTAACATCCAAAAAAGATGTACTTTTCATTATAGGGGACTGGAATGCAAAAGTAGGAAGTCAAGAAACACCTGGAGTAACAGGCAAATTTGGCCTTGGAATATGGAATGAAGCAGGGCAAAGACTAATAGAGTTTTGCCAAGAAAATGCACTGGTCATAGCAAACATCCTCTTTCAACAACACAAGAGAAGACTCTACACATGGACATCACCAGATGGTCAACACCGAAATCAGATTGATTATATTCTTTGCAGCCAAAGATGGAGAAGCTCTATACAGTCAACAAAAACAAGACCAGGAGCTGACTGTGGCTCAGATCATGAACTCCTTATTGCCAAATTCAGACTTAAAATGAAGAAAGTGGGGAAAACCACTAGACCATTCAGGTATGAACTAAATCAAATCCCTTATGATTATACAGTGGAAGTGAGAAATAGATTTAAGGGCCTAGATCTGATAGACAGAGTACCTGATGAACTATAGATGGAGGTTGGTGACATTGTACAGGACACAGGGATCAAGACCATCCCCATGGAAAAGAAATGCAAAAAAGCAAAATGCCTGTCTGAGGAGGCCTTACAGATAGCCGTGAAAAGAAGAGAAGTGAAAAGCAAAAGAGAAAAGGAAAGATATAAACATCTGAATGCAGAATTCCAAAGAATAGCAAGGAGAGATAAGAAAGCCTTCCTCAGTGATCAATGCAAAGAAATAGAGGAAAACAACAGAATGGGAAAGACTAGAGATCTCTTCAAGAAAATTAGAGATAGCAAGGGGACATATCATGCAAAGATGGGCTCGATAAAGGACAGAAATGGTATGGACCTAACAGAAGCAGAAGATATTAAGAAGAGGTGGCAAGAATACACAGAAGAACTGTTCAAAAAAGATCTTCATGACCCAGATAATCAAGATGGTGTGATCAGTCACCTAGAGCCAGACATCCTGGAATGTGAAGTCAAGTGGGCCTTAGAAAGTATCACTACAAACAAAGCTAGTGGAGGTGATAGAATTCCAGTTGAGCTATTTCAAATCCTGAAAGATGATGCTGTGAAAGTGCTTCACTCAATATGCCAGCAAATTTGGAAAACTCAGCAGTGGCCACAGGACTGGAAAAGGTCAGTTTTCATTCCAATCCCAAAGAAAGGCAATGCCAAAGAATGTTCAAACTACCGCACAATTGCACTCATCTCACACGCTAGTAAAGTAATGCTCAAAATTCTCCAAGCCAGGCTTCAGCAATATGTGAACCATGAACTTCCAGATGTCCAAACTGATTTTAGAAAAGGCAGAGGAACCAGAGATCAAATTGCCAACATCTGCTGGATCATTGAAAAAGCAAGAGAGTTCCAGAAAAGCATCCATTTCTGCTTTATTGACTATGCCAAAGCCTTTGACTGTGTCGATCACAATAAACTGTGGAAAATTCTGAAAGAGATGGGAATACCAGACCACCTGACCTGCCTCTTGAGAAATCTGTATGCAGGTCAGGAAGCAACAGTTAGAACTGGACATGGAACAACAGACTGGTTCCAAATAGGAAAAGGAGTACGTCAAGGCCGTATATTGTCACCCTGCTTATTAAACTTATATGCAGAGTACATCATGAGAAACGCTGGACTAGAAGAAACACAAGCTGGAACCAAGATTGCTGGGAGAAATATCAATAACCTCAGATATGCAGATGACACCACCCTTATGGCAGAAAGTGAAGAGGAACGCAAAAGCCTCTTGATGTAAGTGAAGGTGGAGAGTAAAAAGTTGGCTTAAAGCTCAACATTCAAAAAACAAAGATCATGGCATCCGGTCCCATCACTTCATGGGAAATAGATGGGGAAACAGTGGAAACAGTGTCAGACTGTATTTTTGGGGGCTCCAAAATCACTGCAGATGGTGACTGCAGCCATGAAATTAAAAGACACTTACTTTTGGAAGGAAAGTTATGTCAACCTAGATAACATATTGAAAAGCAGAGACATTACTTTGCCAACAAAGGTTTGTCTAGTCAAGGCTATGGTTTTTCCTGTGGTCATGTATGGATGTGAGAATTGGACTGTGAAGAAGGCTGAGTGCTGAAGAATTGATGCTTTTGACCTGTGGTGTTGGAGAAGACTCTTGAGAGTCCCTTGGATTGCAAGGAGATCCAACCAGTCCATTCTGAAGGAGATCAGCCCTGGGATTTCTTTGGAAGGAATGATGCTAAAGCTGAAACTCCAGTATTTTGGCCACCTCATGCAAAGAATTGACTCATTAGAAAACACTCTGATGCTAGAAGGGATAGGGGGCAGGAGGAGAAGGGGACAACAGAGGATGAGATGGCTGGATGGCATCACTGACTTGATGGACGTGAGTCTGAGTGAACTCTGGGAGTTGGTGATGGACAGGGGGGCCTGGCGTACGGCGATTCATGGGGTTGCAAATAGTCGGACACGACTGAGCGACTGAACTGAAGATGTCCATCGGCAGATGAATGGATAAGAAAGCTGTGGTACATATACACAATGGAGTATTAGTCAGCTATTGAAAAGAATGCATTTGAATGAGTTCTAATGAGGTGGATGAAACTGGAGACTATTATACAGAGTGAAGTAAGTCAGAAAGGAAAACTAATACAGTGTATTAATGCATATGTATGGAATTTAGAAAGATGGTAACGATGACCCTGTATGTGAGACAGCAAAAGAGACACAGTTTTAAATAACAGACTTTTGGACTCTGTGGGAGAAGGTGAGGGTGAGATGATTCGAGAGAATAGCATTGAAACATGTATATCAGCATATGTGAAATAGATGACCAGTCCAAGTTTGATTCATGAAACAGGGCACTCAAAGCCGGCGCACTGGGACAAGCCTGAGGGCTGGGATGGGGAGGGAGGCGGGAGGGGGTCTGGGACACGGGGCACATGGACACCCGTGGCTGATCCATGTCAGTGTGTGACAGAAACCACCACAATATTGTAAAGGGATCAGCCTCCAACTAAAATAAATGAGGTAAAAAAAAAGTAAGATTGTGCACATGGCTATTTGGACTAATCAGCACTTCTAAAGTTCTTAGTGCCTCTTTACAAACTCTTTCATTTATTCATTCAACCTCCAAACAAATATGGATTGTGAACCTGCTCTTTCTAAGAGCTGTGCTTGGCAGATGAGATGGAAGTGGTGATCAAGAGATGGAATAGTTGCCCGAACAGATGTTAGAAAGAAGACTGTAAGTGGAAAGGGCAGAAAGGGTAACTGGGGATTAGCACACACACACGCACACACACAAGCTTCATAGAGTAAGATACGTGAGAATCTTGTACCTAATAATTATGTTGTGCTACTTATGAAAGAAAGCCTTATTCTATAACCATAAAGCTACATCCTTGCTGATTAAAATTTTTAGGAGAAACTGTCACCTAAAATGTCACTGTCTCCTGATGGCGTAGGGCTCTACTAAGAGCTGTGACAAAGGGGGAACAAGTAACTTGGATTTCAAACATTAAGCTACTTATTACTAGTAACATAGATAAAATCTTTACAACTAGTGATTCAAAAAACCCTAATTTTAATGTAAAATAAATAGCATATTAGGCATTTCTGAAAGACAGCGTGAACCTGAAGTGTGTGAATATTTACTAGTGATGAAAACACCCCCAGGTGGAGAAGGTGTGTGCAATGCGACGACTGTTATGAAGCAGCTTAAAATGTCAGAAGGCAAAGAGACAGTCTTATCTGAAGCTAAATGTTCAATGGCAGCTCATATAGTCTCTGAGCATCAGCAGGTCTATTGCAGTGACGACAAGAGCACACACCCAAGTCTCCATGACTAACCCAGCACAGGTTATGGCAAAGCAGCCGTTGAGCAATATGTTCTCAATCTTCTCTCTGTGGACCGAGACAGAGCATTCGCCATGCTGTGCTCCCATCAACAGTCTGCCAGTTCTTATCAGTCTGTCATTTCGCTTTGAGTGGTTTTTAACAGGAATGGTGAGAATGAACTCCTTTTTCCACCTTAAAACAAAAGTGGAATTTGATTGGAGCTCTCTCTGTAACATAGACTTGGAGAAATGCTCCGAAAATGAAGAGTGACTTCATTTGAGGCCCCTCTACCTTTTAAGCAGCTGATTCTCAGGAGTAATTTAGGCTGCAGGGAAGTCAGGCAGTGGTTTTGGCAAAAACTCCCATTTCTTCTATTTTAAAAAGCTTTCCTGACATATAACTGATAAATAAATTTAAGATATTTAAAGTGCACAAAGTGATGATCTGATATACATCAGTATTGTGAAAGGATTTCCCCCATCAAGCTAATTAATACATTCATCACCATACATACTTACTTTGTGAGTGTGTGATGTAACCACGTAAGTTCTACTCTCACGGAAAATTTCAATTATACAATGCAATGCTATCAACTACAGTAACATGATACACATTAGATGCTCAGATTCTGTTCATTTATAGCTGAAAGTTTGCAAATACTCCATTCTTTAGAACTAGCAGCTGCCTTATGATCTCATGGTGGTGGTTCAGTTGCTAAGTTTTGTCTGATTCTTATGATCTCATTGAGTGTAGCCCACCAGGCTCCTCTGTCCATGGGATTTCCCAGGCAAGAATACTGGAGTAGGTTTCCATTTTCTCCTTCAGAGGTTCTTCCTTAGCCAGGGATTGAACCCACATGTCCTGCATTACACAGATTCTTTTACCACTGAGCCACCAGGGAAGCCCCTTATGATCTGAAAAGATTACCAAGTCCTTACTAATTATATGTTAGTAGATCCCATAGTCTTTTTTCAAAGTCAGAAAATGATAAGTACTTCCTTTACAGAAAAGATTTTCTCACAATATGAAATCATAATATCTTGCTAAATATTTTAAATATGTAATGTCCATGGGAAAAAAGTGAGATCTTCTTCTGAATCTTTCTTCTCTTTATCTATGTGGGGAATTCATTAGCTCAAAGTCCCTCAGAGGTGGATAAACACAGTTGCAAAGAATTACTAATGATCACTCTCATTAATGTAGTGTTCATAATAAACACAACCTACTTTCAACTCTGTGAAAGAAACAGGGCTACAAATTATTATTCCCTACTCCTCATGTGGCTCCTTTTATACAAAGACAACACAAAAGTAATTAGGAATTAATTGAAACTACTGTAAGCTAAAGTCGATCTCCCAGGATACATGAAGTTTACAACAGACCTGAAGCTTCCTGTTCCATTGCACTCAAATAAATTTCAGAGTTAGTATTCTTGGCAGAGTGAATTTTTAAAATGGCTTTGATGAGAAAAGAATGCTCTCTCAAATCAGAGAATATAAAATATCACACAACTGAAACAGGTTTATGTTAGTTGATTATCCCAGAATAATAATCATGAGACAGGAACAGAAAGATGTAAGATGAGGGGAGTTATATATTTTCGGCTTTTAAAAAGTTATGTTGAAAAATTCATCTTGGAGAGAATACCTATTTTGTTCACTAGAGAAATGAGTTATGATTATACGCATTGTTTTTGCCAAATCCACAGAGAAACTGAACTCTGTAGGCAGCTAATATATCTTAGGCACCCACCATACATTTTTGTTATAATTTCCAGATGTTCATTTCTTTAAATTCCAATGGTACTGCTTGACCCACTTTTCAGATGGAGATGTTGGCTAGTGTTAGGCAGTGAGAGTGGTTATATTAACCTCAGTCAGGATACATGAGGTTGAATTTCAGTAACAAACATCCCCAGCCTCTCAGGCTTTCACCCAATGGAAACTTTTTAAGCTGGAGTCATTTGCTTCTAGCCTAGAAGACTGGGGATGGGAAAGTGTGTTCTCAGCTATAGACAAGTCACATGTACTCTTAACTGCATTGACCTGGAAGTCATTCATCACTTCCACTCAAAGTCCATGGGTAAGAATTCCTGATATGACCCCAGTTCAGTGCTTAGAGACTCCAAAACAGAAAAAGCCACACTGACAGATGATGAGACTTTTAGCCCTCACCACAAGAATGGAATCTGGGAAATTATACTAATAATGGGGATGTCAGTGATAACTTTGGTGTTGTTTAGTTGCTAAGCCATGTCCGACTCTTTGCACTCCATGGACTACAGCTTGCCAGGCTCCTCTGTGCAAGGCAAGAATACTGAAATGGGTTGCCATTTCCTCCTCCAGGGGATCTCCCTGACCTAAGGATTGAACCCGAGTCTTCTGCATTGGCAGGCAGATTCTTTACCACTGAGTCACCTGGGAAGCCCTGGGGTGATGACTTCAGGGAGGTGAATGTTTGTCGGTCATCTGTACTATCTGCTTCTCCCATGTATTTGGCAGCCCTTGCAGAAGAAAAAGCAACATGGGCCTGAGAGAGGCCAGGGGATGGGGCCCTAGAGTCTTCTCTGGCTCCTGCGCTGGCAGGACCTCTCGGGAACAATAGGAGACTGAGAGGTCCTTTCCCTCAGCTCAGAAAATGGTGGTTGAAAGCGAGAGGTTACTGTTTCCTACGGTGAAGAATATGTCAGGAAGCCGGAAGGTAGTGGAGCCAAACTCTGACCTTTGCCCACTGGTAATACGTGGAAACATTCTGAGTATGGGGCTTCGCTTGGCAATTGCAATGTTTTTCCACACATAAATGGATAAAATCATTGAAGGGTCCCTAACAGGAAGCAAACTCCTGGGAAAGCTATTAGCAGTTTAACATTTGCAATTCATGTGACAGTGTTCTTGCCTTGAGGAGTATCACCGAAACAGCCCTGTTTGGTTTAAAATGTAACTATCACAGCCGAGGAGGTCGAGCATTCAGATCTCAGCTGGGTTTCTCTTGAATTTATTAACTTGGAGCATTATTAATTTATTAATGGAATGGAAACCCGCTGAAAATATTTCACTATCTTCCAGTAACCACTTCTCCTTCTCCAGAAGCGTCACCGCTCTTCAGCATTGTAATCCCGGAGAGTCTCCCACCTCTCTTCCCCTGGACCCCCAGAACACCCTCTGTCTGCCCCACTCTGTCTGTAGGTCCTTCCCTAACGTTCTCTGAATCCTTTCTCTCTGTGTTTCCGCATGGAAGCCACAGCTCCTGACTACTCTGTAATTACATTCCAATTGCTCCCTCCACGCTAACTCAAGGTCATACCAGTTGCTTAACTGCTCTATTATTCTTCTTCCTAAAGTTTACAGTGATCTGGGGTTTGGAGAAGACCTTGGAACAAGTCATAGCATTGACCTTCCCAACATAACCAGATTTTGCCCATGGACTGACAATTACTGTGGATAGTGCTGCACTAAACATGGGAGCGAATATATATATATGTATTAAATATTTATATTAAAAAAGAATTTCAGGAGTGATACAACTGGCAGAAATTAGCCTAGAAGATCCAGGAAATCTTCTAAATAACATGGGGACAAAGTTCACTTCCCTGATTGCTGGTTGCCTAGCAGGGTCTACCACTTACCTATGAAATTTTATTTATCTAAATCATCAAGATCAATGGTCTATTCCTTAAAACCAACTTTACCCCCTTCATTAAAGTGCAGAGGTTATTCGCCCCAGGGTCCTGACTGTTTGGCTTTCGTTACTCCCCTGTTTTCTAAGATCAAAGAAAGAGGCAAAATCTTGTCAATACTGCATAACACACATTTCACTGACTGGCCGTCGTAACTTACCTCCAGGCTCGACTGCTGTCAGCTCACGTTCTCTCACGTCAAGTACAAAGCAGCCCAGCCTAGTAACTAAAAATGGAAAAGAATTTGAGGACATCTTTCTGGATATGGCCGACACACCCCAACTAGTGAAGAAGGTTCCCTCATGCAAAAAGAGGAATACAAAAAATATAATATGAAGGAGTTAAATCTTACTAAAAATGGCAACCTTAGGACATGCAGCTCCCGGGCTGGGAATCCCTTCAGTCCGCCGATAGACACAGAGGGAGAGAGTGTTTTACGGTGGTGAACGACCACAGGGCCGCTGGGCCTACACGCCGTCCACCTCGTGACAGGAGCGCAGTATGGACAGGAAGTGGGCTGTTAAGGACTCTGAGGAGCCCCCTGACACAGTTCTCAAGGCCTGCAGACCTGCCACAGCACACAGGCTGAGAGTCCTACGATTACCGCGTCCACCTGCAAACCCCATTGCACTCCAACATCTGTGTATTTTACTGTAGGTCAAGGCTCTTAATCACCAGAAGGCCCTGGGGCAGCCACACAGAAGCTTATTTATGGCCAAATCAAGAAACCGAAATCCTGAACCGTGCCTGATTAGCTTCACTAATATGCGACTTGTGGCTAATTTCTGGGCTGCTTCACCCACAGGTGTTTGCCCTCCACCATAAATCACGGTGTCCACCTCCCCTTTGCACCCTGGTCCCACCATGCATACAGATGGCCTGTTTAAGTGACAGGCGGGAAATAATGGATGGGCACTAAATCACCCCCATGTTTAGCCAACTGTCTCTACTCCGAAACTGGTCCTACGGCGTTCCCACTGCCCAGCTCCCTTCAGATGTTATTGTAACCCTAGCCTCTGTGCCACCGCATGTAACCTTTCAAAGGTACAAAGTGTACATTTCCCCATTTTTATTTGTTTTCCTTGTAGAGCACACCGTTTGCATAAGACAGCATCATTAAAATTTCCACCGCGGCCAGCAGTGCACTGGAGCAGAGCAGAATCCCAGCGACGTGGATGTGAAAGGAAACCCTCACTGGGAATTTAGCAACTCTGGGCCTCCTTTTACCTTTTTTTTTTTTTTTTTAAATTAAAGATGTTAATTAAATGGCTCACAAACCAAACAATTTAAACACTAAATATTATGAGCAGGAAGTGCTTGGCTTGCATACCATTTGATTCTCTAGAGTAGTTCCTTGTTTTAAATCAACGTATAGGTCAATATAAAAACCAGTAGCTATGAAAATACGTATTTCACATATATCTACAATGTACGTCTATGCTTGGAAGAGAAGAAACTATAGGGCTTGGCAAGAGATTTGTTTCAAGCTCTAGCTACGAAAACTCTCAGGAGGAAATATCGATCAGTTGGTACCAAATGAAATCTTATAAATGAACATAATAGATGACAAAGTAGGAATGAAAAACAAGGTTGTGGCTTCACTTTACTAGAACAAGTATAGTAATAGTTTGATACAATAGACATACAATGCATACAACTTCTTCAACTCTGCTCACTGAAGGAGGAAAACAGCTGTTGGAAATTCTCAATTACTTTAAGGAATTTTACATGCCTCATCCTTAGATTCAATTATTTAACAGGAAATACCCCATTTATCTGTTATTTTTAGCATTTTCAAATTGAGCTGAAATAGCTAAATGTGGGGGTTTTTTTTGTTTGTTTGTTTGTTTTTATGACTACACAACACAACATGTCGGATCTTAGTTGCCTAACCAGGGATTGAACCTCCTACGTTGGAAACGTGGCGTCTTAACCACTGGACTGCCAGGGAAGTGCTTGGCCAAATGTAATGCCAGGATTCTGGTCATAAAAGTAATGTATTCCAGACTGTTCCACTTCAATCCTAGATGACATACAGGAACCAGATTTACCCTTCCTGCTGAAACAATCAAAACCAGGCAAGCTATACAATATAATGGATTTTAAGGCACTGGACACAAGGTGATTAAGATATCCAGAAGAAGGGAAATAAATTGGACCAGCCCTGTGACACAGCTTTCCACCTGGAGAGCTTCCAGGCCAGAGTATGGGAGATGGTCCCTGGTGGAGCCCAGTGGACTCGTCTTGTTAAAGAGACACAACTGAGCATCCAAGGAGGTCAAGGTGATGAGAATGCCCCAGACCTAGGCACTGGAAAGAAGAGGGTAAAGAGGGTAAGAAGATAAAGATGATTTCAAGTTAGACAACTGCACCCTGGGGTGGAGGTGGGGTGGGGGTGGGGGATAGTGGAATATGCTAAGAATAATTATAGAAATTCAGAAATATCCAATCACCAAAAGAGTATAACAAAAATTAGACAAGGACATTTGATAAGTTTTTACATTGTAATCCATATATACAAAAAGTTAAATAGTCACATATAAGATATAAAGAAGATCCAAATTGAATTTTGAGAGATTAAAAATCCATGTATTTGATGAAAAATTCAGTTTAGTTCAGTTCAGTTCAGTTCAGTTGCTCAGTCGTGTCCAGCTCTTTGTGACCCCATGGACTGCAGCACGCCATGCCTCCCTGTCTATCATCAACTCCCGGAGTTCACCCAAACTCATGTCCATTGAGTCAGTGATGCCTACAACCATCTCATCCTCTGTCATCCCCTTGTCCTCCTACTTTCAAACTTTCTCAGCATCAGGGTCTTTTCAGTGAGTCAGTTCTTTGCATCAGGTGGCCAAAGGATTAGAGTTTCAGCTTCAGCATCAGTCCTTCCAATGAATATTCAGGACTGACTTCCTTTAGGATGGACTTGTTAGATCTCCTTGCAATCCAAGGGACTCTCAAGAGTCTTCTCCAATACCACAGTTTAAAAGCATCAATTCTTCAGCACTCAGTTTTCCTGATGGTCCAACTCTCACATCCACATATGACTACTGGAAAAACCATAGCTTTGACTAGACAGGCCTTTGTTGGCAAAGTAATGTCTCTGCTTTTTAATATGCTGTCTAGGTTGGTCAGACCTTTTCTTCCAAGGAGCAAGTGTCTTTTAATTTCATGGCTGCAGTCACCATCTGCAGTGATTTTGGAACCCCCCAAAAATAAAGTCTGTCACTGTTTCCATTGTCTCCCCATCTATTTGCCATGAAGTGATGGGACCAGATGCCATGATCTTTGTTTTCTGAATGTTGAGTTTTAAGCCAACTCTTTCACTCTCCGCTTTCACTTTTATCAGGAGGCTCTTTAGTTCTTCTTTGCTTTCTGCCTTTGGTGTCATCTGCATGTTTGAGGTTATTGATATTTTTCTTGGCAATCTTGATTCCAGCTTGTGCTTCATCCATCCCAATGTTTCTCATGATGTACTCTGCATAGAAGTTAAATAATCAGGGTGACAATATACAGCCTTGACATACTCCTTTTCCTATTTGGAACCAGTCTGTTGTTCCATTTCCAGTTCTAACTGTTGCTTCCTGACTGGATACAGATTTCTCAAGAGGCAGATCAGGTGTTCTGGTATTCCCATCTCTTATAGAATTTTCCACAGTTTGTTGTGATCCACAGAGTCAAAGGCTTTTGCATAGTCAGTAAAGCAAAAGTAGAGGTTTTTCTGGAACTCTTTTGTTTTTCAATCACCCAACAGATGTTCAAAATTTGACCTCTGGTTCCTCTGCCTTTTCTAAACTCAGCTTGAACATCTAGAAGTTCATGGTTCATGCAGTGCTGAAGTCTGAGAATTTTGAGCATTACTTTGCTAGTGTGTAAGTTGAGTGAAATTGTGCAGTAGTTTGAACATTCTTTGGCATTGCCTATCTTTGGGATTGGAATGAAAAATGACCTTTTCCAATCCTGTGGCTACTGCTGAGTTTTCCAAATTTGCTGGCACATTGAGTACAGCACTTTCACAGCATCATCTTTTAGGATTTGAAATAGCTCAACTGGAATTCCATCACCTCCACTAGCTTTGTTCTTAGTCGCACTCCAGGATGTCTGGCTCTAGGTGAGTGATCATACCATCCTGATTGTCTGGGTCGTGAAGATCTTTTTTGTATAGTTTTTCTATGTATTCTTGCCACATCTTCTTAATATCTTCTGCTTCTGTTAGGTGCATACTTTTTCTGTCCTTTATTGTGCTGATCTTTGAGTGGAATATTCCCTTGATATCTCTAATTTTCTTGAAGATATCTGTAGTCTTTCCCATTCTATTGTTTTCCTCTATTACTTTTCATTGATCACTGAGGAAGGCTTTCTTATCTCTCCTTGCTATTCTTTGGAATTCTGCATTCAAATGGGTGTACCTTTCCTTTTCTCCTTTGCCTTTCGATTCTCTTCTTTTCACAGCTATTTGTAAGGCCTCCTCAGGCAGCCATTTTGCCTTTTTGCATTTCTTTTTCTTGGGAATGATCACTGTCCCATACAGTGTCATGAACCTCTGTTCATAGTTCTTCAGGTACTCTATCTATCAGATCTAATTCCTTGAATCTATTTCTCGCTTCCACTGTATAGCAAAAGGGATTTGATTTAGGTCATACCTGAATGGTCTAGTGGTTTTCCCTACTTTCTTCAATTTAAGTCTGAATTTGGCAATAAGGAGCTCATGATCTGAGCCACAGTCAGCTCCCTATCTTGTTTTTGCTGACTGTATAGAGCTTCTCCATCTTTGGCTGCAAAGAATATAATCAATCTGATTTCAGTGTTGACCATCTGGTGATGTCCATGTGTAGAGTCTTCTCTTGTGTTATTGGAAGAGTGTGTTTGCTATGACCAGTGCACTCTCTTGGCAAAACTCTATTAGCCTTTGTCCTGCTTCATGCTGTACTCCAAGGCCAAACTTACCTGTTACTCGGTATTTCTTGACTTTCTACTTTTGCATTCCAGTCCCCTATAATGAAAAGGACATCTTTTTGGGTGTTAGTTCTAGAAGGAAAAAATTTCAGTGGATGGGATTAATTTCACTTTATACATTGCAGAAGAAAACATTTGTAAACATGAAGACAGTGAAAAAAACTGTACAAAATGAAAGAAAAAAAAAGAGTTTTTAAAAATAGAAAGTCAGTCGTCTGTGTGGCAACTTGAAATGCTTAAGATATATGGGTAGAAGCTCTGAGAATGAGGAAATGAAATTAAATAACTGAATAAATAATGACCAGGTTGTTTTTTACAAATTTCATAAATATCACAAATCAACAGATCCAAAGAACAAAATCTAGGCATAACTATATTAAAAAAAAATCCAAGTCATATTTTGTTACATATTCCTCAAATCAGCTGACAATAATAATTTATATGCACAATAAATAATAACAACTATAAGAAAAGGAAAAAATACATTGCATACAGAGGACCAAAGATAAAGATGACAATGAGTTTCATATAGAAAACAACTCAATATCTTTAAATTACTGAGAGAAAAAAAATACTGTCAACATAGAATATCTAAAAAGAAAAAAAGAATCTTTCAAAGCCAAGGTAAAATAAAAATACTTGATACATACAAAAGCTGAAATAATCACAACAGATCTGCACTAAAAAATAATAGTAAAGTCATTTAGCAGAAAGACATAATACCAGAAAAAATGTGATTTCACAATGAAATTAAGAACACTAGAAATATCAACTACATAGGTAGATTTTTTTCTTATTTAAATCTGCTTAGAAACCAATTGTTCGTTAACATAGAACAACAATACTATATCAATGCTACTCAAACAATGCTGAGAATAGCACCTGGGGGGATGATATGAAGAGAAGCTTATGATCATAAGAGGCTTATAATGTCACGCACAGTGATACGGCATCAAAGTGGGTTTGAGCAAAATTTTAAATGTATTCTGCTGATCCTAACACAAGCACTAAATTAGAAAAACAAGGAATTATAGAAAATACACCAAAAAGAAGGCAAAATGGAATCACAAAAAAATAATTCCTTCAAAGAAGTCAGAAAAAGAAAATAAAAGAGAGAACAAAAATAAAAAGATGGAAATAAAAAATAAATAAAATAAATTTATAAGTAAATAAATAAAAAGATGAAAAAGACTATTCTAACAGTCATTAAAACAAAACAAAGTATATATCAGAGACAGTCATATGAACGGGTATAAAGAAAGTCATTCCACAATTGTAAAGGACTCTATTTCTCAAACAGAACTAACAATCTTTAAATTTTGTGAACCTAATAACTTAGCTTCAAAATACAGGAAGCAAAACATGATATAACTATAAGGAGAATAGGCAAAATAGTAATTATATGAAAAGATTTTAATACCTTACTTTCAAAAGTAGAGAGACAATAATAAGCATACACACTATTTAAAAAAATTATCAACTAGCTGTACCTGAGTGACATATCTAGAACACCATATCTGACAAAAGGTTAATACAAATTATTTTGCAAGGCACAGGAAATATTTAGCAAAACAGAGCATGTTTTGTCTCATAAAACCAGTTTAAATAAATATAAAATAGTTCATTTCATGCAAAGTATTTTCTCTTACCACAATGGATTCAATTAGAAATCAATAACAGACAATTTTCTAGAAAATCTCAAATATTTGGAAACGAATAACCTGGTTGCAAAGAAATCGCATAGTAAAGAATAAACAAAAAATAGGACATTAGAAAAAAATTAGTCAAAATTAAAATTAAAGGAAAATATATTCCAGTTTGTGGGAAACAGCTAAAGTAGAACATTGTAAGGAGATGTTGAATTTACAGCAATAACTTGAATTTATAGCAATAAACATCTATGTTGAAAACAAAGAAAAATATCACATCAATGGTTTTGGCTTTAAGGAAAAGAAGAGCAAGTTGAGCTCAATTTTGCAACAAAAAAGTAAATATTAATAATAGAGAACAGAACAGATGAAAATGAAATAAACAACCAGAAAAATAATGGAGAAAATCATTAAAATTACATGCTGGTCTTAAGATACATATAATTGACATAGACAAATTTACCTATGTAAGGCACGAGAGAAATACACTTACTATAGGCTCTACCTAGAATAATTTTTTTACCTCAAACAAACAAAAAAACTCAGAACAATTTTGAGATAGAACAAACCAGGAGGCCTAGTAACACTTGTTATGAATATGTATTATAAAGCTGCTGTCATTAAGGCAGTATGGTATTGACCTAAAAAATGGACAGATAGGTCAGTGGAACCAAATAAGAGTCCAAAAATAAGTTCACGCAGGTCTGGAACTCAGTTTTGAGAAAAGCACAAAGGCAACTCAATGGAGGAAGGATAATTGTCTCAACAAATGATGCTGAGACAATTGAGCATCCTTCTACAAAGAACAAAAATACAAAAATCCTCAACAATACCTACATCAATACTTTGCCCCATGAAAAACTAATAATTCTTAATAAATCATACTTCTAAATGTTGGCTTAGAAGTCTAAAATATTCTCACAATGTCCTCTTCAATTTGATAAATATTAATTATTGGAGGGTCTTTCACAACAATGTCTTTTCATTTCTTCTGAGCATCACCCAGCTTTCTTCAGTCAGGTCTATCATTACATTTCAACTTAAGGTTATTTTTATTTTGTTTTTCCCTTAAGAAACTGGACAGAAAATAAAAACAACAACAAGAATTAAGAATTTTAGCTTAATTTAAGAAGATGAACAACTAAAATCAGTTAACATAGTCCTGAAAGTAAGAAAGGCAAGTACTTGATCCCCAAGTACAGTTTACAATATCTCAGCATATCAGTTTAGTTCAGTTCAGTCACTCAGTCGTGTCTGACTCTTTGGGACCCCATGAATCACAGCAGGCCAACTCCCGGAGTTCACCCAAACTCATGTCCATCGAGTCGGTGATGCCATCCAGCCATCTCATCCTCTGTGGTCCCCTTCTCCTCCTGCCTCCAATCCCTCCCAGCATCAGAGTCTTCTCCAGGGAGTCAAATCTTTGCATGAGGTGGCCAAAGTATTGGAGTTTCAGCCTCAGCATCAGTCCTTCCAATGAACACCCAGGACTGATCTCCTTTAGGATGGACTGTTTGGATCTCCTTGCAGCCCAAGGAACTCTCAAGAGTCTTCTCCAACACCACAGTTCAAAAGCACCTTGGGCTTATCAAAATATAAAGTGTTAGTCACTTAGTCATGTCTGACTCTTTGCAACTCCATGGACTGTAGCCCACCAGGCTCCTCTGTGCCTGTAATTCTCTAGGCAAGAATATTGGAGTAGGTTGCCACTTCCTTCTCCAAGGGATCTTCCTAACCTAGGGATCGAACCCATGTCTCCTGCACCAGGGAAGCCCAGTCTTCCATAAAGGGTTTATGTGCTAGAAAAACTGCTACCTGTCTGCGGGCTTTGGCACGTTCCTTTTTCATTGACTAGAATGCCCTTTCTCTCCATGTGGTCCACTTAGCAAAGTTAGCAAATGTAGGACACTTACATTGTCTTCACTGCCCTCTGTGGCTTCTCTTCACTCTCCAGGCGGAGGGAACATGTTCCCCATCTATGCCGACCCCATTCCTGCCACAAGACAGGGTTATGCCATCACCAAAGCTCTCTCCCACAGAGAGCTTTTAAATGCAGGCCAGTTTAAATTACAGATTCTATAAAAGTGAGTTATGGCAAATAAGAGGCTCTCCACTCATATTTAGTAGACTAATGTGTGTGTGTGTTTGTGTATCTTTTCATTAAAAAGCAACTTCATATTTTACTTAGCATCATATGTTCCAGATCTAATCTTATAAGTGAATGCTTCAAGGGAGATTTCATTTATGTATGTTACCATCAAGGATCCCGGAATTGGAATAAAATAAAAGAAAGCTCATTCTCTAGAAAATTTAAAATCATCTTCAAGAAACTGTGAGCTTTTCTCTTTTTTTGGTAACAAATCTCTAGTTTATGGTTGACTTAGTCAGCATAACTCCAGACCTCCAGAGGTGTCAGTAATCACAATGGGGACTCAGGATGCATCAGTAATCACGGTGGGGACTGAGGGCTCAGCCCGTCCTCAGGTGAAGCTTTGCCCTTTCTGCTCTGCCAGGTGCCTTCACAACTGCTAGGGCTGTGCAGAAGGCGACAAACGCCCCTCGAGGGGGTTACACTTGGATGGAGGCACTTATGGGCTGGTCTAGTGACTGTGAAGAAACATAAGGCACAAAGATAAATAAAGCATGCCCTATTTACACTGGAAATGAAGTTCAGAGGATGTAGTCTGATACACACCCATGAATGATTTAGTACACAAAGGGATAGAATTATGCTCAAATTCAGAAAAGTAGGTGATCTCTTTGAATAGCAACTAAATTCATTTTTATAAGGAAAGGTATCAAGTTGACACTTAAAGAATGAGTAAAAATTAAGTATGTGAGCAAAACTGAAAATTCAATTTATTGCAGAAAAAACCATTTATGAGAAGAAAAACATGAGATTCTTGATGTATTTCAACTAGTATTGTTGTTGTTGTTCAGTTGCCAGATCATGTCCAACTCTTTTTGACCCCATGGACTGCAGCTCACCAGGCTCCTCTGTCCTCTACTGTCTCCCAGAGTTTGCTCAGATTCATGTGCATTGAATCAATGATGCTATCTAACCATCTCATCTTCTGCCACTCCCTTCTCCTTTTGCCTTCAGTCTTTCTCAGCATCAGAGTCTTCCAATGAGTCAACTCTTCAAATCAGGTAGCCAAAGTATGGGAACTTGAGCTTCAGCATCAATCCTGCCAATGGATATTCATAGTTGATTTCCTTTAGTGTTGACTGGTTTAATCTTGCAGTCCAAAGGACTCTCAACAGTCTTCTCCAGCACCACACATCAAAAGTATCAATTCTTTGGTGCTCAGCCTTCTATATGGTCCAACTCACATTTGTCTTTCTATACAGTTCATAGGGTTCTCACGGCAAGTACACTGGGATGGTTTGCCATCCTCTCCTCTGGTGGATCACATTTGGTCAGAACTCTCCGCTATGACCCATCCCTCTTGGGTGGCCCTACACGGCATGGCTCATAGTTTCATTGAGTTACAAAAGTCCTTTAGCCATGATAAGGCAGTGATCCGTGAAGGGGGTCAGAGGATGAGATGGCATCACCCATCCAATGGACATGAATTTGGACAAACTGTGGGAGATAGTTGGGGAAAGGGAGGCCTGGTGTGCTGCAGTCCATGAGGTCACAAAGAGTCAGACCCAACTGGGTGACTGAACAGCAACAACAATCTCACATCTGTACATGACTACTAGAAAAACCATAGCTTTGACTCTACAGACCTTTGTCTACAAGGTGATGTCTCTGCTTTTTAATATGCTGTCTAGGTTAGTCATAGCTTTCCTTCCAAGGAGCAAACATCTTTTAATTTTGTAGCTGCAGTCAACGTCAGCAGTTGACGTTTTGGAGCCCAAGAAAATAAAATCTACCACCTTTTCCACTTTTCCCCCTTCTATTTGCAACTAGTCTAAATACTTCCTTTTCATCCACGCTCAGTCACCCCTTCATTTCCACAGTAGAGTTGTTTATCACTTGGGTGGAGATCTACTCATCCTGTGAGCCAGTGTCCTTTCCTGGCATCACATTTTTATTCTCAAGGAAGGCCCTGGGCTAGACTTACTCAGTGTAATTCCATCTCCCTGCTCCTGCTGCTGCTGCTAAGTCACTTCCGTCGTGTCTGACTCTGTGCAACCCCATAGAGGGCAGCCCACCAG
The DNA here is from genome assembly GCF_019923935.1 of Bubalus bubalis. Lineage (NCBI taxonomy): Eukaryota > Metazoa > Chordata > Mammalia > Artiodactyla > Bovidae > Bubalus > Bubalus bubalis. The sequence continues at coordinate 68,390,988 of NC_059175.1, read as the reverse complement.
GCTCCTCCATCCCTGGGATTCTCCAGGCAAGAACATTGGAGTGAGTTGCCATTTCCTTCACCAATGCATGAAAGTGAAAAGTGAGAGTGAAGTTGCTCAGTCGTGTCCGACTCTTAGCGACCCCATGGACTGCAGCCCACCAGGCTCCTCTGCCCATGGGATTTTCCAGGCAAGAGTACTGGAGTGGGGTGCCATTGCCTTCTCCTCCATCTCCCTACCTGTAGCTTATTGGGCAAGAAGTGGGCATGTGGCTTATGCTGGAACAATCAGATTCCTTTTCCTAAGGATTTGTGTTTGGTACCTAGAAGCATCCAGTCAGTTTGTGAACTGAGCTGGAAATGTCTCTTGTAAGATTACAAGACGTGGGTACCACGTGGATGGAGAAACGGAATGAAGAATGAATATCACTGACTTTCAAGGGCGGCAGGAATGACCCAGAATGAGAGTCCTTGGTGCTGGAGGAGTTCCAAATGTTAGTGTCAGCTTGCTTTCTCCATGAGATCCACCTTGTTCCCGTCCCTGATGTCATGTTTTAAAATCTTCACTGCTATCTATTTCCTTAAAGAACAGTTTCTGAAACTTGAAAGTTGAGCCTATATTAATGCATATGGTTTTGGCAACTCTCAAATCTATTTTTTTTATCTTCAGTTTTCTCTACTAAGCTTCAGTTATACACCAACCTACCTGCCAGAGAGCCCAAACCTGCAAATTCCACCTTTTTCTCATTGATAAGGTTCATCTCATCATGTTGCTATCCACAGCATGTCCTTGCATTCTGCTTTGCCTTCTATGTTGAATCACCCCATGGCCCAGCAGAGCAAGGAAGATACCTTGGAGTTCAACTCAACTCCCCCATCCCCAGGCCCACTCAGCTCCATGCCAGGCTCCCTAGGGTGGGGGTGTGCCATGGACTGCTGTCCCATCAGTCTGGACGGTTCTTTTGTCTGTGTTCCACACTTATGCCCTTCACTCGGCACCTGGATATTTTCCAGGTCCACTTTGATAACAATGTTCAGGTCAATGTAATGAAGAAAACTCAATTTACGTGAACCAAATATACGACTCTCTAGAGAACCTAATTTAAAACCCTTTGTTACAATGTCCACAAGCAGAGATGTGAGAGAAGACGTCCAAAAGCAGAGATGGGAGAGAGAAAAAGAGGGGGGAGTGAAGAGGGTTGGAAGGGCCTTGCCCTCAGAGGTGGAGGGGTCATCTCAGGACAATTGCTATTGCAAGGCACTAATGGTCAACCCTGGGGACCCAGCATCAAGAGTTGAAATGTGTCTGACCTGATATTGAGGAAATTGGAAGGACTAGATGAGAGATGAGATGAAAGGAAGGTAAAGAGAGCGAGAACAGTATGTTAATAGGAATAAAGGAATATGAGCGATGGCAGGACTGTGGCTGGTGTCAGAGCTTGAGCTTTTGGAAAGTTGAAAGCAATCTGCAGTCTCAGTAGCCATGGTGATGACGGGGTCTGGTGGAGAGGAAATGAAAACTGAACCCACGGAAGAAGTTGACTTATTCTGAAGGCAAGACTCTACACCACTCATAGTTTGAAGAGCAGCCCTCGTGGGCAGTGGGCAGACCACAGAAGCTGAGGAGACTGAAAACTCTGAATCTCAAACTTTGGAAGAGCTCCCTGTATCTTCCCCAAGGTCATCCCCGAGCAGTCACTTTGTTTATACCCATTCTCAGAGCTGGAAGAAAATTTATTCATTTATTCAGTTTGAATCAAAAAAAATTCACATCATCTCAATAGGATTAACATAATCAAACACCTAATTCTTTTACCCTCCAGGATAGCATTAGACTTGTTGTCAGGAGTTCTTTTCGGCTATAGAGAAAGATCTTATTTATAAGCGGCCTCAAAATCACCCCAAAACACATCATCAGTTAGACAGGTCCTGCCTCACCCACTTTTCTTACTTCTTCCCATTAAAAGTCACCAATCATTCAGATATTGTGTACTGTTTATTTAAAAGAACCACAGAGTTCCTTGTTTGATGAGGTTCATAACAGAAATCTTTTTGTTACACACCAAGGGACTTATTTGAATATGACTTACCTAAGAATGATACTAGAGGCTTTCTAATCTGTTAGTTATTAAATGATTTATTCTAATTTATTGAAAAAAGTGAACACCATGGACCAGACTAGAGCTTGAAACTATTCAAATGGGGCCTTATTGGTTCCAGATGGTGGAGGGGAGATGCTCTTGAGAGCCTTCTGACATTCTCTGGGATTTGGTTTTGGATTCAGGGGTTCATTTACACCCCCTGGAAAACGGGGCAGGCCCCTGAGCTATATCGGGTCAGTGGGGCAGGACAGGGCTGTCACTGGCTTGAAAAATGGGTCACGGTTCAGACCAACCTTGGTAGAAAATGGTATGGTCCAGAATCCAGAGACGACCCTCCTCACTGGACAGTCCCAAGGCAGGACTTCGGGACTCGGAAGAGGGACGTGACCAGATACACACAGAGAAGAAGGAGGATTTCTTACCCTGAAAAGGCAGACTTCAGCTGATGGTTTGCAAGGCATATATCTACCCACCTGCCCAGATGGAAGCTACATGAGGATGTCTATATATTTCCATTACATTGACGTTAGATTTCCTTAGGCAAATAGCAACTAAAAAGTCATCTGACAATTCCAAGAAGAAAAATGCGTGAGGCACCTCGGAGGGAGCATCTGACAGCGTTGTGGCCGTGCTGCCTGTGATTTAGGAAGTGCAGACAACACGGGGCTGGCAGGAAGTGTATTCAAGACAGGCAGGCTGGTTCCAGAATGGGAAGTAAAAGGGCACCTGCTGAATCTGTCAGGGGCACTTTCAAGATGTAGCACCAAAGACTTATATCACAAAGGTCACTCAGAGAAATACGAGTGCCACAAAGTTAAGTACATCTAGGGAAGACCAGATAATAGGAAATATCCCTTTTTTTTTTCAAAGCTGAAATGATAGATTGCAAAAACAGTAAAGCGAAGCACACGGCAGATATAAAGGGAGATCAAGACGATGGGAAAGAAATAAAATAGGAGGGTAATACAATAGAAGTGAAGCTGTAGAAATCATAAAAGGAATGCTTGGAAACAAGAGTGAAACTTATTGAATAAAGTAAAATTTATTCAGAACATTCAGATGGCGAGATTCAGAAAAATAACCCATGGAGTGACATTCTGGCTGATTGCAAGATGCTGTGAAGAATACATTTAAAAAAAAATTGTCATATGTTCTCCTAGAACACCGTATGAATAATTTAACAGGAATGCCAAGATTTATGAAAAGAGCATTATCAGTGAAATGTTAATGCCAGCCCCAAGAATTTGTCTTTTAGGTGAGGTTTTGGTTCTAATCTACATAATTATTTCTGTTTGCCGCCCCCGTGCTAAAAATGGAACAGAGAAAATTTCGAAGACCCTCAGCACATGAGATGTGGTCCAAGATTTACTGCCTTGATGATTTAGAATATGTGTTAGCTGCTAATTGAACTGTTCCGGCAGTATCATCAACGGATGGGCCAGCCCCCTCCTCCTTTGCCGTCCGCACTTTGCCATGGCGTCGCTAACAGGATTTCCATGTGTCGCCCGTGGGATTTTTCCTTGCACATCCTCTCAGTGGGGACACTTTTGCCACTAGGCAAGGCACAACCAGGGCCAGACTTTCGTGGAGGAGGAAAAGGAAACAATTCAGCACCCACTGCAGGCACCAAGTGATGTGACCTGCAGTTGCAGGTGAGGAGGCAGCCTTGGGCTGGGTACTTGCAAGGATGCCCTCCTGAAAGCTCTTACTGAAGCCACTGTCCACCGAGTGAGGGAGCATGCTGGGTTAAGTCCTACAATCTACATTAACACCACCAGCATGGGCATGGGTGGTGGCCATGGGTCACCTAGCCTGGGAAGATGCTCACAATCACCAGAGCAGAAACTGGAGTTCTTTGTTGAACCTCATGAAGAGAAGGATGAAATGAGATGCTTGACTCCTGTGTCCATGATTTTGTCTTTGCAACCCTTGGAGAATTGGGTGAGCACTTCACACTCTGTTACATATGACACACACATCCTGCTTAGGAAAGAACAGCAGGTCCACTTGATTTATTCTTTTGCAACCTTTTGCCCCCAGCTAATATGTGCTTTACTCACTGATGCAAAGATAATTCAATTTAGGGAATGTTATGCAAGCACTCATTGAACTTTATGGGACTCTCCAACACCAGCTGAGGTTATAAGGAAACTTATAAAGGAAACTGAAGCAATGGAGGACAAGGATTACAGTATTGACTTGCTGATGCTGTACTTTCAGACGTTTGTATGTAGACAGGCTTTATACGTCTCTCCCTTCATACTGGCTGGACAGGTTTCCAAAGATACCATCAGTTCTTTCTGGCTCATAAAAAAAGAAAGAAAGAAAGAAAAGATTGTCAAGGGAGGCAGTGCCTTCAGATTCCACAGAGACACAGGTCTAAATTTAATGGATGACACTGAGCTTCTCACACCAGCCTCCGCGGCTTCTCACGGGGTTGTTTGCAAGGCATCCCTAGTGCCTTAGAAATAAAGCTCTTGTGCATGCTCAGTCGCGCTGTTTCTAAGTCATGTCCAACTAATTGCAATCCCATGGACTGTGGCCTGCCAGGCTCCTCTGTCCATGGGATTTTCCAGGCGAAAATACTCGAGTGGGTTGTCACTTCCTTCTCCAAAATGTCCTATAAACAGCCCTAAATTTAATTAACAATGCTTGAACTAGGTATGTCTTCATAAAGCCACCAAGCTAAAATAGACCAGATAACATTCAATTGTATATACAAGTAGTACTGAATAAACTAAATAAAATCCATAATCTAACAAGTGTCCATTCATGTGTAGCAAATGTCCTTGGGAAGCAAGTTTACAGCAATTTTTCAGGTACTGGTACTAAGCATGGTGCTCCTGAGCCCCTTCATCTGTCACCCCAAAGTCCTGCCAACAAGGCATCCCAAGTACCCGACAACAGAGAGTCGGCACAGACAAGGGCTGTGGGCATGTCTGTGACGCTCTGGTTCTGTGCAAAGGCCCTCGAAGCCCTCCATTCCTGTTGACCCCAGCTGCAGCCTCAGGCCCCCCCTTCCCACTCATCGCCTGCACCCCAAGCTCCCACTGGCTCCACCAGCTACTCTCCTCCCTACTCTCAGAGCTCCCACTGAGCCAAGAATCCCCTCTTTGCTCAACTTCTCTTTCCCCACTACACCTTGCTCTTAAGGACTCCTGCCCGTTCCAGATGATGCCATGTCCCCAGCAGCCCTTGCAGGGGGGCGGTTTTCACTCTCCCCTGCTGTGTGGAGCACTTGCTGCTATGGAACAAGGCATTGCCTGCCCTGTTCTTGGCATTTTACGGGGGTAACCCATTTCACCCTCTCAACAGCCCCATTTTGCAGACAAGCAAACGGGGCACTGAGGGGAGAGAGCCCTTTTGTTCCATTTGCAGCCTGGCGTCGTTTCTATTCCAGCCCCTCTGCAAACACCGCACTCCACTGAGGCAAGCTCCTCAGAGGGTACCGTGCTGGGTCCTCATTATGGACGTGGACAAGCCTCCCGGGTATGTCCCATCACTAAAGCCGTCAGCCTCTGGTCTGCTGTGTTCACCACATCCTGTCTCCTGAGGACTTGGGCAGCCGTCTGGAAGATGACATCAACGGTCCATGTCCTCAGCACTCGTGTGTCAATATTCCAGGGGTCACTTCCTCCAGCCGAGACAGTCACTGGCTTCCATGGCCACATTCTCAGAACATAGCGTGCATAACTAAACCCCATGTAGGCTATCAAACCCAAACTAAAGTCCACCTTTGCTCAACACTATTTTTCTAAATGGTACTTTCATCTGACTAGTACTTCCAATCTATTGATTTCATAACAATTAAAAAAAATTCTCATTGTCTTAAGCATAATTTTAGAAATTCACTACTTTCTTCTGACTTAAAAATGAATACAAGTCAACAGTGTAAAATGTCACCCTCCTGTACCCCAATTCAATTTGCGGAGTTCTCACCATATGCCTTCTGGACCTCACAGATCAAGAGTCTGTTTCTTAAGAAAACTTTCAAAATATGTTCCTGTGTATTCTAGCCAAAGCAAACAAGTGGTCTTAATGTCTGCATTTTTATTTAAAAGGTAGAATGCTGTGCACACTATTCATCTTCCCTTTATTCACTTAATAAATCTTCAGGATGCTTCTAGTAAGTCTAAAAGAGCTTTCTTTATCTTTTTTTTAACAAAAAAATAATAATCTTAGCCATCTTCAAGTATGCAGTTAGTAGTGCTGATTAGGTTTGTGTTGTTCTGCTACAGATCTCTCTCCAGAACTTTTTCATCTGGCAAAACTGGAACTGATTTTTTAAGCAGTGTAAGATAACAGTGCAATGTTCTTTTCGTGTGGATATCCAGTTTTCCCAACACTCTTTGTTGAAGAAGCAGTTCTTTCTCCACCGTGTGATCTTTACACCCTTGTCGAAGACCATGTAACCACGGACACCGTGGTTTCTGGGTCACCCATTCTGTTCTCTTGGTTTATATTTCTGCCTCAGTGTTAGCACTGCCCTCTTCTGCTTACTGTAGTTTTGCAACATGTTTTGAAATAAGGAAGAGTGGTCACCTCCAGACTTGTTTCTTGTTTTCAAGATTGTTTAGTTCTTTGGGGCACCTTGAAATTGGACACATAATTTAAGATGTCTTCTGTTTCTGAAAAAAAAATGCCTTTGGAATTTTAATAGATATTGCATTGAATCTGTATATCATTTTGGATGACTTAACATTTAAGCAATATTAAAAGTCTTTCAATCTACTATGGCTTTTATTTGTATTCTCTGTCTTTATTTTACTCTATTCTGTTATATGTTTGTATTGATTTATGTAGTTGGCAATTTAACAAATCTGTGCTTTGTTAACAATATTGACATCGGTACAATTTTGCTATTAGGAATAATGCCGTAGCAAATAACCACATAGACACATGCTTTCTGTTATGCTAGGATAAATTTCCAGGGGTGGAATTGCTGGGTCAAAATGCATAGGAGTTTGTAATTTTGAATAATGTGCCAAATCGCCCTCTACAGAGGTTATACTAATTTACACTTCCGATAGTCATGGTTTAGAATGCTCTCTTCTTCACTAATTTAATGAAAGTACATGATCAAACTTTCAGATTTTTTCAATGTAGTAGGCACAGCTTGGCACCTCAGTGTAATTTTAATGTGCTTTTCCTTTAGTAAAAATGTGGTTGACTATCTTTTCTTACATTTCTATCTCCTTTCTTGTGATACCAGTTTATATATATTGCCTGTTTTTCTGTTGGGTTGTTGGTGTTTTCTTATCAGCTTGAGGAAAATGCTGTCTATTAGGGAGAATGGTACTTGGCTTGTGATATGTATTGTAAAAAGTCTTTTAAGTTTGACACTTATCTCAAGCTCTATTATTTTTTTTCTTTTTTGGTTCATACAGTAAATTTTAGCTTTTGCAATAACATTTAATTATATTTTCTTTTATGACTTCTTGATTTTAGTCAGCTCTTTCTCCAAGATTATTAAGGCATTTTGCCATGCCTTCTGGTCCTTTAATAAGTTTACATTTTATAATTAAATCTTTGAACCATTTGAAGTTTTCTGAGGTGTGGTGTAAAGAATGGGTCCAACATTCCTGTTTTCATAAATCAATCCAGTTGTCCCAATACCATGTATTGAGAAGTCTATCTTTACTCCTCTTACTTAATTGCCATATTAATAAAATTCCAAAGTCCCAGGGCATTTCAGGGTATTTCCTTTGGTCTATCTCTTCATGTGCCAGGACCCTAACACTTTATTAATGGAGAGTTTATTATGTGTTGTAAGATCTGGTGGGGCTGTCCACCTTCCACTGACTTTTCTCTCATAATGTTCTCTGACTTTTTTCACTCCATATGAGCTTTAAGGACCTTTAATTTTACTGCTCCCAAAATATCTCTTGGCATATTTTTAATAGAACTATGTGAAATTTGTAAATTAAATTGTAAGAACTTCATAAATCTTTATTTTTGAATATTCATGTTCAAGAACATGGTATGCCTTTCATGTGTTCAATTATTTTTGTGTTCTTTGTATAATATTGGAAAGGTTAATTTAAGTAAGTATTGTTTTTTCCTCTTGAATTTAGTCATTTTATATTTGAGTATATTTGGGTTTCATTACTTTAAATGGGCATTTTTCCATTACACAGGTGTGTGTATATATATATATATATGTAAATTATATATATATATCAGTTTATATATAAATTATTTTTTCACTTTGCACAATTTCTGAATTTTTATATTATTTTCAAAAGTATTTTGTCGATTCCCTTGGTTTTTTCATGTCACATATGATCATATAGTGAGAAAATTATTTTATCTTTTCCAGTTTTTTTCAACTTGCTTTATTTCTTATCTAATTGCATTGGTTAGTGCCTCCTCCCCAGCATTAAAGGATGCTGGTTTTATACTGATAGTCAAAGGGATATTTTGCATACTAACATATCAGCAGTATATATCGACGTGTAGATATGAAAAATCCTAAATGTGAAATGAATAAATATAATCAAAGAACACTTTGCTGACATAATTATTTAATAATCTTGAGCTGATTCCAGATGGTAGGATGGTTGAATATTAGGAAAGCTATTGATCTAATCCATAATATTAAAGATCTAAAGAAAAATATGCTCATCTCCATACATGCTGACAGACATTTGGAAATATTCAACAACTATTCATGATTTTAGAAAAAATTAATAAATCAAAAACAGATGGCCATTTCCTAATTGATAAAATGTGTCTACTCTTGCCTAAAAGCCAGAATCACACTCAATGGTGAAACACAAGAAGCAGTGCCAGTTCTTGTATTGTGCTCGTGCCCTAGTGTGCGGGTTATTTTAGGGGACATTCCACAGTCAGATACGGAGGAAACGTGATCTCTGTTTCCTGGAGACAGCATTTGCTGTATTTAAGGTGAATCTCCTTTACTGACGACATTATTAATGCTTATGGCTCTTCTAGTTCTTCTCGCAGTTTCGGTGGTTTGTGCTTCATTAATACAGCAGCTGTGCTGGTTCATGCATAGATGTTCATACCTGCTACACCTTTCTCATCAATAGTTCATTTTTATATTATACTTTCTTTTAAATCTTGTTTAAAGGTTTCACCCAAACTCCTTATTTTGTTTGATTTTAAAATTAAGTCACCTGCTTTCTCTTTTCCTCTTATAGCTCTTTGCTTGTTCTTTTGTTTTAAAGTTTTAAAATCACTGGGACGACCCAGAGGGATGGAATGGGGAGGGAGGAGGGAGGAGGGTTCAGGATGGGGAACACATGTATACCTGTGGCGGATTCATTTTGATATTTGGCAAAACTAATACAGTTATGTAAAGTTTAAAAATAAAATAAAATTTAAAAAAAAAAAAGAAAAAAATAGCAACTAACCAAATTAAAAAACAGAACCAGTAACAAAGCATAATATTAATAAAATATTAATAAAAAAAATAAAAAAATCACAACTTTTTAAGTGGAACAATATAAATTTGGCTTTTACTTTAAAATGTGTTTATTTACATTCATCAAAATAATAAATATGTTTTGTTTTAGTCCTTTCATATAATTTTGTGTATTATTTATGCGTAAAGCCTTTAATAGGTGTTCAACTTTTTTGTGCTTTTTTGGTGAATAGATTTTTTGTATTTAGGAAGGCTGGCATTTTTGGTTTTTCGTTTTAGTGATTACCCTTATAATTAAAACTTAATTTAGCACCCTTCATCTTTCCATTATTTAGGTAGTAGCTATTAATACCTCCTGTACATAATAAGTAATAGTAAATATGGCATCATTTTTATGAGAATTTTTTTTTAGCATTAGCATTATTTTGTTAAATATCTTTCTATTTTTTCCTAATGTTCCACTTAAAAAGAGATATCCTAGTCATAAAAATTGTGATCGTTTTTATCTTTGTGGAATCTTGGCTGGGTGCCTTCCTTCACGTCATGAAAGCAAATTCCGCTCGTGTGGTTATGCTCAGCCGTCCTCATCAGGAGGTGCAGTCATGGTTTCATGCGTTTGGAGTTTAGTTTCCATGGTCACTGCTTGATTGGCTGAAGTTCTTCGTCTGTAGTTTTCATGGAGTTCATGGAAAAAAAGAATAGTCCTTGGTTCTTGCATGCTAAAGATAATGATTTTGCAAGTCCTTGGTTCCTGCATGCTAGCAATAATGATTTTGACAGGATGGAGCTAACTTTTAGGTCAGTTTTTCCTTGACCAAAAATATGGTCTTTTAAAGTAATTATAAATTGTCTTCATTTCAGAAAGAAATTTGCTCAGGAAGTTGTCTCTCTCTCTGGAAAGCTACATGTTAAAGGAGGAGATGGATTTTTGGAGTTCGTGGCATCTGAAAAGTCACTTTTTGCTCTAAAGAAAAATTTAGTTTTGTTTCATTTGTTTTATTTTATACTTTTGGAGACTTCAGTGACGGAGAAATTAGATTTTCATATAAACTTTAGGTTAATTGTTGATTTCAATAAGAATGCCTACAGAGATTTTAGTTAGGATTACTTTGAATTTATAAATCTGTGAGAGGAAATTGGGGCTTCCCAAGTAACTCTAGTGGTAAAGAACTCACCTGCCAATCCAGGGGACATAAGAGATGCAGGTTCAATCCCTGGCTTAGGAAAATCCCCTGGTGGAGTGCATGGCAATCCATTCCAGCACTCTTCCCTGCAGAATCCCATGGACAGTGGAGCCTAATGGCCTATGTGTCCAAAGAGGTGGACACGACTGAAGTGACTTAGCACTCATGTTCAAGGGAAATTGACATCTTAACAAAACTCAGACTTCCAATTCATGAAAAAAAGTTGGATAATCTTGTGTATATATGTGTGTATATATACGACTAACACATATGTGTGTATGTGTAAATATATATTTATTAGTTCTTTGATTTTTCTCTTCTGTTTACTATTTTGCAAATCTCAAACAATTTTGTTGGGTCTGTCTCTAAATATTTCAAGTTTTTTGGCATTACTGAAAATTTTTTCTTTAAAATTTTCCTATCTAATTGTTTATATCTAGTATATAAAAATATATCTAGTATATAAAAATGGAGTTCTTTTTGTTGGCTTTCAATACCACAATATTGCTGAACTCTTGTAATATTTACTACTGTTTTTCTAGATGCTTTGGAATTTTGAAAATAGATAATCTAGTCTATAAATAGAAATAAGTTTAGCTTTTATTTTTAATCTCCTATAATGCCACTTCTCTCTTTTCCTTAATATACTGTACGGGATAGTTCCTTCACATGCTATTTTGGTAGGCAGAATAATGCCCCCACCCCCAAAAAAGATGCTCAGACCCTAATTACCAGAGTTTGTGAAAATATTGCCTTAAGTAGAAAAAGGGACTTTGCAGATGTGATTAAGAATATGGACTTTGAGGTAAAGTGATTATTCTGGATTATCCAACTGGACACAATCAAATCATGCTAGAATTTAAGATTACAGGAGTCCTTTCATGTAGGGTTAACATGGCTGAGAGAAAGAAAAGAGAAGACCTCTGGTTGTAATACAGGCTCAGCCACTGTTGGTGACTTTGAACATGGTGAAAGGGACCATTAGTCAGAGTGTGGGTGGACTCAAGGAAAGTGGAAACAGCCTTCAAGGACAGACAGCAAGACTCTGGGGACTTCAGTCCTACAACTGCAAGAAACTGAATTCTGCCAACAATCTGAATAGGCGGGAAGTGGGTTCACCTCTCAGGCCTCCAGTCAACAGGGTTCCTGCTGACAACTGGATTTTCAATTCTGACCCATAGATAGATAAAATAATAAATACAAGCGATCCTAAGACACAAAGTTTTTGATGATTTATTGGCTCATCAATAGAAAACTAATATAGGTATTGAATAGAAATGTTGATAGGAAACATCCTTGTTTTTATTCTCAATCAATCAATGTATTTTATTCAATCTTGGGGTAAAGTATTGTCTATCACCATGAAGTATAATAGCTATGATTCTGTGCAGCCTGCCCTTCTCAAGTTAAGGAAGCTTATTTTTCTGTTTTTTGTTTTAATAAAGCATAGTTGTTGGATTTTGTCAATGCTTTGTCTACAAAGCAAACAAACATTATGGAGATAATGTTTTTTCACCTGCAGCATATTCATATAGCAAATTATATTGATCAGTTTGCAAATGTTAACTGAGCCTTGTATTTCTGTTGATAAGTACCATTTAATCATGAGTTATTATGCTTTTTTTAATAATGCTAGATTTCATTTCCTTACATTTTTAGAGCTATTGATCTATACTTTTTGTTTCTGTGGACTATCTTTGTCTAGTTCTGATATCAGAATAATGCTGGGCTAATAAAATAAACTTGCAATTTTCTCTATCCTGTATTTTCTGGACGAGATTATGTAGAACTGGTATTGGTATTATCTCTTCCTCAGGTGTTGATAGAATTTGCCAGTAAAGATACTTGAATTCAGTGATAATAGTTTAAACTAAAACTTTATATATATATATATATATATATATATATATATATACTATCAGGTAATCTATTTCTTCTTGAATGAGCTTTGATACTTTGTATTATTCAATCAATCTATTTGTTTAGTCTATGACATTGTATACTGTATGTGTCTTTAGTATTAATATTGCTCTGCTCTCCTTTTAATATCTGCAGATTCTCTAGTGATGTCATTTTTTAATTTCTGATATTAGTAATTTATGTCCTCTCTCTCTTTTTTTTTTTTGATCAGTCTGGCTAAAAGGTTCATCAGTTTCATTGATCCTTTTGAAACAATCTCCTTTAATTCCATTGATTTTTCTTTTTTTCTGTTTTTAATTCCATTGAACACTACTGTTAAGTTTCTCATTTCCTTTTTTTATGATTAAGTTTAATTTTCTTCTCCTCTGTAATTTATTCCTGTGTAAGTTTTAGCAATTAGTTTGAAACATCTGTTATTTTCAGTGTAAGCATTTAAAGAAAATTTCCTTCAAAGAATTGTTTGATCTCCAGCTTATAAATTTGTATACAATGTCTTTTAATTGCAATTCATTTTAATTTATATTCCAATTCTCTATGTGACTGACTCTGATTCATGAACTATTTAGAAGCGTACTGTTTATTTCTCAAATTTTGGAGAGCTATTTAGTTATCTAATATTGATATCTAGTTTATTTTATTGTAGTCAGTGAAAAATATTGTGCACAGCTTCAACTATTTTAAGTATTTTGAAGTTGATTTTTTTGAGACAGCAAATCAGTTTTCTCAATGCTATTTGATGCACAATCTATTTCTCGGTAGTTTAGAACGTCAGCGTTACAGGATACACTGACCTCACACATTTCTGAACCACATAAAAGTATTTGCACTGTTTAATGCATCTCCACAGAAAATACATTTAATTTGTATCACAGGTTTGTGCATGTGAACTTTATTCCAAAGAAAACCTATTATAGGCATAAAACCATGAGTGATTCTCAGGACATATTTATTTTTCAAATCATCTTGGAAAAAGTTGTAGATTTTTTCAGGGATTTGACTTATCCTTGTCAATAACTATTTTTAGCCAAGTACTTTTGTAACATATTATTGGCTATTCTGGACTCTTTCATGCAATATGAGTTAAAAATCTCTTATGTAATTAAAGAAGGGCATTGTTTTCAATCTGGGCTTGACTTGCAGAATTGTGGATGTCAAGATCATGAAGATACCGTTGATTTAAGACTGCACGTGTTACTACGGTTTGTGCTAGACTTGGAAAGAATGTTCAAGTCATACTCTCAGATCCAAGGACAAAGGTGAAGACTTTTTTAAAAATTTCTAATCATTTATTTTTTAAAGCACTTGACAAGGGTAGTCAGTGATGCACACAAAAAAAACCAGGAGAATCCTTCTGCCTGCCCTAGGGGAACAGCAGCGGGAAGAGACAGGCATGCAAGTCATAGGAAAGGTGACATGGAGCGAAAGTAAGGGAGCGTGTGTGCTTCGTTACCCAGGTTTTCTGTATCTATATCCATATCTGTCTATATTTATACACAAAGGTAAAAAGCAACCTTTTGAAATAATCCTCGCTGCGAAAGGCTGAGAAAAAAGAATGAGAATAAGCTTCCCTGAAAAAGTGCTTTCAAGTTCGTAGTAGCTCAGGGGGCCTTAGAGAATTTACCTTAAGAGAGAAATCCAAGCTCCTGACAGAATGAGGGAAAGAGGCTGTGAACTAAAAATCAGTTATTGTAAACTGAAGCACTTCTTCTAGAACAGAAGTGCATGAAATAAGGAGGCATTGCATAGACAGAAGTGTCCCTCTCTTAGTGTTTTTTTTTTTGTTTGTTTTAAATAGAGGGTACATTTAAGGAAGTTGGTAATAGGAAGTGAACAAAAACAGAGCATAGAGCCGTGCAAGCCACTTCTCAGTAAGAGATCTCTCAGTAATGAATAGGTCCTTAGAGTTGTTCTCTGGAAAATTACATTTTTTTTTTTTTGAGGAGTATTTCCTATACATGTACACAGACACATCTACACAATTATTATTTTTTTCAATCAGGAAAGCATCTTTGCCCCTGGACGACATTTCATATTGACCGTGCCTTCCAGGATATTTGTTCATTGATGATTGAGATCCCATATTTATGGAGGAAATATTTTCTTTTTTTTTCTTTACCTCCCTCAAGGCACAGCTATCTTGCATCTTTGCGAAGTACCCAGGGCAGAGTACTCTGGTGCTATCTGTTAATACCAGAAGGTTCTACATTACATATTTTATGTTAAGATGCAAAACAGTGTCCTCTAGGGGCCTCAGATCTTTGAGGAAAAACGATATTTTTGTAATGAGTTTGTGCCTTTCCTTCATCCAGTCACTTTTCTACACATAGAGGGATATGACTTTTGGGACGCTTTCTCCTTCGTCGTGTTATAAGGAATTTTCCATAAAGGATTTATTGGATGTAGAGAAAGTGAAACACATGCATGAATTAAGTGGCTAGAAAACAGAAACCCAGAGTAGTGAGTGTCTTGGGTTCATGGTTAATTTTTAAATCTCTTCCAGGTAACATGGGCCCATTTTATCTGATATGTTGACCTAACTAGAAGCCTTGGGGGTTAGCCTCCGAATTGGGTTTACTTCTTTTTAGGGTCCCTCTTCTTTCAGAGAAGCAACAAAGGAAGAAAGAACACTGCTGTTTTTACACAAAGCAGGCAACCCCTGAATAGTCACAATTTCACTATTCTGTTCTAAATATAATAGCAACTGTGCAAAAACGTCTATATGTATATTATTGGGCAGGGGGACGCGAGGGAACCGCAGATGACAGCTAGTCACGACTGTCAATCTGCACGTTTAATGAGAAAGGCTGCCCGATTTAATGAATCCTGGTCCTTCATGCTGGCATCATTTTCGGCAGAACTTGCATCTTAACACCTCGGTGGCATCACTTTTCAGCCCCTTTATGGCAGCTCGATGTGCCGTGATGGAAGGCGTTTGCCTTGTGAACTATTAAGCCTATACAAGCAATCACAACTCATTTACTGAGATGGAGAAGGTAGGGCAAGGCGTGTGTGTGTGTGTGTGTGAGAGAGAGAGAGAGAGAGAGTGCTCATGAGCACATAGAGGAAGAGGGTAGGGGGAGGACACGTGAATGACTGAGCAGTCTAAACTCAGATGTTTAATTGCACCAGTCATGTCCTGTGAGCCTTAGCACAAGGGACCAAACAAGAAGAAAGGAAAAAATAGCATTTTATGTCACAAGCGCCAGGTAAAACCAAACCTAACTGGGTCGCAGTGACGGAGAGACCAGCAGGCCTGCGGCCCCCAGGTGCCTACTTTTGCCACGGCCTGTGGCCTGAGGCAAGCTGGTTCTGGGCCCCAGCCCTGGTCCTGCCTTTGTCTAAAATGCCTCTCCCCCTTTCTCCCTCTGCTGCAGACGTAAAGCTGGAAGGCAGGGTGAAGCCCTTTCTCTTACCTCCGGGATTTGGTGGGATTTCGGTTCCAACTTACTCTGCACGCCTGCTCTCTGCATGGCTGCTCCTCCGAGCTGTGCACCACCCAGACACACGTAAGATGCAAGAGGCAGGTGTGTTTCATCTCAGTCACTACTTAGAAAAAGGAAAAGAACCATCCCAGCACCCTCGGGTGACACACACTCAGTGTCAAGGCCATGAGAGAGGCTCCGCACCCTGCCGCCCGCCCCTGCCCTCCCCCATGTGCCCACCTGCCGCTCTGCTTGTCCTTTAAGGATGAGAGATGCCCGCGCTTTCTCTGTGGTCCCAAGACCTCTGCCTGGTATTAATAGATTCGAGGTGGAAGAGCACAGGTTGTGTTGCCGCAGTGGAAACAGGGAGAGGAACAAATAATTCAGGTTAGGGCGACTCCAGAGGCTGATGACTCTGATGACTAGCTGCTGTCACGGGCAAACAGCGGAGCAGCGGAGATAGGGGACGGGAAACTCAGGAAAGGGGGCAGCCCCCGCACATGCAGACCTTCCTGCTGGACTCCTGTGTCCCCTCACCCAGCCTGCTGCCAGGCCTGTGAGAATGCTGCCACCTGCTGCCGCACCCCGTGGGAGGACGCGACACCTTCCCTTGGCTGGAGCCCTAGGAGGGGAGGGGAGGAGGGAGAGGAGCAGGGGAGGAGGTCTCTGCTCAGGGCCAAGCCAAACACCCCTCCCTGGACAGGGTTTCCAGGGGTGCTGGGTGGGCTCTGCAGGCGGGACCCATCTTAGATTGCCCCTGCTCACCCCAGAAGTGTTGGTTCAGGTGGAACCAACACATACTAGAGCCCCCACGTCCCAGAGGCATGAGACACCCCGCATCTGGGCGTTCTTTGCAAAGCTGTGGGCACCTGGGATGCTCTGCACTAACAGGCTTTCTGCACTGGCATTCCGCTCCTGGGCGGCAGGATTTACAGTCTCAGCAACTGAAGGGCTACAGACCAAACACCAAGGCAGCTGGCATTTTCCTTCTCCACAGAGATAAAGGAAAGTTAAAAGTAGTCTCTCTCTGGCTGTGCTGTGGTGAGGAAGCGTGGCTGTAAATAATGAGAACTCGTGTGACTGTGTTGTCTGTCTGAACGTGTCCCTGTGTCTAGTAGGTGAAGACACAGCAAGAGGCACCGGCTTCTCCCTTCCCCAGGGTCGCTGGCTTCGTGGGCTCCTCCCCAGCCTCGTCTCCAGCTCCGTCAGGTCACTCTCAGCAGGTCTTCCTCGTGTTTTCTTGTCTTGCAGGTGGAAGTTTGCTATGCACGAAGTCGGTGCCTCCTAATGGGCTTCAGCTATTTTGTGATTATTTATTTTTTTTAGATTTTTGTTTGGAAAGTGATTCTCAAACGTTTCCTTGTTACTGTTCCTTGGTTTGAGTGAAAAAAAAAGTTGATTTTTTGGACTCTGTGAATGGAAGAAGATTTGAATTATTTTTCAAAGTGACTATTTCAGAATTGACCTGGAGCTCCCTAAAGGGTGATTTAGCTATCTGATGTCAGAGATGTAGGTCAGTGAGCACGGCTTGCTGAGTGGATGGATAATGAGGGGTAGATGGGGGTTAATAGGGATCCAGTGCCTGCCAAGGGGAGGACCACATTTTGAGCACACCACGGGGGCAAAGATGGGGACCTGGGATCCCGCGGCCTCTGAAGGAAGAGGATGGGAACCACAGTGCCCTGGAGGCATGAAGCCAACACCAGGGGAGATGCTTGTGATCAGTCCTATAATATTAACTGAGGGGAACTAGAAACAGAAAAGCACTGTTACCCAAGCAAAGCAACTGCTGAGGATTCTTTTTCTAATCCGGCCCCACAATGGTGGGCTTAGAGCCTTGCACCCCCCAGCCTCCCCCCAGCCAGCTCATCTGCATTTCCAGGGAAGGCAAAAACTTCCTCTGGACTGACTTCTGAAAAAAAAACTGTTCAAAGTAGGACATTTTATTTTGGCTTCTGATAATAATGGGTGTTCTGAAATGAGTATTTGAAGAAGTATATATTTATCGTATAAGGCTTCCCAGGTGGCGCTAGTGGTAAAGAACCCGCCTGCAATACGGGGAGGACCAGGTTGGATCCTTGGGTCAGGAAGGTCCTCTAGAGAAAGGAATGGCAACCCACTCCAGTATTCTTGCCTGGAGAATCCCATGGACAGAGAACCTGTCAGGTACAGTCCATGGAGTTGCAAAGAGTCAGACACAACTGAGCAGACATGTGATGTGAACTGGAGGGATGAGGCAGCTCAGATTTATTGTATTTCTTCAAAATAAAAAGGGCAATTATCGCCTGGAAAAAAAACTACGGGAGGAAGAGAAGTTCAGTGACAGTGTGTGTTACCCTGAGAACAAAGTGCCTTCCCCACTTCTTTACCAGACTTGGATATTTTGTATCAGGTGGTAGGTTTTGATTTTACTAGATAAGTCAAAGTATCATGAGTTCCTGAAAACTGCACCAGGTTTTGGTCTCCGATTATAATGTAGCCTCTGTGATCCTCTATCTGTAACTTCCTGTCTTAAAAAAGGTGTCACCTCCCCATGCCCACACACTTTTACACACAGCTCATCAAATATTTTGAGTAAAACCCACAGAGTCTAACAGGATGATGATTGCTTTCCAGGCGCTCGGCTGGAAACAGGCTCCTCTGCGTTGTTGTGGCCACAGCGCACGATCAGTTTACTGAGGACAGAGGAACCTGAGAGGCTGAATGGCGTCCGTGAGGTCGCAAAAGAGCTAGACGTGACTTAACGACTAAGCAACACAACGCATCCTTAGGAAATTGGTCACTGATCCCATTGCCTTAAAAAGCAGTGGTACTTGGCCAGCGAAAATGAACTTAGGTCCAACTCAGCTCATAGGAAGGCATCTGAAAAGATGGCCAAGGCAAAGTTGCTTGGAGGAAAATTATGATACCTTCCTGTAAGGCATCCTAAATGTTTTGTTTCATATAAACACGGGCTCCCGTGGCATTGCACTTCCATAAGCAAATCAGGTGTTTCTCTGTTCCCTGATGTCAGCAGATATCAATCCCTGATTGATATTTACTTTATTCCCAGGGATCAGACTTCAAACAGCTATCCTCTGTAATAGAGTATAGAGCGAAGCGATGGAAAGGGAGAATGATACCGATCACCCCTTTGGGCAACAGCAATTCACTCTGATCCCCGACCTGTCTGCTGAGATTTGCTCTATCAGATCTAACGTGTTAAGGTTCCAGCTCCTCAGATAATTCACATTCCAACATGTGCTACAATTTACATGTCATGTATTTATTTCTGAGTAGGTTGTTTGCAATGTAAATATGTAATATTCATTCACTATAACTTCAAATCATTTTTTTGTAAGAATAGACCTTACAACAACATTATCACTTTCTGAGTCACAGACCAAACCAATTTTGCCTAACCAAATTGTGTCCTTTATTTCTTTCCAGTTTCTCCTAAATTTTCCCACTGACTTTGATTGTTTTCCAGATATCTTTTTCTGAGTTTTCTGCCAACGTCCCTTTTGAGAATTCCCCCAAAGCGCTATGTGAGAAAGACAAAACGCTGTTCACTGTTATCTACGGCTCTTTTCATTCTCTCTCGTAAATCAGTCCTTTCAGCGCTTTATCACGGCTGCGTCTCTTCTTTGTACTTTTGAGTTTGTCAACATCATTTGGATAGTGAGGCTCCCTGACTCATATGGGTCTATCCAGATGATAGACACTACGCCAGGATCTCACAACTTCACAACACAGAAATACCATGTAGGGATTCACAGCCACACACACATACACACAACACCCCTGCACCCATTCCAGCAGTCCAATCAATTTAAAGACCTGTCTTGTCTTAACTCTCAATACAGACGGAGGCCTCTACATTGCAGCCTGGTGCCAGAGGGCTTATACATAAACCCTGCTTGACTTGGAAATCAAAGAGAGGTGAGCAGAGTTCACATTTTCTCATGCTGAGGTATGAGGCTTGCCAGGAGACAAGACTAGGCTAATAAGGTCTGGAACCGGCTTTATCTAGTTAATCGCAGCCTTTGACATCACAGGACAAGACGCTATTTCCCCGTTTGTGTCCTCAGGAAGCGCCACGGGGAACGCGGGCATGAAAGATGTTCCGTGCACCAGCGAGTCGAGTGAACTTGCAGAGTGAGCGGCAGGAACTGGGCGCCTTTTCCCTGTGCTGCAGTCACTGGAGGAGGGTAATTGATGATGCTGACAAGTCATGGGTGGTTCTCCCTGCTTTGCCGTCTACCTTTGTTGGTGGTTTCTCACCTGCCCCAGAAGTCCCAAATTGTCCTTCAGAGTCTGGTCTTCTTCCTGAGATGCGTGCATCCTGCATGGCATTGCAGGGTCTCCCGAGCAAGGCTTCAGAGACCTGAGGAAAGAAGAATCACTGTCATTGGTGCCACCTAGATGGCACAGAAGCCTCTGAGCTGGCGAATCTGCCCCTGAACAAGCGGACAAGCAAACCCAACTCCCCCTCTGAAGACGTCTCATGAACAGTTTTTAAAATGGTAATTTTAATTAAATTGGAATGTATTCGAGTCATCACGTGCATTCATAATTTGGTATTAACAAATGTGATGAAAAATCATTTAATCCGGGGTGTCCCTTCTTTCTATTAAAAAGCTTTATGGATAGTAATTAACCTCCAATTAAAATAAATAAATTTATATTAAAAAATTAATAAAAAGCTTTATGTATGTTTAACATTCATAGAATGCCACCTAGACATCCGACTTCTATGGTTTCAAACACATTTACCAGGGTAGTGTTTGCTAGTTCTTCTAGAGAGGATTCTTAGATTTATAGAAAGATGCATTTCCTCTGATTGAAGGGCTGAGTTAAATTTTAATGTTTCTGAAAGTGAATTTTTACTCCTTGCCACAGAGGTTTTATTGATTATAAGCTCAGGCTTTGGGGCAGTCTCTTACCTGTGGGAGAGAAAGGCCACTGTCCTAACGTTTCAGATGCGCTGACCAAACCACAACATGCAAGTGATGGCGAGCGCTTTGGCTTTAAAATCTCCCAGCTGAGTGTTCTGCAGGGTTAAACTTGGTTCACATTTTTAGCCAGTGGTCCGTGCTGTGAAATAAGCCACAGAGATAGGGTGACCCCTGCTTCCACCCTGGCAGAGGGCACAGGAAGCTGGGGTCAGGGATCAGCCGGACTTCACTGCAGAGGGACGGGCACATCCCTGCCCCTGCAACACCCAGCCCGGTGCCAGCTGGGGACTTCTGGTTTCCGTTGGCGTCCTTCTATGTACACAAACAGGAAAACGGCGGTTTGAATGTGAATTTGACTGGCACTTAGGCCAGAATTCTATTAATATTAAGCCTCCAAGAAAGTCTTCCTTTCATTGAACACTTCCCAAATGGACCGAGAATGACAATGCCCTGGAGTAAAAATGGGCTTAACTGCATTCGGTCAATATTTATTTTGTGACCTCTCTGTGTGAGTATAAAAATTGGTAAGTTACCATCCCTAAACTAGATATTCTTACACTCTGGTAGAGGGAGGAGCAGACAGTAGGTTCACAAATAGCAATGAAGGGATAAATATGAGACACAAAAAAACTGATTAAAATTATTATTCAAAATACTTTATTTTTTCCTTTTAAAAAATGTATTTATTTTTAATTGGGGGATAATTACTTAACAGTATTGTGTTGGTTTCTGCCACACAGCAGCATGAATCATAGCTGTCCATAGATCCCCCTCCTCCTGAACCTCCCTCTCACCTCCCACCCCATCCCAGCCTTCTATGTTGCCATACAGCACTGGTTTGAGGTCCATGAGTCATACAGCAATTTCCAAGGACACTTTTAAATGTGTGTTTAACATTTACTTGTACATATATGGGCTTCACTGATAGCTCAGTTGGTAAAGAATCTCCCTGCAACGCAGGAGACACCAGTTTGATTCCTGAGTCAGGAAGATCCCCTGGAGAAGGGATAGGTCACTCACTCCAGTGTTTTTGGGCTTCCCAGGCAATGACACCCCATTCCAGTACTCTTGCCTGGAAAATCCCATGGATGGTGAAGCCTGGCAGGCTGCAGTCCATGGGGTCGCTAAGAGTCGGACACGACTGAGCGACTTCACTTTCACTTTTCACTGTCATGCATTGGGGAAGGAAATGGCAACCCACTCCAGTGTTCTTGCCTGGAGAATCCCAGGGACGGGGGAGCCTGGTAGGCCCCTGTCTGTGGGGTCGCACAGAGTTGGACACGACTAAAGTGACTTAGCGGCTGGTGGCTCAGCTGGTAAAGAATCCATCTGCAATGTGGGAAACCTGGGTTCGATCCCTCAGTTGGGAAGATCCCATGGAGAAGGGAAAGGCTACCCACTTCAGTATTCCAGCCTGGAGAATTCCATGGACAGTATAGTCCATGGGGTCGCAAAGAGTTGAACACTGCTGAGTGACTTTCACTTGAACTTATATATACATTCATTTATTCTCCCTGTATCTGCACTTCTGCTACGTATAAGACAGTTCTAGGATGAGAGACACAAGTACACACGTGTACAGTCGCTGCCCCGTCCTGCAAACAGCCAACAGTGTGTGACGGTAAACACTCATCTCATTTAATTCTGGCAACAACGCTGGTATCATCACCCTTATTTCATACGAGAGTAAGGAGGACAGCCTTGGACAGGTGATCAGCTCTCAGCCACACTGAGGGGCTGGTGATTAAGATTTGGCAACAGAACTATGATGTCAGAGTTCAGACCCTGGCTTCAAAGCTCCATAGCTGTGTGACTCTGGACAAGTTGCTCAGCCTCTTGGGATTTCTTCACGCTGTGGAGGCTTGTAGGGAGATTCAAGCAAATTAATCCTTTTCTAGATCCCCCTGGATAGATCTGGCATATAAGACAGTCATTTGAAATCTTTGTGAGCTTTTAACATTAAAAATATATATATTTTTTCAATTGCTTCAAGGCCTGATTGCTGGTTGGTTTAGTAGAAGTAGCTTGCCTCCCTTCTAACTTTCCTTTCTCCTTCCCGCCCTTCTCTTCCTCTTCTTCTCTTTCTTGCTTCTGAAGCTCCTGTCCTCCCCCACATCTTCTGATTTGGCCCTAGACTGATTATTCACCCCCTACAGCAACAGAGGGCTTCCCAGCTGGGGCTAGAGGTAAGTAACTCACCTGCCAATGCAGGACACGTAAGAGACTCGGATTCAATTCCTGGGTTGGGAGGATCCCCTGGAGAAGGGGATGGCAACCCTCTCCAGTATCCCTGCCTGGACAATCCCACAGACTGAGCAGCCTGGTGGGCTACACGTCCATAGGGTCACAAAGAGCTGTACACGACTGAAGTGACTTAGTGCGCACGCACAGCAGCCGAATTGAGTAACAGATGCATTTTTTGGTTCACCATGTGCTCAGTTACTCAGTCACATCCCACTTTTTGCCACCCCATGGACTGCAGCCCACCAGGCGCCTCTGTCCATGGGATTTTTCCAAGCAAGAACGCTGGAGTGGGTTGCCATTTCCTTGCCCAGAGTTTGGTTCACTAACTCCCGCTTAATTCATTAGTAATTTGCCTTCTAGGAACAAAATCACAAAATTTTAACACATAAATGGCCCTTCAATGCATCATTTGACTTTATTTCACATTTTTGGAAACTTTTCTCATTTAGGGATTCAGTAAAGTGGTAGAATTTGTTTTTTTTTTTCTTTCTTTTTAAATTAATTTATTTATTTTAATTGGAGGCTAATTACTTTACAATATTGTAGTTGGTTTTGCCACACATTGACATGAATCGGCCATGGGTGTACACATGTCCCCCATCCTGAACCCCCTCCCACCTCCCTCCCCATCCCATCCCTCAGGGTCATCCCAGTGTACTGGCCCTGAGCACCCTGTCTCATGTATCTAACCTGGACTGGCGATCTGTTTTACATATGGTAATTGTAGCCATTCTGGATTTTGACAATAGTGAAAAAAATAGATCAATTCTGATATGGTCATGCTACCTTACAAAATGGCTCAAATGCCTTTGAATTTAAATAATTTAAATAGAGATAGAGTTTTACAAAGAAAATCTGATTCACTTAACATTAAATGAAAGCATTTGTTTTGAAAAATATCTGGAATAAATTCGTTCTATGGAGGTGACTTCGGAGGCCGTGGGGTTGCCGTGTATCCTCAGGGCTTGTGCTCCTGAGTCCTCAGGACGCCGTCGAGCTGCACTTGGGGCTCCCTGTGGAGGACGGGGGGCCTAGAAGGAAGACTAGTGAGATAATGGTGTCTCCACCGGCCCTGGCTCCTTGGGGCATTCCTTGCCACTCGCACAGAAGTTTTCAGTGATATCCCTAAGAAATCTTAGATTTACAAGGAGAAAACAGTGAACACTGTTTTGGTAAATAATATACACTTGGATGTGATTTTATGAAGCAGACAAATGTTCAAAATTATACTGTTAGAAGCCCCATCCTATATTTACCTAAGAATCTTTGGTTTAAGCAAGTTATTTTATGTAAAATATATGTGATCAGTTGAATGTGCTGACTATAAGAGTAATCCAATGCTATCAAAGAGAAACACAATCTGATGGTGGTTTTAGAGCTCGAGCGACCTACTGTCCCCTCCGTACATTCACTGGTAACAAGCGAGCGGATCTCAGCATCACACGCTGAGGCTGAAAAATTAATTAGGATAGTTCAAGTAGAGCATAGAGTTGCTTATCCTCTTGATTTCAGTAAAGATTTTTAGTTTAGTAACATACGCACGTGATCTACAATAATCATAGAAATATGATTTGATTCTATCACTAAAGAATATTTTATAGATATGATTCTATGATATGGAAAGGAATAAGTTAATTGTTAAAACACAAATCAATAAAGAAACGTGTGTAAAGACAGGTAGATTAATTAATATCAGTGCTTTCAATATAATGCATGATTAAAGGAACTGAGTGTATTAATACATATTATATGTTTGATGGTATCATTTGAAAATGACAATACATGCCACAGTATTATTTACTCAAAACTTTATGTATCTACATGTATATTGAAATTATATGTAGGTACTTGATTTTTTTAGGAAGTTTTAAAACTGTTTATGAAACACATAGTAAACTGTCTATTAGCTAAATGGATGCTGAGGATAGGAAAACTTTTTCTGTATCAGCAAATATCAAATTATAGCTCACTTAGTAATTTACACTGCTGCTGCTGCTGCTGCTAAGTCGCTTCAGTCATGTCCGACTCTGTGCGACCCCATAGACGGCAGCCCACCAGGCTCCCCCGTTCCTGGGATTCTCCAGGCAAGAACACTGGAGTGGATTGCCATTTCCTTCTCCAATGCATGCAAGTGAAAAATGAAAGTGAAGTCGCTCAGTTGTGTCTGACTCCTAGCGACCCCATGGACTGTAGCCACCGGGCTCCTCCGTCCATGGGATTTTCCAGGCAAGAGTACTGGAGTGGGGTGCCATTGCCTTCTCCGAATTTATACTAATTTTATACAATTTGCATATTTTACCTTTATAAAACTAATCACTACCTCCTGCTCAGGCTGTTTTATTTAACAGACAGAAATTTTATAAATAGTAAAACATAAATTGTTTATGTCATTTCTCTTTTGTGCTGGATCTTTTGAACTGCATAAGAAATTTAAATAAACCCAAAGATTCTTACTTATAGTGCTTCATCAGGTTTTGACTTGACTCTCAGAATTAGAAGAACAAGCCATTGGAATAATGTCATTGCCAAAAATAGTAGGAAATTGAGATGAGCTTATAAATATCCTTATATTACACCAAAATGTCATAGAGTGCCTTCCACTGTGTTCCTAACAGTCTGACAATTGGAATTATACTAAGACCTAGCCTAGTCATTGGATACCTTTGCATGGATGGTTATTTGAATAAGCTCTTAATTAAAAAGCACACAAACCCCTCTAAAAATGCAAGTGGAGCAGGGCTCAGCTAATCTGAGCTTCTTTCAGGCTGGTTTTGAAGTCCTGGAGTGCAGAGACTGCATTTTCCATGATGTCATGACGCTGGCCCAGGGTGGTGGCAGGGTGTGATGGGGAGCAGAGTTGCCAGACACGCTCCCAGGACCCGTGCTCAAAACTGCCATCAGCCCGAGGGGCTAGGTGAGTGACTGGATGGCGTTGTGGTGAATTTCCAAATTCAAATGGTAGCGAGTCTGGTCATCATACGTAGCATTTTTCTCAGTCCTCTAAGGGTTTAAGATTTGGAGCGAAACTGGTAAAACTAATATGGAGATCAAGAAAGTGTGTTTTTTGCTCAGAAGGAGGACCCTCCACTTTTCTTGAAAGTGATGCGCTTGCAAAGAGACAGGTCATAATGAGAAGGCACATGGCATTTGCCTAGCTGCCTCAGACACAGGCCCGATGTGGAGAGGGTGTAATTAGGGCTTGCTCGGTACAGGAACAAAGGCCTGTCAGGAGGAAGAAAAGCCCCCAGCTAAGCAAAACCCCCACCGGTTACATCTTTCCCTTCCCTCTCCCTGCCTGGGAGAGAGGAAAGAGAAGAAAACAGGTGTGGGCAGATTCCCCAATGTGAGGATGGGAGGCTCTCTCTATTCAAACTACTGTGTGTGTTAGTTGCTCAGTCATGTCTGACTTTTTGCAACCCCATGGACTGTAGCCCACCAGGCTCCTCTGTCTTTGGCATTCTCCAGGCAAGAATACTGGAGTGGGTTGCCATTCCCTTCTCCAGAGGATCTTCCTGACCCAGGGATCGAACCTTGGTCTCCTGCACTGCAGGCAGATTCTTTACCGTTTGAGCTACAGGGAAGTCTCTGTCCATATTATTTACTAGGAGTCATGGCATGGTTTTGAGTCCAGAGAGCATCTCGACACTTGTTGGGCTGAGTAACTGCAGAAAAGAGCGTGAGGATGGAATGAGGCGCTGCAGACTCTCCATCCCTCGGTCTTGCTAATTTCTTAAACAAACAGAGACCTGCACCGTGTGTGGCTTTTCCTTGGCACACCAGGCACAGATGGCCTGACAGCCACTTGGCCGCTTGAGTCCCTCCTTCAGTGTGCTTGGGTTTCCAGACAAAGAGACGTTGTTGTAGCTCAGAAGTTATGCATTTCTAAACAGAACTTGGTCTGCTTGCTCCATTAGCGTTAAATAATGGCAAAGTGCACCTTCTTTAAGAATTCTGATATCTGTCCCTTGTGTATGTTTATTCTCTCCACAAATGTGTCTTAATTCTGAGATCGCTCAGGGCAAAAGTTCCATGTCCACAGAGTATGTAGGTATTACTATTAGGGCTGAATGCTTAGATTTCACACTTCAGTACATTTCATCAGGGAAACCTTATTTTTAGGGGATTAAAAAGAAAAGTTGTTAGGTAGAGGCTAAAGACAGTCACAGGCTTCCCCGGTGGCACTAGTGGTAAAGAGACTGCCTGCCAACGCAGGAGCCTTAAGAGGTGCAGGTTTGATCCCTGGCTCAGGAAGATCCCCTGTAGGGGGCATGGCAACCCACTCCAGTATTCTTGCCAGGAGAGTCCCATGGACAGAGGACCCTGGTGGGCTATGGTCCATAGGATCGCAAAGAGGTGGACACGACTGAAGTGATTTAGCATGCAAAGACAGCCATAAGAAGTGAATAATTTGCCAATTTGTGTGTGTCCCCAGGTCTGAAGGGGGTCTCCTGGAGACAGCATATATACAGGTTTTGGTTTTGTTTCCGTTCAGTCAGTCTGTGTCTTTTGGTTTGAGCATTTAATCTGTTTACACTTAAGGTAATTATCAATAGATATGTTCCTACTACCATTTTCTTAATTGTTATGGGTCTGTTTTTGTAGGCCATTTTCTTCTCTCATGTTTTCCACCTAAAAGAAAAGAAAAGGGAAGTCAGTGATTTGGATGGTGGTGTGAATAATTTGGTCAGGTGAGCTGCATGTTTACATTATGATCTAGATTTATTGTTCACCTTTAAGCAGTGCACAGTTAACCACACTCCAAGCAGACATTTGTCTTCTGAGTGTTTAACTGTCATAAATTAGAAGTCATACATAAAGAGCTTTGAGAGCTCGGGAAAGCATCTATGTTATTTGCAGGCCCACATAGTAATGGGGCTTCTGTGGTAGGGCTTCCTTGGTGTCTCAGACAGTAGAGAATACATCTGCCATGAAGGAGACTCAGGTTCAATCCCTGGGTCAGAAAGATCCCCCAGAGAAAGAGATGGTAACCCATGCCAATAATTTTGCTTGGGAAATCCTATGGATGGAAGAGCCTGGAAGACGACAGTCCATGAGGTCGAAAGAGTCAGACATGCTTATTGACTAAACTACAAGTAATGGGCTTCCCTGATGACTCAGATGGTAATGAATCTGTCTGCAACGTAGAATACCCAAGTTCAGTACCTGGGTTTGGAAGATCCCCTGGAGAAGGGAATGGCTACCTGCTCCAGTATTCCTGCCTGGAGAAGCCCATGGACAGAGGAGCCTAGTGGGCTAGCGTCCCTGGGTTGGCAAAGAGTTGGACGTGACTGAGACACTAACGCTTTCACTCTCACATAGTAAGGCTCTGCTCTTGATGTGTTCACTTTTAAATTTCCATAGTCCTAAAAGGGGGATTTCTCCTAGTTTCCATCCCCTATCCTCATATGTTTTTGAAAACACAGATTATTTTGAAAGAGATAAAATATATTTTCATGATAGTGGATGTTATATATATTAGTGACAGAACTTAGTCATTAAATTATGTATAGTAGCGACAGATTTCTTATGTTTTGGCCAACACACTGTATCAGCTTTTACTGCGCGTGGATAAATTTCTTTGACAATACCCCTAGGTGGCAGGGTAATATTATGATGCTTTAGTTATCAAAACACTCAGTCTTCTTTAAGAAAAGAGACACAAGATCAAAAACAAATTTCTTCAATAATTACTCTTGAATTTGGACATCTCCAAAAATAGAAGGACAATGTAACCGTTTGTTTGGTAGCTGGCGGTAAGTAGGTGTCTCACAAATATAGAGCCATACAATGCATTGGAGCATTCCAAGAATCGTATTCATAAACGTTCCCTTTATATTGAGGAACTGGGAAGAGAGGGAACGGTTGCAGAGCTTGACTCTCTGTCCCTTCCAGGCAAACCAAAGCTTATTTATTAGATTATAAATTCTTCCCAAAATACCACAGACAATTTCTTAAGAGCAATCAAGCAAAACCCAACAAAACAAAATAATAATAATAAAACATAACCAGGACTTAGGGGGATGGGGTATAGTTGAATTCTTTCTAATTTTGCCAAAGTAAAATTGTAGAACACATTGTGAAATAGCTTTCATTTAAGTTGTGGCATAAGAGGCCTTTGCAAATCTGCTCATGAAATCGGTACAGTCATTTGTCACAGTAATTGGATATTTGGAAAAAGAAGCTCAGATGTTTAAGAAATTTGACCTCGTGCTTCCATTTTACAAATCAGACACAAGCAAGTTTTAATTAAATATAATAGCAGCAATCAGTTCAGTTCAGTCACTCAGTCGTGTCCGACTCTTTGTGACCCCATGAATCGCAGCACACCAGGCCTCCCTGTCCATCACCAACTCCCGGAGTTCACTCAGACTCACGTCCATTGAGTCAGTGATGTCAGCCAGCCATCTCATCCTCTGTTGTCCCCTTCTCCTCCTGCCCCCAATCCCTCCCAGCATCAGAGTCTTTTCCAATGAATCAACTCTTCGCATGAGGTGGCCAAAGTACTGGAGTTTCAGCTTTAGCATCATTGCTTCCAAAGAAATCCCAGGGCTGATCTCCTTCAGAATGGACTGGTTGGATCTCCTTGCAGTCCAAGGGAATCTCGAGTTTTCTCCAACACCACAGTTTAAAAGCATCAATTCTTTGGTGCTCAGCTTTCTTCACAGTCCAACTCTCACATCCATACATGACCACTGGAAAAACCATAGCCTTGACTAGACGGACATTTGTTGGCAAAGTAATGTCTCTGCTTTACAATATGCTATCAAGGTTGGTCATAACGCAATAACCCTTATGAATTTTGATGTACATCTAAAATTATATAGAAATTTCTAATGAAAATAAATGTGTATTCATGTACTATGTAACAGACAACCATAAAATTAGGCTTATAAGTAACATTTAATAAATTGGGAAATGATTGATATAATATTAAGTTAAAAAATAAAATCCAAGTTGTTTTCTTAATTTTTATTACATATTCAAATTTTTATTCATCTTCAAATGTCAATTGTAATAAAATATTCAAAATAAAAAGTCTAATATAATATGTAACAAAATAAAACTAAAATAGCTCTAGGTGAGTGACTACGTCATGGTGATCCAGGTCATTTAGAGCTTTTTTGTATAGTTTTTCTGGGTATTCTTGCCACCTCTTCTTAATGTCTTCTGTTTCTGTTAAATCCTTACCATTTCTGTCCTTTATCGGGCCAATCCTTACATGAAATATTCCTCTGATATCTCCAGTTTTCAAAGAGATATCATCTCATTGAAAGAGATCTCTCATCTTTCCCATTCAATTGTCTTCCTCTATTTACATTGTTCATTGAAGAAGGTCTTCTTGGTGCTCCTGGCTATTCTCTGGAACTCTGCATTTATTTTTCCCTTTCTCCTTTGCCTTTCGCTTCTCATCTCTCCTGAGCGATGTGTAAAGGCTCCCCAGACATTCACTTTGCCTTCTTACTTTTCTTTTTCTTTGGGATGGTTTAGGTTCGTAATCATTAAAACTTCATAAATGAGGTGTTTTATATGTGGCTATATATATGTGTATGTATTATTCATTTTCATAATCTCATTGAGCCACGTTCTTCTGCTTAAACATGCACGTTAGTGACTAATAGTGAACAAAAAAACTGCCTAACTATACATACACTTGCAAACGGTGCAGACGATGTTTTTCCCACAGTGCCTGAGACCACTCCTGCATGGGTCTGTTTATACATTTTAAAGATGTGGTTATCACCCCCAGGGTGGAGGTTACAACCAGAGGAAGGTCAGATAAGGCCCTGCCCTCCGAGTTCTTTCCATGGAGTCCTGTATAGTGTTGCTGACCTGAGTGCCTTGGATGTTCTTATGCAGGTTGGGGAGACCCCACCCCATGCCCACATGGGGAGCCAGGAGGTTTCTGTAGGGCAGAGGGTATCTACGCTCAGGCACGGAGGAGGGATCACCTGTGAATGGGACAACAAGATGCTGCCAGCAGGAGACAATCTGAACCACGAGCTGGTTATTTGGGACACAGAGGAAAAAGAGCACAGCCCTGAGTCCCCGCTCCGCCTAAGAGGCTGGCAACGCGGAGCAAGTAACAGTGTTACTCTGAGAATGAAATGGGGTCATAACAAGATTAAACGGGGTCATAACTTTGAACAGTTCCTGACACATAGCGACGTGCAGGAGACATGAGTGGTGACAGCAGAGAAGGAGGAAGGGCAGACTTAGGAAGGCCCTGAAGCCAGAGTCTGTGATTGACCCCGGGAGCTGAAAGGCATCCCTGAAGCAAAAGAAGAGGGGAGGAAGGGAGCTGGAGCCCGGCCCCAGGCGAGAAGCGACGTGGCGGACATGCTGCAAGTGGCTGTTGGCGTATGATGGAGACTAGCGGGAAGGAGGGACGTGTCAAAAGACAGGCAGGAGGGGCGTCGGCAGAGCTGTTGGGAGATGGAGTGAGAGGCAGAGAGGGAGGGCTCAGGACAGCCCCCGCATCCCTGCCTGGACGACGGCCTGGCATCAGGCCCTTAAAACGGACAAGGCAGAGGCCCCAGGGGTGGGATTTGGAGAAGATGATGGCTTTACTTCTGGACATGGGATGTGTCACTTGGCAGGTCAGCATCCCGGGAGCCAGCCGCCTGAATGCTGGCTGCACTGGGAGGGGCCCGGGATGCAGAGAGACTCTCATTCCATATCATCAAAGAAGAAGCCTTGAAGTCACAGAGGTGTGCAAGGATCCTCAGAAACAGCGAGTGAGCAGGAAGCAGGAGTGACTCAGGGCAGGGTCTGAGGGGCGCAGACACTGGCAGGACGGCAAGAATCAGAGCTGCAGGCACTCCGGGGAGGGACCACAGGCGCCCAAACTAAATGACTCCTGTAGAGTCACAGAGAAGAAGGGAACTCTGACTGCACCAAATGCCAGTTGGGCTAGGTGGTGGGAAGAGGGGACCGATTATTCAGAAAGAGTTCTTCACAGAACAATGCCGAAAACTGGTAGAGGTTGAGAAGTAAATGAGAGGTAAAGACCTTTACCATCTCTGGCTAAGTCTCTATCTATGTCTGTTTGTCTATCTGTGTGTGTGCGTGCATGTGTGCTCTGTCAGGTCCGACTGTTTGCGACCCCTTGACTGTAGCCCTGAAGGCTCCTCTGTCCACGGGAGTCTCCAGGCAAGAACTCTGGAGTGAGTTGCCATGTCCTCCTCCAGGGGACCTTCTCAACCCAGGGATTGAACCCGTTTCTCTCTTATCTTCCACACTGGCAGGCAGATTCTTTACCACTGAGCCACCAGGGAAGCACCCACAGCTATACCTTTGTCTATCTCTGACTTTATTGACATCACCTGTGCCTATGTCTCTGTCTGATCCTACATCTACATCCACATCCAGGTTCAGGCTCATGTTCACATCCCTATCCATTTCCATGTCTACACACAGAACTGCAAATAGACTCCTAACAGGCTCCATCACAGTGGATGAATTATTCTGTCTGGATGCAGAAAGAACACCACCATGGTTATTAGTGGCACTTGTATTTCTCCTTGGTCATCTATTCAGTTCCTTTTCCTTTTCTCTGCCTGTTACTTAGAATCAAACTTGTCCTCTGAACCAGAGAACAGGACTTCACCTTCTGGATATTGCAAATCAAACTCATCCCTGACTTTCTCTTCATTCCCTAACTTTATTGTCATCCCAGCTACAGTTGCACAATTATTTGAAATTTACTTTAACATACAAAAAATGTGATTCATTATATGCTTTATGCATTAAATGCATTACTAATACTAGCTGAAAGTTGGAGCATAAAGAAGGCTAAGTGCCCAGTAACTGATGCTTTCAAATTGTGATGCTGGAGAAGACTCTTGAGAGTCCTTTGGACAGCAAAGTGATCAAACCAGTCAATTCAAAAGGAAATCAACCCTGAATATTCATTGGAAAATCGATTACTGAAGCTGAAGCGCCAATATTTTGGCCATAAGATGCAAAGTATTGACTCATTGGAAAAGACCCTGATGCTGGGAAAGATTGAAGGCAGGAGGAGCAGGGGGCCACAGATGATGAGATGGTTGGATGGCATCACTGACTCGATAGACATGAGTTTGAGCAAGCTTTGGGAGATAGTGAAGGACAGGGAAGCCTGGTGTGCTGTAGTTCATGGGGTCACAAAGAGTCAGCCTCTACTTAGCAACTGAACAGCAACAACAATAACAACACTAACTGATGTGATCAGTCCCAATGTATGATGTGTGGATGCGATAAAAGCAGCTCATTTCTCTCTCAGATGAAGTTTGACTGGTGACCCTAACTGACGGCAGGCTGTGCCCCAAATCAGCAATCCTCCCACCTTCAACTAATGGTGTCCATGTTTATTGGTCTCTCCTGTCAGTGGACAGAAAGAGAAATAACATAACGTGCATGGTGAGAGGTCATGTGAGACCTGCATGGAATGTCATGAAGGTTGGGCATGCTTCCAGGCTCCATTGCATACATGTGAGCCCTCAATCATTGAACGGCCTCAAGTCCTCCTTTGTAGACGGTGAACAATGACAGTACCTGGGTCATCAAGCTATTGTTTCACAGAAGAATCAGAGTGATAAGCCTGTACAGAGTCCATGTTAAAAATATTAGGGAATTTTCACTATAGATGTGAAGACTGAACAATGATATAACATGCTCACTGGTGAAGCCAAGAGACAAAAGAATCAGGGATGTCAGAGGGTAAGGTCAGCCCTTGAAGTGAGAAAGACTGTTTTCCACCAAATGAAAAGAAACACCTCTATGACCAGCAGGCAATAGGAAGATTAAACTTCATTCTCCCCAAGAACTTTTCAGAACTTCAAACCTTCAAGATCAGAACATGTGGCAATTTCCATTAATTCACAAATGGTGGATTAAAATGGAATATTTCTAAGATAAAAGAACAGAATCTCTAAGCCCTTTATTCTGTGTTACAACTTAATGTTCTGGGGTGGGTACATGGAGGTTCTTGCCTGAGCAGAATGCCTGAACACTCAGGTCTTATTTTACTATTGGTTGAAATATTCAGCATTTGTATATCATGTTTATTTTGTGATCTCTTGCTAAAATAGAATTTAAAAGTTGTGTTATGTGTACAAACATATGATGTATGTATTGAAAAACTGCAAGCATATCAGATGGGAAAGTTACATTTCATAAAGATACCAAGCCTTCCCAGTCTTATTTGTGAATTTAATGACATCTTAACAGAGATTACCCTGGTATTTTAAGAACACAACAAAAGTTATTCTAAATCTTACCCAGAAAAGAAACATAGACAAATAAGGTTGAGAATTATGAAAAGAAGTACAAAGAGTATCACATGACTCACCAGATAATAAAATGTATTTTAAATAATTAAAGTGCTATGGTATGGTTTGGTCACAGCAATTGATGGCAAGATTAGAGGAATAGAATCTAAAAATAGATCCAGTTTTATATGCAAATCTCATATTTGACAGAGATGGCCTTTCAACTCTGGGGAAAATTTGAGCTTTCAATAAATGTTGTCCCTTCAACTGACAAGTATTTAAAAAGGAAAAAAATGTAGAAACTTTCTCATTCCTTATGTGGAAAAAGAATTTCAAATGAAAACACAAAAAAATTATATCTTATACTCTTAAAAAAGCAGGAACAAAAATTATCTTTCAGGCACATGTTATAGTTCAGTCAATATTGTTGAAATAATTTAACAATACAGTAGTGGTGGATAACGTAGAAAAGACCTGGAATTATCCCCTCCTCCAAAAGTAAAAATATATGGAGAAAGACATAATATTTAAGTATGGAAAAAAATAGGTAGGGCAAAGTTAAGAGACAAGCAGATAAATGCAAAGAGACACCAAACAGCAAAAAACACATGTTCACTGTCTAGGTCCTAAAGTAGTTCAGCATCAAGACCAGTGATAGGTAGTGAGGACAAAACATCAGGAAGCAATTGACAAAAGAAAGAATAAACATGCAAATGAACATGGGGGGAGGGGTAAATTAGGCTGGTGGGATTAACACATGCATGTATGTATTCTAAATCCCTTCAGTCATGTCCTTGTCGAAGTCTTTGCAACCCTATGGACTGTAGCCTGCCAGGCTCCTCTGTCCATGGGGTTTTCCAGGTAAGAATACTGGAGTGGGTTGCCATGTCCTCCTCCAGGGAATCTTCCTGAGCCAGGGATTGAACCCCGATCTCCTATGGCTCCTGCCTTGCAGGTGGATTCCTTGCCACTGAACCACCAGGTGAAGCCAAAGATGAACATATACACACTACCATATACATCAAGGACCCTACTGTGCAGCACTCAGGATCTTGCAATAACGTACAACAGAAAACAATACATGCACACTGAATCACATTGCTGTACATTCAAAGCTAGCACAACATTATAGATCAGCCACAATCAACTAAAGTTCAAATAATAAACAGAGATGTAGATGACAGCATCCTCTTTGCCGGTGTCAGTGTGTGTAAGCGATCGTGTGTGACATGCACCAAGGTTAATCACAGACATTGCTAAACTGAACTTCATGATGAGCAGGTAAACAGGAATTTCATAGAGAGGAAGAACACACCTCCCTTTAAAAGACACAAAGGAAGAAAGAAAGAAAATAATATTTCCATGCAGTGGCTCAGTTTTGTCACCAGAAGTCCATGAGGATCACATGTTTTTGTAACACATGCTTCTGTTGGTTTGGCTCAGGACACCTGGAGGCCTGTATGTGGCCCCAAATAACCTCTGCTGAGTGCATGATTCCACGCTTTTTGGGGAGAGTGAAATGTCCTTCTGATTAACATTTCTTTCTTTTAATCTTTTGAATATAAATTTTCAAATTTGGGGGGAAAAAGTCATGGATTCTAGAAAGCAGAGCACAGGTCCATGAAACACTTGAAAAGTATAGGTTCCTATACACTAATAATGAGAAAATAGAAAGAGAAATTAAGGAAACAATTTCATTCACCATTGCAACAGAAAGAATAAAATACTTAGGAATATATCTACCTAAAGAAACTAAAGACTTATATATAGAAAACTCTAAAACACTGGTGAAAGAAATCAAAGAGGACACTAATAGATGGAGAAATATACCATGTTCATGGATTGGAAGAATCAGTATAGTGAAAATGAGTATACTACCCAAAGCAATTTATAGATTCAATGCAATCCCTATCAAGCTACCAATGGTATTCTTCACAGAGCTAGAACAAATCATTTCACAATTTGTATGGAAATACAAAAAACCTCGAATAGCCAAAGCAATCTTGAGAACGAAGAATGGAACTGGAGGAATCAACCTGCCTGACTTCAGGCTCTACTACAAAGCCACAGTCATCAAGACAGTATGGTACTGGCACAAAGACAGAAATATAGATCAATGGAAAAAAATAGAAAGTCCAGAGATAAATCCATGCACCTATAGACACCTTATCTTTGACAAAGGAGGCAAGAATATACAATGGATTAAAGACAATCTCTTTAACGAGTGGTGCTGGGAAAACTGGTCAACCACTTGTAAAAGAATGAAACTAGAACACTTTCTAACACCATACACAAAAATAAACTCAAAATGGATTAAAGATCTAAACATAAGACCAGAAACTATAAAACTCCTAGAGGAGAACATTGGTAAAACACTCACCAACATACATCACAGCAGGATCCTCTATGACCCACCTCCCAGAATATTGGAAATAAAAGCAAAAATAAACAAATGGGACCAAATTAAACTTAAAAGCTTCTGCACAACACAGGAAACTATAAACAAGGTGAAAAGACAGCCTTCAAAATGGGAGAAAATAATAGCAAATGAAGCAACTGACAAACAACTAGTCTCAAAAATATACAAGCAACTCCTACAGCTCAATTCCAGAAAAATAAATGACCCGATCAAAAAATGGGCCAAAGAACTAAATAGACATTTCTCCAAAGAAGACATACAGATGGCTAACAAACACATGAAAAGATGCTCAACATCACTCATTATCAGAGAAATGCAATTCAAAACCACCATGAGGTACCATTTCAAGCCAGTCAGAATGGCTGCAATCCAAAAGTCTACAAGCAATAAATGGTGGACAGGGTGTGGAGAAAAGGGAACCCTCTTGCACTGTTGGTGGGAATGCAAACTAGTACAGCCACTATGGAGAACAGTGTGGAGATTCCTTAAAAAACTGGAAATAGAGCTGCCTTATGACCCAGCAATCCCACTGCTGGGCATACACACTGAGGAAACCAGAATTGAAAGAGACATGTGTACCCCAATGTTCATCACAGCACTGTTTATAATAGCCAGGACATGGAAACAACCTAGATGTCCATCAGCAGATGAATGGATAAGAAAGCTATGGTGCATACACACAATGGAGTATTACTCAGCCATTAAAAAGAATACATTTGAATCAGTTCTAATGAGGTGGATGAAACTGGAGCCTATTATACAGAGTGAAGTAAGCCAGAAATAAAAAAACCAATACAGTACACTAACACATATATATGGAATTTAGAAAGATGGTAACAATAACCCTGTGTACGAGACAGCAAAAGAGACACTGATGTATAGAACAGTCTTTTGGACTCTGTGGGAGAATGGCATTGAAACATGTATAATATCATATATGAAACGAGTTGCCAGTCCATGTTCAATGCATGATACTGGATGCTTGGGGCTTGTGCACCGGGATGACCCAGAGGGATGGTATGGGGAGGAGGTGGGAGGGGGGTTCAGGATGGGGAACACATGTATACCTGTGGCAGATTCATGTTGATATATGGCAAAACCAATACAATATTGTAAAGTTAAAAAATAAAATAAATTAATAATAAAAAAAAAAGAAAGAAAAGTATAGGTTCAGAGATAAAAGATGCTGTGTAGATTGTCAAGGGGAAGGGAATAGGGAAGGGAAGGACTGGGAGTTTGGGATTAGTGGATACAACCTATTATATACAGGATGGAATATATACATACAGGATGGAATGTGTATATATATATATATACACATATATATGTATATACAGGATGGAATATATATGTATATAGTTGAGTCACTGTTGTACAAATTATGACACTTTGCTGTAGAAATTATTATAAGACAACACTGTAAATCAACTATAAAGTATGGAAGTGTTAGTTGCTTAGTCATGTCCACCTCTTTGCACCCACATGGACTGTACCCACCAGGCTCCTCTGTCCATGGAATTCTCCAGGCAGGAATATTGGAGTAGGTTTTCATTTCCTTCTCCAGGGCATCTTCCTGACCCAGGGATCGAACCCAGATCTTCAGATTGCAGGCAGATTCTTTACTGTCTGAGCCACCAGGGAAGCCCCAATTATACTTCTGTTATTTAAAGTGTCATTAAATGTTTTTAAAAGACAATTATGAGCCTAGAGCCTATTATACAGAATAAAGTAGGTCAGAAAGATAAAAACAAATACGTATCTATGGAATCTGGAAAAACGGAACTGGAGAACCTATTTGCAGAGATGGAATGGAGATGCAGACATAGAGGACATACTTGTGGGTGCAGTGGGAAGGAGAAGGAGCGGTGACTGGGGAGAGTGGCGGGACGTGTATACATTATCAGGTGTAAAACAGACAGCTAGTGAGAAGGTGCTGCCTGGCCCAGGAAGCCCAATCTGGCGCTCTGTGATGACCTAGAGGGGTGGGAAGGGGGAAGGGAGGGGGCTCGGGAGGGAGGGCTGTATGTATAAGGATGGTTGATTCACATTGTTGTATGGCAGAAACCAGCACAAGATCTTAAAAGCTAAAATAATAATAATAATAATAATAAAAAAATTAGTTAAAAAAAAACAAATCTTAATATTTGATTATCTCTGTCAAAAAACTCGCTACAGGTCAGATTCTGGTAAAACCGTGAGCTCCTTCCCAGGAGCGTTTGCTGGACTTGCAGGCATGATGCAGGAAGGGTAAGTAGCCGCAGAGCGTACGGACTCGAGCTGACAGAAAGCCGCACGCCTGCTGCTTTTATGTTTCGTTTCAAGATGCTCCTCCTTGAGGTTCCTGTTAAAATGACACCCCCTCGTGATGTCCTGAAACTTTCAAAGGCTTGGAGGATGAGGACAGACATCAAAGAATCAAGCCAGTTCCACCGGTGAAAGTGTTTAGGCATCACTGGACTCCGGGCAGGCGCTGGACTGTACGCAGGTCATGCTCTTCCATTTGTCTTTGTCTTTCTTACTGGCAGTTTTCCCAAGTGCTTTGATCAGAGTATTTGAATATCGCTAATCATACAGTTACACCACCGAGCAGCCATTGCTAAGCAGTAATGGTTTGTTTATTCCACTTTTCACAAAACGCTGTGAGACTGATGTTCTAATCCCCTGAAATCACAAGAAACCCAGCTCCAGACGATTTCTTCTAAATCTTACACCATCCAATAGAAGTAGCCTGGACTGCCAGGCGGCGTTTATCATACAAGGTCATTACCCATTAACTGGCAGAGAGTGCTTGCATGTTTTGACTTCCAGTAAATATTCCAAGTATTTTCATTCCAGCCCACTCATTGCTGATGAGTTTCCTTGAAGCTGTCATGAATTCTGTTCCTACATTGTAAGAACAGGACTTTTCTAGAAGTAAACAATATGTCACACTGAATCACTGTTTCACTGATTAATATAAATTTATTATTCAAAACACTTTAAAATATTTTTGGTGGTTTAGACATTTTGGTTGCATGTCCAACTCTTGCAGCCCCGACTGTAGCCCACCAGGCTCCTCTGTCCATGGGCTTTCCCAGGCAAGAATACTGGAGTGGGTAGCCATTCCCTTCTCCAAGGGATCTTCCTGACCCAGGGATTGAACCTGGGTTTTGGGCATTATGCTGCTGCTGCTGCTAAGTCGCTTCAGTTGTGTCCGACTCTGTGCGACCCCATAGATGGCAGCCCACCAGGCTCCTCTGTCCCTGGGATTCTCCAGGCAAGAACACTGGAGTGGGTTGCCATTTCCTTCTCCAATGCATGAAAGTGAAAAGTGAAAGTGAAGTCGCTCAGTCCTGCCCGACGCTTAGTGACCCCATGGGACTGGAGCCTACCGGCTCCTCCATCCATGGGAATTTCCAGGCAAGAGTACTGGAGTGGGGTGCCATTGCCTTCTCCATTGGGCATTATAGGCAGATTCTTTACCAGATTCTTTACCAACTGAGCCACCAGGGAAGCTGTTGAGTGACTGATACTAACTAACTAATGGAAGCTGAAGAATGTTTGGGCCTGATTAGATGATCCTCCCATTAATGCCTGAAATAGCGGCATGCCTTAGAGGATTGGGTAGAAAAAGCAAGATAGGATGTCCTGACATTTTGTCAATGATTAAACCAAAGAGTGCACAGTTTGGTGTGATTCTGCGCCCCATCTGCCGCCTTGCACACTGAAGGTGACTTCCTCCCAGGGCTCCTGGCCCTGGGCTGTGTCACGAGTCCCTGGACCTCCCTCCCCCACCTTTCAGAGGACATGTGTTTCTTAACTCAGGTGGTTGAGTAGTTGAGCCAGGAAACAGCATTGAGGACACAGACCGGGATGTCACTCACTGGTCCTAACACTTCAGCTTTACCCAACGATGTGTGCATGAGCCGGAATTTCACACCTTCTTTCGAGAGGAGAAATAACACAAGGCGTTTCTCCTGGGAGCATAAATGTGCCCAGAAAGGGACCCAGGAGAAGGCTGGGCTACAGGCTTCCTCCCTTACCTGTGACCTTGAAATGCTAAGGCAAAGGTAGAGAGAAAAGCAATTTCATCTTTGAAATTACACACCACTGTTCTCATTCATCTTGATAAGCACTTTTAAGGAGCCAAAAAGAAAAAGAAAAAGAGGTAGGAATATTGCTTCTATAAGGGTTATAGAGACCTTCCTTCTACAGAGTCAGTTTAAAGTAAATTTAGATGTTCAAAGATGCATTTGATTTCTATTGTGAGGCCAAATTCGCCACTTTGAAAAGGTTGGGGGAAAAAAAGAAGAAAAAGACAGGCACAAAAGAAAACAAGTGGGAGAAAATGTATTTAAAAATAAAATTATTTTGTACCCCATGCTTAAAGTAGACATAAAATGAATAGTCCTGAAATGAACTCTACTCTGAAATGTGCTATCAACCCTCACTGCTCATTGATGTCACAGGCATTTTCATTAATGATTTAAAATTGTTTAAATGATTCCTCTGGAAATGCTACATTGATTAGCAAATGTTATCAAATTTTGGTAATAATAGGTTAAATAAAGGGACTTGACAATGTGAAAATAATAGTAGAACATCAAATAGTTTCCTCATCAGAAAGTAATAAGCAGATATATTCTGATTATGATATTTATTTAGACATAAATCTAGCTAGCTAATTTTTCTTATAATTCCAGTTGTGTTGATTTAGTGTGTGTGTGTGTGTGTGTGTGTGTGGCCTTTGCCTTGAGAATAACCTCCACTGGCTCACTAGTGTAATCATCAGCTCTTGGAGCCCACCTAGCTAGGGTTTCTCTCAAATGTTCATAAAATAACCCAATGTCTAACCCCAAACCCTCCCTTCTCCCCAAAGTCTAGCATGTCTCCATTGTGATAGGAAAAGGATGTTCCTCTTTGGAGCCCAACACTTGAAAATAGCCTCCCCCTGTTAGCATGAGTGTTTCTTGAGAAAAAAGCCGAGTTGTGGTTTTCAACCCAAGAGGAAGCCGTTTCAGGCAGAAGCAAAGAGCAAAGGCACCAGGGTTCAGTCAGGAGACGGAGCGTCTCAGGAGTGTCTGCAAGAGTGAGCTGTGCCGCAGTTACAAGTTGCTGGAAGAGCCCTGGACTTGCACTGAGCCCAGAGAAGGGCCAGGCCCTCCATGGCCTCTAAGAAGAAGACAACCAGGGCTGTATTAAGACATTCTGGGTGGTTAGCAGGTAGAAAGCAGAAAGCGCCTTCAAAAGCCACTCTTTCCTTTCCTGAAAGCCCCTCAGGACTACTAGAAGCAGCTATGGCATCTCACCTGCCACGGTCAACAGTCACTCAGCACCCTGAGTGGCTCCTCCCCAGAATCTGCACCCTCTCCTTCCAGCACCAGTGCCTCTGATGCATTACGG
Organism: Bubalus bubalis; assembly: GCF_019923935.1. Taxonomy (NCBI): domain Eukaryota; kingdom Metazoa; phylum Chordata; class Mammalia; order Artiodactyla; family Bovidae; genus Bubalus; species Bubalus bubalis. Next base: position 68,348,764 of record NC_059175.1, on the reverse strand, counting down.
GATCAGGGACATGCCCTGTGATGGATGAGAGTGAGAAGAGAGACAGAAAACAGCACTCCTAACAAGTTCTAGAATCCTCCACCCCCTGTAGAAGACCAGGGCGTGGGTCTTCTCCCAGCGAGGCTGTCTGCTCTTCTACCCCTCCTACCTGCAGCCTCGGTGGCAGCCTCTCTCTGCCTCATCGTGTCCAGGGCAAGTCTGCACATGTCAGCTTGCTGTCCTTCCACAGAAGGCTCTCAGGCCATGGGCAGGAGAGCGGGAGGGTGGTCACGGAACCCAAAGCCTGGCTGACCACATTTCAGAGACATGGAAATCTGGGAGAGCAGTTCCTCAGTTTCATGGGTGCTCAGTGTCCCCTGACCTCTCCCCTCCAGACAGCATCCTCAGGAGCATGGAGGACATGCAGAGTCATGCTTACACGTCCCTACAGGGACCCTTCCTCCACCAGACCAGGCTTTGAGGCTTGGGGCAAACTACAAACCTCTTTGCACTCTCTCCTTAGTTTTGCATAACAGGGAGGCACACAATACATACAACCCGAGGTCCTGTATGTGGGAAATACTTGGGATTATGTGGGATGCGGGTCCATGCTAAGAGCATCCTTGTTTTCCTTGTAGTGATACACAATCCTGGAGAAAAAGAGAAAATTCCTCCTGATTTCACCTTCTCACACTTAGAACTTTCACTGTGACGGTAGAGTGCTGGTCGCGACAGTAATGCAAATACTGTCAGAGGATTAAGCACGACCGTGGTAGTGAACTCAGGCACATCATCAGTGTCTCCTGACTCTAAAGTAGCCTAGAAGACAACCACCTTTAGATACTGTGGTGCTGGAGAAGGCTCTTGAGAGTCCCATGGATTGCAAGGAGATCAAACCAGTCCATCCTGAGAGAAATCAACCTTGAATATTCACTGGAAGGACTGATGCTGAAGCTGAATCTCTAGTCCTGTAGCCACCTGATGTGAAGAGCTGACTCATTGGAAAAGACCCTGATGCTGGGAAAGACTGCGGGCAGGAGGAGATGGGGATGGCAGAGGATGAGATGGATAGTATCACGAACTCAATGCACATGAATCTGAGCAAACACCAAGAGATTGTGAAGGGCAGGGGAGCCTGGTGTGCTGCAGTCCACAGGGTCGCAAAGAGTCAGACATGACTTAGCAATTTAACAACAACAAATTCTCAACTTTCTGCCTCCTTATCAGGTGACATTTATTAAGCTGACATTTATTAAGCTGTGAGAGAGTGCCTATGTGTGTCCTTATATACATACATTCATTCAATCTAGACTTTATGGATTCAATCCTTAAAAATATTAACATGATTTTAATCAGCTGATTTACTCAGTCCTTTCTTGTCTGCTTAAGGGACACGGGATTTGAACTGAGAGGGACAACATTTACTGGGATTCATCTAGGAGCACTGATATTCTTAAGAAACCCAATGGGGTGGAATTAAGTGCCAGCTTCCAGGAGGATACTGTTGATGCAATAACTGAACAGTGTAGTCTTCAGCCACTTCCCAGCCTACCCTGGGAATTCCCCAGGTGCTCTGTCTGAGATTAGTTTTGGCACCTCCAAATTTCCATGAATATCTCCCCACAAGCAAAAAGGATGAGTGCTGTTTATTACTGAGCAAGAAGTTATTTTACCTTTGAAGGTAATTATTCTTTTCAAAAGGCATGGAACCACCCTCTCCTTTAACTGAACACCCTTTCCTGGATCTCCAGATTTGCATAGTATACCAGATGGCAGACATCCACTAACGAGTAATTCATTTCTCAAGTAAGAGTCTCAAATGTTGAGAGCAGATTCACTCACTCCTAGAATCCAGAAGCTGGTGAGACAAGCTCTTCATCAGGTAAATTAAGAGATAATCTCTACTGTAGATTGAATTTGAGAGACTTGAGAAAAATGCTGACTTCTTGGGTATTGGGTCTTATGAGGAGACTTCCCTGGTGGCTCAAACGGTAAAGCGTCTGCCTACAATGTGAGAGACCCAGGTTCAATCCCTGGGTTGGGAAGATCCCCTGGAGAAGGAAATGGCAACCCGCTCCAGTATTCTTGCCTGGAAAATCCCATGGACAGAGGAGCCTTGTGGTCTAGAGTCCATGGGGTGCAAAGAGTCAGACACAACTGAGCGACTTCACTTTCACTAAAGTATATTCAATACTCTAAGAGAAATTTTCAGTAATATTTAAAAAGTAAGCCTTCCACTTAAAGTACTTATACATTAATGCATCTTGGTGAGTGATTAAAGTACAAAGGTACTGAACACTTGATTTCATAAGAAAAAAAAAAAAAAACGTGAGTGTACAAAATGGAGAAAACAGGATTATTACTAAAGATTTGCTCTTATGTTGTATTTCTATGCCAACAACACAAGCCCTTCACTCACGGCAGAGCTTAATTGTGATAATGACACAGAAGTGGCTTTTTGAACGGGGTGTCCCAGTGGACGGGAACAAACTTGCCCACGAGACCAGACGCGGGAGGCACGTGATATAAACAATAGATACAAGCGCATGGAATTGGAGCACAGTAGCTGAGTGTCACAAATGGTCTCATGGAAGACAAGGGACAAATGAGAGAGAGTCCAAGACAGACTCTTAGACTGCTTAAAAATCATCTGTTATCTGTTGGAGGAGAGGGACACAGTATCCTAAAGCCCAGATCCTGTCCTGGACCTAATAGTTTGTCTAAATTTCCTAAAAGTTTTAGCATCCAGCCCCAGTTGTTCTGCTTTGTGGTTGGAAAAGTCTGAGACTCTGACGTTCTTAAGTCAACTCAGGTGACTGTTACCAAATACTACAGACCCAGTGGCCTGAAGAACAGACAGCGGTTTCTCCCAGGTCTGGAGGCTGGATGTCCACATGGAGGTGCTGGCTGAGTTAGTTCCCGGTAAGGCTCGCTTATTGGTTGGCAATTGCCTACCTTCTCACTGTGTCCTCAGGTGGTCTTGTGGGTTCAAGAGAGAGACAGATAGATAGAGGCTCCAGTGTCTTCCTTTTCATAAGAGGACACTAATCCCATCATGGGCTCCATCATTGTAACTTCACTAAATCTAATTACCTCCCAAGACTCCCATCCAGATACCATCACAGGGGGCTAGAGCTTCAATACTGGGGTTCAGGGGAGACACCAACATTCAGTCCATACACTGACCCATGGGATGGGGGTGCAACAGCAGACACTGACTGTAGTGAAAGGAATCCGCCCACTTATGTCACGTGACCTGTCAAACTGTTGTTGGAGGTGTCCATGGTGGGAAAACAGGTTTTGTAAAGAATGCAACGTGTTGGAGTCTAAAAGTCACAATGCAGGGGGACCCTGGGATCTGAAGCCAGGCCATGACATTTGCAGCAGAAAATACATGCTTTTTTTCAACACAACTGGTAGGCTCCTGGGTCCTATAAAGAAAGCTGAGCACTGAAGAATTGATGCTTTTGAACTGTGGTGTTGGAGAAGACTCTTGAGAGTCCCTTGGACTGCAAGGAGATCCAACCAGTCCATCCTAAAGGAGATCAGTCCTGGGTGTTCATTGGAAGGACTGATGTTGAAGCTGAAACTCCAATACTTTGGCCATCTGATGCGAAGAGCTGACTCATTTGAAGAGACCCTGATTCTGGGAAGGATTGAAGGCAGGAGGAGAAGGGGATGACAGAGGATGAGAAGGTTGGGTGGCATCACCAACTCAACAGACATGAGTTTCAGCAAACTCCGGAAGTTGATGATGAACAGGGAGGCCTGGCGTGCTGCAGTCCATGTGGTCACACAGAGTCGGACATGACTGAGTGGCTGAACTGAACTGAGCTGGGCCCTGGCAGCGATGGATGCCTAGCCTGTGCCAGCAAGTGACCGTGCACCTAGAATTTTCCATCATGAACTGAGTACTATCAGACCCATCAAGGACTCAGGTCAGGCAGACCCAGAAAAAGCTATCCAATGATGGAAGCAGTGAGTCTGAGACAATATGTGCAAGACGGGACCACGGTGACCCTCAGCACATTTGTGCCAGCCACTTCCCCAGCTCAGGCTGACAGCCCCATGGGAGATGCTATGACCAACTCAAAAAGGAGGGGAAACTCTGCACTTAGCTTATGGATAAGTTCATGTGAAAGCTACTCAGTAGTGTTCGACTCTTTGCAACCCCAAGGACTATTCAGTCCATGGAATTCTCCAGGACAGACTACTAAAGTGAGTAGATTTTCCCTTCTCCAGGGTGTCTTCCTAGCCCAGGGATTAAACCCAGGTCTCCCGCATTGTAGGTGTATTTTTTACCAGCTGAGCCACAAGGGAAGCCCAAGAATACAGGAGTGGGTAGCCTATCCCACCTCCAGCAGATCTTCCTGACCCAGGAGTTGAACCGGGGTCTCCTGCATTACAGGCAGATTCTTTACCAACTGAGCTATGAGGGAAGCTCCAAGTTCATGAATCCTAGTTAAAAATAAACACTTGTCACACTCCATACTCATTCAAGTGTGGTTTTCAAAAAGAATAGCAAGGGAAGTTACTGCAATAGGAAAAGCTTCAGGGCTGCACTCTGTCATCTCCCACCTGTGGAAATGGAAAGTGCACGAGAGAATATATGTAAATGCATGGGCAGCGGCCACTGGTCTGGCCAACTGGTCATCACCTAGAAGAAGCAGAACGGTTGGAAGGTCAGGGAAAGAAGTCAGCAGCAGACGCTTGGGGATGAGTATATGGGAGTGGCCATCAAGCCTGAAGATCTGTGTGTTACCCCTCAGTTTCCATCAGAAGACATTCACCAGGGAAGAGACAGGAAAGTGACATGGACTGGCCCTGCGGTCATCAGCTGTCCCCATGCTGACACGATGGACGCATGAAGCAGCGCTGTGGTTGCACGGGTGGGGCGCGTGTGCGCCAACAGCACGGACTCTGGACACCACTGAGAGCAGTCTCACAGGCGGCTATAAGGCTGCAAGACAAACCGAGCTGCTACACATTTTACTCAGGCGTGGTCTGTGGTGCATGATTATAAAGTTATAAACATACATTGATTATGATGTTAACATACTATAGTATGCCATCTGTGTTACGATACGTTCTACACGGCCAACCTTCCAACAGGGCACTTTTGAGTCTTTCTGCACAAAACAGCACAAGTAGAAATGAAGCAGTTCATCAAACTCATTGTGTAGCCCAGAAAGTTCTTTTTGAATAAAAATGCTGCAATTAATTGCAATCTGTTTTCATTTCCCTCTATTTTGGGAACACGTGTGTGTGTGTGTGTGTGTTAGTCATTCAGTTGTATCTGACTCTTTGCAAGCCCATGGACTGCAGCACGCCAGGCTTCCCTGTCCTTTATTATCTCCCGGAGTTTGCTCAGAATTGTGTCCATTGAGTCAGTGATGCCATCCGACCATCTCATCCTCTGCTGCCCCCTTCTCCTTTTGCCTTTGATGGACAACTGTTGCCATAACTATGATTTATGAAGGAAACAAATTACCTTCGATCCCCCCAATCTGTGTTTACCTTCCGACCAAGGAGCTGATCCCAGTTAACAGACAGAAGAACATTTTCTCCGCGTCTGCCCCATCCCTTCCCTTTTAAAATTAAATCAGAACAAACATATCTTTACTTGTGTCTGTTCATCATCCCCTTGCTCTGATGACTAGGTTTCAAATGTAACATTCAGACACTGCATTTTCCACAGGAACCTGATCCCTCCTGATTTTATTGCAAACCAGGGAGTTGGGGGCCACAAAACCCTCCTTTCACGGACAGGAAGGGTTTCACCTGGAAAAATAAACTGACAAAGACAACATTTCCACGTTGCTGATGGTGTAGAGCCCTTGGAGGAAACCCCATAGGGCCTTTAGTCAATGGTGCATGTTAAACGATGGAAATGCTGGGATGTATGGTAACACTTAATTTGTCTGTTTCCTGTGAGTTCCTCAGAGAGTGGTGCCCATGTGACCACCTGACCGCCCCCACTGTCCTGAAACAACAAGAGAAAACAAGAACCATTTCTCTGGCTGTAGCTCCTTAAAGCACTGGTCTTTTCTGTGGCTTCATCCTTCCTAAAAACGCCATGGAACGATTTGTCCTCCTGAACAAAACTCTACAAATCTGGTAACTTCCCTTGTCTAATGTGTGAAAACGTGAATCCGAGAGGAGATACACACAGTGGAAACTCTCCATGTGAGACAGATCACCCTGAGCTGAACTTGGAGAAGCTAAATGTAGGCTTGATCATTCTGCCAGGGATTAGGTCTTTGGAAACCATTCTTGTCTTCTGATTTTTTTTTTTTTTTTTTTGCCAAATCCAGTCAATTGTGTATGAAATTAACCCTTCACCTTCATCAGAATAGGGTCCGGTTTGGCTGGAGTCTGGGACTGGGAATGAAACCAGGGTGCCATAGGAGTGGGATGAGGGAGTCATGAATGTCCCAGATAAATGGAAGATGAGAGCTTTGTCTGCTGACTTCTCTACCCCATCCTTAAATTCTTACTCCTTTGGTTGTCCCTGATAAGAAAGATCACTTCTGGGGCAATGCCATGGCCCCTTTGGAGCTAATATGACTTGGTGCCCCAGTGGTAAAGAATCTGCCTGCCAATGCAGGAGACACAAGTTCAATCCCTGGTCAGGAAGATCCCCTGGAGGAGGAAATGGCAACTCACTCCAGTATTCTTTCCTGGGAAATCCCATGGACAGAGGAGCCTGGTGGGCTACAGTCCATAGGGTCACAAAGATTCAGACATGACTGAGCACTCAAGACCTTTCTAAGAGGGCTCTGTAAAATTTTGCCCTACAAGATGGAATATACTGAGCTGGCCCATGAAGCAGACACGAGTTCCTGGGATTCTGCAAAGCTTCTTTGAGCCAGAATGCTTGGAGAAGGTAGAAGAGGACTTTTCCTGGTTAAGTCACTAAAAACATCACAGTCTTTGACTATTCCTTTAATAATAGTGGTTGCACATCCTCCTTCAGGAAGTCCTCCTAGATTGAGTGAATTTCTGTTGCATGAAGCCTAGATTTGTTGTTGGGCTGATTTAGAGGTTCAGAGGAGAAGGGATGCCCAGGTGCCCTGTGACTCAGTGGGCCCCTGTGCTGTTCCTCTCTGGCATGTCAGGTCAATGTATGGTGTCACTTTGGGACCACCCATGACCCTAATAAGGACCAGCCCAGCCTTGGAGAACACGCACCCCTCCCCCAAGCCTCTGGAAGACTTCAGAGCTCACATCAAAAGCTTGGGTTAAACCTGAGTCTTGCCAAAAGCGGCAACAAAAGTTCTCTTTACTATATTTGGCAAAACTAATACAATATTGTAAGGTTTAAAAATAAAATAAAATTAAATAAATAAATAAATAAAATATCCCCCCCCCAAAAAAAAAGTTCTCTTTAACCCTTGATCAGTGAAGCTCACCTGTAGGAAACATTACACCTTTTCATTAACCTGATGCATTGTCTTCTTAGTATAAACTAGAGACATCTTCTTTCAAGCCTGCAGCCGCTGACACCCCTGGGAGAACTGGGGAGCACCCTGAGCACTCTCTGACTCTGCCCATTAGAGGTTCCCCCACCCGCAGTCCCAAAACTTCAAGCATGCTTTCCTCTTGATACACATGTGGCTGATTTAGTGAAATGAGCAAAAGCTCACATGTTGGCAGGGGAGTCCCGCACACAGACGTGTACAGTGAAACGCATTATATGTTTTCAAATAAAGACCTTGCCTTAAATTAGCAAGTGATTGGATTACTCTGACAGGTTGGCAAAACAAATCATCAGTCAGTGGTTGCCACAACCCCTCTAGAAACATCTTGCTGGGGTCAGGCCAAGATGCTCCCCCACAAGTGCGGGGGAGGGGTAGCAGCGACCAGGGAATGAAAACCAGCAAGGCTGTGTTTTTGTGGCTCTCTTTTAAAGATATCGTTGCAGCCAGGACTCACTTCATTTTAAAGCACCTGTTGGAAACAGATATTTTCTTTTGGACCTGCTGTCAGCCAGCACAAAGTACTGTGCTCTCCTCAGCTCCTTCTTGCCTTCTTCCTTTCTGAAAAATCTAAGCCCTGAGCAGTTTCTAAAGAACAAGGATCTACCCTTGAGATGGTAATCATTGCCTTTTCTTGCCTAAAAGAAAACTCATTTTATTAACAAATACAGTTGTTGTATTTTATTGTCATCTATTCAACAGAGAAGGCAATAACAACCCACTCCAGTACTCTTGCCTGGAAAATCCCATGGATGGAGGAGCCTGGTAGGCTGCAGTCCATGGGGTCGCTAAGAGTCCAGGCATGACTGAGCATCTTCACTTTCACTTTTCACTTTCATGCATTGGAGAAGGAAATGGCAACCCACTCCAGTAGTCTTGCCTGGAGAATCCCAGGGATGGAAGAGCCTGGTGGGCTGCCGTCTATGGGGTCCCACAGTCAGACATGACTGAAGCGACTTAGCAGCAGCAGCAGCAGCATTCAACAGGAAGGTCTCAAAATTTTCAACTGGGCCTGAGCATATGAAAGTCACTTGGATTCTTTTTAATTGGCAAGTCACTGGAACAATAATTAATCTATTTGAAGGACTTACTTATTTAAGTCCTTCAAATAGATTAACCTTTATTGGGTTTCCCACGTGGCTCAGTGGTAAAGAATCCCCTTGCCAATGCAGGAGAGGCAGAAGACTCAGGTTCAATCCCCGGGTCAGGAAAATCCACTGGAGGCGGAAATGGCAATCTACTCCAGTATTCTTGCCTGGGAAATCTCATGGACAGAGGAGCCTGGTGGGCTACAGTCCATGGGGTTACAAAGAGTCAGATATGACTAAATACACAAGTATTTATTAATAGTATAAATCCTATGTGGCTGCTCTTTCTATGCTGTCTTTCCTCATTACTTTCATATTCAGTGTGTCTGACTGCATCATCTTTTTCTGATCTTAAGTGGTAGGTAAAGTTATTTGTGGATGGCAACAGAAAAGAAAAAATGGTGTGCTTTTTAAGTGCCTGGGGAATATTACCATGCCGTGTCTTTAGGGATTTGTGGTTTCCTCTCTCTGCACTACTATGGCTTCCAGGCTTACCGCCTCATCACACCAGGACTCTGGGTGTAGAGGGGTGCACAGCACACGCTCACTGAACAGATGAACATATGCAGCTGAAGTGGGCCAACAGGCAGCCCGCCCCAGTGACCCACGGGAGGAGCTGCACACAAGTCAAGTGCAGCGTGAGGAGCTCAGAATCCAGAGGCTGCTTCCGTCCCAGTGTTGCGGGACTGTCACCCTGCGCCCAAAGGAGATGGTTCACTGAATACCAGCTGCTCCAAATCTCAGGGTCTCTGAGACTCCAGAATGGCCGGGAAGTAGAGAGGATGCTAGGGACAGGCAGTCCCCCTCATGACTCCATGATGTAGATTTCGCAGAGAGGAAGAGATGCCCCCACTTTCTGGGAGATTAGCAGGTCCTATGCGACCTGCTAAAGTTGTGACCAACCTAGACAGCATATTAAAAAGCAGAGACATTACTTTGCCAACAAAGTTCTATTTAGTCAAAGCTATGGTTTTTTCAGTGGTCGTGTATGGATGTGAGAGTTGGACTATAAAGAAAGCTGAGTACCTAAGAATTGATGCTTTTGAACTGTGGTGTTGGAGAAGACTCTTGAGAGTCCCTTGGACTGCAATGAGATCCAACCAGTCAATCCTAAAGGAAATCAGTCCTGAATATTCATTGGAAGGACTAATGCTGAAGCTGAAACTCCAATCCTTTGGCCACCTGATGAGAAGAACTGACTCATTTGAAAAGACTCTGATGCTGGGAAAGATTGAAGGCAGGAGGAGAAGGGGACGACAGAGGATGAGATGGTTGGATGCCACCACCGACTCAATGGACATGAGTTTGAGTAAACTTCCGGAGTTGGTGATAGACCAGGAGGCCTGGTGTGCTGTAGTCCACGGGGTCACACAGGGTCAAACATGACTGAACGACTAAACTGAAAACTTGTCCCTGCATTTCCAGGGACGAGACACTCACAAGGGGTTCTGAACAGCACAGGGGGACCCAGCATGAGCCCTGTGACATCCAGATGGAGCTGCTTCCAAGAGAGATCAGAATGGTAGACGAGCTCATTTACATGTTTTGTATGTGAGATCTCTGTACTATTGTGCAATATGTAGCTTTCGGTAGTTTTTAAATTCAGGCATTTGTGTGTGCATTAGTCACTCGGTCATGTCTGGCTCTTTGAAACCCCATGGACTGTAACCTGCCAAGAATACTGGCCTTTCCCTTCTTCAGGTGATCTTCCCAACCCAGGGATCAAACCTGGGTCTCCTGCACTGCAGGCAGATTCATTACCATCTGAGCCACCAAGGAAGCCATCATTTGATGATTAAATCAGGGTCCATTTTCTGGGAAAAAACTGATTATTTTAGGAAGTTCTTATCACACAGAAGCTCCTTAGAAACTTCACTTTCCCCTCCACACACACATGTCCACACAGTTTATCACAACATAGATGATTAAGTTACAGTAACAATGTAAAACATTGCAGAAATGCAGAAGGCTCCCCAGCACCCACAAGGCCCTTTGTTGTTCAGTTGCAGCCAAGTGTCTCTGGGCCCTGCCCCGACCCACTCAGGGCCTCTGGTCACATGCTGTTGCCCCAGGCCAGACTGACCCTCCAGTACCATCATTCAGGTTAATGACCAACAAGTTAGTAATGAAGAGACTCAGGACCATGTTTAGGTCCTCTGAACAGAGTGTCAAGTGCAAGGGTTACTTTTTAATGATCTCTGACTGTCATGGTTTGTTTCTCAAACTCAACTTTCATCCTCAGCTGGACTTCATGAGTCACAGGGGCTGAAAATGATGCTCTTTCTGTAAAGCAACTGCTCCCAAAATGCCCTCCCTTCCCCTCACTTTCAGTTCCTTGAAATTAATGAGATAATCATTTAACATTAATCCATGAATGTTGCTATTCAGTCCCTAAGTCATATCTGACTCTTTGCGACCCCATGGACTGCAGCATGCCAAGCTTTCCTGTCCTTCAATATCTCCTGGAGGTTGTTTCAAACTCATGTCCATTGAGTCAGTGATGCTGTCTAACCATCTCATTCTCTGTCTCCCTCTTCTCCTCCTACCCTCAGTCTTTCCCAGCATCAGGGTCTTTTCCAATGAGTTGGCTCTTCGCATCAGGTAGACAAAGTATTGGAGCTTCAGCTTCAGCATCAGTCCTTGCAATGAATATTCAAGGTTGATTTCCTTTAGGATTGACTGGTTTGATCTTCTTGCTGTCCAGAGGTCGTGTATTAATGCTTAATTTTAAACACCAAAAAATTAATTACTTGCAGGAAAGAATAGCATTTAGCATTAATTATGAATGTGAAAAATGCATAGGCTACTTTCTTGACTCACACTCTAAGTTTTGCATAAAGTGCCTTCTCATTCTCCTGAGTTTTCTTATTGGTGTCCCTGTTGAAAAGGAAAAGATATCTTTGCTGAATACTTTGTAGGGAGTGCACCATAGTCCATCCACACCCTGAAATACAAATGCCGATATAGCTTTCCAAATCATCTCTGTCATATATTTGTACCTTTGACACAGAAGACCCCCATTGACCCCAGAACAGGAGCTGAGAACCAACAACTGACCAACATGAACTGACCAACAACCCAGAACACGAGTTGAGGACTGCCCAGAACCATGCCCTTGGCTCAGATAGACACAGAAGGCAAAAATTCTAGGATGTCACATTTATACGGAATCTAAAAGAAAGACACAAATGAACTTATATACAAAACAGAAGTAGACCTATACACAGAAAGCAAACTTGTGGTTACCAAGGGGAAAGAGAAGAAGAGGGATAAATAAGGATACATGCTCCTATAATAAATAAATACAAGCTGCTGTATATAAAATAAATAACCAACAAGGTCCTACTGTATAGCACAGGGAGCTATACTCAGTACTTTGTAATATCCTAAGGGAAAATAATATGAAAAGCTATCTATATCTATATATCTATATCTATTGGGGCTTCCCTGGTGGCTCAGATGGTTAAGAATTCACCCTCAAGGCATGAAACCCAGGTTAGATCCCTGAGTGGGGAAGATCCCCTGGAGAAGGGAATGGCAACCCACTCCAGTATCCTTACCTGTAGAATTCCATGGACAGAGACACCTGGCAGGCTATAGTCCATGGGGTTGTAAAGAGTCGACGTGACTGAGTGACTAATACATATATATTTTTATATATATATATATAACTAAATCTCTGTGCTGTGCACCTGAAGCTAACAGGATGTTGTAAATCAACTTTGCTTCAATAATTTTTTTCCCATGTGATGAGAACTCAGAACCTATACTCTGAACAACTACCAACTCACTTTTAAGAGCGTGGTCCATGCATATGTATTAAAGCAAGTTTTATCCTTCAGGTGTCATCCCTCTTTGTACGCAGCAAAGATTCAAACACCATGTTCATGCTGTCTGGTTAAAGCCATGGTTGGGAGGAGCTATAGCCCAGGACTAAATGGCTGGAGCCTAGAGACGAGCCTTACACATGTCACTGTTCAGAGTGGAAGCCAGTGCATGTAGCTCTTAGGCGACTTTCTTATTGTAATACATTTCACATCTTAGAGTTCTTCACAGACTAATATTTTATGGGTCAACTTCCATGCCAAACTTTTACTCAGGAATATCACTTCAATTCAGTTCAGTCACTCAGTCATGCCTGACTCTGTGCAAGCCTGTGGATTGCAACATGCTAGGCTTCCCTGCAACACGCCATCCAGCTGTGCCATCCTCTGGCACCCCCTTCTCCTCCAGCCTTCAATTCCTCCCAGCATCAGGGTCTTCTCCAATGAGTCAGCTCTTTGCATCAGGTGGCCAAAGTATTGGAGCTTCAGCTTCAGCATCAGTCCTTCCAGTGAATATTCAGGACTGACTCCCTTTAGGATTTACTGATTGGATCTCCTTGCAGTCCAAGGGACTCTCAAGAGTCTTCTCCAACACCACAGTTCAAAAGCATCAATTCTTTGGCGCTCAGCTTTCTCTATGGTCCAATTCTCACATCCATACATGACTTCTGGAAACACCTTAACTTTGACTAGATGGACCTTTGTTGGCAAAGTAATGTCTCTGCTTTTGAATATGCTGTCTAGGTTGGTCATAGCTTTTCTTTCAAGGAGCAAGTGTCTTTTAATTTCATGGCTGCAGTTACCATCTGCAGTGATTTTGGAGTCCAAGAAATAGTTTGCATCAAATAGATTGCAAAGAAAATGCCAGGCTTACTAAAATTGTTTCTTTCTGCAGAGACCCAGGACATAGTACTCCAGACCAACCTGTGCTCCCACTGGGGCCAAACTGGAAACTCAGGTCAATCTTTCCCTCTGCTCAGTGGCATGCGGTACACCTGCTCCCTCCTCCAGAGCAGCAGGAAGCGTGTGGATGCTGGGAGCTTCTGGGACCTTGGACTCAGAGTTGCAGGTCAAAGATGGACAGGACAAATGCACCCCTTCTGCCACCCCTCGGACCAAGTGGGAGGTGCCCATGAAGGCTCCAGGGCCCTGTGTGCTGTGATGCTGTGTCCACACAGCCTGGAGGAGGGGAGGCCATTGATCAGAGTGCTTCTTCTCCATCCACCTCCAGAAAAGAGGTGAGTCGCTTCTACAAATAAGCACAAGAAACTGATGGGAGAAAGTAAGAGAGGGAAGGAGGTAGGAACACTTTGTCTTCACAACCCTCCGCAGAAGCCTGGTTCTAGCTGACCCCTCTAGACCCAGTGCAAACAATGAGCTTTGCTTCTTGCTTTCCTTGTTTTCCTCTTTCTGAAATGGGATTTTGAAGCAGAAGGACCAGCCTGGCCTCAGCTACGGGAGCCTTTGGACGCACATGTGACTTCTGGAGGCCCCCAAACATGAATTAGCAATTATCAGGCCTGTGGCTCTGAAGAGAGACCCAGGGCTGAGCTGAGGACAGGGCCTCCCTACCAAGATGACCGCAGTCCCTCTGGGATGTCTAGGTCAGTCTCTGCAAAGCTTGCGGGTGAGTGAGGTGCATTTGAGTGGATTTGCAGCTGGTGAGAAGCTGCTCTTCAGTGGGAGGTCATACCTCCCTTCTCTGATCTCTTGCAGTGTATCTCAGAGTCTGACCCACAGGGCAATATCCCTGTGACCCTCCCACAGCCCTGCTGTGGGTCTGTATCCTCTTCCCCAGAATTCACCCCCCGTGTGATGGTGTTAGAAAGCGGGGCCTTTGGGAGGCAATTATGTTTTAGTCTGCCCATGCAGGCCTCCTCAGTCATGTCTGACTCTTTGCAGCCCTATGGCCTCTAGCCCACCGGACTCCTCGGTCCATGGAATTCTCCAGGCAAGAATACTGGAGTGGGCTGCCATTTCCTCCCTCCATTAAACCTTCTAGACTCTCGGATCGAACCCACGTCTCTTATATCTCCTGCACTGGAAGGCGTGTTCTTTACCACTAGTTCCCCGGGATACAAAAGGCCAACCATCGTCATCTTCCTCCTCCTACAGCTGTTCCTCTGATCATGTTTGGATGATGTCATGAGGGTGGGACTCCCTTGAGGGGATTAGTGCCCCCATGAGAAGAGGAAGTGAGGTCAGGACCCTGTAAGGACACAGCTAGTGGTGCCTGTCTGTAATCCAGAACTAGGGTTCTCCTCACCTCTGGTGATTCTGACACCAGAATCACCCAGCACCTTGACCTTGGACAGCCTCCTGAACTGTGTGACATGAATGTCTGTTCTGTGCCGTTTTGCTATAGTACCTGGAGGTTTTACAATTTCTCGTGGTTTATCATTCTAATCTGTCATTAAAAGCAAGTGGATAAAGCTTTGTAACTTTGCAACTTGAAAACAGACCGCCCAGCCACCGGGCTTGGGAGGGTGCTGATAAGCCAGGTGCAAACCTGACTTCCTCCTTAGGAGAAATCTTCTTTCCTGGGCTGAGGGAGCCCCAGCCAATCCAGAGTTGTTCTGATAAAGCCCACAGGGTTTAATTTCATCTTTAATCCTTGCCAGAAGTATTTTGTTTCATTTTGATTTGGAGGATAAAAATGGTTTAAAAACTCATTTTAATTTCACAGCTTTGCTGGGATAAGAATGTACTTGAAACACAAAGGGCAACTTCACTTCAAATAAACCACCGTACCTGGCTCTGCAACTCTTGCCAGAGCACCAGTGGGTGAATGCGGCCACCTTGCTCCCTCAGAGGTTCTGTCCATGCCCGAAGTCATCAAGGAGGAGATGCCCCACCTCCACCGTGGCCAGAGACATCAAGGGCAGGTGGAGATGCGGGCACACACACACACACAGACGAGGTGCTGCTGGGAAACCTTCCACTCCTGCAAAGCTCACAGGAGAAACAGCCCCAGGATAGCAGACCGAATAAGCCAGCTCTGCAAGGGGAGTGATGGGCTAAAAAGCTGGACTGGAGAGGGTTCTAAGTGCTCTCCAGAGAGATGATTCTCCAAGTGAGGTCACTTAGAGAGCACTTTCCCACCCCAGCTATAGCCTAGGGCTCAGATATCCAAAGCAGATGCTGAAGCCCCATATGCAATGCATAGACACATATAAGAAGTCAAAGCAAGCAGAAAGGTGCCTCCACTTCAAAACTGCTCATATTTTTTTTTTTTTTTAAATCTTTGTTTTATGCCCATGTTGTCTGTGTTGGAATGAAATGCAAATTTATATCAAATTCAGTGCTAAATTATAGACCTATTTATTTCAAGTTTAGTATAGAGATTATGTAGAGTTTTGTAACTAAACTCGCTGGAGAACCACTTGAAAGGGTGCAGTGACAAAAGGCCAATTAAAACAGGAAATGCCTGGAGCCTTCAAAGGGGAGATGAGAAGAGAGCCTAAGGAGGATTGAGGAAGTCAGTACTGGAAGAACTGCCCAGAAAGGGTGGGTAGGGTCTGTCAACCCAGAGGATGTGAAGGATGAGGGACAGAGCAGGAGATTATTAACAGGTGGGGAGCTGGTTTATTAGGGATACATGATGTTTCAAATGAAAAGTTGTTCTTTTTAAACTGACAGCGCATTTCACAATACTTTAAGCTTTTTATTTCTTCCGACAAGACAGATTTCTAGCCTGCGCTTTCCTTCAATGGTGATGGTCACGAAATTAACACCAACATTTGCATGATAACCATTCTGGAATTTTAACACTGAACACATTTTCTTTTTTGCGACTTCACCTTCAAATAATGCCTTGTTTGTACACGGATATTGTTTCATTTTTATGCATGGGGAAACTGAGGGGTAAAGTGAAAGTGAAAGTCGCTCAGTCGTGTCCGACTATATAATCCATGGAATTCTCCAGACCAGAATACTGGAGTGGATAGCCTTTCCCTTCTCCAGGGGATCTTCCCAACCCATGGATCAAACCCAGGTCTCCGGCATTGTAGGCGGATTCTTTACCCGCTGAGCCACAAAGTCAAGCCCAAGAATACTGGAGTGGATAGCCTAACCCCTCTCCAGCAGATTTTCCCAACCCAGGAGTGGAACCGGGGTCTCCTGCATTGCAGGCAGATTCTTTACCAACTGATCTATAGGGAAGCCCATTTTTATGCCTGGGAAAATTGAGGGACAAAGAAAGAATATTATATATTATGATTCATGCAAGGACTATGCCCTAAAACTGATCTAGGAGCCACAATTTCTAGTTCCCAACAAAATAAATACATTTTCACAACATATTCTAAAATTATGTGTGTGGGGCTCAAATACACAGAGCCTGGCCAGAGAAGCCTAGCCTTAGCCG
This sequence comes from Bubalus bubalis, assembly GCF_019923935.1. Lineage (NCBI taxonomy): Eukaryota > Metazoa > Chordata > Mammalia > Artiodactyla > Bovidae > Bubalus > Bubalus bubalis. The sequence goes on along the minus strand of NC_059175.1, from coordinate 68,332,029 downwards.
TCTATTGCTAATGAAATGGGTATAGCTCTTCTAAAGAAATGCTCAACAAGTGAACATCTTGAGTTATTTCTCTCTGATCTACTCTCATGAGTTTTTTTTTTTTTCTACTTTTTCTACATTTGACCCACTTCTGTCTTATCATTAAAAAAAATCACAGATGTGTAATTAAGCAGTCTCATTCTTGACACTTTGGGGAAAACCTTGCAGTAGCCTATTACTTCTAAAAAAAAAGACATGCAAGAACTCGCCAAGCCCTCCATACTGGGTATTGCCACAGCCAACTTGATTCTTGAAAAGTGTTAGTTGCTCGGTAATGACCAAATCTCTGTGACCCCATGGACTATAACCTGCCAGGTTCCTCTGTCCATGGAATTCTCAGGCAAGGATGTTAGAATGGGTTGCCATTTCCTTCTCCAGGGGATCTTCCCCACACAGGGATTGAACCCAGGTCTCCGGCTTTGCAGGCAGATTCTTTACCATCTGAGCCACGGATCACGCACAAAAATATGCCAGTTATTGTTTGTTTGTTTTATTCAGTCTTTCAATTGTGTCCGACTCTTTGCACCCCAGGGACTGCAGCACACCAGGCTCCTCTGCCCCTCACTACCGCTCGGAGTTGCTCAAATTCACGTCCGTTGCATGGGTGCTGCTATCCAACCATCTCATCCTCTGTCGCCCCTTCTCCTTTTGCCTTCAATCTTTCCCAGCATCAGAGGCTTTTCCAATGAGTCGGCTCTTATACCAACTAGCAATTTACTAAATATGAATGCTAGTAGAAACTCCAAACACACGCCTGATTGTTAAAAAGTTTCCTAAACACCTTTCTGCCCGCATTACAAATATCATTCAAGCCAGTGATTAAAGCTAAACGCTGTTACCAATGAATACATTCCATCACAAACTAACTTCCAATGGCCAAATTATTTGTGCTCTCAGGCACTGTCAGACCAGGCAATTCACTGGACAATGGGAAAGCGTGGTTCAGATTCTAGAACAAAGATGTCTCCAATTAACACTCACAACTCCTAGCCACAGACAATTCTCAGAGTGCTTGGCCTGACTTAAATTTGCTTTGCGCACTCAGTGCCAGGAATACCTAGAAAATTATCTACTAATTATCTAGCATTATCTATGTTGGTTCATGTTTAAAAGCAGCTCATCTAATTACAAGCCCCTTTGCTATTTGTCTCTAAAGAGTGGGTTTAACTGAGAATTTCTCCAAAAGGGTTTGCACTAAAGGCTGATAATTATGTGCTTCCATTCTTGGGAGGGTGTTCTTGCAGGAATCAACAACAAACAGAGTGACTCAAACAATGCTGTCATGGTGGGGAAACTGGAACCAGTCATTACAACTTGGCATCTTCAAGTGCTTCTCCTGGACAATTAGTCAACAGGGTGCTAACCCAGCCCTCGCCTTCTCCAGAGAACTCCCTTGCCACTTCCAAAAACCCATGGAATCTTCGACTCTGCTGTCAGAGTAAAAGTTCTCTCCTGGCCAGTCTTCCTTGAACATAGCTAGTCAAAGAAATTAAATTTGATTTTTACAGTATCTAATCCTACTCAGCGATTTACAGAGAACATACGAAATAGTTAAAATGTCAGCGACAAGGTTGTACTGGTGACGGAATGATAGGGCCGAATTATCCATTTAATATGAGCAAGTAGAAATCCTCATCAATTCTAACATGTTGCAGAATTATGACAGGGCAGCTAATCTAAGAAAGTGTCTTAAATTACTGGGAAAATGATGCCATGATAATTATTTTTAAAAAATTAAAATAATTTAAAGCCTAGAGAAAAGTTAGAAGTATGCTTCAAATAACTCTTTCTTTGAAACATTACAAAGGCACTGAGGAAGCCCATGCTCCAAGCCCTGTGACCACTTACTCGTGAATTTTCTATCATCCTAAATGTATCCTTCCTCAAAAATTGGAAGGGTCCATGAGGCAAAGCTGCTCTTCACACAGTAATCTCAACTAATACATAGAGAAGCAATGAGTCATTTTGCACCTCCCCAGAGCAGTTGTTGGTTCAGGCAGGCATCACCAGTGGATGCTAAACACCGCAGATGAACGGTTGCCACCACTTTAACCAAGCGATTAAACTTAGCATCACTAATAACACAGCCATCTGACAGGAGGCACCTCCTGATGCACTGAAATGTCGAGAGTGTAACTTGACACATGAGGTATTCTTGCTAAAAATAATGGCCCCAAATGCAGACCCAACCTTCGGCTTTCAGGGACTGGGAAAGCCAGGGAAACAAGGGTCATTTAACCAAGTGATACCAGGAGAAAATAGACACATTCAGTGTGTGAGACATGGAAACAGCATTGCCTCTTCTTCTTAAGAAGTCAAGAAAGACTTCGAGGAGAAAGGAGTTACTTTGAGTTTAAAAGACAAAGGAGGCACACCAGTGTAATGAATGCATAGACTTTGAGACGATTAAAATCTGTTCTAAAATATTTTGAAAAGAATATAGAATATGTGCTTATGATCTGGGATAAATTGATATTAGAGATTTTTAAAAATTTTATCTGATATGATAATGTGACTTTTGCTATGTGCATGGATATGTGCAGTTTAGCAAAATATTATCTATCACCTACCATTTGATTTTCCTTTCTGGATAAAGACACAAACTCAGGCATAGAGAGAGAAAGATTGAAAAATAAAAAGATAAATGTTAAAAATGTGCCAAAATGTTAATTTTTGAATCTAGGTGATTATTGTAGTAGTCTTCTTCTTTTTCTGTAATTTCTAATTTTTTATAATAAAAAGAGGAATTACTTATAAAGGCTCTTTTCACTTCTGAATTGAATTTGAAGTCTAATTAAATACAGTTTTTAAAGGGTTCAGTATTACTTGAATCTCCTTTCTGGGCTTATGTAAAAATTAAGATTATTCAAATATGAAATGTAATTTTATTAAAAGTTATCATGTCTATTTCCTGAGTTAAAATGAAACTATCCTCTGTTAAAAATGGCATTATTTCACAAATTTATTTCGTGTCAATAAATACATTTCTGTGAGTACATCATAAAAATGTCATCTCAGCGTGCAATAAGTCAATCATTCCCACTGCATTGAAGCACCTGGCTCTCTTTGGCCTAGCTATTTATCAAAAATACTTACTACTTTTTTCCAGTCCTGACACAATTCCTTCCGAAAGAGTCAGCTGCAAGTGTTTGCTGAATTGCACTGGGTTTCTGAAATAAAAACAACTCTGTGCGTGTATGTGTGTGTGTGCTCTTGTGCACACATGTATGTGTGTGTCATACGTCTGACAAGGAGGGAAGGTATTTCCAGCTCCCTGGCAGTGAATGACAGGAGTGCCAGCAAGTTGGTCTCCCCACAGTTCCTGAGACCTGTGTCTCCTCTTCCCTTTCCTTGGGGTCTCTAGTTATGGCCATGTAGTCAGAAACATTTACATTTTGTAGGTGAAGGCAGCTGAGGAGCAGTGGCATAATGGAAGTGACATTAATAACATTAAATGTCATAACTCTTGACAACCTGATGCAAATGAGCACCTTACTAGCAAGGAAAAAAAAAAAAAAAGGTCCCTGAACATGTCTTTTCTTTAAAGTACCTTGTTCAGTATTTGAAAAACTCTCCAGCCAAGATGGGAAGCGGGGTATCCAATTTCGGTGACCTCAGCCCCATTCTCCCGGCACAAATTAGTTCTCTTTTTCCGGCTGTAATCATCTCAGTGTATGATGGGGAGCCGTTGTGAGATTTAAAACTATGCAAATACTTATCTTCCTTGTGCTTTTCCGGCTAGAATGTGCCCCCGGTTTGCCTTCATCTTTTATTTTTTTTCCTTCAGCGCCGATGTGATTGACAGGCAGAGGGACCCTGAACAGTGCCAGGCCGCGCCCTCTTTTCCTTTGCTCAGAAACATAACAAAGGTGCTTTCAGACCTAAATGAAGCAAGTCCTAGCATCCCCTTCCCTGTTGTCACAACAGATTTAGCAGACCCCTCTGATGCCATTCCCAGCTTTCTCATCTCCCCCGCCTTGTCAGGGGGTTGCCATCATTTAGAAAGGTACACGGTATTTTGAAAGGATTAGAGGATAAAACACAACTCAATCCTTTATAAAAAGAGAGGCAGGGAGCGCGGAGAGGGAGAGAAATGTCAGACGACGCAGAGCGATTGGAAGAGAACGGCGCATACAAAGGGAACCAGTGAGCAGAGAGCACGGCAGTGGCGAGGAGGCAGAGATGACATCTGACAAATATTTACTCCTGCAGAGGAGGCGTCTGCAGTGAGGGACCTGGCAGAGCGCTGGGACAGTGTTGAAAGGAGACGTAATGAAGCAGAACCAAGAAAAGGCAGTGGACACTCATCCCATCCTGTGTTAGTTGCAACCAGGAGAAAGAGGAGGAGAACGCATCACCTGCACCAGCTGTGTGATGAAGGCGTGGGAAGTCAAGTCAGCCCTGCAGGGGCAGAGATGAGCGGGTTCTGCGTGGATCCCGGCATGCGCAGCACTCTGCTCCCTCTCTTCTGGATCCACTGGACGGTGGGAGGCATAGTCCCGCATGTCTGAGGGGTTCATTCTGCCCAAGCCTTCATTTCAGAGGTGAGCTGCCAGCAGCCCTGAGAAGCTGGGTATCAGCACACCAACAGCTAACGTGAAGGCCAGGTTCCCAGCTGGTTCGCAGCATCTTTGTCCTGGTCCAGACGCAGCCTGTCTAAGGATCCACAGGGCACAGCCTCGTTCCTGCCCTTGCTTTGCCCTGCCCTCATCCCACCAGCATCAGAACAAACGAACACATCTCAGGATCATCATTCACAAGGCAAGTCGTGCATAAAAATCCAGGGATCTTATAAACAAAACAGTTACAAACCTCTTAATAGACTTCAAAGCAATCAGGTACTGAAGGCCAAAGCAACAGATTTTCCCCCAAACGGTATTTCTTTGGATACATTTGTATGTATTTTCAGTACTTACAAAACACAGTTTCGGGAAGGAAAGACAAAAAGGGGGATTCCTAATTAAATACGGGGAAATACCAATAGCCAATGTGTTATTCTGGGTGCTACTGAGGCAGCATTTACTACAAACCAAAGCAAAGTTAATATTGACCAAACTAACCAAGGAACTCAAATTGATCTAAACTCGATGCACTCAGCATTCAGCGTGCACTGGCCAGTGTTCTGGAACACTCTTGAGTAAATGAAAATGTATTTACTTTGCTGCTCTGGACACATAAGTTAGTGAGTGCATGTCTTATTTTACTGCAAAGGCTGCAAGAGGAGAGGAGTCAAGGGGAAGCTGAACTGCTTCAATTGCAAAAGCCACTTCCAGGGGGTGACTTGGAGCTGGATCTGACAGCGTGAATTTAAGTTTAGGTGTGTGCATAGAGATGGACAATCTGAGACAATGACATGTAAGTGTGTGCAGGAGGCAGTGCACACTCAGGACCTGCGGCATCACCGACATTCCAGCAGCAGTGAGCACAGGAGCACCCAGACTGTGTTTTCTAAATGCCACTCTCCAGGGAAAGTAAAAATCATGGCTTCTCAGAAAAAAAAAAAAAAGGCTAGGCAAGAAAAACACAAGCTGACCTTGAGTAAATAAATGCTCAAAGCAAAAAGTAACATGTCTGAAAGACTCAAGTGATGGCCTAAAACATTTTTTTTTCCCCCAATGGCCAAGACTGGATCTGGTTGAACCACCGTATTGGATTATAACCCTATGATTCAAAGTAATATTTAGGAATCCATGCTGATATACATAAATGACTAAAATTACAAATAAGAGGGGGATAAGAGAAAAAATATGCCTTACTTTACTTTTCCAATTAACAGGGAAGGAATTTCCATCTATTATACCACCAAGGAAGTCCAAATATCTCTGATTTTCTTTGATATCTTTAGTGAAGTTTAAAGATGGACGGCTGATGGTGTCGGATTAAACGTAACAGAGAACACTTGGGAAATAAAAACTCACCATTAGTGCATTACAGTCTTAATTGCTGCAGACAAGATTCATCGATGAAGGCTGAAATTTGTGGGATAAATTTTAAGGAAAAAGAGCATTTGTACGTACTCAAATTATCTTCTCCAATATACTTATTAACTATTTATTAACTACTGTGGTTTTAACAAAAAAGTCCCCAAATTATATGACAATTCCTCCTGGAGGAAGACTTTGATTTTTGGGCGTAGGCCAAACTGAGTGACCGAATCCTATACGGGAATGGAAAGGGAAAAATAGTAACACTTTTGTGGAAAAATCTGAAAGACTCCACCCTAACCAAGTGATCAAGTTTGCTATGTTTCAGGGAGAAGTGCATGTCATCACTGATATCCTTACTCCGAATCCATATGATGGTGCTGATCATGAGACATCCGTGTATTGATTTGCTACGATGGCTGTAATATTGAGCACAGATTTAATTACTTAAACAACAGAATCTATTTTCTCACAGCCTCAGAGGCTGGATGCCCATGCTCGAAGTGTTGGCAGGATAGGTTTCTTGCCTCAGTACGCAGATGGCCCATCTACAAACCACGTCCTTACATGGTTATCCCCTGGTGTCTCTCTGAGTCCTAACCACCTGCTTGTTTTACATTTATTTTTAATAGCAGGATCCATCATTGATTTATAATATTGTGTTGGTTTCTGCCATGATTCAACATGAATCAGCCACAGGTGTACATATGTCCCCTCCCTCTAGAGCCTCCCTCCCACCTCCCACCACATCCCCCCCTCTAGGTGGTCGCAGAGCACGGGTCTGAGCGCCTGTGTCATACAGCAATTCCTGTTCTGTCTATTTTACATGTAACATTGCGTGCGTTTCAGTATCACTCTCTCTATTCATCCCACTCTCACCTTCCCCCGCTGTGTCTGCAAGTCTCTATATCTGCGTCCCTATCGTTGTCCTGCAAATTAGTTCATCAGTTCTATTTTCCTAGATTACATATGTATGTGTTAATATATGATATTTGATTTTCTCTTTTTGACTCACCACAGTCTGAATAACAGGCTCTAAGTTCATCCATCTCACAAGAACTGACTCAAATGCGTTCCTTTTCGCATCTGAGTAATATTCCACTGTATATGTGTACCACAGCTTCTTTATCAATTATTCTGCTGATGGACATCTAGGTTGCAAAAACAAAGCCAGTGAAAGATGGCGTGTAACTGAGAAATTGTCCTGAAAGTCTCAGTAAATAAAGACAGGCTTGCCCTCTCTCCTCAGACAGTTGTAGGAGCCCTAGGTCACAGTTGTTTTTCTTCCTCAAGTTTACATTTTAAGGAATATCAAAAAGGAAGATAAAAGACCTGTGGTCCCTTATAAGAGCTCTTTCCTCCCATGAGATCTTCCTTTGTTTAAATTAAATAAGTACATTCAGTTCAGTCACTCAGTCGTGTCCGACTCTTTGCCACCCCATGAATTGCAACACACCAGGCCTCCCTGTCCACCACCAACTCCCAGAGTTCATGCAAACTCTTGTCCATCAAGTCGGTGATGCCATCCAGCCATCTCATCCTTTGTCGTCCCCTTCTCCTCCTGCCCCCAATCCCTCCCAGCATCAGAAACTTTTCCAATGAGTCAACTCTTCGCATGAGGTGGCCAAAGTACTGGAGTTTTAGCTTTAGCATCATTCCTTCCAAAGAACACCCAGGACTGTTCTCCTTTAGGATGGACTGGTTGGATCTCCTTGCAGTCCAAGGGACTCTCAAGAGTCTTCTCCAACACCACAGTTCAAAAGCATCAATTCTTTGGCGCTAAGCCTTCTTCACAGTCCAACTCTCACATCCATACATGACCACTGGAAAAACCATAGCCTTGACTAGACGAACCTTTGTTGGCAAAGTAATGTCTCTGCTTTTGAATATGCCATCTAGGTTGGTCATAACTTTCCTTCCAAGGAGTAAGCGTCTTTTAATGTCATGGCTGTAATCACCACCTGTGGTGATTTTGGAGCCCAGAAAAATAAAGTCTGACACTGTTTCCACTGTTTCCCCATCTATTTCCCATGAAGTGATGGGACCAGATGCCATGATCTTCGTTTTCTGAATGTTGAGCTTTAAGCCAACTTTTTCACTCTCCACTTTCACTTTCATCAAGAGGCTTTTTAGTTCCTCTTCACTTTCTGCCATAAGGGTGGTGTCATCTGCATATCTGAGGTGATTGATATTTCTCCCGGCAATCTTGATTCCAGCTTGTGCTTCTTCCAGCCCAGCGTTTCTCATGATGTACTCTGCATATAAGTTAAATAAGCAGGGTGACAATATACAGCCTTGACGTACTCCTTTTCCTATTTGGAACCAGTCTGTTGTTCCATGTCCAGTTCTAACTGTTGCTTCCTGACCTGCATACAGATTTCTCAAGAGGCAGGTCAGGTGGTCTGGTATTCCCATCTCTTTCAGAATTTTCCAGTTTATTGCGATCCACATAGTCAAAGGCTTCGGCATAGTCAATAAAGCAGAAATAGATGTTCTTCTGAAACTCTCTTGCTTTTTCAATGATCCAGCGGATGTTGGCAATTTGATGTCTGGTTCCTCTGCCTTTTCTAAAACCAGCTTGAACATCTGAAAGTTCATGGTTCACATATTGCTGAAGCCTGGCTTGGAGGATTTTGAGCATTACCTTCCTAGCGTGTGAGATGAGTGCAATTGTGTGGTAGTTTGAGCATTCTTTGGCATTGCGTTTCTTAGGGATTGGAATGAAAACTGACCTTTTCCAGTCCTGTGGCCACTGCTGAGTTTTCCAAATTTGCTGGCATATTGAGTGCAGCACTTTCACAGCATCATCTTTCAGGATTTGAAATAGCTCAACTGGAATTCCATCACGTCCACTAGCTTTGATCATAGGGATGCTTTCTACGGCCCACTTGACTTCACATTCCAAGATGGCAATCATTAAACTGGTAGTTCCAGCTAGCTCAGCATTTAAAAAAAAAATCTGCCTGCCATGTAGGAGACCCAGGTTCGATGCCTGGGTTAGGAGGATCCCCTAGAGGATGGGAAGGCAACCCACTCCAGTATTCTTGCCTGGAAAAGACCATGCACAGAGAAGCCTAGCAGGCTACAGTTCATGGGGTCTCAAAGAGTTGGACACGACTCAAGTGACTTAGCACGCACACACCTGCCAGAATGTCTTCCCCGATGGGTCAAGTGGTAAAGAATCTGCTTGCCAATGCAGGAGTCGCAGGTTCGAACCCTGGGTCAGGAAGATCACCTGGAGGAGGAAATGGCAACCCACTCCAGTCTTCTCGCCTGGAAAATCCCATGGACGGAGGAGCCTGGCGGGCTGCAGTGCACGGGGTCACAGAGAGTTGGACATGACTAAGTAGACACATGCACGCGCCCGCAAGAATAAGGTCCTAAGGTGCCCACGGCACAAGAAAGCCACCTGAGTGCCTCTAAAAGGTGTGAGATGCTGACTGCCTGGCTTGGGTTCAGCATGGACTTAGAATTCCCTCTGCTTGGAGACAGTTCCTTCAGTTATACAACTACAGTATTATTGAATAGAGCACCTGACCTGCATGTTTGAAAGTATAGACATATATAAATATCAATCTTATCAATTTAGTTCTGCATTTTGAAAAAATTTTAAACTAATGAACTGAGCTAAAGAACAGTTACTTAAACCTGGACACAACGGTTGAAGCTCATGACCAAACCATGGTTTACATTTTTTCTATGGGGTTTAAATAATTTGAATACGACCTCTTGGAGTTAGGACTGATCAGTACCATGTGTGATCACTTGATGAAATCAGGGAGTCAGGGTGAAATTACTTTGTGTTTTCTGCTTATTCCCAAAATACTAATTCACAGCTCTGATGAGACAGATTAAGACTTATTTACAGAACAGAAATAGACTCACAGACTTAGAGGAAGAATTTATGGTTATGGCGGAGCAGGGGAGGATTTGAGGGGGAGGGACTGATTGGGAGTTTGAGATTCACATGAACACACTGCTGTATTTAAAATAGATAACAAAAAACAAATAACAAAAAATAAAATAGATAACAATCAAGGACCTACTTTAAACAAATAAAAACAAATCAGATTTTTTAATTAAAAAAGACTTCCTCAACTCCTGTTCCAGAGTTTAAAAAGACTAGACATTGCAGGTCTTTTACATACACTTATTATAACAAATGAGACTGAAACGTTACTAAGAATTTTCAGTTTCTTTCCCCCCAGCACAAATCTGTCTGCTGTCACAGGAAACAGTGTCTTGTTCAGAAGCATTTTGCTCAGAGGTGCAGTTTATGTGACCTATGGAGCAGAGGTCAGACCTTTGTAAACAGGTTGGAGGGCCAGCCCCTACACATTCACTTGAGGGATGTATTTCCTCTGAGCCTGAACAGGAAAAAACAACAACAAAAAAATGTCTTTATGCCTGTAGATGGCCTCATTCCACAGGATTAAGAGAGGGCTGGATAATTTAATCTCAAATAAAATGAAATGTAGACAACTTTGTGACTTGCCATTTGAGAATGTAGATTTCTCTGCCTCTGGTTGTTTATATCACTCTAAACGGAGTTTGAAGTCACGTTCTCTTTCCCTCTTCAGGGAGAAAGGAAGCTATCTGGAATACGATCCCATGTAATTTATGTGACTCCCTCTTCAAGCCACCTGGAGGACGGACACTTGCCTGTATCACAGATGATTACAGAGGAGGGAGCAAAGTGTTACCTAAGCAACTAGGCTTTACAAGATGGAGGGTTTTGTGCCAAGATAGCTAGCCTGGGGACATGGCGAGGGAGTTATTAAAATCAGCTCAAGGGTTAGCAGGAGGATTCTGGAGAGGGGACACTGTCCAGAGGAGTGCTGAAGGCAGGTGGGTCTCTGTGTGCCTGGTGGCGGTAATTACCGAATGGCAACCCTGAGCAAGCCAGGGGCATCCATCAGAGCCGCAGCCACTCACTTCCTGGAACAAGTTGTAATGTCTGTTTATCATAGACTTTAATTCCCCAAAGAAGGGAACAAAGGCGAGAATCAAAACAGAGCAAATTTTTTTGACACTAGGAAGTGAAGCAAGGGACTAACCTCCTCTCAATCCCACCTTTGTTCAAATAAACTCCCGCCTTAAACTCATTCCCATGTCAGTCAAAGCCCACGTGAAAACCGCCTCCCTGACTAAAGTCACAAAAGAAGCAGAGCAGGACAGGGAAGTGACGCCAAGTGACCTCCCTTAGAATGGGAGCCGCATGCTGTCGTCTGAGCCAGACCTCTGGGTGCATTTGGGAAAGTCATCAACCCTCGGAGCTGGTAGCGTTTTGTTTCACTTTGCTACTTGGTTGTTTTTCCATTAGCAGTCGCTGTGACGGCCTCCTGTGTGAGTAGAGGCTGGGGTCTTCTCTAAAAGCTCATAGTCATTTTAAAAAGAGTGCAGGGTGCTCTTCTTTTATTTTTCCGGGGTCAAACCTCAACAGTGCTCTTCCAATGAATCAAATTTTGCAACCTTGGAAATTTTAGATTTAGTAATTTTCCTTTAAAAGTATCCCGACCCAGGGATCAAACCCACATCTCTTGTGCCCCCTGCACTGGTAGGCGGATTCTTTAGCACTAGCACCACCTGGGAAGCCCCAAAGTATCCCCGCTGCTCTAATGGTGATTACTGTGTTGGGGGCAAACCTCATGGCAGGTTCAATTTCGATTTACAGGCAGAAGATGCATGAGAGAGGCTTTCCTGCTCTCACTGTCCATGTTCTGGGTCTTGTGCAACACCAGCTAACAATAAGGTCCCGTTTATTTATCCACAGAATACATAAGGGAAGCATGGGATGGTTACCTAGAAATAGGATATTTGGAAGGAAGAAGGATGAGCTTTTTTTATTACTAACATTTTTTTTTTTTTTTTTGCATTTGCAGGATTTTTTAAAATTTTTTTATTGAAGGATAATTGCTTTACAGAATTTTTTTGTTTTCTGTCAAACCTCAACATGAATCAACCATAGGTATACATATGTCCCCTCCCTTTGGAACCTCCCTCCCAATTCCCTCCCCATCCCACCCACTCAAACACAGAGCCCGCGTTTGAGTGTCCTGAGACATACAGCAAATTCCCATTGGAATGGATAAAGAAGTGTGGTACATATACACAATGCAACATTACTCAGCCATGAAAAGGAACACGTTTGAGTCAGTTCTGATGAGGCAGATGAACTTAGAACCTATTATCCCGAGTGAAGTGAGTCGGAAAGAGAAAGATAAATATTGTATTCTAAGGCACATACACAAAATCTAGAAAAGGGGTACTGAAGAATTTATTTACAGGGCAGCAATGGAGAAACAGAGAATAGACTCATGGACATGGGGAGAGGGGAGGAGAGGGTAAGATGTGAGGGTGAGCGTTTTCACTGAAGAAACTAAGGAGAGAGACTCCCCTCTTGGCTTCACAAGGCAAAGCACAGTGAGTTCTGCGCCGGGCTTCTGTCCCAGGAGACAGCACCCAAGGGGAAGGGAGGCCGGGACCAGGGTGGGTCAGCTGCTAACAGGCCAGATACTGCCCGGCTGGGAAGGAAGCGGAAGTCCAAACAGGAAGTGAGACAAACACAGTGGCATCGAGTCACAAACCTGACAGGACTTTGAGGACGTCGGCTGGACTAACCTGCCCCCACCAAGGTGAGCACAGCCCTGGAGAAAAGGACCACGTCCTTCTCCTGCCATCACGTTTGTTTGGAGGAAAGGTCTTCAGGTTACAGGGAGATGGCCTAATGGGAGGGATGGGTTCTGGGTGCATGAACAGAAACTTTCTGGTAAGTGGGGGAAGTGACTAAGACACACCACACACGTGCACATGCACACGCTCCTAGCACACACACACAAGCGCTCATACCCCAAACCGGGCGCAGAGGTGTCTTGCGAGATCTGAGGCACACAACCCAGGCCTGACCCTGAGAGGTCAGCAGATCTCACCTCGTCTCTGCTGCCTCAACCTCAACAAAGGTACCCGCCAACGAGGCTGGGAAACTCGGAGGCGCGCGGGAGCCCGTTTGTGACGGAGTCGGAATGGCTGCTGTGTTAACTGTGGAGCATCACGGCAAGGGCCACTGTCTCCGGCTGCCGCTGCTTTGGGGTCTCACAGGAAACAGGACGGACACCGTGAGCTCCGCACCGACTCCTGATCACCATCCAGCCCCTTCACTCCCCCTCTCCTGTGGGGCCGGGGCTTGACCTTGTGTGAACACCAATCAAAGCTGAACTGGGGTCAACCGAGGAAACCTGCCAGTGATCTTTAATTCAGATGTGCTGTGGGAGTTCCAGGCGATGCACCTGGAGGTTTGCAGTTGCTGTCAGAGTGGCCCACTGCTCATTCCTGGGTCGCTGAGGAAAATACAAGCCAACGGCAGTACAGACCTGTTTGCCCCAAGCAGAGGCTCCTGAAATGAAGGCGAGGTGTTGCCATTCTGAGGGCAGACACTCAGGGGGTTGGTTTTCACGCATACACTCAAAAGTCTTCATTCCAGAAATACATTTTATGTCATTGAATTTCAAATACATATGTGGTTTCCTGACCCTATGCTGGAAACTAGAGACACAAAGACAAGTAACAGTGACCTCTGCACTCTGACCTCAAGGACCAATCGCCTTTATTGCATTCACTGATTGGACCCAGTGAAGGCTCTCCCATATCATAGAACAATTATCAAATATTTGTTCAGCCTGAATTAAGTCTTTTAAGCAATATCAAGAAACAAATTTATATTGATTTAAACTTGAAACTTCTAAGCTGTCTTCATGAAAAATATATGGCATTCCTATATTCTCATATGGGCAGTCTTTCTTCTTTTTAACACTTCATCCATGGCTGTGGTATATAATTATAGGTTTATAAGAACAAACTCACAAAAGCACAGTATACCAGGCAGTGGCACAAAGAATTTTCACATCTCTTGTGGCACCTTGAGGAAGCATTTGGGCAGTGGGTACCAGCTGACCACCTCCAAACCCTCCAGAGAAGGTTTAGCATGGTTCCTCCACCGGTGGAGGAACTTTTTCCTATAGGGAAAGAAGGATGTTGAAGCCTCTTGTTTGAAGGACATGAGCTGAATGAGAAGCAGATTTGATGCTAAGCTCGCTGCCCCAAGACAGACCTGCCCTGCGTAGGTTCCAGCTTGAACTCGAAAGAACACTTATAATCTGCCACTCTACACATCATACAAAATGCACAAAAGAAAGAGGGGCAAAGCAGCACTAAAGACATCAGGGAACTAGGTCTGGGATAAGAATTCAGGTTGGTTGTCAGATCCTCATTCTTCTCCTGAAAACTCTCTAGAGGTGCGGTCAGTCTCCTGCCTCCTCGAGGACATTTGCTGTGATGTAAAATGGAATGTAAAAAGCAGAGACATCATTTTGCCGACAAAGGTCTCTATAATCAAAGCTGTGGTTTTTCCAGTAGTCATGTACAGATGTGAGAATTGAACCATGAAGAATGCTGAGCACTGAAAACTGATGCTTTCAAATCGTGTTGGAGAAGACTCCTGAGAGTCCCTTGGACCGCAAGGAGATCCAACAAGCCAATCCTAAGGCAAATCAACCCTGAATATTCATTTTAAGGACAGATGCTAAAGTTGAAACTCCAGTCCTTTGGCCACCTGGTGTGAAGAGCCGACTCATTGGAAAAGATCATGATGCTTGGAAAGATTGAAGGCAGTAAGAAGAGGGGAACAGAAGATGAGATGGTTGGGTGATATCATTGACTCAATGGAATATGAGTTTGAGAAAACTCCAGGAGATGGTGAAGGACAGGTAAGCCTGGAGTGCTGCAGTCCATGGGGGTCACAAAGAGTCAGACACGACTGAGCAACGGAACAAGAACAAAGCCTCATTCCTCTCCCCAAAACTCTCTAGAGATGCTGTCAGTTTCCTGTCTCCTTGAGGACATTTGCTGGAATGCAAACCATCGTCCCTGGGTACAGGATGGAGAAAAAGAAGAGTCCTGTCTTCCATTATTCTAAGGAGGTTCATTATAGACTGAGTGTCCAACCATGGCTGCATCCATCCTGATCATATATGAGAAAACTGTGGAATACCTCTCTTGTCCAGGGAAGAACAATCCTGACCCAAGGAGGAGAAGCTCTGTGGTATGACTGCAGATGGGCTGCTAAAAGGGAATTCAGGAAAATGAGGATGAGGGGACTGAAGTGCGTGAAAGAGACTCTGCCGTGGACCGCCAGAGGTGAGAGGGACCCCCAGTTTCAGCGTGGCAGCTGTGATAGCCAGTTTTATTAGTCAACTTGGCAGGGCCGTGGTACTCAGGTATCAGGTCTCTTGTGTCTCCTGCGTTGGCAGGCAGATTCTTTACCACTGCACCACCTGGGAAGGTCGGCAGTTTCAACACATCATGTTGCTGTGAAGGTAAAACTGATGGTGAAAAAGTGAAGTCGCTCAGTCGTGTCAGACTCTTTGTGACCCCATGAACTATAGCCTGCCAGGCTCCTCCATCCAAGGGATTTTCCAGGCAAGAGTACTGGAGTGGGGTGCCATCGCCTTCTCCAGGGGATCTTCCCAACCCAGGGATCTAACCTGGGTCTCCCACACTGTAGGCAAATGCTTTTCCCATCTGAGCCACCAGGGAAGTCAGATTTCCCTGACAGATAGACTTTGACTAAAGCAGATTACCCTCTGTAATCAGTGGACCTCGTCTAATTGGATGAAGACCTTCATAGTAAAAGACTGAGGTCCTCGAAGGAAGAAGGACTTCTGCCCAAAGTCTTGAACTGCGGCATTAACTCTTCCCTGCATCTTATCTCCAGACACAAAAATGAAACCAGCCTTTTAGATGCCAACAGCTTTCTCAACAGCCACATTTATTTTCAATCAGTTTCAACTTCCCTTAAGGAGGTTTTTTTAGACAATTTTTTTAAATCACCCCATCCCATATAACACAGATCCTATATATTTGCTTGCAAATTGTATATATATCCGTGTTCCCTCAAAGTTATTTTTATTTCCTTGGAACACAATATTGTTGCTGGTGAAAATGCAGACTCCACAGCTCTTCATGAGTGGCTGAGCACTGGAGGAAGAAATCCCATCATAGTTTCAACTAGTTGTAACTAGAAGACTGAGCGTTTGCTCTTCCTCTCCAGTGAGCTCCCCAGTATTTCTAAATCATGCTTTCCCTTGTCTCTAGTCGAGAGCATGACAAATGGACTTGCATTGCCGTGACAACTCCATCCACAAGTCAGAGACAGCAGAAGTCATCAGCAGAGGGTCTCTTCCAAGTCTATCTGCTCCCCAGAACTTTCTCTTTTCTCCATATTTCAGTCCTGGCGACCACCATTCTACTCTGTGTTTCCATGAGTTCGTTTTTTGTTTTGTTTTTTTTTAAGATTCCACACTTAAATGTTATGCAGTATTTCTGTTTCTCTGGTTTATTTTATTGGCTCACAATTTTTCTTTTAGTGTTACGTGGCTGGTAATGAAAGTATCCATAATCAATAAAGAATAAATGCAACCCTCCCTCCCCCCGAGAAAGCAACAGTCACAGGATCCACTTGGATAAAGCTGTGAACTTCGTTACTTTTCAAAAGTACACTTTAGTGAGCTCCTAAGTTGAAGTTAGGTAGTAGGAAATAGGGGCCATTAATACTTGGAAGAAATGAGTGTAACCTCTTTTCCCTTCCTTTCTCTGCGTGTTACTTGATCTTTTCCTCCAAAATTAATATCTCCAACTGTGTCCTGAATCTCATGCCCTTTCATCACCTCCAGCATCTTATGACTTCAGTCAATAACTTAATCTTTCATTATCATTCTTTTTACAAATGTTCACATGCAAAAAAAAAACAAAAAAACAACCCAGTCACTACAATGTGCAGCATATTATTCCATTCTAAGATACTGCATTTTTAAGTATGAGCTTACATTTTAAACGTACACCATGTCTAAATGCTTCATTTTTCCCATACCAAAAAAGGTTAGCTTTTGCCAAATTTTCCCTGCCCTTTGTTAAGATCATCAGTCTCTCTGCCAGCCTGGAATGCTCTCCATATCACTCTCAGTCAGTTCCTCCTCCTCATTTTTTTTTTTTTTGAGACTCATCTTAAACCTTCAAGAAGTGATTCTTCCACTTCACTCACCATTCCTGCACCCCTCCTTTGCCTTGGTCCTAGCCTTCACCTTCTGGGGCCCTCAGCATGGAATTCTCCCACCACAGCACTTGTTACACTCTCTCATAAATGTCACATCACCAACTGTGACCTTGTTGGATGAAGACAGGAATTTGGGGTAGGAGTTATATTCATTTCTGGGTCTCCAATGCCTACACCATTCCCCGAAATAATATGTTTTCACACATGTCTATTGAATGATAAAACAAATGACTGATTGATAAAAACACAAATAACTGGATGGGAGAGAAAAGATAAGAATGCTTTAAAATAACCTGCTGATGCAACAGCTTGACTAAATAACCGTGAAATGTTAACTGTGCTGAATGAATTCTCCACTTCCAAAGATAAGCTGAAAGCTTCCACAGCTTGACTTGCCGCTGAGGTCCCCAAGATGTATCTATCTCACACAAGCCGAGTACACACCTCCCCGGGACAGACAGCATGACTCTTAGCCATGTGCCCACAACTCAGGACTCAGCCTCCAGAAGCATTGCAACAAATTCTTCATGATGTTAAAAGTTTGCTGTCTCAGTAAAATGGAGGCGAGCAGCAGCACTAGGAACTCCAGGGTAGTTATCCTTGGCGGCCTCCTTGCTATTGAGTGCATCCAATATAATGCCATTAACAGAGTATAGAGAACACCGTTCCTTTCTTTGTTGTTGTTGAAGGAAGAACAGTTATCTATCTTTTCCTTAATATTGCTACACGGCTGTGACTTTATATTAGAAGCCTGTCATGATTCATATAAATTAGAGCTAGAAACGTTCTTTGGAATCAACTGTATTTCAAGAGAAAAACACCTAACAAAAAGATAATTGGTCTTTTTTTTTTTTTTTTTTTAATTTTATTTTATTTTTAAACTTTACATAACTGTATTAGATTTGCCAAATATCAAAATGAATCCACCACAGATATACATGTGTTCCCCATCCTGAACCCTCCTCCCTCCTCCCTCCCCATTCCATCCCTCTGGGTCGTCCCAGTGCACCAGCCCCAAGCATCCAGTATCGTGCATCGAACCTGGACTGGCAACTCATTTCATACATGATATTTTACATGTTTCAATGCCATTCTCCCAAATCTTCCCACCCTCTCCCTCTCCCACAGAGTCCATAAGACTGTTCTATACATCAGTGTCTCTTGATCAAAATATTCAGCAAGCACTTTATTATGTTCAAGTCAAAATTCTAATTTTAAATGAGTTTGAATATTTCAGGGTAGATTTTCTTTGGTGCATTTTTAAAATTGACACGAAAAGTCTTTCCACACTTTTTTTTTTTTTAGTAGTTGGAAAGTGCCCAAGGACCATCATTAAATATTAAAAGGTGAGGGGAGCCATATGGTCACCTCTGAGGGATTTCAAGATCTTGGTGGCACTCCATCTGCACCAGTAACAATTTAGTCATTACACCAAGGACACGGAGGGACTCCGAAGTGGACTCGCGTGGGAGGAAGCTCAAGTGGGAGGTGGCAGAGTGCCAGGCCTGCCGCGCTTAGACCTCCTGCTCGCCTCTGGGCGCCTTCGGACCGAGCAAACTTGTACAACATACAGTCACTGAAAGTCGAGAAATTCATCCCTTGATGCAAACTTTTTTTGAAAAGAGATTCTATATTTACAAAAATGATATCATCTGTTGTGCGATATAGACATTAAGAAAGGGCTTGCTCCTTGAACACACGGTTCAGCCTATTTCAAAATCGTATGTTGGCTGCAAAAAATATCTCTCTCTTGGATGTTGAGATGGGAAGATATTCATACTTTACTCAGATTTGATTACCACTGTACAGTTAATTTCCAAATATCTATTCTCTGAACTAAGGGGATTACCTCTGAACTAAGGGAATTGTACAGCCGCAATGGATAATCGAACTGGGGGGGGGAGGTCTCTTGCATTGCAGGCAGATTCTTTACCAACGGAGCTATCAGGGAAGCCAAGATAAAAAGATACCTGCTATTTATAGTCACTTTCTCCACATGTTAACGGCCCCTGTTGCAGACTTCCGAATTTCATTTTAGGAGCCCATCAAGGCATGCTGTTGAAATGCATCTAAAGTTCACACCTTTATCCAAGTGAGTCCTAGAAATGATGAGAATCATAACAATAACTGCTGTTTTTTGCATAATGTCAACTCTTGTTTGCCTGTCTCCCTAAAGCTGTATTTCTCTAATCATCTATCTCTCTGTTTTACTACCCAATATACAATGGAAGGAGAGATAAGAAAGCCTTCCTCAGATTTCAATGCAAAGAAATACAGGAAAACAATAGAATGGGAAAGACTAGAGATCTCAAGAAAATTAGAGATACCAAGGGAACATTTCATGCAAAGATGGGCACAATTAAGCACAAAAATGGTACGGACCTAACAGAAGCAGAAGATATTAAGAGGTGGCAGGAATATACAGAAGAACTGTACAAAAATAGGCTTCACGGACCAGATAACCATGATGGTGTTATCACTCATCTACAGCCAGATATCCTGGAATGTGAAGTCAAGGGGGCCTTAGGAAGTATCACTACGAACAAAACTAGTTGAGGTGATGAAATTCCAGTTGAGCTATTTCAAATCCTAAAAGATGATGCTATGAAAGT
Organism: Bubalus bubalis; assembly: GCF_019923935.1. Classification (NCBI taxonomy): domain Eukaryota; kingdom Metazoa; phylum Chordata; class Mammalia; order Artiodactyla; family Bovidae; genus Bubalus; species Bubalus bubalis. The sequence goes on along the minus strand of NC_059175.1, from coordinate 68,312,347 downwards.
GCTTCACTCTATATGCCAGAAAATTTGGAAAACTCAGTAGTGGCCACAGGACTGGAAAAGATCAGTTTTCATTCCGATCCCAAAGAAAGGCAATGCCAAAGAATGTTCAAACTACCACACAATTGCACTCATCTCACACACTTGCAAAGTAATGCTCAAAATTCTCCAAGTCAGGCTTCAACAGTATGTGAACCATGAGCTTCCAGATGTTCAAGCTGGATTTAGAAAAGGCAGAGGAATGAGAGATCAAATTGCCAACATTGCTGGATCATTAAAAAAGCAAGAGAGTTCCAGAAAAACATCTGCTTTATTGACTATGTCAACGCCATTGACTGTGTGGATCAGAACAAACTCTGGAAAATTCTTCAAGAGATGGAAATACCAGACCACCTGACCTGCCTCCTGAGAAGTCTGTGTGCAGGTCAAGAAGCAACAGTTAGAACTGGACATGGAACAACAGACTGGTTCCAAATCGGGAAAGGAGTACACCAAGGCTGTATATTGTCACCATGCTTATTTAACTTATATGCAGAGTACATCATGTGAGATGCCAGGCTGGATGAAGCACAAGCTGGAATAAAGGTGGCAGGGAGAAATATCAATAACCTCAGATATGCAGATGACACCACCCTTATGGCAGAAAGCAAAGAGGAACTAAACAGCTTCTTGATGAAGATGAAAGAGGAGAGTGAAAAAGCTGGCTTAAATCTCAACATTCCAAAAATGAAGATCACGGCATCTGGTCCCATCACTTTATGGGAAATAGATGGGGAAACAATGGAAACAGTGACAGACTTTATATTTGGGCTCTAAAATCACTGCAGATGGTGACTGCAGCCATGAAATTAAAAAACGCTTGCTCCTTGGAAGAAAAGTTATGACCAACCTAGACAGCATATTAAAAAGCAGAGACATTAGTTTGCCAACAAAGGTCCATCTAGTCAAAGCTATGGTTTTTCCGGTAGTCATGTATGAATGTGAGAGTTGAACTACGAAGAAAGCTGAGTGCTGAAGAATTGATGCTTTTTTTTTTAATTTTATTTTATTTTTATACTTTACAAAATTGTATTAGTTTTGCCAAATATCAAAATGAATTCGCCACAGGTTGCTTTTGAACTGTGGTGTTGGGGAAGACTCTTGAGAGTCCCTTGGACTGCAAGGAGATCCAACCAGTCCATCCTAAAGGAAGTCAGTCCGGAATATTCATTGGAAGGACTGATGCCGAAGCTGAAACCCCAATACTTTGGCCACCTGATTCTCAGAACTGACTCATTTGAAAAGACCCTGATACTGGGAAAGATTTAAGATGGGAGGAGATGGGGATGACAGAGGATGAGATGGTTGGATGGCATCACTGACTCAATGGACATGAGTTTGAGTAAACTTCGGAAGTTGGTGATGGACAGAGAAGCCTCGCATGCTGCAGTCCTTGGGGTCACAAAGAGTTGGACATGACTGAGTGACTGAACTGAACTGAACTAATAAAATGGAGTGACTCAGTGTTCCTCACTTAAGAGTCTAGCAACTTGTCAACATCTCATAGCTGGTAAGTGGCAGATTCCAAAATCAAATGCACATCCACCCAGCACCAAATGCTGAGTTCTTTTATTACATCTGAAGCCTGGATAGAAGTCACACAGTTGTACTTTTTTTCCAATTGGAGTACAGTTGCTTTGTAATGTTGTATTGGTTTCTCTTGTACAACGACGTGAAGCAGCTATATATACACATGTATCCCCTTCCTCTTGGACCTCACTCCCATCCGCCATCCTACCCTTCTGGGTCATCACAGAGTACTGTGCTGAGTCTCTGTACTATGCAGAAAGTTTCTACTGGCTGTCTATGTTATGTATGGCAGTGTACATATGTCAGTCCCAATTCATCCCACCCTCCCCAACCACGTCCACACATCTCTTCTCTACACCTGTGTCTCTATTCCTGCCGTACAAATAGGTTTATCTGTACCACTTTTCTGGATTCTACATATATCAATTGTTACAGTTTAAAAAAAAAAAAAAAAACAGCATCGCTCAGGCTCAGATAAAGTTCATGAGCTGCCCAACATCTCCCTGGCAGGCCTCCTACACAAAGAACAGGCACAGCTCAGAGCCCGAGGGGTGTGTTGCAGCAGAGCCCCTCTTCTGTTTAGGGCCCTGGGCTTCTCTTCACTTCACTCTGTTGTTTTGCCAACGTTGCCTAATGTGTTGGTGTACAGCTGTTCGCTGCATCCCATTACAGTCCTTTGGACTTCTATATGGTCAGGGTGGTATCTCCTCTTCTGTTCCTGATTTCTGTAGCTTGAACATTCTTCTTTTTTTTCTCCCCCCCTTGGTCAAACTAATTAATATTTGTCCACTTTTTTGGACTTTTTGAAGAACTAACATTTGATTTTAACAATTTTCTCTATCATTTTTCTATTTTATTTATTTCTGTTCTTATCTGTATTATTTCCTTATTTCTGCTTGCATTGGTTCCATTTCCTCTTTGCTTACTCTTCTCTCTGACATTGAGCAGATTTTCTTGAATGGACGGTTCTTCATTTCTCTATGCACTTAGAGCAAATGTTGTTTATTGTTCAGATGCTCAGTCATGTCCAACCCTTTGCAACCCAATGGACTGCAGCACGCCAGGCCTCCCCGTCCTTCACTATCTCCCAGTGTTGCTCAAACTCATGGCCATTGAGCTGGTGATCCCATCCAAACACCTCATCCTTTGTCATCCCCTCTCCTCCTGCCTTCAGTTTTTTCCACCATCAGGTGTCTTTTTCTAATGACTTCTTTGCATCAGGTGGCCAAAGGATTGTAGCTTCAGCTTCAGCATCAGTCCTTTCAGTGAATATTCAGGGATGATTTCCTTTAGGATTGACCAGTTTGATTTCCTTGCTATTCAAGGGACTCTCAAAAGTCTTCTCCAACACCACAGTTCAAAAACATCAATTCTTCAGTGCTCAGCCTTCTTTATGGTCCAACTCTCACATCCATATATGACTACTGGAAAAAAAAAAAAACACATAGTTTTGACTATATGGACCTTTGCTAGCAAAGTGATGTCTCTGCTTTTTAATCTGCCTTTTAATAAGACCCTTTGGGCTTCTCCAGTGACTCAGCTGATATCGAATCTGCCTGTAATGTGGGAGACCTGGGTTTGACCCCTGGGTTGGGAAGATCTCCTGGAGAAGGGAATAGATACCCACTCCAGTATTCTGGCTTGGAGAATTCCATGGACTGTATAGTCCACAGGGTCACAAAGAGTCAGATACAACTGAGTGACTTTCACTTTAGGACTTTAAATGATTTACTTTTATAATTTCCTCTGGATAAAAGTCTGTTTGTTGCAGATAAAGTCCACTGGGCTCCTCACTCCACAATTCCTGGAGTCAGTCTCACTATTTCATTTTAGAGCAGGGAGCAGAGATGCTAAAGGTCACAGAATTATTCTTTCGAGTTCTGTAAAAAAAAAACCATGTATGATTTCCTTTAGGAGCAGAAGTACAGAGGGGTGAATCAAGGAATAGTTAGGATCCATTGAACTCCCTGAGATTTTATGAGTCCCATAATGGGACTTAAGTGCTTGGCAAAATTACATTTATTTGATTACTTGATTATGTCTGACTCTTATAATTTCCCCTTTTTATCAATTTGATGTTTAATAAAATATGAACAATTCTCTTTCCTGAAACACTTTTTAAGATATTTAACAACTTAAATTTTTTTAATTGAAATATATTTGGTTTATAGTGTCATGTTAGTTTCAGATGAACAGCACAGTGGTTTAGTTATTTTTCAGATTCTGTTTTTTTTTTTTTTTTTTTTACAGGTTTTTACAAAACATTAGGTATAGTTCCCAGCAGGTTTCATTGGTTATCAATTTATAGTAGGGTGTATATGTTAATTCCATCTTCCTAATTTATCCCTCCGCTCACCTTCCACTTTAGTAACCAAACATTTGTTTTCTATAACTGAGGGTCTATTTCTGCCTTGTAAATAAGTTCATTTCTCTCTTTTCTTCTTTTTTCCTCCATATTCTATATTTAAGCAATGCCATGTGATATCTGTCTTTTTCCATCTGGCTTACTTTTGTTACCCTGCAAAGATAGGTACTTCCTCCAGAAAGTTCGCCAGTTTTCATCAGGAATCTAGGCACCAACCCTTGTTACTGAAGATTTATTCAGGGAGTTTTGTGTGCTGAATCAGGAAAGTTGGGTGTTGGAATAGGTGAAAGGGGAGGGTGAAGTCTCTGAAATAAATATATATTGTGGAAATAGGTTGCTAAGACTGGTTCATCTAAGATCCAGCCCAAGGGACAAGTGGCTGTGGTAGAGTGTGGTCCAGATGACTCAGGACTCAGCCCTGTGGACACAGGGTACTGTCCCCATTCAGAGGCTTCTATCCATGGGCCCTACAGACCCAGCATTATAGCCGCACAGATGTGGGCCAACAACACTCTGCAGTTACTTGGCATTTCACTTAGAGCTGGGCAAGCTGCAAAATTCTTAGATAATTCAAATTGAAGGGCAGAGTTAGGTACTTTAGAGTGAGTAGGGCATGAAGGAGCACTGACCAACTAAAATACAGTCATAAACAAATAAGTGGCTAAAGGTGGTCCTAGTGTGTAGTCGCAATTCATGTGGATTACCCAAACAAGGATGCGAGTAGTCATTCATTGAACCCACCCAGAAGAAGTGAAAGTGTTAGTTGCTCAAACCAAAGTGGAAGTTGCTCAGTCAAGCCTGACTCTTTGCAACCCCATGGAGGGTATCCCACCAAGCTCCTCTGTCCAGGCAGATTCTCCAGGCCAGAATACTGGAGTTGGTAGCTGTTACTTTCTCCATCATGTCCAACTCTTTATGACCCCATGGACTGCATCCCATGAACTGCAGACTCCTCTGTCCATGAAATTCTCCAAGTGAGTATACTGGAGTGGGTTGCCATGCCTTCTTCAAACCCACCTAGACATGTACCCAAATACAAACTTTAAAATATTTAATTATTTCCTGCTGATTATGGATAATCGCCCCAGGGTTTTTCAGCACAGAATAGCAAATGACAGAAAATTGCCAGAGTTGGGACGTATTCTGGTAGTTTTATGAACTTAATTTTGCCAAGAATACAAGTCCTAATAAGGGACTCATAAAATCTAAGGGAGGTAAATGGAATTTTAAAATATTCCTTTATTATTGAAAGCAATTCAGTGAAAAATTAACAGCCAGAATATACCAACTGTTGACCTCCAGTGAGCAAAAACTAGCCATCACTTTTTTTAAATTAATTTTACCTTGTTATCTTTGTAGAATTGCCTGCAGTTGCAAGGAAGTACAGTGAGAACTCTTGTTCTTTTGCTGAGTTAACCAAAGGTAACCAGGGTAGAGCTGGCAAAGCTGCAGCACAGCATCACCAGTGAGATACAGACTGCAATGCGGTCAAGACAGGGAACCTTCACCAGCAGGGGGGCCCCCTTGGTGCCCACTCTGCCTGCTCCTCCTTGACCCTGAGCAAGTGCTAACATCATCTCTGTATCCATAACCCCATCAGCTCAAGAGTGTTACACAGGGCTTCCCTGGTGGCTCAGTGGTAAAGATGAACAGATACAACACACCTCCCTTGTCAGCACTTCTAGGCTGGTGGGAGACAGGGGCGGCAAGCAGGAGTTATTACCAGCCTGGGTTAAGATAAGACCTGAGTGATTCCAAGAAGCTTTTTTTTTTTTTTTTCAAAGGATACCTTTTATGGGTTTGAGGGAAGACTTCCAGAAGATGTGTCATCCAATCTGAGGCCCAAAGGCTGAGCCATGCTTGCTGGAAAACAGTGAAAGTTGGAAGAGGGAAGAAACCTCTCCATGCTTGAGGAAGAGAGGGGGACACCTGATAATATTTGGTGTGCTCACTTCTATAATCTTGCCATCAAAATTATAACCTCTGAAAGTTTACAATTTTGGTTATAAGAGGTTATAAGAGGCGGGACCACTCAAAAGATAAATAGGCAGAACACTTCATATAAGAAAGTAGCATTTTCTAAAAAAAGAATTTTTCAGAAGGCAGAAATGTGTAGAAATAGAAAAGAGACATTTCTTTCCTATTGATAAATATTTAAATTATTTTGTTAACTAAATGAGTAGTAATTTTGTACATGTTGCAAAATGAAATTCATGCTTTGAATATTCCTTGACTGAACCATATAGATTAGAAATATGCATTTTTACCTGCTGTTTTCCTACAGGTGCAATTTATGTATTTTCATGCATTTAGGAAAGATGAGATTTTTCTGGAAGAATATTTTTATTTCATGAGATTCAAAGTTTGGGGTTTTTAAGCTGACTAGCCATTGACTGAATTCAACATGATCTTGCTGTCATTTTATATCAAGTCTAATATAAAAATTGTGAAGAGAAGCTTTGGCCTGCATTTTTTATTTTATACAAAAAAGGAATTCGATGAAAAATATTCTTGATATTCTGAGTATGATGACAGCCATATGTTCCTTCAACATTTGCCTTTATCAGAGCGGGGAATTTGTTTCAAACAAATACACTTAATATTCCAAGTTGCTGTCAGAGACAGCACAAGTGTCAAAAATTTGGCAGACAGTAAATAAAATTTGGGATGCTGTTTTATTGTTAATTTTTCTCTATCTGCTTTTAAAGTTTTAATCTCAGGTCTAAAACTGATTTACAGTCAATTAATTCTCAGCATATTAATAACAGTCCCAGCTGCAATGAGGGTCTACAAAGGTCCCTTTCCATCATTAAGTATCAGCTCCTCTGTCCACACAATTCTCCAGGTAAGAATACTGGAGTGGGTGTCATGCCCTCCTCCAGGGGATCTTCCTGACCCAGGGATTGAACCTGAGTCCCCTGCAGCTCCTGAACTGCAGGTGGATTCTTTACCCACTGAGCCACCAGGGAAGCCCATTAATAAGTCAGTAGCCATGCTTTCTGGAACTCCAGTGGGAACCAATTCACAAAGAGTTGGACATGACTGAGCAACTTTCACTTTGGTTTGAGCAAATAACACTTTCAGTTCTTCTAGGTGGGTTAAATGAATGAGTATTTAACGTCCTTGTTTGGATAATCCAGAAACTTTGAATGTCATGAAATAGAAATACTCTTCCAGAAAAATCTCATCTTTCCTAAATTCATGAAAATAGATAAATTGCACATGTAGGAAAATAGCAGGTAAAAATGCATTTTCTGGGACAACTCAGTTTAGTCAGTGTTATCTCAGGGAGCCTTTGTTGCTAAGACTGCAGACTGTTGTATCTTGGCCTCTAGCTTGTCCTTATTTTAGGAACCCTGTATAAACAAGTTATCTTCACTCATTTCCTTATTCATTTGCATACCGACTCATAAATTGCTAAAATAAATGTTTACTGGGTGCTTCCTCTGCATCTCATGAAAGACCAGTGGGATAAAACCAGCAATCATACAGGAAGAGGTGTCCTGGCATCTGTGTGAGTGTGGGGCCATGTCTTAAAATTTGCTTATTCTTTGTTTGGAATTTTATGAAGAATTTCCACGAACCATGAGGGGTTTGATCATTTCAGAGATTGAGTTTTCTGGATCTTCATTGCAAGTACTCACAAAACTGGTTTGCAGGAGAAGAGAACAGAGCAATTGGTAGGAGCTTGTTCAGTTTACAAAAGAAGGGCCTTGTTCTTGTCACTCAGTTATGTCTGACTCTTTGCAACCCCATGGACGGCAGCAAGCCAGGCTTCCCTGTCTTTCACTATCTCCTGGAGTTCTCTCAAATTCATGTCAATTGAGTCCATGATACCATCCAACAATCTCATCCTCTGTCGTCTCCTTTTCCTTCCTGCTTTCAATCTTTCCCAGCATCAGGGTCTTTTCCAGTGAGTCAGCTCTTCACGTCAGGTGGCCAAAGGACTGAAGCTTCAGCTTCAGCATCAGTCCTTCTAATGAATATTAAGGGTCGATTTCCTTGAGGATTGACTGGTTGGACCTCCTTGCTGTCCAAGGAACTCTCAAGAGTCTTCTCCAGCATCACAGTTTGAAAGCATCAGTTCTTCAGTACTCAGCATCTCTATGGTCCAACTCTTACATCCATACATGGCTACTGGAAAAACCATAGCTTTGACTACAGATCTTTGCCAGTAGCAAGGTGGTATCACGCCCCTGTGTGTGAAAAACCCAAGTTCCCAGCATCTGTGATCAGAATGTCCCAGCACAGTGATTCTGCAGTTTTCCAGCCTCCTTGACAATTAGAGGCACAGTGAACACCATGCCCTGACCTGATAGGATATCTTGCTGGGATGATCTGATTGCAGATTATAGTGGATGGGATGCTGGGAATAAAGACCTTTCTGGTACATGGCTCTCTTACCGCCATCTTCCAGCCATTGTTAAAGAGGGTACAGTGCCTAAGAGAGTCTATCATGAGAAAAAAGCCAGAGTTCTGGAATTTTTCAGCAGTGTCAAAGTTTTAAATTTCCTTTGGATTAAATTCATGACCAGAACTTTATGTGACTTTTTTCATATTTGGTTTGTGCTATTCTGTTAGACATGAAAACATATTTTAGAAAGTTATATCACAAAATATTATTTTCTAGTCAATTCTCAGTTCATCCTAAAAAATGTTTACGTGTTCTTCTGTCAGTTAACCAAAAATAAAATACTCGGCAGACTACTGTACTGATTGGATTCAGCAATATATAGACTTCTCTCTTTATTAAACACATAGGGAAAAAAATCAGTGACATTAGGAGCAGCATTTTTAATGCAATTTCACATTTTTAGCATTAAATTTTATAACAATATGAAACACAAGTTGTTTTAAATGATGTGTACTAATATTATTTGTAATATTTTAACTCTTGGATCCTTTAATCATAGACAGGATAAAAATATACATTTGAATTTACATACATTCTTTTTTTCAGATAAGTTTGATAGGATGATCTCTAAAAGTTTCACTTATAAATATGTTTTACTTTTATAAAAACTTGTGGGGAAAAGTGTAATTTGATCAAGAGGAAAATCAAAGTTGTGAATCATTGGGGTGTTAAAGAACATTTACATATATTTTTAAAATTATCAAATCAGTGTGGTCTTTGGATTGTTAGATATTTTCAAATGTGATTTTCCATTTCTTTTTAAAATCACTGTTTACAATATGTTAGAATCATTGAAATAAATAAAACACCTATCTGAAGTTCTGTGAGTAGATTTCAAATTTCTTTGAGGAGAATGTGTGTGAAGCCACCGAAGGTCGGCAGTGTGTGTGGTGATAAGCACCCTTCCCCTCCTTGGCACACTCCGTGGAGGCTGCAGTTTCTGTGGTTCTCTGGACTAACTTGGAGATGAAGGCGTTCAGAAGTGGAAGAGGCCTGCTTGCCACCGGCGCAGCATAGCTGGGGAGCTGAAGGCACTGCGTTCCATAAAGCCCCCCTTTTCCCAAGACGGAGTGTCTGGTCAGGTCCTACCTCCATGATATCAAATGCTTAGTCGTCAGGTTCTTTCTGCATACAAGCAACATCAGAACCCCAAGCTCTAGTCGTGCTGAGAGATGTGTACCACTCTGAAAGAAAAATATAGCACTGATTAAAGGAACAATAAAACTCCTTCCATGTAACTTGCTGTCTCATCCCTCACTTTAAGTCCTATGCTTTCTTTTCTGATTATGTTTTATCTTTCGTAGCTACACCATCTTTTCACTGAATCTTTGGTTTAGAATGTCATCCCAGTGAATATCTATGCTCTGTTACTCACTTAGTAAAGCTATAATGTTCAGTACTGTATATAACTATACATAACTCTAAGAAGTCATCCACTATGGGAAGAATGAACAAGTATTATTATAGCAAAATTTGCTTGTTGTCTCAGAAGAGGATATAGTTTTTTTTTTTTTAGTCCCATGAGACTAGAAAATATGATACTATGCAGGGAGATGACATTTTGATTGAAAGAACAGAGACCAATTCTGACCAAGGAAAAAAATAGGAAATATATTATGTTATATATTATGGAACCCAAGGAAGGCTGAACCCTCAGGATGTGGGTAGGTGAGAAACAGGCAATTCCAAGGATACCAGGACACTTACTGAACCACGGCCATCAATACCATCTGGTTTCAAATACTTCCAGCCTCTTTTTTTCCCAGTTGAAAAACAAAATTTCCTAGAGAGAGAATCTGATTAGTCTGGAATACTTCGGGGCTTCCCTAGTGGCTCAGACTGTAAACAATCCACCTGCCATGCAGGAGATGTGGGTTCAATCCTTGAGTCAAGAAGATTCCCTGGAGAAGGGAATGGCAACCCACTCCAGTATTCTTGCCTGGAGAATTCTACTGATGGAGGAGCCCAGATGCCCACCACTTAATCAGTGAACTGGGACTGCAGCATGGGGCTTCTCAGAGACATGGTAGTGGGGTGAATTCTAACAGGAAGCAGGTCACAAACAAGCAGGTATTAACTGTGCGTTAGAAAGTCCATCAAAGAGAGCCCACCTCCTCTTCCTACCACAGGAGTGGATAGCGTGCACAACCATCATTTGGCTTTTATAGGCAGGTGTGTCCACCTCTCCTAAGAAAAGGCAAAATTATGTTTATGGTGTGGACTCTGGGAGAGGTTGAGTTATGTTCCTTCAAAATTTATATATTGAAGTCTTAATTACCAGTGTGAATGAATGTGATTGTGTTTGGAGAAAATTTCTCTAAAAGAATAACTGAGTTAAGATATGGTCATTGGGGGCCTCCCCAGTGGCTCAGTGGTAAAGAATCCATCTGCGATGCATGAGACTTAGGAGATGTGGGTTTGATCCCGGGAAGATTCCCTGGAGGAGGGCGTGGCAACCCATTCCAGTATTCTTGCTGGAGAATGCCATAGACAGAGGAGTCTGGCAGACTCCTAGGTTCATAGAGTCTCAAAGAGTTGGACACAACTGTAGCAGCTTAGCAGGCACACATGCACGCATGCAGTCATTAGGATGACCTAATCTGATGGTCGCTGTCCTGAGGAAAGGGGAAATTTGGACACAGGTGTGCACAGAGGGAAAATGATAAGAAGACACAGAAGATGGCCATCTGTAAGTCAAGGAGAGGACTCGGGAAGAGCCAACCCTGCCCAAACCTTGGTGTCAGACTTGTGGCCCCCGAAATGGGGACAGAACCATCCTGTTGCCTAAGCCACCCGCTTTGTAACACCGTGTTCTGGCAGCTCAGGAAAACTACAGCAGACCCCCACGGGCGGCAATGAGCCCTCGCTTCAGGACAGACCACTGCGAAACACGCTCGAGGCTGCTCTGCTCTGCGGTTATGAGTAGAGAATGCTCCTGAGACCACACCCAGGATGCAAACAACAGCTGCTTGCTCCTGAACCTTCAGCTAAAACAGTTTGCTTAATTCAAGGTCCTGACTTTTCGTTAAACAGCCCACAGTTGCCCTTTTGACTCAGCGGTAAAGGATTCACCTGCCAATGCAGGAGTTACAGGGACAGATCCTCCTGATCTAGGAGGATCCCACCTGCTGCAGGGCATCTAAGACAGTGCACGGCTAATCTTGATCCTGTGCTCTAGAGGCCACGTGCAGCAGCTACCGAACCCATGGGCTCGGCTACTGAAGCCCACAAGCCCCAGAGCCCGGGCTCTGCACCCAGAGAAGCCACAGTGAGAAGCCTGTGAGCCACAATTCCAGAGCGGCCCCCGCCTCACTGCAACTGCAGAGAAGCCCACGAAACAACGAAAGATCACAGGAAACTAACCACACTGATCACATGGCCCACAGCCTTGTCTGACTCAAACTGTGAGCCACGCCATGTGGGGCCTCCAAAGCGGATGGGTCATGGTGAAACGTTCTCACAGAACATGGTCCACTGGAGAAGGGAATGGCAAACCACTTCAGCATTCTTACCTCGAGAACCCTGTGAACAAAGACCCAGCACAGCCACAAATAAATAAACAAATAAACTTATTTTTTTAAATTCATTTTTCAAGTGTACTAGTTACGCCATATTAGACCAAAAATCAATAGATTTGTAAATATTAGCTTAGAACCTGGGACGAATACGTCTGATTCTGACAATGGCTTTTCTGATTTAATGGCAGAGACTTGCTATTACTCTTCAGGCAGAGCTCAAAGGATTCAGCTCGTGGTCAGTTCACATTTGCCTCCTGGAATGGGCGACATATTTTATGATGCCTTCCATGGGATTTGCCTTCCTTCCCCCATAATGAAGTGCATTGGCTTGATTTCCAGCAATATCTTTAAGTAGGTCATTAAGAAAAAGCATTCATAGGAAGCAGAGGTCAATTCCAGGCCTTTCCCCCTTCCAGTTAAATTAGAAAGAAAAACAGCTCGGAAATTTATCTACTGGGCTGTGACATTTTCTTCTAAGAAATTCAGAACACTTTTCAAAATTACAGTTACCAACACAAACAATATATCCAGAGTATACTTGACATTTTACGATTACACATTGTTTACTTAATATGCTTATTTAATTTTGAAGTAAAGCAATATGTATTTTTAAAACTGTTAAGTTTTTTGTCTTTGCCTCATAACCAGTAGGGTAAACTGAAATTTCTGGGACCTAGGTGTGCTCTGCTAGTCTGGGAAGGCTTTAGTTTGTGCAGGTTTGGAATTTGTGACCTGAGGTAGTATGACACTGTGAAGTTGTTCTTGAAACACCATGAACAATTTCTTAGTACGTACACTTTATCACAAACATTTCCTTAGAGTTTTCCTTGTTTTGTAATGATTAAGCACCCAGTCCTCTAACCAGCATCTATGTCTAAGCAGCCACATTGATGGTCAGAAAATCTTTGCCCACATTCATGAATCCATCAAACTGTTTTGCGCTCACATTACCCCGTGTGGTCTTGTAGAGGAGTGCGATGGACAGGGATTTGGCAGTTGTGCAATATTCATTCATTCAACTATTTCTTTTATCCCTTGTATTTTTTTTTTCTCTTTTTCTTTGTGGCTGCACCACATGGCATGTGGGGTCTAATTCCCTGAGCAGGGGTCACACCCGCACCTTCTCCAGTGGAAGCGCAGAGTCTTAGGGTCTAATTCCCTGAGCAGGGATCAAACCCACACCTTCTTCAGTGGAAGTACAGAGTCTTAGGATCTAATTCCCTGAGCAGGGATCAAACCCACACCTTCTCCAGTGGGAGCGCAGAGTCTTAGGATCTAATTCCCTAAGCAGGGATCAAACCCACACCTTCTCCAGTGGGAGTGCAGAGTCTTAACTACTGGACTGCCAAAGAAGTCCCAACTCAACTATTTCATTAGTAAACATATCAAATTAATGAAGATCAAATGTTAACAGTTGCAAAAGGAATTGGCTTTGGGTATTCTGTGGAAATACAGAGTAGGGGGACGTTTGCAGGTAAACCTAGAATTTGCATTTCCAACAACACTAAGAGCTTGCCTCTTTTCCCTAGAAATAGAACTCATGTGGTAATAAGGGACTTCCCTGGTGGTGATAAGTGGTTCCTATGGTATGGAGAAGAAAATGGAAACCTACTCCAGTATTCTTGCCTGGAAAATCCTGTGGGCAGAGGAGCCTGATGGGCTGCCGTCCATATGGTCGCAGAGTCAGATACCACTGACGCGACTTTGCATGCATGCATGCATGGGTCAGGAGGATCCCCTGTAGGAGGAAATGGCAACACACTTCAGTAGTCTTGCTAGAAAAAAGTCCATGAACAGAGGACCTTGATGGGCTACTGTTGATGGGGTCGCAAAGTGTCAGACATAACTAAGCAAGAGCACCAGGCACCAGTATTATCTATAGGGTCAGTGTATAGCAGGTAGAAGTAAGAAAGCAGGGATCCATCTGGTGATGTGGTCAGTGTGCACCCAAAATCAGAGGGCAGCGAAGAAGACGGTGCAGCAGGTACCAAAGGTCACAACAGAACTAATCAGAACTCAGATCGATGTGGTAAATGACATTAGTGAGGCTTGGAAGAATAATAATGAATAATGGGGATTACCATCTTTAGAAAAAGGAAGCTAGTCAAGGAGGGACAAATTTTAGGAGAAATCAGTACAGTTTTCAGTTCAGTTCAGTAGCTCAGTCGTGTGCAACTCTTTGCAACCCATGGACTGCAGCACGCCAGGCTTCCTTGTCCATCACTAACACCCGTAGCTTGCTCAAACTCATGTCAATCGAGTCGGTGATGCCATGCAACCATCTCATCCTCTGTTGTCCCCTTCTCTTACTGCCTTCAATATTTCCAAGTATCAGGGCCTTTTCCAATGAATCAGTTCTTCACATCAGGTAGCCAAAATATTGTAGCTTCAGCTTCAGCATCAGTCCTTCCAATGAATATCCAAGACTGATCTCCTTTAGGATGGACTGGTTGGATCTCCTTGCAGTCCAAGGGACTCTCAGGAGTCTTCTCCAACACCACAGTTCAAAAGCATCAATTCTCCACCACTCAGCTTTCTTTATGGTCCAACCCTTATATCTATACATGACTACTGGAAAAACCACAGCTTTGACTATACAGACCTATTGGCAAAGTAACGTCTCTGCTTTTTAATATGTTGTCTAGGTTGGTCATAGCTTTTCTTCCAAGGAACAATCATCTTTTAACTTCATAGCTGCAGTTACTATCTGCAGTGATTTTGGAGACCAAGAATATAAAGTCTGTCACTATTTCCATTGTTTCCCCATCTTTTTGCCATGAAATGATGGGACTGGATGCCACAATCTTAGTTTTTTGAGTTTCCAGCCAGCTTTTTCACTCTCCTCTTTCACTTTCATCAAGAGGTTCTTTAGTTTCTCTTTGCTTTCTTCCATAAGGGTGGTGTCATCTGAATATCTGAGGTTATTGATATTTCTCCTGGCAATATGGATTCCAGCTTGTGCTTCATCCAGCCTGGCATTTCACATGACGTTCTCTTCATATAAGTTAAATAAGCAGGGTGACAATATATAGCCCTGACATACTCCTTTTCCATAGTTCCACCCATAGTTCTTCAGGCACTCTGTCTATCAGATCTGATCCCTTGAATCTATTTCTCACTTCCACTGTATAATCGTTAGGGATTTTGTTAGGTCATACCTGAATTGTCTAGTGGTTTTCCCTACTTTCTTCAATTTAAATGTTAACTTTGCAATACGGAGTTCATGATCTGAGCTGCAGTCAGCTTCCAGTCTTGTTTTTGCTGGCTGTATAGAGCTTTTCCATCTTTGGCTGCAATGAATATAATCAGTTTGATTTCAGTGTAGGCCATCCGGTGATGTCCATGTGTAGAGTCTTCTCTTGTGTCATTGGAAGAGGGTCTTTGCTATGATCAGGGTGTTCTCTTGACAAAACTCTGTTAGCTTTGCCCTGCTTCATTTTGTACTCCAAGGCCAAACTTGCCTGTTACTCCAGGTATCTCTTGACTTTTGCATCCCAGTCCTCTGTGAGGAAAAGGACATCTTTTTTTTTTTTTTTTTGATGTTAGTTCTAGAAGGTCTTGTAGGTCTGTATAGAACTGCCCAGCTTCAGCTTCTTCAGCACTAGTGTTTGGGGCATAGACTTGGATTACTGTGATGTTGAATAGTTTGCCTTGGAAACAAACAGAGATAGTCCTGTCATTTTTGAGATTGCACTCAAGCACTTCATTTTCAGACGTTTTTGTTGACTATGAGGGCTACTCTGTTTCTTCTAAGGGATTCTTGCCCACAGTAGTAGATACAATGGTCATCTGAATTAAATTCACCCATTCCGGTCTATTTTAGTTCAGTGATTCCTAAAATGTCGATTTTCATCGTTGCCATCTCCTGTTTGACCACTTCCAATTTACCTTGTTTCACAGGCCTAACATTCCAGGTCCCTATGCAAAATTGTTCTTTGCAGCATCGGACTTTACTTCCATCACCAGTCACATCCACAACCGGGCCTTTTTTTCACTTTGGCTCCATCTGTTCGTTCTTTCTGGAGTTATTTCTCCACCTTCTCCTGTAGCATAGTGGGCACCTACTGACCTGGGGAGTGCATCTTCCAGTGTCACATCGTTTGCCTTTTCATACTGTTCACGGGGTTCTCAAGGCAAGAATACTGAAGTGGTTTGCCATTCCCTTCTGCAGTGGACCACGTTTTGTCAGAACTCTCCACCATGTCCTGTCCATCTCGGGTGGCCCTACATGGCATGGCTTAGTTTCACTGAATTAGACAAGGCTGTGGTCCATGTGATCAGCTTGGCTGGTTTTCTGTGACTGTGGTTTTCATTCTGCCTGCCCTCTGATGGAGAAGGATAGAGGCTTGTGGAAGCTTCCTGATGGGAGAGACTGACTGTTGGGGAATCTGGGTCTTGTTTTGATGAGTGGGGCCATGCTAAGTAAATCTTTAATCCAATTTTCTTTTGATGGGCAGGACTGTGTTCCTTCCTTGTTGTTTGGCCTGAGGTCAAACTATGGTAGGGGTCATGGTGGTAATGGTGACTTCCTTTCAAAGGACTTAGGCCTGCACTGCTGTGTTCAGTGACCCTGACCCTGCAGCCAGCCACTGTCGACCCATGCCTTCGCCAGAGACTCCTGGACACTCACAGGCGAGTCTGGCTCAGCCTCTTGTGGGGACACTGCTCCTTTGTCCTGGGTCCTGATGAGCACAAGGTTTTGTTTGTGCCCCCAAAGTCTGTCTCCCCAGTGCTGGGGACACTCTGTAATCAGACCCCACTGTCTCCCCAGTGCTGGGGACGCTCTGTAATCAGACCCCACTGTCTCCCCAGTGCTGGGGACGCTCTGTAATCAGACCCCACTGTCTCCCCAGTGTTGGGGAGGCTCTGTAATCAGATCCCACTGGCCTCCAAAGTCAAATTCCCTGAGGGTTCTCAATCCCTTTGCCAGGTCCCCAGACTGGGAAAACTGTTGTGGGTTTTAGAACTTTCTTAGCAGTGCAGGAATTTATTTGGTATAATTGTTCTGCAGTTAATGGGTCATCTTCTTGGTGGCTCTATGGTGGGACTAATGGTGACTTCCTCCAAGAGGGCTTATGTCACATGCTGTGTGACCCAGGTCTGCTGCACCCAGAGCCCCTGTCCCTGCAGCAGGCCACTGCCGACCCGCGCCTCCACAGGAGACACTTGAACACTCAAAGGCAGGTCTGGGTCAGTCTCTGTGGGGTCTCTGCATTCTGGTGCATACACAAGTGTCTCTGGCAGATAAGGCATTTGAATCTAAATGCGATTTTGGCCCTCCTACCATCTTGTTGGGGCTTCTCCTTTGCCCTTGAACGTGGGGTGTCTATTTTGGTTGGATCCAACATTCTCCTGCCAATGCTTGTTCAGCAGCAAGTTGCAATTTTGGAGTTCTCACAGGAAAAGATGCACACATGTCTTTCTAGTTGGCCATCTTCCTCATTCTCCTCAGTACAGGTTGATCTCTTCATTAATGGTAGGAACAAAAATGGATTGTTTAGAATAGTCCTTTGCACATTTATACAGTAATTTATATGATTGGTGATATCTTTATGACATTTTCATAAGAATGTGAAATAAATTATCTATGTTATAGTTACCTCAGGGCTGGATAAACACCCTTAACGGGATGGCTAGCTGGATGACTTCATACACGTCAAGAGGGTATCCTTTTATGTCTCACATAACAAGGTGCTTTCTGGGGAGAGCGAGCAGGGCAGTGCCAGCTCCCATGGTGGCCCAAAGGTGTCTTAAAAGAGTGAGTTCAGGGGACGGGTGTGGAGACTGAGCGTTCCTGCTTGAGGGTGTGACTCACTCATGGGGTTTGAACTTACCATTCATGTAAAAGGAATGAGTATCCGGGCTTCTGTATTGACTTGGTCAAAAGTGAGGCAAGAGAGACAGAGACAGGCTGGAGATGGGAAAAGTCAGTATCAATGTCCAAAGTGGAGTCAGACCCTTTAGTTAATCATCTGTGATGTTAGCATGAAGAGCAATTGGCTTCCCACACTGTCTGGGGAGCCTTGTCTTATTTCTTGAAATAATTAATGATGTCTCACAGTTATGAACCTCCTAGTAGAAGTTCTTGCTTCTGATAACCTCAACAATTTAGACTAGATGTTTCCAATAGCAACCAAAGACTTGAAAGCCAGCCTGTGCAATGTCAGACAAAGCATGGGACACAACTGTTGGAAAGCCACAGAAAATGGGTCTACGTCTGTGCTCCTAGAGAAACTTCAAGACTGAGAAAACTCTGAATAAATAAATTCAGATAAAATAGACAAAATTTTAATACTTGACCTTTCTTTTGTCAAAATAGAAATAACACTTGAGTGTTATAAAGTGTTATAAAGCTAACTGGAGACAGATAATGACAATATTTTAAAATGCGACATCCTCATATTTTATTCTGGTGGGAAGAATATTCTCACCTTTCGAGAAATAGTGCCATGAGAGATTACTAACAAAAAATCCAAGCATGTAATAATAGTAATATCAGATTTAGCTTGCATGCACCATCAACCCAGCCCAACAGTTAACTGAACTTCCAAAATGGCAATGATATTTCTTTATAACAAATCTCTCAATGAAAGGTAGATGATTCTTTAGATAAATTAACAAAATTCCTTGCTTTTCCTGGAGTGCTATCCTTTATGGTAATATTCAGAGAAGTGATGCACAAATATAAAGATATAATACATAAAGCTTTCCTGATAGCTCAGTTGGTAAAGAATCTGTCTGCAGTGCAAGAGACCCCAGTTTGATTCCTGGGTCAGGAATATCCCCTGGAGAAGGGATAGGCTACCCACTCCAGTTTTTTGGGGCTTCCCTGGTGGCTCAGCTGGTAAAGAATCTTCCTGGAATGCAGGAAACCTGGGTTTGATCTCTGGGTTGGGAAGATCCCCTGGAGAAGGGAACCGCTACCCACTCCAGTGTTCTGGCCTGGAGAATTTCATGGATTGTATAGTTTATGTGGGTGCAAAGAATCAGACACAACTGAATGACTTTCACATCACATAATACATAAACGCTAGAAAAGAAGGTTGGAAAAATAATATTCTAAGTGCTCATTAGGTATAGGTCATTTTTTAAATAAATAAAAGGCATTTAATACTAAACCCGATATTTTAATTGTGTAAAGCAAATAGGATACTGTGGATTAAAATTTACAGCCTGTAGCCAAAATATTCCTGTGACCATTATTGAAAAATGTAATGAAAAAATAGGTTGAAGAAACATAATTAAGACAGACAGTAATTGGATTTAAAGTTCAGTGTGGCAGTCATATAGTAAGTGAAAATAATCAGATTAATCTTTAAGTGTTTTATTTAATTATTTACCCACAAATGGCCTTCAGTAAATTTCGGCCTACATAAAACAGTTTTGTGATGTCCAAATGCAGATAATCTGTTCTCCCATCTACTGGTTCTCTGACAATTTGGAACCTTTTTTCAACTCCTGGATATGAAGCCCTACCTCTAAATATGCTGACCAGATTAGACTTCAGGATCTAAGGTTAACCCAAAGTCATAATGTAAATCCAAAGAATGCGTAAGTGAACAAAAAACTACCATTGACTATTCATTCTATTTTAGCTAGAGCTGTGAATTTTTCATATATTTTCGTAGTGAATCCAAACTAATTTGAGGATGGCTATTCCTGAATAAATGGAAATATAGTCTATGAAAGTATTCTCTACTGCACTTTTGCTTCTAATTTTCAATGATATGGATTTATTTTAAGTGCTGATTGATTCATGGATCTTTGCGCAAGACACAGAAAATCAATACAAGAGAAATGAATGTGAAATATAAGGGCCGCACAAGATCTCATGTGTGTCTACGGACAGAGTTTTGGTATAAATTTAACTCAGCTAAATTCTCTTTTATTCCAAGCTCCTATAATCTTTGTTCTTAACACAAAATTTAATGAAAAAGAAGAAAGTAAAAGAGTAAAATGGATTTTAGCAATGAAAGCTCTTTAAAGAGTAAAATCTGTTTAATCTGGTCATTTGAAATTGTCAAATTGCTATTTTTTTTAAGTCATCATTTTATTCTGATATAAATGTATATTCATATGCAGGTTAAAAAATAACACAGAGAAGTGCTGTGTATCCTTTACCCAGTTTCTCCCAAAGGCAGCATCTTATACAACTATGGTAAATAGCACAACCAGAGTATTGAAGGTCAAAATGCAGAACATGTCAGTCCCCACGAGGACCCCTCATCCTTACAGCCGCAACCACCGTCCTCCCAAACTCACGCCCTCTTTAACCATTGCTGCAATTCAGTCGCTAAGTCAGTGTCAAGCTCTGCGAACTCATGAACTTGACTGTAGCCCACCAGGATCCTCTGTCCATGCTGTTCTCCAGGCAAGAATACTGGAGTGGGTTGCCATTTCCTCCTCCAGGGGATCTTCCTGACCCAGGGATCGAATCCACATCTCCAGCATCTCCTGCACAGGCAAGCAGATTCTTTACCACTGAACCATCAGGGAAACCCATAAGTAACAAATGTGTTCCCCTTTTCTATCTATGCTCAGCTCAAGAATGGGATAAAAATGGAATCATACAGAATGCAACCTTCTGGGTCTGTCATTTTATATTCAGTATAATCCTCTCGAGATCCAGCCGGGTCGGTGTATATGTCCCTGTAGGTAGGCTGTCATATCTCCCTACTGTTGCAAGATTTTCTTCTTTATCTTCAGTTTTCGAATGTTTAATTGTGATATGGCTTGGCATGGATATTTTTAGTTTTATCCTGTTTGCACTTCATTTGGCTTCTTAAATCTATAGGTTTCTATCCTTTTTAAATGTGAGAGGTTTTCTGCCACTATTTCTTCAAGAGTTTTTTCAAGCCCTTCTTGCTTAGCTTATTTCCAGGACTCTGGTGAATGAGATGCCGTGTCCTTTGTTATAGACAAACCATTCCCTAAGGCACTAATTCTCTTTTCCCGTCTTTTTTCTCTCTGTTTTTCAGATTGGGTATGGAAGATCAGTCATGTAATTGCAGAGCTTGAAGAGATTTGTACCTGTTGTAGGGATCTTGAGTCTAGTCTTTGGAAAGAATAATCACCCTCTAAAATTCAAAGTAAATCTGTGTGTGTGTGTGTGTGTGTGTGCAAGCTACATTTTTTTTTTTTTTTTGGATGGGGTATATTCACAAAGCTCATCTCTTTCTAAGAAAGATCCCCACTGCCCTTTTCCCTGCATGCCAACCCCACCTTTTCAGAACTGAGGATGCTTCCAGTTTCCCGTCCTTAATCACAGTCCCAACATCCATCCCCAGGCCCAGCACTCCTTGCCCATGGAGATGCTTGTTGAAAATGCACAGGATGTTTTAGGAAGGCAGATGTGTTACCACATTGAGCTAGATGGCTGGAGTGAGTGTTGCCAATCATGAGCGATCCATATTTAGTAACCAGTCATGCCCAGCCTTGGAGAGACGACATAGTGTGATTGTTGAGGGTGGTGCGTGCGGAGGTGTTGAATGGATAACAAACACCACAGTAAAACCTCCTCTGATAAAGCTAAGCTCGTGTCTTCTGGCCCAGCCCTGTCCCCACACATGTGGCTCCAACCTTGTAAACCCCATGCACGTCCCTGAAGGCATCACAGATTGTCTTCCCAGCCTCTGCAAAGGATATTTCATTGTCTCCAAGTCCCATTTCTTCATTTCAGTGGGTCAGAATGTGAGTAAGAAAGCCTAGTCCTGGGAGGAGCCCTCTCTGCTGCTCTAATGGGAAATCATAAACACTACAACCTATTTTTCAAAGAGAAAGACTATAAACAATTTAAACTTTATCTTGGGCCACCATAAGAAATATTTCATCTTTCATATAATCCTTTAATAATCAAAAATATTTGAATATGGTAAAACATTTGAATATTCTTTTAAGCAATGTGGTAAACTTGTGTATAGTTATATCATGATAGATTTAAATGTATAGAACTCATATGAATTAATCATAAATGATTCATTCACTTACAATCCTGTGCTACTGTTTAGAAGACATTGACTAATTTAGAATTTGATAATTACTAAAAATGCACAATAATATATTGTTTTTTACTTCTGTGGAAGTACATATAATTTTGAAATCTGAAAATAGAATGGATGATGAGGCTTTAAAATAAAAATAAAGGGATAACTGATAAAGAGCAGAACATATTTAAGCGTCACAGAAGAAAAATAGCTTCTGAGTAAGTTAGTCCATTTAAAATAAATCATACAGTTAGTGTAATTGCAATTAGATAACTCTAGAATAGCCTAGTGAATTTCAGAATAAAGTTTTGATTTTTCCGGAGGGATGTTTTCCACAAATAATTATGTGGAAATTCTCTGAATGCATACCATATGTTAATAAATTTAAATATACACTCAATTTACCTCTATATGTATATCTTTATATCTATCTCTTTATGGGAAAGAGAAAACTAAACATTACTGGGTGCTGCTAAGCTGAAGGGTTGAGGGATCATATATGACAGATGCTGCCTGTTGTTCTTTTTTCTGTGATTTCCCAGTTCTTTATTTATATGATATTTAATTGTGCACATATTCTTTTTATATTCAGAAAAGGCTGTTTAAAAGTTAGTATTTCATTTTAATGACTATCCAAAGTGCTGCCAATGGCCATGCTGCAGAAGTAGATGATTACTGTACAAAAGTATTTATGAAGTGTGGAATAGAGAAAAGAGAAAAAAATAACCAACCCTTGGCATTCATGAATTCATGATGAATTTAAATGCATAGCACTCATACAAAATAATAAAATTATAAATGAGTTATTCATTTACTGGTAGTCCTATGCTACTATTTAGGAAATAAAAGAGTAATTTAGAATTTGTAGATTAAAAATACATAAGAATAAGATGTTTCTTGACTGCAAAGCTGTCTTGAAACAGTTCATTCAGAAATTTTAAAATGAGATGAAAATTTTAGCAATTAAAACATAGCCATGGTACAATCAGTTCATAAAACAGAGCCTGTGAGTAACTGGTCTGTGCAGATTCCTTGGATTTCAAGGTAGCAGCTAAGCTAAAATTCAAACATATGTTATTTGAAGCTCTCAAGTTGAAATACACATTGTAGAAGCATATTGGAAAGAAGACCATGGTTTTGGCATGGTATTTATTACTGATGATAAAAAGATAGAAGACCAATTGAATGATCAAGAACTAAGCAAAAATGAACCCTCCATTTTAAAAAATGTTGCAAATGAATTTATTTACAAAGCAGAAACAGCCTCACAGACATGGAAAACAAACTTATGGTTGACTACCGAAGGGGAAAGGTGCATCGGGTGGGGTTGGGGGGGGTTAAATTAGGAATTTGGGATTAATACACACAGTGCTATATAAAAAAATAGATAAACCACAAGGACCTATTGTATAGTACAGGAAACTAAACTCAACATTTCATAATAACCTATAATGGGAAAAGAATCTGAAAAATATAATATATATATATGTACATATGAAAGTGAAAGTCACTCAGTCGTGTCCGACTCTTTGTGACCCCATGGACTTTGCAGTCCACGGAATTCTCCAGGCAAGAATACTGGAGTGGGTAACCTTTCCCTTCTCCAGGGGATTTTCCCAACCCAGGGATAGAACCCAAGTCTCCTGCATTGCAGGCAGATATATCAGCTGAGCTATCAGGGAAACCATATGTACATATATGACTGACTAAAGCTCACTGGGCATGAGTTTGAGCAAACTCCGGGCGATAGTGAAGGACAGGGGAGGCTGGCGTGCTGCAGTCCGTGCTGTTGGAAAAAGTCGGACGTGACTTTAGTGACTGAACAGCAAGGTCTGTTTATACCTGAATCCGTTTGCTGTACACAAGACACCAGCACCACATTGTAAATCAACTATATTTCAATAAAAATCAAGTTAATTTTCAGAAGCATGACAGACTGAAAGATGTGTGCGTAAATGTGAGTCACTCTAGTGTCTATTTGCCATATTGTAATAGTTTATTAATAGAATATTACATAATAATTTTATAATAGAAGTATTTATGGCATTACATTATAGTATAGCATGATATTATAAATATAACCCAAGAGGCAGGTTTAATTGGCTTAATTCTAGAATAAGAATTTTAAATAAAAGCAAGTCTTTTATTTAACAAATCAATAAGTGAGTCTACGTCTACATCTCTATTCCTGCTCTCAAGCTAGGTTTCATGTATGTGTACGTTCAGTCACATCTGGCTCTTTCCGGCCCCGTGGACTGTAGCCCAGCAGGCTACCTCTGTCCATGGGATTCTCCAGGCAAGAACACCAGACTGGGTTGCCATTTCCTCCCCAGGGCATCTTCCCCAGCCAGGGATTGAACCCACATCTTCTGCGCTGGCAGGTGGATTGTTTGCCTCTGAGGACGGGGATGCCTGAAGCTACGTGTATCTGTACCACTTAGAGAAGGGACTTGTGGGCACAGCAGGGGAAGGCTGGATGGGATACGCTGGCAGATCGGGATTTACATATACACTCTATCACGTGTCAGATAGCTCGCGGGACGCTGTTGCACGGCACAGAGAGCTCAGCGTGGTGCCCTGTGATGACCTACAGCGAGGGCGAGGAGCGGGGCTCAGGAGTGAGAGTGTATACGTATGCATACAGCTGGCTCTCCTCATTATACAGCAGCGACTGAGGCACCCTTGTAAAGCAATTTGGCAACCCACTCCGTTATCCTTCCTGGAAAACTCCGTGGAGGGAGGAGCCTGGCGGGCTGCAGTCCATGGCATTGCAAAATGTCGAGCA
This sequence comes from Bubalus bubalis, assembly GCF_019923935.1. Classification (NCBI taxonomy): domain Eukaryota; kingdom Metazoa; phylum Chordata; class Mammalia; order Artiodactyla; family Bovidae; genus Bubalus; species Bubalus bubalis. The sequence goes on along the minus strand of NC_059175.1, from coordinate 68,287,716 downwards.
CGACTGAGTGATTAAAACTAACTAACACTAAAAAAAGAAAAAAGACTGTGAGTCTACGTGCAAAGTGTAGTAAAGGAATCCAGTTAAATGGGAAGATCCTCTGTTGGGTGAGGGAGGGGCTACATCTCTGCTTTCCCACGTCCCCTTCTCTTTAACCAACAGACCAGCCAAGTCCCTCTTTCCGTTATAAGTGACTGTTTGGGCCATGGACTATTGAACTGGAAGGCTGTTGAATCAGTGAAATATGTCCAACAGTATGTGAATGAGAGTTTTATTTTGTCCATTATATACAAGCAAATGGTTGAATAATATCAGTATCCAGAATGAAACAAAAGGGTTTAGATGCCCTTCTAAGTTTATGAGATGGAGGGCAGAGCTGTAGGAGGGCATGACAGATGAAGACAGCGATAGAGGAGATTCTTTGAATTCACGCTGCTAGTCAAGAATGATGCATATGAACACTTACTTTCACACACATTATTGAATAAACAGGTGGATGTTTCACTTTGATGCACACCAGTGCATTGGCTCCCAAGGGAACCCCCAGCCCAGGGCTCCCTGAGCACAGAGATGGGGCAAGGGTGGTATGAATGGTTTGGGAAATGTTCTCAGAGAAGGAGAAACATTCCCAAGAGGGGCTTGGGTGAATTCAATGCACAGCTTGAGGACAATGAGCACAGTCGTTTCAGAAGAACCGTGTGAGTATCTGGGAAGCAACGGGGTGGCTTACCTGCCTTCAGACTGTGACTCATTGCTTGCTGATGAAAATATTATAAATAGGAAATCCACACAGAAAAATAAGCCAGTAACTATTGTATCTCTTCTTTTCTCCTATACAACCTGAAGGAAATCAGTCCTGAATATTCATTGTAAGGACTGATGCTGAAACTGAAACTCCAATACTTTGGCCACCTGATGTAAAAAATTGACTCATTTGAAAAGACCCTGATGCTGGGAAAGATTGAAGGCAGGAAGAGAAGGGGATGACAGAGAGTGAGATGGTTGGATGGCATCCCCGACTCAATGGACATGAGTTTGAGTAAACTCCAGGAGATGGTGATGGAAGGGAGGCCTGGCATGCTGCAGTCCATGGGGCTGCAAAGAGTTGGGCACGACTGAGCGACTGAACTGACTGAATTACTGTATCTGCTTTCTATTCCTATTTACCTATTTGAAACAGCACAATTTTTAATCTCACATTTCTGGAGACTAGAAGTCTGCACTCGGTTTCACTGGCAGACAAGGTGTCTGCAAGACGGGTTATTTCCAGAGGCTCGAGAGGATTGTCCTTGCCTTTTCTAACTTCGGGGAGCTGCCTGGATTCCCCAGCTGAGGAGCACTCCTTCCTGCTCGCTTCCATCATAGCCTCAGCTTCTCTTCTGTAGTCAAACCCCGTCTGCCTCCCCCTAGTGAGGACACTTGTAATCACACTCAGGTGGCACCTGCTGCTGCTGCTAAGTCGCTTCAGTCGTGTCCGACTCTGTGCGACCCCAGAGACGGCAGCCCGCCAGGCTCCCCCGTCCCTGGGATTCTCCAGGCAAGAACACCTGCATAATCCTGCATAATCCAGGGTAAATTTCCCTGGATGCTTAACTACACTACATCTGTGATGTCCCCTTTGCCATGTAAGGCAATAGCCATGGTCTGGGGACTAAGATGTGGGCATCTTGGGAGGGTTTATTCAGCTTGCTGCTGCTAAGTTGCTTCAGTCGTGTCTGACTCTGTGCGACCCCAGAGACGGCAGCCCACCAGGCTCCTCCGTCCCTGGGATTCTCCAGGCAAGAACACTGGAGTGGGTTGCCATTTCCTTCTCCAATGCATGAAAGTGAAAAGTGAAAGTGAAGTCGCTCAGTCGTGTCCGACTCTTCGAAACTCCATGGACTACAGCCTATCAGGCTCCTCCGTCCATGGGATTTTCCAGGCAAGAGTACTGGAGTGGGTTGCCATTGCCTTCTCTGATATTCAGCTTACCACAGCCATTAAAGAAATGGAATCAATAACAAAAATTTTCCACTTCCTCCACTGGACTAAATCTCACCACAAAAGGATACTGGGCCCAGGTAGTTTCACAGTAAAATATGTTCAATACATCAAATAAGAACTGATAACCTCTATCTCATTTTTTTCCAGATATTTCAAATCTCAGAAGAAAAAAATGAGAACTATGCAACTCAAATTCCAAGGCTATTATAACTTGATCTAAAAATTTATATAGCAATATAAGGATCTTTGAAAACTAATCTTGTTTATGAATATAGTTGCAAAAAATAATTAAAATGCAAGCAAAGTTAGCTATATCTAAGAAATGCAGATCCAGTGAAACATCAGAAAATCTATTGATATAGTATACTAAATCAGTAGTTCAAAGAAAAACTACTTTTGATCATCTTAAGGATGCATAAAACATTTAGTGGAATTAATTGCCCATTTATGATAAAAAATTAGCAATTTGAAAACAAAATATAATTTTATAACCTGATAAACATTTATCTCCTCATCCAAAAGAAAAAAAGCAAAGTATATAGATAAGAAATTCATAGAGGATAAACACACACACAAAAAAACAAAAAGCAAGAGAAAGAAGCTCAACTTTGCTAGCAACCAAGGAACTGCAAGTAGAAACCACAATGAGATACTCACAGTCTTTACATTAGCAAAAATTATAAACACATAACACTGCAAACATCATCAAGAATGATGAAGAAACAGGGACCTGCATACATGTCACGGAATCTACATTAATGTCAGATGTTGAGAGCAATTTAGCTGCTCTGTGATGATTACCATTAAGGTCCCTTCTTCTGGTTCTAGCTGTGCTTATCTTGGCCTGGCGGGTCTCCTTTATCTCCTGAACACTGGCTTGCAGCCCACACCCCACACTCCTGGGACAGCAAGGGGTGGTCCTCAGGTGATGCCTCACCATCCATTCCTTCCTCATCCATGTTCTTGCGAGAGAAGATCCTCCTCTCCCCCGCCCTGTCCCCCCAGTTCCATGACTGCTCATCTTCTCAGGCTGCACATCTCCTCCACCTCCTGGAGTGGAAGTGGAAGTCACCTCCTAGCCTTCCCTTTCCTTGTCTGCAGTAAGGAAGAGCAGGAAGAGCAGGCTTGTGGGTGCGTTTGCCAGTACATCCTTGGGTTGTCTGCCTGGTGGAGTTGGAGCAACAGAGAATCCAGGATTGCAGGGACAGAAAACAAGGGCTGGGAATTGGAAGAGAGCACATCGTCTCAGTCTGTGTGGACTGCTGTAACAAAGTGCAATAGATGGCGTGGCTTACAAACAAGTTACAGCTATTTCTCCTAGTTCCAGAGGCTGGGACATCCAAGTTCAAGGCTGCGTATTAGGTGCATGGGGAGGGCTTCCTGTTTCACAGACAGACATATTCTTATGAGGACCCCACCTGGCAGAAGGAGTCAGAGAGCTCCCTGAGATCTCTTTTAATAACATCATTAATCTCCAACAAAGGTCCATCTAGTCAAGGCTATGGTTTTTCCAGTGGTCATGTATGGATATGAGAGTTGGACCACAAAAAAAGCTGAGCACTGAAGAATTGATGCTTTTGAACTCTGGTGTTGGAAAAGACTCTTGAGAGTCCCTTGGACTGCAAGGAGATCCAACCACTCCATCCTAAAGGAGATCAGTCCTGAATATTCATTGGAAGGACTGATGCTGAAGCTCCAATCCTTTCGCCACCTGATGTGAAGAGCTGACTCATTGGGAAAGACCCTGATGCTGGGAAAAACTGAAGGCAGGAAGAGAAGGGGACAACAGAGGATGAGATGGTTGGATGCCACCACCGACTCCATGGACATGCGTTTGAATGAACTTCAGGAGTTGGTGAGGGACAGGGAGGCCTGGCGTGCTGCAGTCCATGGGGTTGCAAAGAGTCAGACATGACTGAGCGACTGAACTGAACTTCAAACACGGTGGCCCACTCTCATGACACTGTGCCCGTGTGCATGCCCAGTTGCTTCAGTCGTGTCTGACTCTTTGTGACCCTATGGATTGTAGCCGACCAGGCTCCTCTGTCCATGGGATTCCCCAGGCAAGAATGTTGGGGTCGTCATGCCCTCCTCCAGGGGATCTTCCCCACCCAGGATTGATCCTGTGTCTCCCATGTCTCCTGGGTTACACGAGGATTCTTTACTGCTGAGCCACCGGGGAAGCCCTCTCACGATCCCATTAACTTTCAGGGTTCCCACTGCCAGATTCCACCCCATTAGGGGTTAGGTTCCAACATAGGAATTTTGGAGGGTTGTAAACACAGTCTTCCAGCTTCCCCACGTAGCTCTGGCATCACCCTAGCAAAGCTGAAGGTGAGCATCATTTAAAGAGGTGTGTAGGGAGAGTCTGAAAATGATATCTATTGTAGCATTTGTGTTATATCAGATTCCTAAAAAAAAAATGGAAGCACTGTATGTCTTTCAATAGGAGAACGAAGAGATATACTTGGTAACACATTCATCTACTATGCACAGTTCAAACTCTGGGTTATCACTGAGTGTATCAGCATGGATACATTGCAATTTGGGGGGGGGTGCAAAATACAGAAGTTAGGGAAGTGTATGTGATATAATGAACTCATGCAATTTCAGAAAACTAAATATATAATTTATTGATGCAAAACAGGTATGGGCACCATAAACACAAAAATAAGAAGAGTTCTTTCTGAAAGGTAAAGAGGACTGGGAGTAAGAAGAGGCTGCAGAGAGCCTTCAGTCCACTCAGGTGGATTTTTTCCTTCTTAGGAAAATACCCAGAACAAATATGCAAAAATGTAAAGTTTTGATAAAACTAGGTGAAAAGTACATGGTTGCACACTACATTATTCTGTATGGCTCACAGTATCTTAGAAATATTTCACAGTAAAACAGCCATGACAAAAGCAGTCCCTACAAACTCACATGCTGGGAGACAGTGACTGGATGGCCATGGGTTCCAATGAGGCTGTCTTTCCTTTTTCGTCTGTTCCTCTGCCTTCTGTTCTTTGTCTTTTTTTCTTTCCATTTGGTAGCGAATATATATATATATCATATATATGTGTATATAGATATAGAGGTGTATTTAATCATCATAATGGAAAGAAACAAGGGAAGAAAGAGGGAGAATGAAGAAGCCAGAGAGAGAGGAGGTACCCAAAGGGCTTCATCCGGACAAAGGCTTAGATGGGAGGATGAGTCAGAAGGACAATTGCCTTTTCCGCTTCAGAGTCTTACCTTCAGAATGAAGAGGGCAATTTCTCCTTCTCTTCTGGGAAAACACCCAAGAGCAACAGGACGGCAGGAAGCACATATGCAAACGCCCTGTTTGATGAACTTAGGAGGCATCTGCAAGCCTGAACCACAGAATGTGAGAAACGGATGCCAAGCGCAGAGCGGGAAAAGGATGCAGAAGATGCTGAAGGTGGGACCCGAGAGGGCAAAGCTCAGGTTGCTGGCACACCGCCGTTCCGTGTGAGCAATCGCTCTGTAGGGAAAATCCACAAGCCCTTTTGTTTAAATTGGAGAGCACACAGGTGGCAGAAGGAGAATCAGTGGATGCAGCTTGGGGTGATTTCAGAAACCAGGGAAGATGGGAATAAACAGGGAATCACAGAGCTTGGTCCTCTCTGCAGGTAGCCATCTGCCGTGGATGAGAGAATGAAGCAAGCATCCTCCGTGATGAAAAGTTGCCACACTGCGCAGGCTTCAGGGAGGAGAAAGGCTAATAGAACCCCAACACATACCTCCTTGCCCTTAGGAGAATGCTCAAGGTCATGGTCCCGACCCATCCCACAGATGATTCTCCAGGAAACCCTAGTGCACGAAACAAGCCTAATTCAAATGAGCCATAATCAGAGAAGAGCAATCATCTCCTGTAAAGTAACTACTAGCGTTACTTTACAGATATTTTTTGAGAAGAAGCGGAGTGGGAGGAGTGGGCAGCAAACCAAATGCAGGCAAAGAACTCTGACCAGAAGGACTCTGCCACTGGGCAAAGGAAGTCATACCAGAAATACTGATAGCTGGCATGTAGAGTCCTTAACCAGCAGCGCAAGAGACAGCATCACTGCTCAAGAGAGCGAATGTGCACATCTCCTCCCAACTTTAGGTTCAGTGACGGTGCCGTGGTGGCTTGAAAGCGTCCTAGTGAGGGTTTACAGCATGGAAACTGGCAAATGTTGCAAATCAAGGTATTCTGTTTGCCTGTTTGTCTTGGCTTTTTCTTTGGAAGCTGATATTAATCATTTACCAGCACATCACTGTGGTACATATCCTATACCTGGTATTGATACGGTTTCTCGTGTGTGTGTGTGTGTGTGTGTGTGTGTGTGTACGCCTGGCCTGGGCACAGTGGGTCACTCACAGTGTGTGTGTGTGTGTGTGTGTGTGTGTATAATATCTTCCTTTCATTGATTATTCACTCTCTCCAAAACTTCTCAATGAAATAGAAATACATTATGCTTAATCTAGTAAAAATGGCAGTATTCCATTAGATTATCATTCCAACTCAGTAAAAGAGGGAATTTCTTTTTTACTACAATTACTAAAATTATTCTGGAAGTACTAGAAAAAATTATAAAAGCAATAGAAAATGTAATTGGGTTATTTTGCAAATTATGTGATTTTAATATGAAAAATTGAAGAAACTCAGCTAAAAAGTCTTTCTGATGACTGCTTTCAAATAAAATCAATATTAAATATCAGTCTAACACATAGTAGAAGAAATACACTATTTATAAAAGTTACAATAATATCAAAATAATTAGGAATACGTTTAAGGGCCACAAACTCCATGAAGAATGTTTTAGACGTCTATCTAGTATGAGACATTAAAAAATAAAATGAAATATATATTATTTCCTGAGGAGAAATATGAAGATAAAAATCAAACTTGAACCAAACTCTACTGATTGAAGTTTCAAAAATTGAATATAATTTATGTACAGTGAGGCACACATAAATGTATAGTTGGATGAATTTTGATGGTTTTGTTACCTAGGAATCAGTCACTCCAAATCAAAATATAGCCTCTATCAGCACTGAAAGCTCTCTTGTGACACTTTTAATCACACGTCTCTAATGACCTACAAGTACTACTGGAATACCTGTTTTCGTATGTTCACAAACCACACGTGAGTGGAGTCATGCTCTATTTCCTTTTTTTGGTTGGTCTTCTTACTGAAGTGTCCAAAATATGTATATTTACTGTAACCTTTCCCTGTTACTGAATGTGTAAAGCAGTGCCTTTCTTTCCAATGCTGAGGTATTCTAATAAATAATAAGTTAGCTTTTATCTCGTGTACTCTTCAGGGACACCTGAGTTGTTACACGTTTCCGGCCCTGAGGACCTGAGAACATGTTTGTCTTCAGGGTATGAAGACACAGCACACAAACACTGGAATGACTAAAACTTTAAAAATGACAACATCAAGGATTGGTAAGGATGCAGAGCAACTGGAAGTCTCATATGTTGCTGATGACAATGTAAAAAGGTAAACATATGTTTGAAAATGGTGAGGTGGAGAAATACACATATGTTCACAAAATAAATTGTATGAAATTGTGCACAGCATTTTTATTAAATAATATCCAGAGTCTTATTTTCTTGTGGTTTCAATAAAAAAGTCAGTTGGAATTCTTTATTTATTTTTTTTAGTTTTTTAAGTCTGATAATGTTTATACAAAAATAAATAAAAACAAGCATATTTTGTGGAAAGAGTGATGGGGAATTAACCTATCATGTATTAAAAGGCATTATACAACTACAAAAATTTAAAATATGGTAATACTGGTACATGAAAAGACAGGTGACCAATAGAGGGGTTAACTATTTCACAAAGGTGACATTTAAAATGGGGAAAGGGAGAATAACGGATTGTTGCCAAACATTTTACATTAGGGCTAATGAGAAGCCATATTTTTAAAATAAAGTTGGATTCCCTATTTGACAGATCATAATCCATTACATGCAATCAAAGTGATAATGCACATATTAGATAATAAAACATTTGTTCATTCCAATATGTTCTTCCCAACAGATACAGATAAATGTTAGTTAAATTTCAACACATTGATTGCAATCTAAAAGTAGAAGGGAAATATTTTGATCTAATATAAAATACCCCCCAAAACCTACACAGATAGGCTTAAGGTTAGAGTATTAGAAATATTCTCATTAAATCCATTAATGAATCAATAAATCCCACTCTTCTTGTCTAAATTCAACATTACCCATGCCCTTTGTCCATAAGGCAAGATGAGAAACAAGTAAATGATAAAATCATGCATATTGGAAAGAAAAACAGAAATTTCCAATAGAAACAACATTCTGTCTTATTGTCACTAATGAGATTTACATCAGTATATGATACATGTATAAGATACATAAGATGTAAGATAAAATATAAGAAAAAAAGAAGAACACTTTAGTCAGCCAACTTTACACAGCTATAAAATCTCATTATAAGAAGATTTACAATAACAACACAATTTAAGCTAACTAGAAAAGACCCTGATGGTGGGAAAGAGTGAGGGCAGGAGAAGGGGACAACAAAGGACGAGATGCTTGGATGGGATCACTGAGTCAACAGACGTGAGTTTGAGCAAACTCCTGGAGCTAGTGAAGGACAGGGAAGCCTGGCATGCTGCTGTCCATGGGGTCGCAAAGAGTCAGACACGACTGAGCAACTGCACAAAAAAAAATCTAACTAAAAATGAATCTAACAGATCATCTTGCAGAAATTTAAGGAAGAAAATGGTGATGCTTGCTGGAGAGATACTGGTGAAGACCTAAATTAATAAATAGAAAAGTGTAATTTATAAGTGCCAATTATCACTAACTTACATAGTATCCAAAATTTCAAATAAAATTTCAAAACGTTTTCATCCTTAAAATTGATACATGTATGTGTATGGCTGAGTCCCTTTGCTGTTCACCTGAAACTACCACAATATTGTTAATCAGCTAGGCTCCAATGCAAGGGGTTTTTGGTGTTAATATCTAAAAAGAATTAAAGAGAAAAAAAATGATCAGCTGAATTTTAAACACTTCAAAAGCAAAGATATTTTAAAGAACAGGATGAGGGTATTTGCTATACGTTTTATCATAACCGTCAACAAAACAAAAAGACAACCTACTGACAGAGAGAAGATATTTGCAAATGAAAAGTCCAATAAGGGATTAATATCCAAAATGTATAAAGAACTTATACAGCTTAATAGCAATAACAAAACAAAACCATTCTTTTTAAAAAACAGAGAAGCCGAATAGGCATTTTCCTAAAGACATACAGATGGCCGACCGGCACATGAGAAGATGCTCAGGGAATTGTTCCCCACTTGTCAGGAAAGGCAAATAAAAGCCACAGTGAGTTCTCACCTCACACCTGTCAGAACGAGTATTATTGGAAAGACAAGAACGAGCACGTGTTGTGAGGATGTGGAGAAAAGGGAATCCTTATACACAGCTGGTGGAAGTGTAAACCGGTTCAGCCACTACGCAGAACAGTATGGAGGCTCCTCAAAAAATTAAAAATAGAACTGTTAAAAAAAAAAGTGACCCAGCAACTCCACTTCTGTATATTTATCCAAAGAAAATGAAAAGGCAGTACTTCATTTGCAAAGATACGGGCATCACATGCTCACTGCAGTGCGATTTACAGAAGCAACATGTGGAAGCGACCTAAGTGCCCATGAAAGATGAGTGGAGAAAGACGACCTGGTTTATACAAATTCAGCCACAAAATAATCATTAGTATATTTTACAGTTATTTTTATAATGTATAATTTTTATGTTATAAATAATGAAATAATCAGCCACAAAACCAATGAAATTTTTTTGATTTACAACAACGTGGATGACACTAGAGGGAATCTGGGAAACCAAACAAGCAAAACAAAACAGAACCAGAATCATCGATGCAGAGAAAAGAGGTGGCTGCCAGAGGGGAGGGTGGGGAGAGCAGGAGAAAAAGGCAAGGAGGGCTAAGAGGTACAAAGTTGCAGCTGCAAAGTAAATAAGCCATGAGGATGTAACATAATGGAGACTTGAAAGTGAAAGTCACTCAGTCGTGTCAGACTCTTTGTGACCCCATGGACTATTCAGTCTATGGAATTCTCCAGGCCAGAATACTGGAGTGGGTAGCCTTTCCCTTCTCCAGGGGATCTTCCCAATCCAGGTCTCCTGCATTGCAGGTAGATTCTTTACCAGCTGAGCCACAAGGGAAGCCCAAGAACACTGAAGTGGGTAGCCTATCCCTTCTCCAGTGGACCTTCCCAACCAAAGAATCGAGCAGGGGTCTCCTGTACCACAGGAGGTTTCTTTACCAACTGAGTTGTCAGGAAGTCCCATAATGGGGACTATGGTCAGTAATATTGTAATATCTTTGTGTGATAACTAGGCGTACTGTGGTGAACATTTCATAATATACAAAAATATTGATCACTATGGTACACCTGCATGTTTTAAATCAATTTAATAAAAAACATTACAAAGCTGGTGTTATTAATGCAAAGAAAAAATAAAATAAAACAGAAAACATTGATTATACTTTACACAATATTATCAACTCATCTCAGCCACAGGACTACTACTGGAGTCAATATTAAAAACAATATTCTTATTTTTTGGTACCTTATATATGTTCCTCATATCTAAACAATTGATATATAACATCTCCAGATTGAAGAGTTGATTACATTACACAGCCATTTCTTTAAAAAATATTTCTAATAATTTCTAGGTAATAAGCAGTTAGCTAGCACTCATTTCATGCCAACTAACCAATATTAGATGCTTTCTGGATTAATTTCCTAGAACTGCTATTGAACTTCTAGCAGAACTGCTATAGAAGGTCATTCTACACCAATTAGCATAAAATAACAGAAATTTATTTGCTAATAGTTCAAGAAGCCAGAAATTCAAGATCAAGTCAGAGTTGGTTTATACTGAAGGAGAATTAGCTTCTGGTGGTGCCTGCCGAATGTGCAGTTCCTTAACTTGAAGACAGGGTTCACCAACCTTGGTCTCCATCTTTATATCACCTTCCTCTTCGTGTGTCTTCAAAGGACGCAAGTCATAGGACGTAGGACCCACCCTCTAGCCAAGCTATTTTCATCTTGAGGTCCTGAGCTAATTCCATCCATAGAGACCCTATTGGTAAATAAGTTCCCATTCTGAGGTTCTCAGCAGACACATGTTTCGGGGAGCTTGGGGCTTCCCAGGTGGCGCCAGTGGTAAAGAACCACCTGCCAATGCAGAAGACATAAGAGATGGGGTTTCAATTCCTGAGTTGGGAAGATCCCCCGGAGAAGGGAATGGCTACCCACTGCAGTATTCTAGCCTGGGAGAGCCCATGGACAGAGGATCCTGGCAGGCTACAGTCCATGACTGAGCGACCAACACATACACATGCAGAGCTTCAGCAGAGCTCTGTATATATATATACCTCACTAAACTTACCAAATATTTACTAATTTGATTTTCACAGCAAGCCCATGGAGATCAATACATATCATTTTTTATAGACAAAGAAACCAAAGCATGGAGGGTTTCAGTCCCTGCCTAAAGTCACCCAGCCAGAAAGAGCCGGGACTTAAACAGAGTCTATCATCAGGCCCCGTGTCCAGGACTCTGTCCACTTTTCCAGGCTCACAAGAAGGGAATCTGCCCTGAGCTCTTCCCTGGGCTGCCCCTCAGGGGAGGAGACAGATACGTCGACTCTGATGCCTGCTGGCAGAGATACCACTTGCCCCAGCACCTCTGGGGCCCAAATGCATCACATATGAACACCAGACTCATAAGTAATGAGTACAGTCATGGAAGCTCCGAGCACACAAATAGATGGATCATCCTCTCCATGGAGATGGGGAGTGTTCAACTTTGGTTTGAACTTAATGCACATCCTACCTGACCAGCACCCTCAAGACTGAGAAGACGGTCCCCAGAGAAGATGTGTGCATGAGATAGAGCAGGGGGAGCCCCCCACAGGCTGGGGTTTGGGGTTTGTGCCCTAAGTCACTGCAGAGTTCCTGTCTCAACCCTCTCCATAGCCCTGCCTGAGATCACGTGGAATATCCCCCCCAGTGCTACTTTTCCCTGGTTCTGAGAGTCTGAGATGGGCCACGTGTGTCTGTGTGAGCTCACCTCATGGAGGGGAGACGCCCTTCCAGCCTGTCTCCAGGTCCAGCCCGTGTCCCACCAGCCATGGTGCCCTGCCCACTGTCCTGGGGCCTCTGGAGGGCAACACAGAGGGTGTGGTGATCATGGCGTAATCACCCCCCTGGGTGCTGGGCTCACAGCTGCAGCTCAAATCTTATAACACCCGGGAGATGTGATTATCTGCTGTCATGCCTTAATTCTTAATTAAAACAAGACGCAGCACTGAAATGGGCCTGGGGAGCAGCTTACACTCCTCTCTGGTGAGACAAGGGGTGCATGGGGGTCCCTGAGAGCTGAGGTCAGGCCCCCTCTGGGGGGCAGAGAGGCACCGCTGTGAGACCCTAGCACTGAATAAACTGCCGAGGATCCCCCCCAAAGCACAGGTCCGGGGACATTCTGACGGCAGCTGAGGCCCAGGGCAGTCTCAGGTTCACAGCCTTTAACCTTTTAAGCGCGATTGTGAGCTGTGTTCTCATTAGCAGGTTTCTGTGGAAGCAAGAGGGAGGGACTGGGGCTCACTGTGGTTATTACAGAAAATTAGAATAACTGGGTGTTACATTTAATACAGGCTGGCCAAGCCTGCAATTAAAGAAAGTAATTTTAAACCGTGGTGAAATATTAATATTAAAAGTGTTTCAAGGACAAGAATCTAATTAACACAAGTTAAAGAAAAGCCTTAAAGATTCTAATTTTATGATCTTCTTAACTAAAAATTAACCCGATTAGATTGCTCTCTTAAAGGTTACATTTATTAAAAAGTTCCAAGCAATTTAACCACAATGGGTTTCGAAGAGACAGCTTCCTGTCTGCACAGCCTCCCTGTTTTTAAATTTTATGAGGTTCTTCTGGCAGAGTTTTGTAGCAGTTAAGACAAAAATCTGGATGCAGAGCACCCTTTAAAAGATGGGGTGTCGGGGGAGAGGAGGACAAGGAAGAAGAAGGAAAAACCATCAATTTGGTATCAAATTTATTCCAAAGCAGAGAAGTGCATGTTTTGTTTTGTTTTGTTTTGTTTTTTTTGGATGGTGGAAAAAAAAAAAAAAGACATGCAGGGAGGTCAAAGGTCAGGCAAAGAGGAGACAGTATTGTGTAGACGCTGTCACGCATCACCACCTATTTTGACATGCACGGGGCCGTTTGTTGTCTGTCGAACATGCAAATTAAGTGCCTGCTGTCATAGCCAGCCGATATCTGAGAGTGGGAAATGAGGCCACCTGTAGCCAGTGAGCGGCGTGATGGACAAGCACTCAGCGTGCAGCATCTCGCAGGCCATTCACGCCACCTCCGAATTGCATATGACATGTAAAAATCTTTTCTTAATATTCACAACCGGGAGGTGCGGGGAATTATGGAGGCTTCAACCGCTGCATCTAATGGGTTCTCCAAGCAGACAGCTGTGACTGTGAGCTGCTTGATAATTAGGTGTCCAGGAAGATTTTATGCTGCGAATCAGTTAAAAGGGAGAAGAGAGAGAGAAAAGAATGGCAAGCAAAACTCGCTGGGATGGAAATTGCATTAACCCTTGGGTGTCTCCTCCTGCTTGGAAGCTTTCTAGGCCCCAGGACCCCTTTTCTGGGTAAGGTGTGGTTACACCTCTCTGTGCATGGTTCTAATTTCTAAACCCACCCCCGTGCACAGGATGTACAGGCCAGCTAATTCAGGCTGCCGTCCAGAAAATGGTCACTCCACTAAATGGGATCCTGCTTTCCAAAGTTATGCAGTGCTTCCTCACATGCATGCAGATTTTGCTGTCAGAATAAAAATCTTGAGAGGTGCAGCCCATCACAATAATAGACAAGAGCAGGGAAAGATGGCTGCGTCAGGCAGATCAAAGAGCCAAACAAACAGCTTCCGCCCTTGGCGGCCTTTGCTCGTCCCATGTTCCTACATATTTGTGTGAAAGGCGTGCCGGATGTGGCATCTCTGCAGAAAGAACCAGGAAATAAAGTCTTGATGGAGAACTTGGTACTGAGTACGTTTGCGTTGGGATGGCAGTGTAGGAAGCCCGGGCTGCCTTTAAGTGAGACCTGCCGATCTGAAGAGGAAGAATATTGTTTATCAAAAATCACCAGCCTTTAACCCACAGAGACACTAGCCCCCTAATTCCAGCAGGGCTTAATTGGTGAAATCCAGACTGACATCTCCCAGGGAAGGGCCTTCTCTTTCCTCCCCGGTCCTCTTGGTAAGCAGGGACCCTGACAAACTGCAGACTCAAGCTAGGCGTGGGGAATCCGAGGCTGCCTGTGTGGGTTCACCTGGCCCTGCATAGGGGCCCCGAGTCCTTCTTCCTCCTCCTGTCTCTAGCAGAAGGTCAAGAGCAGAGCTCTGCTCCAACAGGGAGCACGCCCAGCAAGGGGACTGGACTTCTTGGAAGGAAGTCATTAATATAGCACGATCAACTATGGTGTAGGTAGATGGGGAAACGGGTACCCATGCAGAGCTAGAGGCAAGGTAGCCCCATCTTTCTCCCGCCAGAAGGTCTCAGGTATCGAAAAAAATGTCCTGAGCAGACACCATCTCCCTTCACCCCTGAGTCCATGATGACGTCTTGCTTCGCCCGCTCTTGGGGTTTTGGTGTTTTTTCTGTCACTTCCCATCTTAGTATTATAATGTGAAAAGTGCTGATAATTGCTCAAACTCCCTTTTGTGTGACGAGCATTTATCAAGGGGCCCCCTGGGTGCCAGGTGACAGGCACCAGCGATGTGCCTCTTTGCCCTATTGGCACTTGGATCCTAGAGAGGGAAAGCAGTAAGTGGCAACGATATGCAATGGCCGACCCTACAGAATGTTCCGGGCCCCGGGGAGAGGACTCTCAGAAGTCCTGCATTTAGAGGAGGGCAGGGGAACCACCACACAAGGCTGGCAACTCATGGTTGGATCAGTTATCTGCGGAAACTGAGAGTACTGTTAATCCAAACAACGGTGTGAACGTTGGAAGGCGTCAGAGGTGCCTGCTTCCAATGGTGTCCTGAGCCGACTGAGGGGGTTGTCAGACCAGCCATCTCTTAAGGAACCAAATTACGTAGACTTGCAATTAAATGAATTCTATCACAGACAAAAGTAATAGACAAATATAAGGAATGAAGCACATCGCTTTTAATAATTTGGTGTATTTTACTATTTCGTAGGGGTCTTGAGGTTACGTGGGTGGCTGGCATCTGTAAGAAGCAACCCTTGCAGAAGGATTGTTGCCACATGTGTTCTCCCAGGGCTGCACTCAGTGGTGTCACGTCAGTGGGTGGAAGTTGACTATGGTAGGAAAATTTGCACCATGAAATTGGCAGATGCTACCTACCAGGGCCTTCCTCCCACACTCTGAAAGCAGGCTGGTGGTTCCCCACTTACAGCACATCACTCCCTTAAGGTATATTGCCCTCAGCACCCCATGACTGGTCTGCTCTAGCTGGAGTCCCAAGGCTGTCAGACAGATGGAACATCACTTGGAAATGGTGTGGTGCCTCAAGGGGAGGAAGGCTGGTGTCAGCTCATCCTTTCTGAGCTTCGATGCTGGCCTCAATGAAGTTTATTGTGAGGGACCACATCCAGTGTTTGGGAAACCTTCTCCCAGCCTTGTGGCTCAGCTGGTAAAGAATCCGCCTGCAATGCAGGAGACCTGGGTTCGATCCCTGGGTTGGGAAGATCCCCTGGAGAATGGAAAGGCTCCCCACTCCAGTGTTAATGGCCTGGAGAATTCCATGGTCTGTATAGTCCATGGGGTTGCAAAGAGTCAGACACGACTGAGTGACTTTCACTTTCACTTTCTCCCAGCCAAGGACCTCCACTCTCCCCACCTCTAGGTGACTTTAAGGCCCTGGGTCAAGTTCTCCTCCCCGTTAAAAGAGGTTCAGCTCCAAAATTAATATACGGGTCCTACAGAAGCCTTTGCATAGATGACTTTGACCTGAAATGACTTTTGATTGGGAGAATTTCAGAGGCTGGGAATTTTCTTCTGATAGACTTTGTCATATGTCCTGTGGAGGGTCACGTGACAAATGACACTTGAAGGGGTCCCAGTAGATGAGGCCACTCCAAGGGCTCATGTATGCCCTGATCTTGGGGTGCTCAGTGCCTGAGAACAGGTCAGGCAAACAGTCCTGAGCTCTTCTCAGCCACTCCAGACAACACTGCACCCCACTGGACCATGTGAGTCCAAGTCTCCATGCTGGATGGGCTCCTGCAGGCCTCAGTGGTGCACCCTCGGCAGTGGGCTGGGCTCTCGAAACTTGGAAACGAGACAGAGAAGAGGGCCGCCTGTGAAAGCTGGCAGCATTTTTAAATGTGACATTTTTACCCTAGGCTGCACCATTGGGCTGTGCATGCGAGCTAAGTCGTTTCAGTCGTGTCCGACTCTGTGACCCCATGTATAGCCCACCAGGCTCCTGTGTCCATGGGGTTCTCCAGGCAAGAACACTGGAGTGGGTTGCTATGCCGTCCTCGAGGGGATCTTCCCGACCCAAGGGTCGAACCCACGTCTCTTACGCGGTTGAGGTGCAGGCAGACAGATTCTTTACCAGTAGCACCTCCTGGGAAGCCCTGCACTGTTGGGCTGCATTCTTCCAAATTCATTTCAGAGTCATCTTGTCTTGGAGGAAATTTAACAATGACTTGTGTTCAGTGCGGGACAAAAATAGTGACTATTTTTACAGAAATGGAGAAGCTTTTGTAAATGAAGGTACAGGACTGACTGACCCCCCGTTCATTCAATCCTTCTAGGTCCACATGGTGTCCGAGCAGAAAGAGGCCAAGCATCAAGCTCGTGTCCCCACTTACTTCTTACCTGTGCTGTTTGGTTTGGGATCTTATTTCATCACTTCCTATGATAGGAAACAATTACAATGGGCTTCCCGGTAAATTCAGAGGAAAACGGCCTTGTCCCATTTCTAACAGTCTGTGCCCAAATTAGCACAAGAGAGCGGCTTCACTCCTATAGAAGGAGCCCGTGTCCAGGGAAGAAGGGACCGGGCACCGGATGTGGCGTAAGGGCTGCAGGCAGCGGGGCGGGGAGCTGGGTGCTGGAGCAGAAAGACTGTCTGCTTTCCTGGGGGATCAGGACACGTGTCCTCCAGAGGTGGCAAAGTGGCTGTCCGAGCCTTGAGTGATGGGCAGGGTTTCTATTATGACTCGTGTTTTTCTGGCTTAAAGGCAATTTTGGTCCCCAAATAAAGGAGCCGGGCAGGGAGGCTGGAATTTAGGGAGTGGGGGCTACAGAGGTCTGGAGTGTGCAGGTCAGGGGCTTCGGGGAGGGGAGCTCTGTGAGAACCACTGATTGCTCTGCTGTCGAGTCTCCAGAGCACCCCAGTTTTGAGACCTGAGGGCAAGGGCCCCAGTATGACAGCCCCCTTCACCCCTCAACTTCCAGACCCACTCTTGAACAATTTGGAGGTTTTATTTTTTTTTTTCTCTTAAAAAAAAAGAAAAAAGAAAAAAACACTTCGCTTGTGCCATGTATTATACTAAGCAGTAGTTATCAAATATAATATTTTAAAACAATCCTAGCAGGAAGTCACTATCTTTTCCATTTTACAGGCGAATGAACTAGGCTTTGCTGTTGCTTGCAGTGTCTTTAAGATTTTGTTTCTCAGGCACAGTTCTGAAAAATGGATGATGATGCTAATTGTGGTTTTGCTTTTTTTCTATAAAAACCTGTCAAGAACTTAACTCTAGGACTTCGAGTATACCTGCCTTAAAACAAAAATTTCAGGTAATGATCCAAAAGATTCTTCTTCCTTACTGCTGAGATGAATTTGCTGATTTGCACTTTAAATAGGGAACTATTTAGTAGCAGCTTTGACTAGGACTCTTGGTGTGTTACAATAATTAAACAGGGCTTGAATCCTTACATAGAACTACAAGCTAACCCATTCACATTCAGGTTATCCTTTTAGTTGACGTTTATCTGCTGAAATCCTCATGGCGCTTAGGTTTATTGTTAGTGTAACGCCAAGCACCAGACACTGTAGAGAAAGAGACCTGAGCTTCCGTCAAGGACCCTAGACCCCCGGAACAGACAAGGAGAGAGAGAGGCAGTGGGAAGGAAATCCACGTGCCGTGGCAGGGACACATGAAGTGGAGAGACGTCTGCTCTGGCTGAAGTCCAAGAGCATCTCGGAGGCACACGAGGTGGTGGGGCTCCCCGAGCCGGGGAAGGAGCGCAGGGCCTTTCTCAGCAGAGAGCGTCTGTTGCCCCCACCAGCTCCTGCGGAAGATGTTCCACAAAACACTGGTAATCTGATGTGCAGATCCAACCAAAGTCCAGCCTCTTAGAATCTCATCTGAAAAAGTTCTAGATCTTAAAAATGAATGCTCACAACTTCATTCAACCGAACAAGTCAGCATTATTTTTTTCTTTCATTTGAATTGGAAATGAACATAACACGTCTTTAAGTCTACTGAATTTGTCATATACTGTAACAGTCTTTTTCATTAGTTTTTTTTTAACTCTCTTGCTGAATGATTCTCACCACCCCTTTCCCCCCAAGTCTCTCCAAGATGCTGAGTCCCCTCCCATCTCCACCAACCCATCAGCTCTATTTTCTATTTCTGGATTCTTGTCGATTCCGTCCATTGTGAAAAATGCCAAGCAAGAGTCATAAAATGTTATCATCAAGTTTAAAACACATTCTCTTATATGTGAAGGTCTATCAGCTTTAATTCCAATATTTTAGATTACATAATTCTTGGAAATGTTGGCTCTGTTTTGAATATACAACTGGATATGGTTATTATTTCAAGTTCTACAAAGTCTTCAAGTTATGGACAAATATCAATAAGGGAGTTTTGACCACAAGTCAGGTGTTTTTTCTCTATTTTCCCCCTTTTACATTGTCTCAGGTTTTTCTGTAGGAGAAGAGTTGAGTAAGCTGAGAATTCTGTAAATGTTTAATTAAAGTTTCACATAGCCCTTGGAGAGGTGCAATACTCTCTAAGCTGCATTTACTTGAAATGAGGGCTCAGTACCTTAGAGTACAATAAACCATGTCAAATTTTGATTTAAGAAAGCTGAAGCGTCGATATTTTGGCCACCTGATGTGAAGAGCTGATTCATCGGAAAAGACCCTGATGCTGGGAAAGATTGAGGGCAGGAGGAGAAGGGGACGACAGAGGATGAGATGGTGGGATGGCATCACGGACTCAACAGACAGTAGTCTGAGTAAGCTCCGGGAGATGGTGATGGACAGGGAAGCCTGTTGTTGTGCAGTCCATGAGGTCGAAAAGAGTCGGACGCAACTTCAGCAACTGAACAACGACAGCAAAAACAACTGAATGTTTAAAGGTACAGCAGCTACTAACTCAGTGTTGAAACTGACTAAGCCCAAAGAAAACCTACAGAGCTCTTTTTCTTTTTCCGAGACTGTGTCGATGTGTTCTTGTGATCAGCCCTCAGATGAGCTCTCCTGCCATTCACTTTAGCAGAAGACATTTCAGCGCTTTTCTCAGAGTACATCAGGGCTTGCTGCAGAGACTTGCAAGCTAACCCATACCCCTTACGTTGAAGAGAAGACACTGTGCATACACGCAGCTAACCGGAGACTTCTACCACTCCTTATCTTTAATGACGTCATGGAAGCTATGGTTTTTAATCAAACGTCATTCCAAGGAGAGTGATCGCACCAGCAGACTCTTTCTGCAGGAACACTGGCAGGTGTAAAACCAGTGCTCATGAGGTCTCCATAATGTAAAGAGCTCAATATTCAACAAAACTAAACAAGATTTTTCCAAAATACATATAAAAGCTATAACATTAGTGTAGCGATTTCCTATATTTGGGGGCATTTCAATTCTGAATACCAAGAAGAAAAATGCTTTGCTTGCTTTAAAAAACAAAACCAAACACTGGAATCTAAGTAAAAACATCTAATTGATCAAGCATATGTAATAACTCGCAGTCTCACCCACTGGGTGAAAGGCCTTGTACAAACTAATTTAGAAAAAGTATATTTTAATAGTTTCATTGTATGCTACTTTTTAAAGCTTTTGACAGAATTTTTAGTATATTGAATTTGCAGTTATTATTCCAAGTTTGTGTGACTTGATGATAAAAGTCTTAAAAATACTCTATCCTTTCAATAAAGTTGGGTCATTTTCTCCCCAAACATCTTCCTAATTTCTGGCAATAATGATTATCTTTTCCTTAATACCATGCACAGATACATGATGAAGGAATTCATTTTATGTCATGGGTCTATGGTCTAAGAAACCAATTATTATCAATAATATATAAAAATGTAAGAAATAAAAACTTTGGCTCCCTCTTTTTTTCCAGGATTCCAGACTTCTTATGTTTCAGTCTCATTTGAAATTGAGGGTGTAATTCCTTTAAAAATATTTTTATTTTAAAAAATTCTGTTTTTCTAAAATGCATATTTCTTCTAGAAGAGATTTTTCCCTCCTATGTTTTTCCAGGGAAAAGTGGAAGGATTAAAATTGCGTGTACCCTGTGTCTGCAGGTGAAGCTCGCTTCTGGCATAAGTGCCATCCTTGGCTGCAGAGAGCACACGCATGTTTGGTCACAAACACCTACAGCTCCACCTTCATAGAGAAATGTGCAAATGAAACACAGCCACATGCATTTTCTACGGAGATGTGAGGCAGACCCGCAAAACCGAAAGTGGTCTGGAAATGGTGTCTTGATGAAGATCACAACGTAAGGTCCTTCTCTGCCCTGGAAGAGATTGCAACTATCACCTTACAACATTTGGCTTTATTTTATAATAAGCTACGCCATTAAGGTTTAAAATATTAGATTAGATCCTTGTATATTTCATATCCTGTAATTTTTGATATTGCAATTTTTAATTGTTCACGTTTCCTGTTTTTTAAGATACAAACTTTCTCCTTTAGTTTCTTTTTTCAGGAAACATTTTAAAGTTTCCTTCCTCTCTAAAAATGTCTTGTTTCAAAACTGACTACTATAACATTCTTAATGCAGAAAAAAGCTCAGAAGGCAACAATGAAAAAGAAAACGTGCTATAATAAAATATCTCCCAATGACTTATTTATTAGAAATACACTTTCAGAATTAAAGGATTTATTCTAAGTTTAGGGAAAAAAAAAAACTATTTTGCTTTCACTTTTACATCATGAAATAATTAAGCCCATAGCTTCTTAAGGCTATTTTTGTGAAGCCCATACATAGATGGTGTTAATTACAACAGCTACCTGTATTTGTAATCATCTAGCCAACTTTTAAATACCCATTTAAAAGTCATTCATGCAGTTATTCACAGTGAATCAAAAAAATAAAATAAAATAAAAACATGACCAGGTAAACAAATACCAATAGCATCAAGAGTATTTGGGGGGTATTTTCAATATTAGTAATTATTTTCACATTTTAGCAAGGTCACTTTGATAGCTTATTCTCAGGAAACTTTTTCAATCTGCTTTAAAATAGTTGGTTCCAAAATGTGGGGACAAAGCCCAGTATGAATATAAATTATTTGTCAACATATGGTGAGAGAAGGCGTGGCTGAAGCGAACTCGAAGTCTCCACAAAGAGCAGGCATTGTTCCTGGTGATGAAGTTCTCAAATGGAAGCTCCGCGCTGGCGGGAGAAGTTGCTGGCGTGCTCTGGGGTCACAGCACTTGGTAAAGCCAGGGACAGCTGCACCGATTGTCCATAATTAGTCAAGGTCAGACGCTGCAAATGGAGGACATTCGCCATTTGTCACGAGCACAATGGACGGGACCCGAGCCTCCTCAACTGGGGACAGCTCAGGGAGGGGCTCATTGAATCCAGGGTGAAGCGGCTCTGCCCTTTTTTGTGCTCCTGGGAAGGGGGGCAGCCACTCAGGAGGACTCGAATGATAGCACTTGCCAGCCTCACCAATGTCACAAAACACAATCTTGTTTTAACTACCAGAAGCATATGTTCATTGACACAGTGTAGTGTTGGTGAGACTTGAAGGAAACAGGAAAAGAAGAAAGGAGAGAACAAGTGCATTTGCTCCCTGTGTTTGGGATTTCATGTCTCCTGCCTCCAAGGGTCTAATCTTGTAACTTGCCATTGGATGCAATGTAATCCTTTAAATAAAGGAGTGATTACTTTCAAATGAACAGTAGAACTTGGAATGAGCACAAATAGGTCGTTGTCGAATGAAATTGCTTTTGTCTTAATGGCTGCTTAGAAAAGTGCCGTGCTTTCAACGGGAGAAATTAAACATGGATTTAAACGGTCTACTAAAATAGGTTAAAGGAAAACATTCCTGGCTGATAAGATATTTTAGACTGAGGAATTCTCATCGACCCAACAAGCAAGAGTATAGTGTGATTTTGGAAAGCTAAAGTCTGCCCTAGTTTTAAGGAAAAGAGAGTAAGGACTTTAATGTTTCAACTGAGAACCACAAAGGTTTGAGATGCTAATTTGTAAAATGCCTTGCCTGAGCCTCCCAATCCAGTGAAAAGGAGAGGGGGTCCTTTATCTTCCTGCACCGCCCTTTCCAGGGCGGGTGACACTCTTTCAGCCCAGGGCGGGCATGCTCTAGCCTGCTCTGGGCGCACTCTCAAGCACCCAGAGGGTCCAGGGACACCTCCTCCTTCCTTCCCCAAAGCAGCCCCTGGGAATGAGCTTGGGGAGGGCCAGAAGACGGTGTGCCACGGAGAGACCATCCACCGGGCTTGTACTGTCCTGGTTTCTCGTCAGCTTGCTCCCCCCACCCCCATCGCAATTTCCAGGTGACATTTTTTCTTTGGACTCTGGGCCCTCATTAGTGTCTCATTAGAATACCTTCCTACATTTCAGGTTGATCTCAGCCCATGCACTTCGCAAATTTCCACCTGCCGCAGGAGGTAGAAAAAGTCAAAGAATTACTTTAAAATTAAGAAAAATGTAGCTGATGGCTCTCTCCCTCGCTCTCTCTCTCTCTCTCTCTCTCACACACACACAATACATGCACACAAAAATCTGTTAGACATTTCAAAGCAGCTTGCATTCGTGGAAGGTGCCAGAAAAGCAAGATGGTTTACCACCTCTCAGTTATACATCCTTATAATAGAAATTCATTATCTCATTGTGGACGAGGCAATACATTTCTGATTAGCCTTTTTAACACACTTTCCTTTTCAAATGAATAAATCAGAATACGAAGAAACTGCACTATAACATCCTTCCCTGTTGCTGCTAAGCAAGGTAAGTGAATTAGCCATCATGTATAAATTCCTGAGTTTTCATACGAGGAAACAGTACATGTGTACATACACATATGCAACGTACACATAGAAAGACACACACACACACACGCATGGAGGGTGGGTCCCACCTGCCCATCATTCCAGCTGAAAGAACCGTCCCCAGCTTTTTCTCTCACACACCCCTCGCCTCCACATAAAAAGAGGGGAAAAAATTGTTATCTCTGATATTAGAATCATTTCTCCCATATTCTTCACATCTTTAAGATTTTCTCCTGTGTCCTCTTGAGGAAATGACAGAAGCTGCTGGGTAATTCAGGTATCCCCAAATACAGTCTTACAAATTTCACTCTCTGAAAAGTTAATAAAGATAATGACCTATTAACTTTGTTTCTCTACAGTGCAATTTATCCTTGGGCATAAGGAACTGCCAGTTTTATGGAAGCATGGCAAATGATGTTCTTTGCACTCTCACTGGAAAATATTTTCAGCAATTAAAAATGAAATGTGCTATTAAGCAAAGGCGTCACCTACGGTGTACCCTTTATGTCTACGCTCTCTAAATTCAGGGGAAGCAATGCCGCTGTTTCTACCAGACAGAACTGCATCCGTTGCAGTTCCTTTAAGACCGTTTTCGAGGGAAATCCTGGCAAGAAAGTCTGCTGTGCCGCCCCACTCTCACCGCGCCCGCATCCTCGAACCACTCTGGTAAGGGTGCTGCCAGCAGCCCATCCTGCCTCAGGTGCAGGAGGGGGCGCAGAGCACACCAGGGCACCTGTTGCTTCAACTTCATGCAAGTAGAAGAGTAACTGCTCACGTGAGAATATGATTCAGCACGTTTATTACAATGTCATTCTGTCTGATGAGTTTTGTTTCAGCCAATACCATCTGCAATTCACAGTCTCTAAAGACTTAAAAGCAGCCCCACACTTATTTCTGATCTTAACTGTGACTCGAATGGGCTAAGCTGATATGATTAAATAATATTTGCCATCAAGCATTCAGGGTTTAAGTCTCTGCCTTTGATAAACGAATAAAGGTTTCACAGCCAGAAATTCATTCAGACTGAAGTGATTTAACCCCAAAGAGACAAAAGTATGGACAACTCCTATTTCTCAAGAGGTTAAAGAAATTATCTTCACGGGTTAGTTTTCTCTGAATGTACAGTAGAGCAAACACGTTTCCATTGAAACTAAAGTAGCTTTAGTATCCCCAGTCTACTTTTTGCCTTTAACTTTCTTAAGTTAAAAAAAATAGTACCTAATATATGGCTTATAATCTCATCTGCCCTGTCCTCATGAGGGTAATTTTAGACTTGACTGTATCATAAAATAACACAAAAATGCATTATCTACATAATCCCGGAAACAAGACATACTGTGCTTTTGTCTTATTTCAAAATTAAAAAGCAGCTCAAAATCCCCACCCTGACCCCATTTAGGTATACATTTTGCATATTAACTGAAGAAGAAAAGAGAAATTATATGAGAAATTTTTTTTCTGAATTAAAGCTCATTTTAATTGTTCAAACTAATTCATGTAATTTTCAGTCATTAGCTGAAAACCTTCATTTAGGAATCTGTAAATTAGCTGCATGGTTTTAAATTTTCCTCTTTGTCTCATAAAGAAATTGTTTTCTACTTTCAAGTACCTTAACACTGTCATTATTACCATCTATATTTTTTACAGACCAAAATTTTAGTCTCTTCCCGGTAGTGAATTTTAATAACAACTGCAGCATACTTAATGGGAATCTTTGTGACCTAAAATAAGTAATGTACCTCCAAAAAGGCCAAAACTCTTCATCAGAAGCATGGTGGGGAAATCTTACAGACTCAGCCTCACAATGCAAGAGATTCTGCACTAGCAACGGACTGATTTGAGACTCTGCACCCTTGCATTTAAGTTTAGCTTCTGATAACTGTATTTTTGTGTGTGAAGATACCAATTGATGGAACGTAGGTAGAGGAGAGCTGACCATTGCTATTTTTGTTTGCTCTACACTTTGGGGTTTTCTTTATGGAAGTCACTGACCACTCATCTTCGCTGAGGTTGCTTGGGTTCACGTTCCACAGTGGAGAAGATGTGGAGCTGATGGGGTTGTGGTGTCTGGTAGGATGATGACATGGCTTCTGAAAGCTGCTGCCTGAGATAACAATAAATGAATCTTCACATGCATTTGAGAGTTTTATGTCCTCCTCTGAAGTCTAATGAGTGTATTCACGTCTTCATTGTTTCATTAAATGTTAATAAAGAAAAAGGTTAATCATTAGCATTAAATATCTACTGAAATTAGATAGTCAAAGAGTTTATTGTCTTCAAGAAGCTGAGAACAAAAGAGAGAAAAAGCTACCTTCATACAATTTTTCATGAGATACTGATTCTGAAGGAAGATTTGCTACTTTATATTAGGAAGTCCCTAAACTATTATTTGAATTATCTCAGCATCTAATGTTATTGAATTCCATTCAGGAATTCAAGCATATACTGAATGAGGGATTCATACATCTAAACAAAGGCATTATTAGTGATTTGACCAAATTGTTTCT
The DNA here is from genome assembly GCF_019923935.1 of Bubalus bubalis. NCBI lineage: Eukaryota > Metazoa > Chordata > Mammalia > Artiodactyla > Bovidae > Bubalus > Bubalus bubalis. The sequence goes on along the minus strand of NC_059175.1, from coordinate 68,261,897 downwards.
CCTGAGTTGATGCTGTGTTTTTCTTTCTTTCTCTTTTTTAAAGAAAGATGGTGTAATGACAGTCACTGTGTTTCTTTGCTCCATCTCAAAATATTAATTGGGAACTGCTTGTTCATGCTTGTGCCAAACTTCTAATTGAAATGTATTAAAACTTGCTCAAGAAAACAATAAGAAAAAGAGAGGAGAAAAAAAGAACTTTTAGTAGTAATGGTAATTTGGGATCCTGATCACAGGTGCAAGATTTAGCAAAGGTCCCTTTCTTGCAACAGCCCTCTGGAGTGATCCAAGAGCTCCCTCTGCTCCCTCCAAAGGGGAAATATCCATCACCATCACGCCAGCCTGCATCCATGCCAGCAGGAGCCAGTTTTGAAAGACATCAGCCTGCTTCCTTGTTCCCCAGCAGCCCTGTGAGTACAGACCAGGCAGAAACCAGCAAAAACCTCCCAGAAAGGCTGCCCAGGTGAAGCCTGTCGTAAGTTTCTCTTCATTAGTCGACTTGATGACTGGCCGGAGGTCACAATTAAAGGGGGTTATTTTCCCGGTGCTCTAAGTGCAGAGTATTAATGGGGACTCCATTTGTCATGCCTTATTGGCAAAAGCATGGGAAAATATTAAAATCGCAATAAACTCAACCTCCCCCCTCCCCGCCAAATGATGCCAAATGGATTTGACTTTCTCAGGCTCCACTCCACACCAGAGCCTCCCAGTTGGAAAGAAAAAGGTCTCAGAGAGGATTTGCCAGTGTGGGCAGGAAGAAGCAGGCTCACTTTATGGCCTTGTTTTTGCAAAGTTAAATGTTCTGGGTGCTTTCTTGAATCTCACATAGTGATCCTTCAGGAATAAGCCCATGCTCACGTGATCAAATGTGTCTTTAATGCTGGGTCTAGTCTGAAGTTCTGGCTCAGAAACAGTGTGGTTTTAAATCCCAAGGATTCAAATTGAGACGCAAGTCCTTTTGTTATTAAAGTATAAGGGCTTTATCTGTGGGTAGGCTTGCATGTTCACAGTGGAGCTTGCCTTTTGCTTATTAAAGCAACAGAATACACATAGGCACACACAAGCACTCACACCCACGCACACACATACACACACACCCATGCACACACATACATACACACACCACACACACTTACATACACGTATCTTAATAAATTTGTTTAATTATCCTGCATATAATTTCGTATCTCCTGTTTACCCAAAATTTTTTTAAAAGTTTATGCTAATTATTTATGCCTAATTTAGATATTTGTATCTTGATACCTCAGGAAAAATGATTAAATGTGATGAAAGTCGTTCAGTCATGCCCAACTCTTTGTGACCCCCATGGACTATATAGTCCATGGAATTCTCCAGGCAGAATACTGGAGTGGGTAGCCTTTCCCCTCTCCTGCAGATCTTCCCAACCCGGAATAGAACCGGGGTCTCCTGCATTGCAGGTGGATTCTTCACCAACTGAGCTATTGGGGAAGCCAAATGTGACAATTACTAGTTAAAACCATACTTCTCATTTGAAATCTTTTGCCTATGACATATCATGCTACTAATCCACTTCGATGCGGTTAACTTTTACTGTGAGTCATTTTCCTGGTACAAATGGGTATGCACTCATTTGCCCACAATTTATTTATCATTATTGGGGACTTACTGTGGTCTGTTGGACCCTGGGACACAGACCTGGGAGCAATGGATTTGAGATGAGTTCGCTGGTCCAGGGCTTATACAGAGGAAGAGACAGCCAGCCTGAAATGGCACTGCAAGGGATATATATTATGTATCACATTATTCTATTATTATGAATTATAATTGAGCACAGTCTTAGAACTCTCACCTTATTACACTGTACAAACCAGCCATTGACTTGAACAAAAACATATTTTCATAGCCTAATGTCTTCATGTGCATATTTAAGGAGTATTAGTTTTTGCATCCAAGACACGAGAGTACAATATTATTCCAAGTTAAAGAAAATGATCTCTCCAATAATACATTCTTCTCGTTTTCTCTTCACTGTACACATACACACATGCACATGAATGCAATACAATTTATCAAATTAAACATAAACAAATTATTTAGGATCCATGCAGTACAAACAAAGAAGCAGCCTTGTTAGAAACAGGAATTTATTAGCACCCCATCCTCTGAATGTGCATTGATAGAAAATATAATTAAATCAGCACATTTTACTACTCACTCAGCATAAATTGTCGCTGGGTCTGCAAGATGGATACAGTGCATTGTTTGCGCTCATGAAGACAATAGTCTCCCAAGATGTAATCTTTCTTCTTTTATTTATTCTACAAAGGGTGCCCATGCCCGAACCCAGGCAGATAGAGACAGAAGGTTAAATAGCTTCATCCCCTGATGGTACCAGACGTTCTCATTGTCTCCATAGCTAGGGCATGGTGTAAAGGAAACATCCATGAACCCAGAGCTGACGTGAACAACGCTTAAAAGCCGCGAGTTACCTGAGGTCCAGCATTTCACACCAGATAAGACCGTGAACTGAGAGACGAAAGGTGGGACATCCCCTCACCCAGTGCCGAGCCTTCCAGTCTCTGAACATGTGCTGACAGTCCGCTCAGGCGGCTGTAACAAAATGCTATAGGCTGGGGAGCTTAAGCGAGGCTTCCCAGGTGGTGCAGTCAGTAAAGAACCCACCTGCCAATGCAGGAGACGTAAGATACACGGGTTCAATCCCTGGGTGGGGAAGATCCTCTGGAGTAGCAAATGGCAACCCACTCCAGTATTCTTGCTTGGAAAGTTCCATGGACAGAGGAGTATGGCGGGTGCTATAGTCCATGGGGACGCAGAGAATCGGATCGACTGAGCACACACGGACTGGCTGCAGGGCTTAAGCAGCAGCCATTTATTTCTCACCGTCCGTAGGCTGGGAAGCCCGTGATCAAGGTGCCAGCAGATTTGGTGTTAGCTGAAGTCTGGCCCCCCGCCTTCCTGACTGGCAGACCGCTGCCCTCTCCTGGTGCCCTAACAGGGCCCTCCCTTGCTGAGTGCTGTTTACAAGGGCACTAATCCCACCACGGGGCCCCGGACTCGCGACCTTATCTAAATCCAATAACCTCCCAAAGGCCCCACCTCCAAACACCATCCCAGTGGGGGCCAAGGCCTCCACATGCATTTTGGGGGAACACACACATTTGGATTGTAATAGGTGCTATCGTGTTTTTAGAATAATATCCCTGAAATTCGTCTCTTCTAAGATCATAGACTGTATCAAAATTGTGCAGTGTAGTTTTGAAAGACTCAATAAAGGGAAGAAAAAAAGCTGAATCCCACTTAACCAAACCAAACCAGACCAAGCTTAAAGGGCCCCAGGCTATGTGCTCAGTCAGGTCCTACTCTTTGCAGCCCCGTGGACTGGGGCCCACCAGGCTCCTCTGTCTATGGGATTGTCCCTGCAAGAATACTGGAGTGGGTTGCCATTTCCTCCTCGACAGGATCTTCCCAAACCAGTGACTGAACTCCCATGTCTGCTGGCAGATGTATTCTTTAACCACGAGCGCCCCATGGGAAGGCCATCCTGTGACACCTTCCCTTCCTGTCCAGCTCAGGGAGGTAGAAGACGGGGGCCTGGGGCTCAGGTGTCCCCAGAGACACAGAAAGTGACAGAAGTATGTCAACCTCCAGTCCAGCAGAGAGGAAATGTTCTCATTCCCTGTTATCACATGCAAATGCCTTGAAAACTGAACATGCTGGAAAAATAATAGTAGGTGAAGGTGAGTCTTTGCCCAGAAAGGGGGATTTTTGCTGCAGGCGAGGGGCCAAGCTGATGGTCTAAGTGGCAAATTTGGTCCAGGAGTTTCTGTTCCCAGGGCCCCTCCATGTGACTGGTGGGGCCAGTGATGCCCACGGTGGTCCCTGATGAGAGGTTCATGATCCAAACTCAGAAACTCCCACCTAACTGAGCTGCTAGCCGGGTACATTTCTTCAAATATGTATCGATTCAAAAGCAAAACGTCCTGGCCGGCCCAGTGTTCATCAGGCAACTGGCGTGAAAGTAAAAGGGCACCATGAGGCGCCAAGTACTTACAGCGAAGACCGTGACTCTCACGGGTTCATATCCTCCCCAGACTCTGCCCTGACCGCCCAGGAGACCAGGAGCAGCGGCGACAGCGTGGGACACCATAAGGGGGTCTTCCGGCCTCCTGGCTCGTGGCAGTTGGAGATGGTACTGGTCTGGCCTGGGTCTCCTTTCTCTCCAGGTAGAATCACCACAAGAAGCAAGGCCGATCCAGACTGTGTTGGGGAACAGCCCACAGTTTTGCTTTTCTTTCAGCCTCTAACAGTCTTCTGAAAACTTCTAACCCATCATAGAAGGATTCATTCCCAACACGTTAATGACTCAAATCTTTTTAGTCTGAGACCAGAGGTACATTCTCATTGGAGACACGGCTGCTGTCACTGTGCCTGTTGAGAAAAATGGGACCAGCCTGGGGGCAGAGGGTGGAGGCAGGGACAGCAAAGTGAGACGTCCCTGGGACTGACTCTGAGGATATGTCCTCCGACAAACTGGCTATAGCTGGACTAGGACTGGAACCACGGTTCCTGAAAACCAGCAATTACACCACAGGGAGCACGAGCAGAAAGGGAGACTTTCCTGGTGGTCCAGTGGCTAAGATTCTAAGCTCCCAGCGCAGCAGACCCAGGTTCAATCCCTGGTCAGGGAACTAAGTCTCACATTTCACAACTAAGAGTCTGTATGCCAAGATAAAGACCTCGTGGGCAGCAACCAAGATGGAAGGTCCCACGTGCCTCAACTAAGACCCAGCGTGGCCAAATAAAATAAATAATTTTTGTGTAAAGAAGGCTTGAGAAAGTATTGAGCCCAGGATCCAGACTCCCAGATTGCACTCACTGTCCGGAAAAGAAGAAGAGGAAGAGGAGGAGGGAGAAGGTAGAGGAAGAGAAGGAAACATGTTGTGAAATGAAAATTAAAGGTACCCACATAAAGGAAATCCTGTATATGCTAACAAAGATACATACTATACAATTCCATCTATGTGATATCCCACAATGGACAAAATAATCAGTCTACGTGAGTCAAAGTCAGAATGGTGATACCTGAAGAGGAGGCTAGATTGGAAAGGGTGCCAGAGAACATTCTGGGTGATGAAACTGTTGTATGTCTTATCTTGGGGGCGACTACGAGATGGGGGCAACTGTCAAATGTCATTGATCCAAAGTACCACGATCTGTGCATTTTGCTAAATGTAAACAGTGTCTTGAAGACGATGCCTAGGTTAATAATACTATAATAATGCAATGCTTTCTTTATCTACCTTATTACTAGACTCCTGCTCGGCCATGTGGATATCTTTGAACGAAATAGCCCAAGTGGTTGTGAGACCTGATCCCAGCAGGCGGCGGTGGCTTTCATTTTCAGGCTTCTTGAGTGTCCTTTTCTGCCTGTGACACCGTGGAGTTCTGTGTAAATAAATAATGGTGCGAGCAGCACGTGGAAGCCCCACTTAACCTGTGAGTTGCAAGGTTATTTTTGTAGCTGTGTCCTGTCTTCCAGTGAGGAGGGTGATTTATGGTTTTCAGCCGAGCGTCATCATCATTGTTCTCACCTTTGTTTCCATCATAGTTAATTAAAGGGAAGGTCATTGTCACCTTACGTTTTAAACCTCCTTAACATAATATATCACCCTTGGTACACTTTAATAAGGGGATTTGTGAAGGAATGGTGTAATAGGAAAAAAGTTTACGGCATAATCCATCCTGTTCACAATTACACTTTAGCTGTTGCACATAATGAAAGTTAATAAGTAGACAAAATGAAGGGTCCATCTTGGGATTCATTCAAGTGTTGATTAATTGGCTGGGTGATGCAATGGAACAAGGAGATACCTAGCTTTTCTAAACTGCAGGCAAATGTTGCCAAAACAAACCCTATTTAAAGGACAATCTCTCCTTCCTTTTTTCCTTGCAAACTGTCACCCCCAAACAATATGAAATTAATTAAACAACTGTTTATTGAATGCCTTTCACGTGCCAGGCACACACAAAACCCGGATCACAAAGGGTGAGGTAAGACACAGTCCCTCCCTGGGGGGCAACACAGACCAGTGTTGATGGGGGTACAAAGGAAGGACAAATTATTTATTCTCAACAGTTACTCCTGGGGATATCAGAATTAGTTAAGATTCATAAGAATGTCTGAAATAATATTAAGTATGCCAAGCACATCTGCCAAGAAAGTGTTAAATCCTTTCTCCAAAGCCGTTTATTTTATTTAACAAACACTTAAAAAGCACTTACTAAAGACAGGCATTGTTCTAAGTGTTCTCCAAATATGAAGTCATTTAATACCTACAATGTCCCTAATGAGGAAGGGGCCATTATTACTCATACTTTATAAATACAGAGCCTGAGCCACAGAGCACTGAAGTTATTTAGCCAGGTTTGTCTGTTTCTCGAGAATCTGAGTGCATATCCACTACTTTTGTGCCACCTTTGTGCTACCTTTACAATAAAATTTCTTTTGAAGTTTTCAAAAGATAATGACTTTAAACAAAATTTTCAAGTGAAAGGGACAGTTTTGCATAAAGATCTGACAGAATTCTGCATTTCTAACAGTAATTCAAGCCCATGTTAAATCATACAACTCACCTAAACTAGAGAGACCACCCACCCAGTAAAATAAGTTACTGACCCAGTCAAGTTTTAGCAGAATATGAAGCAAGATGGGAACACCTGTGTCCCCCTATACATTTGCAAGAAGGAAGGGGAAAGAGCAAATCCAGGATGAGGAACACCTGAAGTGGGACTTCATCCCTCGGGAGGAACGTCATCGTGACCGAGGTTGAAGGCGTTCACCCATGGCCTGACTCGCTATTTGGCATCAGCAAGCCCACCTTTGATCTGCATTCCCCTAGGATACAGGTGGATGCAAGTTTGCCTAGTGTGAAAGAAGAATGCAGACTAACACATACCATCAGTGGTCAATTGAGAACTGGGCATAAACACTGTGGTGAGCAGCTTCTAGGATGGACTGCGAGGATCTCTGCTTCCTGGGTGACCCCTGCCCTTGACTGAGGACTGGACCAAGGCACTGGCTTCCAGTTGCTAGAAGGCAGGAGGGGTGGTGGGAGCCAATTTGCAGATTAGGCTACAAAGACTGTTACTTTGCTGTTGGCTTCTTCTCCCTCACTTGTTCACTCTGGCGATCCCTGAGCTGCTCTAGAAAGGCCCGTGAGGCAAGGAGCTGAGGTGGCCTTGCTCCAACCGGCTGCCAGGAGCCAAGTCCTGCCAACAAACAGGGTGCGACTGGAGGCAGAGCCTCCCCACTGGAGATTCCAGATGAGACCACAGCCCTGCTGGGAATTTTGCTGCAACTTCACAAGAAACCCCAAGTCTCAAGATAAACTGGGGTCACCCAGAGGAGCTGCACTCACACTTCTGACCCACAGAAAATCGAGACAAGATAATGCATTGTTTTAAGTCATTAACTTTTACATGCGATTTGTTATGGAACAATAGATAATAAAGGACCTATCTTTCATCACATATCAATTTTCCAAGAAATGCAAGGAAAGTGGGGAAGACACTGAATGAAGAAGAGGTAAGAGGTATCCTCTGTCTTCAGGGGGTTTTCAGTTTAGCAGAAACACTTGAGTCCATGACATGAACACTTCCTGATAAAACTCTGTGTCATGTAACTTTTGGGCTTCCCTGGTGGCTCAGATGATAAAGAATCTGCCTGCAATGAAGGAGACCCGGGTTCAATCCCTAGGTCGGGAAGAACCCCTGGAGAAGGAAACTGCAAACCACTCCAGTATTCTGGCTGGGAAAATCCCATGGAAGGAGAAGCCTGGTGGGCTATAGTCCATGGGGTTGCAAAGAGTCAGAAATGACTGAGTAATGAACACTTTCTCTTTCTTCACGTCACTTTGTCAATGTGGGACACAGGGGCCTCTGTGAACTTTCAAGTGAAAGAGACAACACAGGAAGTCCTAAATGATGAAACATGGGTTCTTGACATTCATTGGTATATTTATGTTTCATTTAATGTCAGTAGATCATGGATAATGGATGCAATGTGAACAAATGTTTTTCTTAATTTTGTATGTAGAGATAGGCCTGGTGGGTCACCTAGAAATTGGGAAACTCTGTAGCACCCTGTTATTCTCACCATCTCCTCTGTTGTATTAAATACAGGTAAGAATGGTGAGATAGATGGGGAAACAGTGGAAACAGTGTTAGACTTTATTTTGGGGGGCCCCAAAATCACTGCAGATGGTGACTGCAGCCATGAAATTAAAAGACGCTTACTCCTTGAAAGGAAAGTTATGACCAACCTAGATAGCATATTGAAAAGCAGAGACATTACTTTGCCAACAAAGGTCCGTCTAGTCAAGGCTATGGTTTTTCCAGTGGTCATGTATGGATGTGAGAGTTGGACTGTGAAGAAAGCTGAGTGCCGAAGAATTGATGCTTTTGAACTGTGGTGTTGGAGAAGACTCTTGAGAGTCCCTTGGACCGCAAGGAGATCCAACCAGTCCATTCTGAAGGAGGTCAGCCCTGGGATTTCTCTGGAAGGAATGCTGCTAAAGCTGAAACTCCAGTACTTTGGCCACCTCATGCAAAGAGTTGACTCATTGGCAAAGACTCTGATGCTGGGAGGGATTGGGGGTAGGAGAAGGGGACGACAGAGGATGTGATGGCTGAATGGCATCACTGACTCGATGGATGTGAGTTTGAGTGAACTCCAGGAGTTGGTGATGGACAGGGAGGCCTGACGTGCTGCGATTCATGGGGTCGCAGAGTCGGACATGACTGAGCAACTGAACTGAACTGAACTGAAGAATGGTGAGAGAAACAAGCAAAAATAAACAAGTGAGATCTAATTAACCTTAAAAGCTTTTGCAAAGCAAAAGAAACCATAAACAAAATGAAAATAGAACCTATGGGATGGAATAAAATATTTGCAAATGATGCAAGCTACAAGGGATTACTTTTCAAAATATAGAAACAAGTCATACAGCTCAATACAAAAAAAAAAAAAAAAAAAATCAGAAAAAAAAAAAATGGTCAGAAGACCTAAACAGACATTTCTCCTAAGAAGACATACAGATGGCCAACAGGCACATGAAATGATGCTCGAGATCGCCAGTTATTAGAGAAATGCAAATCAAAACTTCAATGAGGTATCACATCACACTGGTCAGAATGGCCATCATCAAAATGACTACAAAGAATAAATGCTTGAAAGGCTGTGGAAGAAAGGGCACCGCCCACACCACGGGCAGGAGTGGAAGCTGGCGCAGCCCCTGTGACGGACGACACGGAGGATCCGTAAGACTGAAAATGGAGCTACCGTATGGCCCTGCAACTCCATTCCTGGGCATGTGTCTGGAGAAGACTGTAATCTGCACGCATAAATGCCCCTCAATTTTCATGACAGCTCCGTTTACACTAGTCACGACAAGGAAACAACCTAAATGCCCACTGGTGGAGGAAGGGATCAAAATGTGGTGATACAGACGATGAAAGATTACTCAGCCATAGGCAAAAACAATGCCATCTGCGGCAACAGCAGATGGATCTAGATATTGTCATACAGAGTGAAGTAAGTCACAGAAACATAAATGCATGATATCACTTATATGTGGAATCTAATAAAACTGGTACAAATAAACTTGTTTATAGAGCAGAAATAGACTCACAGGCATAGAAAACAAACCTATGGTTACAAAGAAGCAGGGAGGGATAAATTAGGGGTTTGGGATTAACAGATACACACTACTCTATATAAAATAGATAACCAACAAGGACCTATTGTACAGCACAGAGAACTATATTAAATATTTTGTAATAACCTATATGGGAAAAGAAACTGAAAAAGAAGACATCTCTATCTATCTATCTATAGCTTGAACAATTTGCTATATACCTGAAATGTTGTAAGTCAGCTATTAGTTAGTGAGTGTTAGTTGCTCAGTTGAGTCTGAGTATTTGCGACCCCATGGACTATACCCTGCCAGGCTCTTCTGTCCATGGGATTCTCCAGGAAAAAACAATGGAGTGAGTTGCCATTCCCTTCTCCAGGAGATCTTCCTGACCCAGGGGTCAAACCCAGGTCTCCTGCAACGTAGACAGATTCCTTACCCTCTGAGCCACCAGAGAAGTCTATATAAACTATATTTATTAAGTCTAAATGAACTCTACTTCAATAAAAGAAATCAAAGTTAAAACAAGGAATGGCATGAGACAGGATAATATGAAGGATGACAAGCCTGCTTTTCTTCCAACAAATACAAAACTAGCAGCTTACACAGTTATTGTGCTGGAGATTTTTGTTTTGTTTTTTATTTTATTTTTTAAAATTAAGTAATTTATTTTAATTGGAGGCTCATTACTTTACACTGTGCTGGAGATATTTACATGTAAATAATATGCCTCATACATCTCCTTTTACATATTAAAGGAAACAATTTAAAATTCAAAACACAATGTATGTGAGCTGCCTGACTTTGTCCACTGTGGCTGTGGAGATGATCTCAAGAGGACTGAGAGGCTTCACAAGCATGACTTGAGCTCCCAAGATCCTTCACATATTTATCTTGATATTTTATGTCCAAAGTAGTCATCTGTGTTTGAAAGAAAAACAATTATAACCAATTATAAAATTGGGAAAGAGTACAACAAGGCTGTATACTGTCACCTTGCTTATAACTTATATGCAGAGTACATCATGTGAAATGCCAGGCTGGATGATGCACAAGCTGGAATCAAGATTGCTGGGAGAAATATCTATAACCTCAGATACACAGATGACACCATGCTTATGGCAGAAAGCGAAGAGGAACTAAAAAGCCTCTGATGAAGGTGAAAGAAGAGAGTGAAAAAGCTGGCTTGGAACCCAACATTCAAAAATCTAAGATTATGGCACCTGGTCCCATCACGTCATGGCTAATAGATGGGGAAAAAATAACAGATTTTATTTTCTGGGGCTCCAAAATCACTGCAGATGGTGACTGCAACCATGAAAGTAAAAGATACTTGCTCTTCAGAAGAAAACTACGACAAACCTAAAGAGTGTACTAAAAAGCAGAGACATTACTTTGCAGACAAAGGTCCATATAGAAAAAGTTGTGTTTTTTCCAGTAGTCATGTATGGATGTGAGAACTGGACCATAAAGAAGGCTGAGCACTGAAGAATTGATGCTTCTGAATGGTGATGCTAGAAAAGACTCTTGAGAAACCCTTTGACTGCAAGAAGATCAAACCAGTCAATCCTAGAGGAAATCAATCCAGAATATTCATTGTAAGGAGTGATGCTGAAGCTGAAGTTTCAGTAGTTTGGCCACCTGATGTGAAGAGCCAACTGAGACTGTGAAAGATTGAGGGCAGGAGGAGAAGAGGGCAGCGGAGGATGAGATGGTCGGATGGCATCACCGACTCAGTGGACATGAGTTTGAGTAAACTCCGGGAGATAGCAAAGGACAGGGAAGCCTACTGTGCTGCAGTCCATGGGGTCACAGAGTTATACAGGACTTAGTGACTGAACAATGTTAAAAATAATTCCTTCATAGTTTTTTTTTTTTAATTTCCAACAGTTTCTGATCAAAACAATTCTAAAATGGAATAGAATATCACTTTATTTCTTAGGGAAACATTTCCAATTTCCAGTAATAGGAAAAAATAATCTTTTATGATCTATGTTGAAACACCAGTCTAGTGGGATTCTTTCTCTGTTTGGTGTAGTGTTCCAGACAAGTATTCACGACAATGGTACATTGAGTTCCTGCGGCAGAGACCACAAATTTGCCTCTCTGGACCTTGTGAAAATCACTTCCTTGCTGGCAAAACATTTTTTAAATTAATTTATCTATTTTAATTGGAGGCTAATTACTTTACAAAATTGTGGTGGTTTTTGCCATACATCGACATGAATCAGCCACAGGTGTACATGTGCTCCCCGATCCTGAACCCCCCTCCCCACTATGGCCTGTAAGAAGGTAGATGGATATGGAAAGAAAAAAACTTATAGGTAGTCACCTTCCCCTAACCCTAATCCTCACCCTAACCCTGCCTGTAGTGGGTACTGAGAGATGCCCTCCACTAATTACCAGCTGCATGGCTGTGACTAAGTGACAATAATTTTGTCCTCAGTGTAATTAAATAAAAATATACCTCTCACTCTCCTTTAGGATGAGTGCTTCCAGAAAAAAAAAAGAAACAAAACTACTGCAAAGCACTAAGCTGACCAGCCGTCTCAAGGTGGATGCTCCATTTCTAATGGTCACCACTATTTCCGTTCCTTAAATTCTCTGATTGTTACTTCCAGCATTATTTTATTAGAGTGGCAACTCCTGAGTCTTTTCACCAAAGGGAAAATTCTATACCTGAGAAACTAGGAACGAAAAAAGTATAGCCCCGCTTGGAACTTTGAACAATATGTTTATGAAGCTGAAAAAATGGCACACTTCAACTCTGTTCATCCCTGAATGATTGAGGAAGACTCCCCAGGGCCGGCTGGGATCTTTTCTTTCTGCTCTGACCCACTGGTGCTGTGGCTGACACAAGCTGGCACTCAATACCTGGCAAAAGACTGGCTTCTTTAATGCCTCCTACAATAGGAGAAACTTCATCCCTTTTAATTACTTACAGGAAAGTTTTGAGATGATGGAATTCCCCTGAATTCCTGGCAGGAAGGATAGCTCCTGTGTCTTAGCTGGTTTCATCCTTTCCTCTTACTTGGCTTACTTTGAGGAACAGAGGATTATCTTAGATAGACTAGGTTTCAACTCGACTCCATTGATTGTTTTTCATGGCAGACTCTCATGAGCAGCTCTTCTTATTCAGTAACGATGACACAGAGATTAGCATGACTTACTGAGGTCCCAAGCCTTGTGGAGTCTGAGCTGTAAGAGTGTGAACGAATATGCTTGCATCACAACAAGAACTCATACTTTTCTAGCTAGTCAGGTAGAAACACCAAGTCAGGGCCCCAGCAGGTGCAGCAAGACTATAGGCCATCAAGGTGAGTCCACGTGGATGGGGAACTGCTTCCCCAACCACTGAATTCTGTGTCTGTGGCTTCCTGCAGCAACGTGGGTACCTTTAGGACACGTGGTATCATGTCTGTAGGGCTTTCTCATGGACAGTCTGTATTCATTTTTCTTTTCTTATGATTGGCCATCCTTCCTGTGTCTTTGCATACCTCGGTTTTTTGGTTGAAAACTGGCTATTCTGTAGGTTATAAAGTAGCAGTTCTGAAAGTGAGACCCCCTCCCCACCCCACCTCCCTGGGGTTTGCTGTGGCTGCCTGCTGTGAGTTCCCATTTGTCAGCTTGTTGGTTTCTCCATGTTTTCATGTCTGTGAAATGAAGGCAAGTCTGGTTAAATTCTGTCCTTTTATAAATGTCAATCATTTGTCTCATAACAGAAGCAATCAGCGCCTCCTTCCCTGACTTTGAGCAAGAATAAATAAGTCTCACTCACATCCATATTATCACTCCCAGGGGGACACTTTCCCTCCTGAAGTCTAGTAGCAGAAGCAGTAGAAAGTGTGGAGAAGTTCAAGCTGAGTCACTATCCCCTTTGTCAAATCCAGCCCTAATGACACAGAATGATTAAGCCCGCAGATAAATTTTGAGTTGGACAAAGAACAGTACACTAAACAGCTACGTCCTGTTAGAGAATTCGCAGCTCCCCACACTGGCTGCCTCCATCTGCTGTCTCTGCCTTCCTTCCCTGGCTAACTTGCCAGTTCCCAGCCCCGAGACAGAGCCCCTGGCCTAATCAGCCTCTCAAAGATGGCCCCAGTCTCAGCTCCGGTTGGGGGTGGGGGAAGGACTGCAGGGAACCCAAAGAAGAAGAGCCCTGCCCCCCCCCCGCAGGTTTAGTCACATGCCTGTCCACGTGTCTGTGCCTTGAGGGAGGCGCGGTTTGGGAACTGCTTTTAGGATCCAGGTGAAGAGGTAAGAGTTGGACATGAATTTGAGCAATGTCTGGGAGAGTATGGACTTCCGTTGTGGCTCGTCTGGTAAAGAATCCGCCTGTAATGTGGGACACTTGGCTTCGATCCCTGGGTTGGGAAGATCCCCTGGAGAAGGGAAAGGCTACCCACTCCAGTATTCAAGCCTGGAGAATTCCATGGACTGTATAGTCCATGGGATCACAAAGAGTTGGACAGGACTGAGTGACTTTCCCTTTTCACTTTCTTTCTGGGAGATAGTGGAGGACATAGGAGCCTGGTGCACTGCAGCTCAAGGGGTCACAAAGAATTGGACACAACTGAGCGACTGAACGACAAAAAGGAAGACGTTCAGGGCATCTCTCCTTAATTCCAAGAGAGAAGCCGGTCTTCAGGAGGCAGTGACCACCTAACCCAGCCCCTCAGGCTGAAAGCACTGCTTTAAACACCATGAGCATGGCCTGGCCCATCTCTGTCCTGCAGAAGGTAAACAATTTTGCAAAAGGAAGCTTCTGTGAGGGTCCCAGGCTGCCTGAAGACCACATGCACATCTGTCTCACTCCTCCAGCTCCTCACAGGTGGCATCCCTGAGCTTCTTAACTGGATGCTGGATGCCCATCTCTCTGCAGAGAAGGTAGAAATCTATGGGGCCTCTGCTCCCCCAACTACACGGCACAAGACACTCAGGGGTGATCTGACAGCAATCCCACCTCTCACATAATATTTTTAATTATATGCCACATACTTTTCAGAGAGCCTAGTGATGTCTTTCAGATATCATAGTATAAATTATTTGATAAAAATGCATGGTTCAGGATTGTCAAACAGCTTTAGGTAATGACTTACAGAATGTTCTTCCCCCCCTTTTTTTGCTCACTTTCATTAGCCAAACTTTTCTCCAGTTTTGATTTCTGCCTTAAAATTCCCGCTGGGACCTGCTTTGTGAGGTTGACACCTGTGAACCCACTGGCAGCATGACTGATTCATCAGGGGGATCTTGCTGTTCTGTGAGAATGCAGGCCAGTGGTACAGAAGATGCGGTTCTCTGCAGTTTCAACAGACCCCTGTGCTAAGGGTCTGGCTCCTCAAACTTGCTTCCTATTGATGGGCACATCTATGAGGATTCTCACACACACACACACTGCTCTGTCTCCTACTCCTCCACTGTCTCCAGTGACCACAGTTTTAGACTTGTTTGAAATAAAACATACTTTGCTTCTTGACTGAATGACCAATTTCCTAAAGTAATGGTTCCTACTGAGTTCCAGTGGTTCTAGCCAGCTGAAGGGTCTCTCCTGGTTTTCTGAGTGTTAACCATTCGGCATCTGGTTTATCACTTAAAGGCTTAGGGTCCACCTCCATGCACACTTATCTGTTTGTCTTAGCTTTGAGTATCTGCATATGACAGGAGCCAGCGGGGTCACAAGCAGTCTGGGGCCTCCCACCCACTCAGGGCCTTGTAGCTGAGTGGGGCTCAGAGCTGCTGAAAGAGATTGAGAACACATAGACCGTGACCAGCTGGACAAGGAGGCACAAGCTGCCCGCAGGGTGCTGGCAGTCAGCTCCCTCAGCCTCCAATCTCCCACCTTGAGGAAAGGAAAATCTCGGGTCATTTTGATTGAAGGTGCAGTTACCGTTCACATACACAAAGGAAGCAAAGTCAGGAGATTCATTCCTTCACAGATGCCAGAATGGGAATGAGGTCACTAATTTTTGTAGGCCTCAATTATTGTTCTTCAGTTGCTAAGTTGTGTCTGACTCTTTGCAACCCCATGGACTGCAGCATGCCAGGCCTCCCTGTCCTTCACCATCTTCTGGAGTTTACTCAAGCTCATGTCCATTGAGTCGGTGTTGTCATCCAACCATCTCAACCTCTGTTGCCCCCTTCTCCTCCTGCCTTCAATCTTTCCCAGCATCAGGGCCTATTTCAATGAGTTGGCTCTTCGAAGCAAGTGGCCTAAGTATTGGAGTTTTAGCATCAGTCTTTCCAATTAATATTTAGAGTTGATTTCCTTTAGGATTGACTGGTTTGTAGCTCTCAGTTTCCTGTCTCTCTTGGCTTTTGTGTCTCGCACACCTTCTGTCTCCCAGCTTCCTTTATCTTGCCACTTTCTGTGTCTCAACGCCTTTTGTGTCTCTCAGCTTCCTGTGTCTCTCAGGTTCCTGTGTCTCTCAGCTTCCTGTGTCTCTCACCACTTCCTGTGTCTCTCACACCTCTTATCTCTCCCAGCTTCCTGTGTCTCTCACCACAGCCTGTGTCTCTCACACCCCTTATGTCTCTCAGCTTCCTGTGTCTCTCACCACTTCCTGTATCTCTCACCACTTCCTGTGTCTCTCACACCTCCTAACTTTCCCAGCTTCCTGTGTCTCTTACCACTTCCTGTCTCTCACACCCCCTTATGTCTCTCAGCTTCCTGTGTCTCTCAGCTTCCTGTGTCTCTCACACCCCTTATGTCTCTCAGCTTCCTGTGTCTCTCACCACTTCCTGTGTCTCTCACACCTCTTATCTCTCCCAGCTTCCTGTGTCTCTCACCACAGCCTGTGTCTCTCACACCCCTTATGTCTCTCAGCTTCCTGTGTCTCTCACCACTTCCTGTATCTCTCACCACTTCCTGTGTCTCTCACACCTCCTAACTTTCCCAGCTTCCTGTGTCTCTTACCACTTCCTGTCTCTCACACCCCCTTATGTCTCTCAGCTTCCTGTGTCTCTCAGCTTCCTGTGTCTCTCACACCCCTTATGTCTCTCAGCTTCCTGTGTCTCTCACCACTTCCTGTGTCTCTCACACCTCTTATCTCTCCCAGCTTCCTGTGTCTCTCACCACAGCCTGTGTCTCTCACCACTTCCTGTGTCTCTCACCACTTCCTGTGTCTCTCACACCTCTTAACTTCCCCAGCTTCCTGTGTCTCTCAGCACTTCCTGTGTCTCCCAGCTTCCTGTGCTTCTCCTCTAGTGACTGGAAAGCCCATGGATTCCAGCCGTGTGTCCGCCCCAGCTTCACCCCAGCATCCCCGTCAGCAGTTTCTAGTTACATCAGGCACCCATAGGACCCATTCCCTCTGTCCCCTGACTCCTGCTCCCCTGTTTCCTGTGCTATCCAAGAATTTCAGAACGGTGCCCAAATGCCTGACCACTTGCAGTACAGAACATTCACCCATGATGCATTTTGAAGTTTTAAAAATCATCGAGAAAGATCAACTTAAAATTTCTCATAGATGCAGTAAACCGTTATCAGAGAAACACATTCGCCCAGTGACAAGAGAGAAAAAAACGAACAGAGTGCTTGCCCAATCCCTTCAAATGTGGAACCAGTACAACCTCCTAACATTGTTTCCAGGTTACCTTTAAGCTGGTGCAGAGGGAAGAGGGGCCTGTGAACACTAATACATGCAAACAAGTCAGCATTTAACTATGGCATGAGGATTTTCTCAAAGAAGAAACACATACACACACTTTCTCATTGGTTCTCCAATTTATCATCATATTCTCTTAAACTCTGGGGTGTTGCATTTTAAGGTCCTATTAAATAAATCAAAAGAGCATATTATCTGAAATTAGGAGCCAGACAGGACAACAGCTAAAATTAATTCACCATAGTAATCTCCTCCTAAGACAAATTCCCCTGGGGGAAAACATTATATGCCCATTTCCATGGGCAGAGGTTTAAATATATCTCTCCTATTAACTTTACATGCCTAAATCCCTGAGCATTAAAATAAAAATGTATCTCTCCTCTCCAAAGAGAAAACTGGAAGTCTGCACTGCCCTCTAAATGAGTCCAATTAAATGTAATCAAGTTACACATCTACGCTTTAGAACCATATGGGACGTTCGACAGAGAAAACAGGCCTAAAGATACACGTGCCCGGGTACGTTTCCAAGCAGGTCAACCCAACCCTTGCCTCGCCAATGAAAGGAAAACCCAGACTGAGAGCTATCGACACGGCCCCATGCGTGCAAAAATCCAGCCATCCTAAACCCTTCATCCTGAAGCTACACATGCAAAAATAATAACTGTGTGCAACAGAAGGGTTGTTCAACCACCAGTACCCAAATTCCATTTCCTCTCACCTCCAGTGGGTCTGGGTAGGGGGCACCGAGTGTGGGGTGGGGTTAGCTGGAGATAAGGCGATAGGGGGCTAGAAGCCTTCCTTGGATTTCAAATGGGTCAACTTGTCAAAGCTTTATGTGGGAGCCAATTACATTAATTTTCCACAGCCGCCAAATACATATTTCATTTCCATCTCCCACAAGAGATGGGGTCCAGGGATCCTGTTTCGCAAGGCTCTTATCACTAAGTAACATTCATACCCCCAAAGGAACCCTTGGCAGCCGGTGGCCCGGGCTGCCTGGTGTTGCCGTGGAGCCGCTCGGAGCCGCACACGCTCGGGGACAATGGGCCGCCACGACGGCTGCATTGTCAATAAATTTCAATTACACTAATTGCCAAGAGTTCAATGAGTGCACTTTGAAGAGGGGGAGAAAGGACTATAAAAAAAAAAAAGAAAGAAAAACAGGAGCTTATGCCTCGTAGGGCTAAAGAAAAGGAAGTAATAAATAGTCTGTGTTTTCTAATGGGGGCATTCAAGTATTTTTCAACATGGCTTAACCAGATTTTACAAGCTGTTCCAGCTTCAGGGATCCTGTTTTACATTTCTTTGTTACTATCTCCAAACAACATATACAGACACTCAATTATGTGGTGTTATATTTCAGGGGAGATTTAATTTCTAAGTAGCTCTTTCTTTTTTTTTTTTTCTTTAAGCACATCCATCTGCTCTGTTTGGATGGATACTGTGCGGAGTGAATTTGGGAAGGGCAATTTATGAATGGACAGGACTGCTTTAAAAAACTAACCCAGAGGATGCTCTTGATTCTAGGTGGAGCGTACCTGTTCCATACTTTCAAAGAATGGACAACATTTCAAAGGGAGCTTCTGAGGACCATGTATAGATGTGGCTGGGGACCGGTACATCTTTATAAGGTGGAGGGGTCTTGACCGGTTTTTCAGAATTGGATAGCTCATCATCACAGACACTCGTTTCAGTCTTGACAAAGAAAAGACAGAATAAGAAGCAAGAAAGACTTCAGGGCATTTAAGACGTTGGGTGGCTCCCAAGCCTGCTGGGTACCAGGGCACCAGCTGGTCATGCAGCTTAGGACCTCGGGTACAGAAGGGATGCACCCCACGAGGCCAACCCAGACTCTGAGTGTGTCCCTGTGTCTGGTGCCCCGTGCTGAGGCCTGGCTGGGCAGGGGGGCAGGGAGCCCCCAAGGCTAACCAGACCACACACCTGCTGATGGCTCCCAAACTGGCCTTGAAAGGATGGCGTCAGGCTTCCTTCCCCTGCAGGTGCCCTTTGCCAGAGCTGGTTACAGCAGAGCGATCATGGGCCCGGAGTCAACTGGCTGGAACTGCGGCACCAGCCTGCATGGGCTGCTGGTTCGTTTGTGAAATGCAGACAATAGCGAACTCTTCCTGTAGCCAACACTGGGCACCAGGCACCATACTAAGCTCTTTCTTCGTCTTCACTCATCAAACCTGAACAGAGAAATGGGCTCTTAGTAAAGTTACCTTGCCTCAGTGCTACTTTTAATTCATAGCATTGCCTCTTGTGAGGATATTTTTATTTTAAATGGTACTGCTTCCCTTGTAGCTCAGTTGGTAAAGAATCTGCTTGCAGTGCAGGAGACCTGGGTTCGATCCCTGGGTTGGGAAGATCCCCTGGAGAAGGAAATGGCAATCCACTCCAGTACCCTTGCCTGGAAAATCTCACAGACAGAGGAGCCTGGTGGGCTGCAGTCTATGAGGTCGCAAAGAGTCAGGCATGACTGAGCAAGTAACACTTACTTACTTACTTATGCTTATTGAATGGAAAGCTTTGTGCTCTGTAAAGGGGGTTAAGTGTTGAGGAGCAGATGGGGAAACTGCGGAAGCTTGATCTTTGGAAACTCGGTGCTAACTACACCCTGGGAGGATTAACAGAATCGAAGTAGGATCAGCATGGCACTTCTGAGCAGGTCTCGGGGAGGCAGGCTCAGGGCTGTGCCCACTGGAGGACTGTGTCCTGGTGAACAGAACAGTCAGCAGGTCAGTGTGTAGGTGTGTGAACACCTCACACTGGCGAGCTGTCTCTATCAAGGTGAGCAGGGTCAGGCCCCCATGTGCCTCTAGCTGGTGTGTATTTGGTTGCACAGAGCATCCTCTCAGCCCTCTGAGATCCTTTGTCCAGGAAGGGTCACCACTGAGGTTCAACAATTTTTTAAAGAAGAACAGAATGGAATGGGAAGGTGAGAAAGGACTGTTTAGGACCATCAGATTCTTTGATCCTCAGTGTCTTATTATTGACATTTAGGAACAAAGATCAGAGGACATTGGTGTGTGTGTATGTGTACTCACACTCAAGTGTATGTATGTGGATAACAGAGGTCCAAAGTTATCTTCTACAAGAGTATAAAAAATTCATACAAATACAATTTGAAAAAAAAAATGAGGCAATTTGGAAAATATGTTCAAATGAGAGGCACCTCATCCCTGCAAAGTTTGTTTCTCTTAATCTTGAAGCTTCTGCTGCTCAGTGGGTTGGGCAGGAGGTGAGGTCTTTGACCCCAAACTGCAACTTTCTTTTGGGAGAGGTCTGGTCCCCCACAATCCCATGGCTGCTGCCATTACAGCCAATCTCAGACGGCCCTGGAACTAGCAATGTCTTGCTAATGTTCACAGACGGAGTCTTAGATATTAGGTGAATGAAAGATCTTGTTTATACATTTGAGATGAGCTCAAACACATTTATCCAAATAGTCTCCTTAAGAAAGAATACACACACGTCCCTTTGAGGGAATATGGGGAAAATAATTAATGTTTGCATTTGAGCGATGGATGAAAGGAAATGGAGATTGATTATTAGAAATCCAGAGTTAAGTGCAAACTTCCAGGTGACTTTAAGTTATCTTTCAAGTGGTGATTAATAAGATATGGGGGGAAAGATGTTTGCATCGGGGGCAAATGAATGGGAAGTTGGCTGCAGTGTGTGTAGCTAAGTTAGCTACAGTGAGGAGGCTGTGTGTGCCCTCAAGAGACACTTTCTGCAGGACTTCCCTGGTGGTCAAGTGGTTAAGAATCGACCTACGAACGCAGGGGACATGGGTTCGATCCCTGGTAGGGGAGGATCCCACAGGCCACAGAGCAACTAAACTCGTGCACCACAGCTACTGAGCCCATGTGCCTAGAGCCCGTGGTCTGCAACAGGAGAAGCACCGCAGGGAGACTCCCACACACTCTCTGCAAGGTGAGAAAGCCCTTGTGCAGCAATGAAGATCCAGTGCAGCCAAAAACTGATGGAGAAAGCCACTTCACACAACTCAGGAAATCAGCGGAAATTAAGTAAAGCAGCCCTGCTGGGCCCAGAGCAAAGGAACCCACTCAAATGATGCAAGCAAGGAAAGTATGAACTAACATAAAAGACAGAAAGTGGGGAAGGAGAATTAGGGCAAAGCTGTAAAAAGCTATTTCAATTCAAAATGTAGCGCATTTATGTTTAAGGAGGTTGCATGCTCTTTTATTATTGACATTTAGGAATGTTATTTATTTGTACAAGTTGAGCTTTCATCAGTATTTTCTCCTAGCACAGAGCTTGCTTGTTTGTTTAATTGCTTATTTAATGTAGCATTTGTTGGCTTCTTCAGCTATCAAGTAACAGGGCATTTAGATCAATATCCTAGAGAAATCCATGAGATAAGATGAAAAAGCATCACCACAGCCCTTGAAAAGTGGGCAATATTAATTTCACTCAAAAAGCCCCACGCTTTACTCAGGAAGCAGAATGGACCCTCGGGGACGTTTACCCACAGGCATTAAGCCATGACAGTTAGGAATATTGCTGCCTTGGCCTTCAGGAAGGTTAAATGCATCTTGAGAAGTGCCGTCTTCTGTTATTTCCAGACAAACAGCAAGTACAAATTATTGTTTTCCCAATCTTGACCCTGTCTCATTTTAGAGAAAGCCATCTCTCTGCTTCTCCCCAAGTTTGCAGTGATTATATTGTCATTATCATCGTGGTCTTATCATAACGAGGTAGACAGTCATGATGACAGTCTTACCAGGTGATGCTCACTGAGACCTTCCTGTGGGCCAGTTTGGACTAAGCATTTTTGCGTGCATGATCACCTTGAGTGTTCTGAAACATCCCATAGGGCAGTGGTCCCCAACATTTTTGGCACCAGAGACTAATTTCATGGAAGACAATTTCTCCACGGACCAGGGATGGGGAGGATGGGTTGGGGATGATTCAATCTCATTGCATTTATTGAGCACTCTGTCGTAGTTGGGCTTCCCTTGTGGCTCAGCTGGGAAAGAATCCACCTGCAATCCCTGGGTTGGGAAGATCCCCTGGAGAAGGGAAAGGTGGGTAGCATTCTGGGCTGGAGAATTTCATGGACTGTCCATGGGGTCGCAAAGAGTCGGACACGACCGAGCAACTTTCACTTCACTTTTGCTGTTGCTGTTGTTCAGTCGCTCAGTCATGTCTGACTCTTTGCAACCCCATATACTGTAGCTCACCAGGCTTCCCTGTCCTTCACTATTTCCTGGAGTTTGCACAAACTCATGTGCATGGAGTCAGCTGAGTCAGTAAAGTACATTGTGCACTTTATTTCTGTTATTATACCATCAGATCCACCTCAGCTCACCAGGCCTTAGATCCCAGGGGCTGGGGACCCCTGCCATAGGGCAGCTATTACTGTGTGTTATGTAGCTTCAGTCGTGTCTGACTCTTTGAGACCCCAAGGAGTGTAGCCCAGCAGGCTCCTCTGTCCATGTGAATTCTCCAGGCAGGAATCCTGGAGTGGGTTGCCAGGCCCTCCTCCAGGGCATCTTCCCAGCCCAGGGATGGAACCCGGGTCTTTTATGTTTCCTGAACCAGCAGGAGGATTCTTTACCACTAGTGCCACCTGGGAAGTAGGTATTACTACTGATTCTATTTCACACAAAGTACAAACTCAAAGAAGATATGTAACCTCCCATGAAAACATGTGTGGTGAAGTCATATTCTGTACCCAGTCTCCCATCTGCCCAAGCCTGGCATGTCACCCACCCATTACAGAGGTCCCTCCGTTCTTTAGGATTGCATGGCCCTCAGTGTCAGGCAAAGTGACCCTGCTGCCGGTGAGGACTGGAACAAAACAAACATCTGTCTGTGGAGCCTCATTAACTCCAGCAAGGGTGGGGCGATGGCACCACCATGGGTTTTTAATGTCACAGCCCAAAATGGACAAGGGGACCAGACTGTGCCAGCTGAGTGCAGGCTCCCCATCCCTGAGTGCACCAGTACCCGCCAAGGGTGCCCCCTTCGCTGACCCCCTGAGAAGCTCAGCACAGCTCCGTGGCTGAACCAGGCCAAGTGTTTCCTGGGAGCGCTTGATGGTGACCTGAATTGCCTGATTGATTAACTTTGTCTGCTTCTTAATTTTGTTTGGTTTTTCTACTGAAGAATCCTAAATGTGTGCAATAGAGACAGGTACTAAGACACGGCTGCTGAATGAGAGAGCAGGGGATGACTCTCCCAGGAGCCCATGTGACAAACTGGCATTCAAGACTGCAGGACCCCTGCCCCTGGAAGTCCCTTTACCACCTTAAGCCCCAAGCAGACACCGTTCTGATCCTGCGGGTGGAAATTCTTGACTTTACACAAAGCAGATTTTTACTTCCATTTTACAAGGAAAAAAATAGAAAATAAACCTTAAGTGTCAGCCTTATCCTGTGATCTAATCTCTTGTCCCACTCTAACAATTTTTTCTTACCAGCTCTTAAGATGTCTGTTAATCAAGGTGAAAGGAAAAGAGAACTCTGCTGGTATCAGTCTCTCAGCACACATAGTATGTTGCCAGAAGCCGGGGAAACATTTAGTCCTGCCCTGTTCTCACTGAGTAGCCCACTGACATCCAGTCTGTCTTCCATGGGTCTCTTTAACCCATACACTTCTCTCTGCATCACCATCACCACTGCCAGAACCTCCCCTGCCTGCCCTGATGGCATGCAGAGACGCCAGCCCTTCCATACTGCTCCTCCATGCCATCTCCAGTCTCAGTGGTGCATCTTTGCAATTCCTCAACGATGTGGTGGTTTTTTTTTTTTCTCTCTTAAATGGGAAACAAGAATTCTTTTACATTATAACCTTTAAAATGAAGAATTCTTTAAAAGCTTTAAGTTGAATTGCATTAATATTTGCATCCCTTTTAACTTTGAGACTTTTTTTTTCCTGCAACTTTCCCCAAATGCTCCAGGTGTTTTTAAACTCAGAGAAGCAAGGACTCCAGCACACAGGCTAAATAAACTCAGACAAGTGATGTATTGAACCTAGTAGGAGCCCCTCATTCATCTTTGAGGTGTAGCTGGAGCATCAGTAATTCCAAAAGGCATTGCATTAAAATAAAAAGCCCCTGATGGCAACCAAGGGGGATTTTTTTGTTTCCTGTCATCATCCATTTGTATCTGCCAATAGCCTCTAGTTAAATCAATGCTCCTGATAAATATTGCTTGACTGGGGAAATAGAGCAAATCATCATTTCTTAGTAAGGGATATTTATCTCTTTTGTGATAACATTTATTTTTTAGATGTATCCATGCAAAAGTCAATCTGATGGGATGGTATAAGCAATTAACACAGTTTAACAGGCTATGTAAAATTAAAGCTGCTGAATGTGCAATGGTTTGCTTCCTTGTAGGTTCACTTTTTCTTCAGTTAGAATGAATTATAAGTGGTCGATATTGGATGCGTAGGAAAAAGCATAATGGGGCAGTGGTTACCCCTTGACCCTGGGTGCCCTGACATCTGAGTCCCAGCACTGACTCTGCAGGTGTCCACTGGACACACACACCTGTTCTGTGCCCTGCACTGGGGCAGCGTCAGTACCTGCAGTCATGGGCGAGAAAGAATTGGTTAAAAACCACACCAATAAGTGGAGTTCAAATTGCCAATATCCATTGATTATAGAAAAAAGCAAGATAATTCCAGGAAAACCTCTATTTCTCCTTCATTGACTATGCTAAAGTCATTGACTGTGTGGATCACAACAAACTGTGGGAAATTCTTCAAGAGATGGGAATACCAAACCACCTTACCTTCCTCCTGAGAAATCTGTATGCAGGTCAAGAAGCAACATTTAGAACCAGACATGGAAAAACAGACTGGTCCCAAATTGGGAAAGGAGTATGTCAAGGCTGTATATTGTCACCATGCTTATTTAACTTATATGCAGAGTACATCATGTGAAATGCTGGGCTGGATGAAGCACAAGCTGAATAAAGGTTGTAGGGAGAAATATAAATAACCTCAGATATCCAGAGGATACCACCCCTATGGCAGAAAGCGAAGAGGAACTGAAGAGCTTCTTGATGAAAGTGGAAGAAGAGAGTGAAAACGTTGAATTAAAACTCAACATTCAGAAAACTAGGATCATGGCATCTGGTTCCATCACTTCATGGCAAATAGATAGGGAGACAATGGAAACAGTGAGAGACTCTATTTTCTTGGGCTCCAAAATCACTGCAGATGGTGACTGCATCCATGAAATTGAAAGATGCTTGCTCTTTGGAAGAAAAGCTATGACAAATCTAGACAGCATATAATAAAGCACAGACATTACTTTGCCAGCAAATGTCCGTCTAGTCAAAGCTATGGTTTTTCCAGTAGTCATGTATGGATGTGAGAGCTGGACCATAAAGAAGGCTGGACAACAAAGAATTATGCTTTTGAACTATGGTGTTGGAGAAGAATCTTGAGAGTCCCTTGGACTGCAAGGAAGTCAAACCAGTCAATCCCGAAGGAAATCAACCCTGAATATTCACTGGAAGGACTGATGCTGAAGCTAAAGCTCCAACACTTTGACCACCTGATGGGAAGAGCTGACTCATTTGAAAAGACCCTGATTCTGGGAAAGATTGAAGGCAGGAGGAGAAGGGGACAACAGAGGATGAGATGGTTGGATGGCATCACCGACTCGATGCACATGAGTTTGAGCAAGCTCTGGTGTTGGTGATGGACAGGGAAGCCTGGTGTGCTGCAGTCCGTGGCGTCGCAGAGTTGGACACGACTGAGAGACTGAACTGAACTGAATAAGTGGAGATTGCAGGCATGTGAGTGCTGTACAGGAGGGCCACAGTTTGAGGTCTTCCATGGGGAGATGTGAGTTTTCAGGCCGCTGGCAAACTAACATGAATGAGTGCATGATCAGTTGCTCAGCTGTATCTGACTCTTTCGGACACTATAAACTGTGGCCCTCTAGGCCCCTCTATCCACAGGACTTCCCAGGCAAGAATACTGGAGTGGGTTACCATTTCCTGCTCAAGGGGATATTCCTGTCCCAGGGTTCAAACCCATGTCTCCTGTGTCTCCTGCATTGGCAGGCGGGTTCTTTACCACTCCACCACCTAGGAAGCCCAATTACTGTGGATATGGGGTCATTATTAAAGGCAGTCATAGTGAGGAAGCATCCTGCCTGTGAAAGACCATGTCTCATTTCAACCAATCCAAGCAAACTCCTTTGCAAAGAGATTCTCTGATGGATACTACATTTATCTGTGTACCTACATCGATTTACCCAGCCAGGTGCCAGTCTAGATTCCTTACAGGCATTAGCATAGTCATTTCTCAGCACCAGCCTTCTGGTGGCTTATCACTGACCCACTGAGATCGGGAGAGCTTACTACTCCGGTCTAGTCACTCACAAGTAAGCAGTGCCCGGGCATCTGAAGGGACCACAGCCGGAGGCTCTCACCTCTGGGTGGGCCCATCTTCTGTCCTAAGTTGGCCCAACTTGTTCAGGGTTTTAATGGAAGACAGATATGGTTTCCCCATCTTTGGGTTTTCGTGGAACACACACTCTTCCTTTTCCTGCGAGACAGTAGTTCTCTTGGCCGTGTTCCACAATTTTTCAACATAGTGGGTGAATAGTCTAGTCTCATGCAAATGCTCAAAATTGCATTTACTTTCAGTGCAAAATTCCTCTCGCATATCCTCCAATGCAAGGCTCTTCTCACCTTGCTTCCTGCAGACTTGCCCTGGGATGTGGGATGCAGGTCTGATGTGGTCGGATTCTCAGATTCCTCTTTTCTCTTCCGCTTCTAGTGCAGATGTTCCGGAGTTGACCTTGGAGGCAGGAAGAGAAAAACAAATGTGATCCTCTCTGCACAAACAGGTGAAGTAGTCCCCTTCTGTGTACCCTGGGTTCCATATGTTGGGGACTCTCCATATGAGAAACAGAAAAAGAATATATGTTAAAAGCACATGACATCTGTGTGTCTGGGGACCTGTGCTCACCTCGAGCCACACAGTCATTCTCCTTAGACATTTTCTCTCCTAACCACCTGGCCAGCACTGCTCAGGCCCCAGGAGACCCTCTGCACCTCCCTTACCCAATAGAACTGAACCGACGTCACTGTATCTGAAGGTCATGGAAGCGGTGGATGAGATACTGCTGAAGTCAGACACAGATGTTCTTGGGACACACAAGCCGACTGTGAGCAGTACAACCAAACAGTAAAAGACGAATTAACTAACCTGTCCATTCCTTTCAGAGAGAGGATGAATATGACAAATTATTTCAGAATGAAGTATGATCTCCCAGAATGCTTAATATCCACTTCTTTCTTCTCTTTTTACTTTAATCCTTCATTCTCATGGTATCTCCTGATTAGCACAGCTGTGCTCGGTGGCTGTAGGCAAACTTACCAAAAAAAGTCATATGCCTCTTACATTTGCATATGAACAGATTTCTGCCAAATATTTGTAAACTATGACACCAGTTCTTGACATTGGCAACCATATTCTCAACCTCTCTGTGTCCTTCTGTTCTTTGACTTACAGTCAAATTTAGAAAAGAAAACAAACAAAAAAGTGATGTAAGACTCAGGGATTCCACCTGCAATTATGTTACCATCAAAGTAAGGTTGTTATCCTAAAACCTCCCCGGAGACTAAAACTATTAATTAACTTCTGGAATCAAACCAACTAGACAGAAACATCTAGATACATGCTCCTCACCAACAGAATATTTTTTTAAAAAAACAATACCTTCTTTTTAGGCTTTGTACAGATGCTTACAGAAAATGTTTAAAAACAGGCATTTTGCAATCTCTGTAATTCCTTACAATGTCAAAGACAAAGTGCAATGCCCAGTCGCATCCAACTCTTTTGCGACCCCATGGACTGTAGCCTACCAGGCTCCTCTGTCCATGGGATTTCCCAGGCATCAATACTCGAGTGGGTGCCATTTCCTCCTCCATTTCAAAGACAAAAGAGCTGTTTAATTTATGAGCAGAAATAACTTTTCCAAAAGACAAAAATTCACCTTTTTCCCCAAAAAAGAGAGAAAAGGTGATAGCATAAAGTATTTGACTTCTAATTAGAGCTCTGAGTTCTAGAGTATATATAACTTTCCCACAGAGTCTAGAGTTTCTAGAGGTGCCACTGCAGTCTAAGCTGCCCGAGTGGATGTGCATTTGCCCTCTAAGTATTTATTGAGGAAACAGCTGTTCCATCCATGGAGCTTCTGGACCAAGCAGAGTCATTAATAAATAGGTGGAAAGGACATGCCCCAAGGCGGCACCAGCTGTGATTGGCCGGGAGCAGTGCCCTCATAAAGTTCGTAGTTCAGAATGAAATTTACCATGAGATCCTGATGTTCCCCATTCAAATTCATCACTGTGCTGATTCTGATATGCAGTCTTCTTGGCAATGGGTATAAAACCTGTCTTCCACAGGCCACACCCACCTGGGTCTCCCACGTGTGCTCAGTCATGTCCTATTCTTTGCAACCAACAGCCCCAAGAGACCATTCCCATCTTCTCTTGGCTGTAGACCAAAAGAAAATGTTGTTCACTCAGTCGTGTACGACTCTGCGACCCCATGTCCATGGGATTCTCCAGGCGAGAACAATGGAGTGGGTTGCCATTTCCTTCTCCAGGGGATCTTCCCAAACCAGGGACTGAGCCCAGATCTCCTGCACTGCAGGCAGATTCTTTACCACCTGAACCACCAGGGAAGCCCCCTGATGTAGCCTGAGGTCGCCATCTTTTTTGTCTGCTGTAGGCCAGGCCTGGTTTTCTGCTCCTGGAGGGACCCCTGCATTATCTGGCAAGGTGGCCCTCTCACAGCACGGCAGCTTGCTTCTCTCCAGTTTGCTGAGACGGAGTCAGCGCACGGGTTCACATCCCGCTTCTTCTGTCACATCCTGTTGATGAGAAGCAAGCGATAGCTCTGGTCACACTCCAGGGCAGAGGCTACAGCAGGGCCGGGCTCGCTGACTTTGGCTGTGTCCACCATGCGGAGAGTCCCGGCTCCCCGTCCTCCTTAGCAGGACTTGTGTTCAGGTGGTTACATCGCATCTCAGGTTTGCAGAACCCTCACCACGTCCCACCCCCTGACAATCCCTCCACACCTGCCAGTGTGTCCTCCGATAACATCGTAAATGAACTCAGGACCCAGGCCTGACCCTACCGCAATGAGCAAACTGTGTGTAATAATAACATTAGGGCACAAAAGGAAGACTTTCAGTTTTTCTAAAAATGTTAATGAAATGATAGATACATGCCACTTTAAATCTCATTTTCCTTTAAACTCTTGCATACAGACTTACAGAAAAAAAATACCTATTTATGTTAAGCGTTTGTATCCTACATAGATTTCAAAGGTCTTCACGATAAATTGAAGTCAGGCACCTTGCATATGGAGAAGGGAATGGCAGCCCACTCCAGTATTCTTGCCTGGAGAATCCCATGGACAGAGCAGCCTGGTGGGCTACAGTTCCCAGGGTCGCAAAGAGTCAGACATGACTGAGCGACTTCACTTCACTTCACCTTGCATATTCTTACCCTAGAACACAGGTATCCGGAGAAAAGATACTCTTCTTTATGTTCAGAGCTTTTCCAGTAGTCATGTATGGATGTGAGAGTGGACTATAAAGAAAGCTGAGCACTGAAAAATTGATGCTTTTGAATTGTGGTGTTGGCAGTGACGCTTGGGAGTCCCTTGGACTGCACGGAGATCCAACCAGTCCACCCTAAAGGAAATCAGTCATGAATATTCATTGGAAGGATTGATTCTGAAATTGAAGCTCCAATACTTTGGCCATCTGCTGTGAAGAACTGACTCATTTGAAAAGACCCTGATGCTGGGAAAGATTGAAGGCAGGAGGAGAAGGGGACAACAGAGGATGAGATGGTTGGATGGCATCACCACTCAATGGACATGAGTCTGAGCAAGCTCCAGGTGCTGGTGATGGACAGGGAGACCTGGTGTGCTGCAGTCCATGGGGTCATGAACAGTTGGATACAACTGAGCAACCGAACTGAACTGCACTGCTTCTATTTATATGTTTTAAGAATGTGACATGCAGTTATTATAACTTAATCTTAGAAGTAAATTCACTTTATATGATATTTTATTGTGGCAAACTCACTGCCGGTCATTTATTCATCAGTCATGGTTGTCTTCCTTTCTCTACGTGTCAGGAAGGATAGATAGGCACCAAAATTGACATATGGAACCCTTGCCCTTGTATGGACCAATTTTCCCATGGAACCCTGGGCTTCTCATTCTCTGCTCGAACCCTGCCCTGCAGAAAGTCTAGGAATGGATCCCTGCCGTGACAGACCACGTGGTGTCATGCTCAGATGCTCTGTGATGGCCGCACTCATAAAGGAGCCACCCTGGGTAAACAGGACCTAGATGCTGTTGCTTGCATGTCTTCTGAGTTCCCTGGTCACAGCTCTGCCCTTTGTTGTTGGATTTTTTTTCCATGTCCCCTGACTCACAACTCAGCCTGCTACTGTGTTCTCAAGGGCATCTCTCTTCTGTTTTCACAGATGCTGCTGGATTTCCAGCTTCTTGTCTGCCTGGTAGGAGCTACAGCATCTACCTGAGGGTTCTGTGGCTCTATATTCACCTTCAGTTTCTTGGCATCCATGGGCCTCACCTCCTCCTCTGTGTTCTGAGTCTGCGGTCCCAGACTTACCTTAGCTCCCTGACCCAAGGTACAACATCTGCCTGAGAGATTGGCCCTAGACATTTAAGGAGACACTTGCCACTATGTAGGTTCAAGGATGCTCCTTTTTTTTTTTTTTCCCCAGACTGTTAATTCATTTTTTTTTTTTATAAATTGTTTGGCTAGGGAGCAAGAAGCATGAAAAAGTTCAATTAAATTCAAAGCTACAGTTTAAGACACTATGTAATTAAAGAATATAGTAGTTTAATTGAGAGTTCAGCAGTAGGTCAAGTGAATTAGATATACCTGAAAATGCCTGAGGCTGAAAAGTCTAGAAGTGCCACAAAGACATAGGAGGGACTGGAGAGCTTGATGCCACCCCACCAAAGCTGCAATACTTCTTCCAAGTTCAAGGTGAACCCAGCACATCAAAAAGCTTTCATGGACCACCCCAGCCTGAAGGGACCACACCCCAGGAACTGGACTCAGGTCTCAGGCATTGTAGGCAGATTCTTTACCATCTGAGCCACCAAGGAAGACCCAGAAGGAGCACACCACCCTGTAGAGTTCCCACTACGTTCCTTTTTCCTTTTTTTATTCAAGGATAACTGCTCTACAGTGTTGTGTCAGTCTCTGCTTACAATGAAGTGAAAAGTCTTCCTCTCAACATATGATTCAGTAATTGCTGGTTCTTTGCTGGGAGGGATTGGGGGCAGGAGGAAAAGGGGATGGCAGAGGATGAGATGGCTGGATGGCATCACCGACTCGATGGACGTGAGTTTGAGTGAACTTCGGGAGTTGGTGATGGACAGGGAGGCCTGGCGTGCTGCGATTCATGGGGTCGCAAAGAGTCGGACACAACTGAGTGACTGAACTGAACTGAACTGAACTGAATCATTATTTTCAAAACTGTCTTTAAAGATTGTGAAAGCTCACTTCTGCATGCAAATAATGAGACATTGTGGAAAGGAAATTTTACCTTATTTTAAATTTATCTTTCAAATAATTTTAACAGACATTGATAAATATCAGGTATTTTTCAGCAGTATGGTTTTCTACTTTACCAGTCGCGCTAAAAGTGAGAACCTCTACCTCACAGGAGACAGAAAGAGTGGGGCTAGTAGAAAGATAGCTGAGAGTTACCAGGAATGTTTGGAAGATAAGAAGCTGATGAAAGGAGCCTCTAGTTCAAGGCTCTGTGCAAACTTCCTGTTCAGAGCCAGGTGCACAAGACAAGTGTGTTTAAGACGCACGACCGAGTCCCATCCTTCGACATTTCTGGCAGGTGTCATACTCAGCAGGGAAAGGAAGTGGTAGGTAAGGTGCGTGGCCATTCAAGTTCAGGCTTATATAACCAGGTGGGAGCCAGGAGAGGAGAGTAAGGAGGCAGAATGTCACTCTCATACTGTCTTCCCTAACTGCCTGGAGACGGGAGTGAAGGTGACATGTCCTCTTACACTACAGGAGCTTAGAAAATGGAATTTTCCTGATTTATTCCTCATGCTGATTACTACTATGACCTACAATAAACTACAATTCTAAAAGCTGTGCTTTATCAGTGTGTAAATATTGATGAAGAGAAAAAGCCATAGGTTACTTGAAAGTAGCTGAAAGAATTTCAGGAGAACTGTGAAATGATGTCATAGTCTCTTTCTGGAGTACGAAGGAAGAATTTGACACTTAGAGGGTAAGAAAAACTGGTTGTGGTACTTGTCAAATGCAGCAGCACATACGTATAGGCACTTAAACTGCTTACATGCTAAATGTACAGTTGCTAAATACATACTTCCCTCACTGCCACCAAGAGTGACCTTCTTTCAGTCAGAGGTCAAAAGCAAGAGCTATTTACAGCTCCTGTAAAAAGGTCTTTCTCTGCCGCCTCCTTGATTCCCCCACTTTCCTGCCCGAGTTTTCACTCTGACAGTCAGAGGCACTGCCCATCCACCTGGCCCACAGTGTTCGCAAATGCACAAAGCCACACGTGATTCCCTAGGTCTGGCCACAATCTTTAGGCTAAGAGCATTGGGCAGAAGGCTTCATGCAGGGCTGCATGCCTGCCTTCCCCTCCTCGCTTAATTAAGACCATGCTCTTTAAATCAATTTAACCAGAGTTTGAAGCGAAGTGCTTCCTGGCTGATGGCAACATGTCCCAGGCAGAATCCCGAACACCAACATGGTCTGGGTCACAAGCAAATAGTCAGGATGACAGCTGAGCCTGTGCATCTGAGGGGCATCACTGGCCTGAAACGCAACCACTAGCTAGTCGATCTAACTGATTGTTTTTTTCTGGTTGTATCAGTTCACGGTAATGTCAACTAAATAAGTATTAACTAGGGACCTCCCTGCTGGTCTGATGATGAAGACTCTGAGCTCCCAATGCAATGGGTCTGGGTTCATTCCCTGGTCAGGGAACCAGACTTCTCATGTCAGGACTAAGAGTTCACACGCCTCAACAAAAGATCCCGCACACTGTGACAAAGATTGAAGATCACAGGTGACATGACTAAGACCTGGCACAGCTTGAAACAGTTACCCAGTAAGAAAAATAGGCTTGGCTGGTCTGAGTAATTCTGAATTGATTTTGAATATCAGAAGAAGATTGTGAGAGAAGTATAAAACAGCAACATAAAAAAAAATACCTATGGTAAATTAGAAAGAAGCTGAAAACCTGTGAAGTTGCAATTGCTCAGGTTTGGAAGACGAAGTTGCCCATTACTGGTCTTCCTTCTTATAAAAAAGAAAGACCTGCTCTTGTCAATATCTTTGTAGTTGGCAAAGGAGGAAATAAAAGGAAATTGGGTGAATATGACTTTAGTGATGTAGGAAAATATGATTTTGTTGTTGTTCAGTTGCTAAGTCCTGTCTGATTCTTTGTGACCCCATGGACTGCAGCACACCAGCCTTCACTGTCCATCACCAACTCCCGGAGCTTGCTCAAACTCATGTCCATCGAGTCAGTGATGCCATCCAACCATGTCATCTTTTGTCATCCCCTTCTCCTCCAGCCCTCAATCTTTCTCAGCATCAGGGTATAGATAATATATATAATAAAAAAGAATATATATATATATATGTACTTTATATATTTTATATATCCTACTCTCAGCTCAGCTGGTAACGAATCCACCTGCAATGCAGGAGACCTGGGTTCGATCCCTGGGTTGGGAAGATCCCCTGGAGAAGAGAAAGGCTACCCACTCCAGTATTCTGGCCTGGAGAATTCCATGGACAGAGGAGTCTGGCAGGCTATAGTTCGTGGGATCACAAACAGCTGGACACGACTGAGCGACTTTCACTTTTATATATGTAGACATTTTGCTGTGCAATAAAAATTAACACAATGCGAATCAACTATATGTCAGTAAAATATATTTTGCAAAAAGAATCAGAGCTCCAATGTGTTGATTTGTCCATTTACACATTTATTCAACTGGCAGACAGTTAGTGTCTATTATCTATAAAAAGGAAACTGGAGAGAAAATTATTCCCTTGGCCACAAGAAACCCACAGCCCAGTAGGTGGGCATTTGCTGGTCAAGATTAATAATCAAATACTCCCAGTGACAGCGCTTTCTGGGACGTGTTGTGTAGGAATCCTTAGTGACTGCAGGGCTGGAGTCTCCCCTCCCCCTGAGGAAGAGGAACTCTGAGAGACACACATCCAAAACACAGCCCCTTCATGGTGCGGTGTGAGGGGCCCTGTGGGAAGCAGCAGATGCTACAGGAGTGAGGTGAAGGGGGTGGGAACACCAGCCCAGCCAGTGGAGCAGATGTGCAGACCTGTGCAGGGCAAGGAGCATAGGGAGGGTGGGACCTCCAGTCATCCTTTCTGACATGCTCGGGGCAAAGGTGCCAGCAAGGGGGGCGAGGGTCCCAGCAAGGGGGGCGAGGGTCCCATCAAGGGGGGGGGAGGGTCCCAGCAAGCGGGATGAGGGTGCATTGGGTCCTGACAGCTGTCCGCCACCCTGGGCTGCAGCCTGACACCACAGAGGCTGGGCTTCCACAGTCCTCGGCCTCAACCTTTCTGGGTCAGGGTCTCTTCACCTACAGTTCAGGAGGGTTGGATTCAAGAGTTTTAAGGGCTCCCCAAACCATACAGACCAGGGTCTATGAGCTTCTTTAAGGCCCCACAGGAAATCAGCTCCACAATCAGAAAATGACTAAGTCTCAGCACAAACCCAGCCCCATCTAACTCGATACTATTGCTAATATGTGCATATTGGCTCTTAATGGGCAATTACACCTTGTGCTCAGTTGCTCAGTCGTGTCCAACTCTTTGCGACCCCACGGACTGTAGCCCACCAGGCTCCTCTGTCCATGGGATTGTCCCCACAGTAATACTGGATAGAGTACCATTTCCTCCTCCCAAGAATCTTCCCGACCCAGGGACAACCTGGGTTGTCCCAGCCACATCTCTTGAGTCTCCTACATTGCCAGGTGGATTCTTTACCACTGATCCACCTGGGAAGGCCAATCATAACCTGAATTAAACCCAAAGGCACTTCCAATGTCTGAGCTGATAGAGACAGCATTTGTCTGCCTCTACCAGTGATTAGCATGATGGGGAAACAGGATATTTCTGCAAATCTCTTTGCGATATGCTCATTAATGAAATATTAAACTCTTGAATATAAAGAGATTCCCTTTTTAATTCTTTAAAAAAGTTATATAAATGTCTTTATGAGGGATAGAAAGACAAACTCTACAGTTAATTTTATCTTATTAAAAAGAAGATTCACAAGCTAAATAAGTTATCTTATTCCCTTATGTAAATGCATTTACAGAATTAAAGCTGAAAAATTATGCATTTTGCATAAATCATTGACCAGTATCCAAAACTGGCATATGTATGACATAGCCACTATTTTCACGTAATTGTCATGAATTATGATGTCACCGTGTTATTCAATATGAACTAGTCAGTGAGAAATTTTCCTCAGAATTAAGAACTAGAACAAATTTGTCTTTCTCCCCTTAATTGCATATGCATTTAAATAAATGAGAGCCAAAGGTTGAATCTTCTCACTACTTTTTCCATGACAGGAAAGTTACACTTTTGCAGACATCAATACCAATGAACCATGATTGCCAGTTCAAATTTAATCTGAACTGGCTCAGACTCTAGCCCCAAATTCTAGTTTTCACGATATAGAAGGAAAGGAGAAGAAAAACATATCCACAAAATATAATCATACAAACCAGTGCAGTGTATTCATCAAGACAGTTAACCTGGATACTTAAAAGTCAGTAAGGAAAAAAACACAAAGATTAGGGGCTATTTAGATTAAAAAGAACAAAGAGATATGGTTACCATGAAATTCTGGTTTACAACAAAAGAAAACAAAAACTCTACTGTTGGAACAAGTGGACATGTGTGGAAACTGTAATGCGGTTGGGATATTAGGCGCTATTAATGAAGCATTGCAGCCTGGGCAGGGCCAGGCCATAAGGTATACTCGCTCTTAGGGGTGGACACGTGTGGATACTGTAATGTGGTTGGGATATTAGGCGCTATTAACGCAGCATTGCAGCTGTTTTGGGCGGGGCCAGGCCATAGGGTATACTCTCTCTTAGGGGTGGACACGTGTAGAGATTGTAACGCGGTTGGGATATTAGGCGCTGTTAATGAAGCATTGCAGCTGTTTTGGGCGGGGCCAGGCCATAGTGTGGCTTGCTCTTAGGTGAAGCACCCCAAGGTTCTCAGAAATGAAGTTTCATCGTGCTAAGAACTTCTGTGAACTTGCTCCATCTGGTTCAGTAAACACATGTGTGTGCATGTATAGATGTGTGTGTGTGTTTCCGGAAAGAGATACATCAAAAACACAAATGTTAACAGCTGCGGATTCTAGGAGGAGGCTGAATTATGGGAATAATGGCTAAAGAGATAAAGATTACTTTCTCCAAGATTCAATCTCCTGAAAACGTTCAAATTATAGCAAGTCTGAGGGGTTTCCTAGGTGGCACTAGTGGTAAAGAACCCACCTGCCAATGCAGGAGACTTAAGAGACTCAGGTTCAATCCCTGGGTCAGGAAGGTCGCCTAAAGGAAGACATGGCAACCCACTCCAGTATTCTTGCCTGGAGAATCCCACGGACAGAGGAACCTGGAGGGCTACAGTCCATGAGGTAGCAAAGTATCAGACATGGCTAAACCGACACATGCAAGCAGGCAGCAAAAATTAAATGTGACTAAAGAATGGGACACATTTTGGAAATGAGTCTAAGAATCTGAAGGGCATGAAGTAGATGAAATAGATACTACCTGGGTTGAAGCTCTGCGGAGCCTCCAGGTGCCTGAGTCACCCATCCTCAGGCACGTGAGACTAGACTAAATGTAAAGAGAAGTCTGCAGTTAGCGTGGGCAGACTGTGTTTAACTGCCTCTCAGATATGCTTCCTCGGTGCTGAATAACCAGGCCTTCCTTATTCAGGTAGGACCCGGAAAAGTATACCAGAATACCAGGGTCAGAATCTAGAAGAGCCATGGAGTTGTCTATATGCATATGTGTAATGCAATTTTTATGAAAAATAATTTTTAAAAAAGACAGTGGGAAGAGTGGCACTGTTTTCATCTTTTTGCAAATCAAATATACACCGAGCTTCCAAGTCGAGAGCTGGATCCTCATACGTGTTTCTTCAACTCATCTTGCATGAATGAACTGTTTTGGTTCAAGCATATCTGGCCTCACAGGTGGCTGGAAAACAGAACCATTTTCATACGCTTTTTGTAGAATTCTGGATGTTCTTCTGTGATTCTACTAAAATGAAACAAGTACTACCAGGTTCCATGCTGTCGTTGTTGTTGTTCAGTCGATAAATCGTGTCTGACTCTTTGCAGCTCCATGGACTGCAGCACGCCAGGCTTCCCTGTCCTTCATTATTTCCCAGAGTTTGCCCAAGTCCCCTGAATCAGTGGTTCTATCCAACCATCTCAACCTCTGTCGTCCCCTTCTCCTCCCGCTTTCAATCTTTCCCAGAATCAGGGGCTTTTCGAATGAGTCAGTTCTTTGCATCAAGTGGTCAAAGTACTGGAGTTTTAGCTTCAGCATCAGTCCTTCCAATAAGTATTCAGGGTTGATTTCTTTTAGGATTGACCGATTTAACCTCCTTGCTGTCCAAGGGACTCTCACGTTACTTTCTTGCAATGTGGGATCTGAAAACAAAATCCATTTTCATTCTCAGTTGCATTAAAATCCACTGGTCTTTTGTGTACTTTGAATGGATGAATCTTTTACCCATTTGTGATATTGTAACATCCCTCATTGATCATTTGGAAAACACTGGTTCACTGAGTTTTGCAGATCTCCTCATTCTTGACACATTTAATTTAAAAATATCTAAAAATCCACCTTTATTAATAGCATCCCCAATCTCATCAGAGAAGTCTCTAAATATTGAGCGGCTGTCAAGCTCGTGTTTGAAAACTCACATTTTATCCTGAGCAACAAATCCTGTCAGTTGTTTTCCATGAGGTGTCAGGCGCAGTTGATTTGTTTTTGAGAAAATGTCTACAAAATGTCTACCAAAGTCTGAATAATTATAGTTGGTCTGTCAGTTGTTGTTTCAATTAGATATGGTATGCAGTGAAGAGCAGGGCTAATGCAGCTGCCAGCTAAATCACAGAGGTGCTTTCCCTTGAAACACAGCCACAGTTCAGCATGCAGCGGAAATGCTTGATGGGGCTTCCCGAGTCACCCCACGGGGTCCTGGAAAGCCCGGGACGCAGGATGGACCAGCCTAGGACAGTGGAGGCAAAGGGCCTCCTGCAAACGTGGCTCCTCTGCTCCACCAGCAATGGGATGAGGCCAACAGGACCACAGAACGTGTCACTCTGTCTTCACTCTTCAGTTTCCTGTTTAAGAATTTCTAGTATACCATTTTACTAAAAGTATTAAGATATTTCATTGTGCTTTTGTTGTTGTTCAGTCACTAAGTCGTGTCCGACTCTTTGCGACCCCACGGACTGCAGCACGCCAGGCTTCCCTGTCCTTCACCATCTCCCAGAGTTTACCCAAACTCATGTCCACTGAGTCACTGATGCCTCCATGGCGTGATGCCATCTAACCGTTGCACTCTCTGTGGCTCTCTTTTCCTCCTGTACTGAATTTTTATATTTATAGACAATATTAGCATATTCACAAGAACTTCATAAAGGAATTCATGAGTTTAAATTTTAAAATTTATAAAATCTTACTGGTTAAGATTATTGTATTCCTTGGATTTTATGTCTGTCCTCTTAGGACTATGAAGTGCTCAAAGAGGTTATCCAACATAGTAAAATCAAAATAAAGTTTGAATATTTAAGATAATTTGCTCAAATAAGTAATTCAATGGCTCTGATTGTTATAGGGGGAGTTTTATAAATGCACTTAATTAATTCAATATTCATTTAAAAATTTAGATTGATAAATCAAACAGTTTACACATTGAATTTAACTATTGAGAAGGGACTAAGGTTATAAAACTTGTGTATTAATATATTGTCTCCTACTATAAAATCCAAATAATTACTTTCTGGCCTATGCATAGACCTAAACACACTTGCTTACTTACACACATCTCTGAATTTAGAGCACAATCATTTGAAAGAGTAAAACAGTCTGGTAGAGTCTTTAAATGCATACAATTTTAAGAAATCAAAAAAAAGAACAAGAAAATACCATGAAAATAAAATACACATTGAAATAATACATAATGAAATGTTAGAAATAAAAATGCAACAAACAAAATGTATAATCCAATAGATGAGTTAAAAACATATTTTGTTTAAGAAAGAGAGAATTGATGAAATGGAAGATAGAATTAAGGAAATTACCAGGATAGAGTAAAGAGATTAAAAGACAGAAAATAGGGTGAGAGGTTAGGAACGTGATGGAGAGTACCACAGAAAGATGCAACTCAGGCAGAAATTGGAGAAAATAGAAAACAGAGAAAGGAAAGGCTCACAAAGTAACGGTGACATACTTTGCAGAATTGATCATGAACAATAAGCAAAATCTGTCACAAGCAGAACACGTCAAACTCAATGCATCTTCAGACACGACTTAGTCAGACAGTTGAATTCAGTCAACAAGGGAAGCCTGTAAGTCATCCAAATTAAAAAGAGAGTCTATCTATAAAGGAAATATAGTTAGAATTATAGTCTTAAGACAACTATATCATCCAGAAAAAAATAAACCCAATTTACATGTAAACATAAAGAAAAGAAAATACAGAGCAAAAATTAAAGCAAAAAATCCAAGAATTAATAAAACTCAACCCTGATCATTTTTTTTAAAGTTAAGCAAAGTTGCCAAAATGTATCTAGAAAAGGAAAGAAAAAATAAAACTGTTAAATCTGAAAAATGTGGCAAACCAAAGGATATAAGCCACATGTAAAAATTATGAGACAGTTCAAACTAGTTTATGCTGATAAATTTGAAAGCTTAAACATATAATTTCTGTAAATATATAATTTATTAAAATTAAGTCCAAAAATACCAGAAACTCTGCATCATATGGAAACTATTAAATAAATCAAATCATCTGTAAACTTCTCTCCACTTCCTCAAAATGAGAAAAGTACAGACTGTTTCACAAACAGTTTTTTCCAAAATATCAAGAGGTATGTCTTTCAGAGAACAAAATAAGGAGGTCATTATAACTCATTCACAAAGTTAATATAGCCTGGAGTATTCTGGGATATTATTAAAAGAAAAATTCTAGAACCATCTCACTTGTCACCAGAGATACAATGGCACTAAATGAAATCATAGCAAGACAAAT
Organism: Bubalus bubalis; assembly: GCF_019923935.1. NCBI lineage: Eukaryota > Metazoa > Chordata > Mammalia > Artiodactyla > Bovidae > Bubalus > Bubalus bubalis. Next base: position 68,221,212 of record NC_059175.1, on the reverse strand, counting down.
ACCTTGATGTACAAAAGCCATGCATCACAACTCCTTAGTACTATAAACATTGGTAAGAATTAATGAAAGTTGTTGAATGAAGATTAAGAAAAAGCAAATTATCTCAGTCAATTCAAAATATTATTTGTGATGGTTCAACCAACTCTCAATCCTCATACAGACTTATATTATAATTTGAATTTGGAGTAGAAATTATTTTTATTCACAAAATATTTCTTTCATAAAACTATAGTATAAAGCCAACAGTACAAACCCATGTCAAAAACATTCCTTTTGATATCAAGAATGCCATCTGGTTCTATTATACTTTGTGATAAATGTCCCAGCCAAGCAGAAAACTAAGAAATAGTTTATAAGGATTATAAAGAAAGAAATATACATATGTATAGACAATAACAGAAGCAGAAGATATTAAGAAGAGATGGCAAGAATACACAGAAGAACTGTACAAAAAAGATCTTCACAACCCAGATAATCACAATGGTGTGATCACTGACCTAGAGCCAGACATCCTGGAATGTGAAGTCAAGTGGGCCTTAGAAAGCATCACTACGAACAAAGCTAGTGGAGGTGGTGGAATTCCACTTGAGCTATTCCAAATCCTGAAAGATGATGCTGTGAAAATGCTGCACTCAATATGCCAGCAAATTTGGAAAACTCAGCAGTTGCCACAGGACTGGAAAAGGTCAGTTTTCATTCCAATCCCAAAGAAAGGCAATGCCAAAGAATGCTCAAACGACCGCACAATTGCACTCATCTCACACGCTAGTAAAGTAATGCTCAAAATTCTCCAAGCCAGGCTTCAGCAATATGTGAACCGTGAACTTCCTGATGTTCAAGCTGGTTTTAGAAAAGGCAGAGGAACCAGAGATCAAATTGCCAACATCCACTGGATCATGGAAAAAGCAAGAGAGTTCCAGAAAAACATCTATTTCTGCTTTATTGACTATGCCAAAGCCTTTGACTGTGTGGATCACAATAAACTGTGGAAAATTCTGAAAGAGACGGGAATACCAGACCACCTGACCTGCCTCTTGAGAAATCTGTATGCAGGTCAGGAAGCAACAGTTAGAACTGGACATGGAACAACAGACTGGTTCCAAATAGGAAAAGGAGTTCGTCAAGGCTGTATATTGTCACCCTGCTTATTTAACTTATATGCAGAGTACATCATGAGAAACGCTGGACTGGAAGAAACACAAGCTGGAATCAAGATTGCCAGGAGAAATATCAATAACCTCAGATATGCAGATGACACCACCCTTATGGCAGAAAGTGAAGAGGAACTCAAAAGCCTCTTGATGAAAGTGAAAGAGGAGAGTGGAAAAAGTCGGCTTAAAGCTCAACATTCAGAAAACGAAGATCATGGCATCTGGTCCCACCACTTCATGGGAAATAGATGGGGAAACAGTGGAAACAGTGTCAGACTTTATTTTTCTGGGCTCCAAAATCACTGCAGATGGTGACTACAGCCATGAAATTAAACAACGCTTACTCCTTGGAAGGAAAGTTATGACCAACCTAGATAGCATGTTCAAAAGCAGAGACATTACTTTGCTAACAAAGGTTCATCTAGTCAAGGCTATGGTTTTTCCTGTGGTCATGTATGGATGTGAGAGTTGGACTGTGAAGAAGGCTGAGCACAGAAGAATTGAAGCTTTTGAACTGTGGTGTTGGAGAAGACTATTGAGAGTCCCTTGGACTGCAAGGAGATCCAACCAGTCCATTCTGAAGGAGATCAGCCCTGGGATTTCTTTGGAAGGAATGATGCTAAAGCTGAAACTCCAGTACTTTGGCCACCTCATGCGAAGAGTTGACTCATTGGAAAAGACTCTGATGCTGGGAGGGATTGGGGGCAGGAGGAGAAGGGGACGACAGAGGATGAGATGGCTGGATGGCATCACTGACTGGATGGACGTGAGTCTGAGTGAACTCTGGGAGTTGGTGATGGACAGGGAGGCCTGGCGTGCTGCAATTCATGGGGTTGCAAAGAGTCGGACATGACTGAGCAACTGAACTGAACTGATCTGATAGACAAGACTGCATACATACATAATAGACATATATATAAACAGTAATATTTTATATATATAAACATTATTGTTGTGCAACAGTAGTAACATCCAACAAATCATGCTAATGAAGTACATAAAAGAAATACTTGATAAAATTTAAAAATCTACCGTGCTTATTTATAGAAAGGAAAGCTTTTAACTATTCCTTATTTCATCTATAAATGTGATACATTTCTAATCCATAAATTTCATGGAATTCAATAAAATTACTTGGAAATATTTATCATTATAGTCCTATGGAAAATTAAAACAAAGTAAGCTGAGAGAATTGAAGAAACAGTTCCAAGCAATCAAAATTCAAGAGGAAAGTATAGTATTAAGGATTATATACTTGAGTATGGACAAAGAAATAGGTTTGTGATAAAGCAGAGATGCTCCAAAGTCCATATATGTGTGAGTTTTTTGAGTACTAGTAGATGAAATAAGAATTAAAGAGTGGAATGTATAAAAAAATAATTTGACAATGTCCTTATGTGAAGATAAAATTGATCCTGAGATCACATCAAATTATAAATAAGCACCAGATGGATTAGAGACATAATTAATATACAAAAGTATGAAACTTAGAAGACAATATGGAAACTGTCTACCCAACACTAGTGAAGGAAGGCACTTCTTAAGTGGCTTTGAAAAGACCAGTACTGTATGCTCAGATCAATTGTATATATTGAGGTAACATAAACAAATGTTACAACAATAACTAAATAAATAATTAAAATAAATAAATAAATAATGTTAGTTCTGTTCAGTCACTCAGTCGTGTCCAACTCTTTGCGACCCCATGAATCGCAGCACACCAGGACTACTGGTCCATCAAAAACTCCCGGAGTTTACTCAAACTCATGTCCATTGAGACGGTGATGCCATTCAGCCCTCTCATCCTCTGTCGTCCCCTTCTCCTCTTGCCCCCAATCCCTCCCAGCATCAGGGTCTTTTCCAATGAGTCAACTCTTCGCATGAGGTGGCCAAAGTATTGGAGTTTCAGCTTTAGCATCAGTCCTTCCAATGAACACCCAGGACTGATCTCCTTTATAATGGACTGGTTGGATCTCCTTGCAGTCCAAGGGACTCTCAGGAGTCTTCTCCAACACCACAGTTCAAAACCATCAATTCTTCGGTGCTCAGCTTTCTTCACAGTCCAACTCTCACATCCATACATGACCACTGGAAAAACCATAGCCTTGACTAGATGGACCTTTGTTGGCAAAATAATGTCTGCTTTTTAATATGCTATCTAGATTAGTCATAACTTTCTTTCCAAGGAGTAAGCACAATAACTAAATAAATAATTAAAATGCTTTTGTTACAGAGACATTAACAATAATGGTAGCAAATGTTAACATCCCTTACCATTGTGTGAAGTCAAGTGGGCCTCAAGAAGCATTACTACAAACAAAGCTAGTGCAGGTGATTGAATTCCAGGTTAGCTATTTAAATGTCTAAACAATGATGCTATCAAAGTGCTGCACTCAATATGTCAGCAAATTTGGAAAATTTAGCAGTGGCTGCAGGACTGGAAAAGGTCAGTGTTCATTTCAATCCCAAAGAAGGGCAATGCCAAAGAATGTTCAAACTATAGTGCAATTTGGCTCATTTCACATGCTATAAAGTTTATCCTCAAAATCCTTCAAGTTAGCCTTCAGCAGTATGTCAGCTGGGAACTTCCAGATGTACAAGCTGGGTTTAGAAAAGGGAGAGGAACCAGAGATCAAATTGCCAACATTTGTTGGATCATGGAGAAAGCAAGGGAGTTCCAGAAAAACATTTACTTCTGATCCATTGAGTATGCAAAAGCCTTTGACTATGTGGGTTGAAACAAACTAGGAAATTTCTTAAAAGAAGGGAGTACCAGACCACCTTACCTGTCTCCTGAGACTCTTGTATGGGGTCAAGAAGCAACAGTTCAAATCGGATATGTAACAACTAACTGGTTTCAAATTGGGAAGTGTGTACAACAGGCTGTATATTTAACTTATATGCAGAGTACATCATGTGAAATGCCAGGGTGGATGAATCACAAGATGGAATCAAGATTGCCAGGAGAAATATCAACAACCTCAGATATGCAGATGACAACACTATGATGGAACTAAAGAGCCTCTTGAGGAGGGTGGAAGAGGAGAGTGAAAAAGCTGGCTTGAAATTCAACATTCAGAAAACTAAGATCATGGCTTGTGGTCCCATGACTTCATGGCAAATAGAAGGGGGGAAATTGGAAACAGCGATAGGTTTTCTTTTCTTAGCCTCCAAAATCACTGTGTATAGTGACTGATCCATGAAGTTAAAAGATCTTGCTCCTTGGAAGGAAACCTATGATAAACCTACACAGTGTATTAAAAAGGAAAGAAATCACTTTGTTGACAAAGGTCCATAGAGTTAAAGTTATGGTTTTTCCAGTAGTCATGTACGTGGATGTGAGAGTTGGATCATAAAGAAAGCTGAATGCTGAAGAACTGATGCTTTTCAATTGTGATGCTGGAGAAGACTTTTGAGAGCCCTTCAGACAACAAGGTGATAGAACCAGTCAATCCTAAGGGAAATCAATCCTGAGTGTTCATTGGAAGGACTGATGGAAGCTGAAGCTCCAATCTTTTGGCCACCAGAGGTGAAGACCCAACTCACTGGAAAAGAACCTGATGCTGGGAAAGACTGAGGGCAGGAGGAGAAGGAATAGTAGAGAATGAGATCGTTAGATAGCATCATCGACTCAGTGGGCATGAAGTTGAGCCAACTCCTGAAGATATCCAGGGACAGAAGAGCCTGGCATGCTGCAGTCCATGGGGTCTGCAGAGTTGGACATGACTTAGTGACTGAACAAACAACAACAACAAATGTTTATATAGTGTTTATTAAATGCACAGTTTCTTTCTTATCACTGTATATATATTTGTCACCCTGTTTATTTAACTTCTATGCAGAGTACATCATGAGAAATGCTGGACTGGAAGAAACACAAGCTGGAATCAAGATTGCCAGGAGAAATATCAATAACCTCAGATATGCAGATGACACCACCCTTATGGCAGAAAGTGAAGAGGAACTAAAAAGCCTCTTGATGAAAGTGAAAGTGGAGAGTGAAAAAGTTGGCTTAAAGCTCAACATTCAGAAAACAAAGATCATGGCATCCGGTCCCACCACTTCATGGGAAATAGATGGGGAAACAGTGGAAACAGTGTCAGACTTTATTTTTCTGGGCTCCAAAATCACTACAGATGGTGACTGCAGCCATGAAATTAAACGACGCTTACTCCTTGGAAGGAAAGTTATGACCAACCTAGATAGCATATTCAAAAGCAGAGACATTACTTTGCCAACAAAGGTTCGTCTAGTCAAGGCTATGGTTTTTCCTGTGGTCATGTATGGTTGTGAGAATTGGACTGTGAAGAAAGCTGAGCGCTGAAGAATTGATGCTTTTGAACTGTGGTGCTGGAAAAGACTCTTGAGAGTCCCTTGGACTGCAAGGAAATCCAACCAGTCCATTCTGAAGGAGATCAGCCCTGGGATTTCTTTGGAAGGAATGATGCTAAAGCTGAAACTCCAGTACTTTGGCCACCTCATGCGAAGAGTTGACTCATTGGAAAAGACCCAGATGCTGGGAGGGATTGGGGGCAGGAGGAGAAGGGGACGACAGAGGATGAGATGGCTGGATGGCATCACTGACTGGATGGACGTGAGTCTGAGTGAACTCCGGGAGTTGGTGATAGACAGGGAGGCCTGGCGTGCTGCGATTCATGGGGTTGCAAAGAGTCGGACATGACTGAGTGACTGATCTGATCTGATACTTGCTTCAGAGTGTTGTGTTAGTTTCCACTGCAAAGTAATATGAATCAGCTATAAGTATACATACATCCTCTCTTTTTCGGATTTCCTTCCCATTTAGGTCACCACAGAACACTAAGCAGAGTTCTCTGTGCTACACAATAGGTTCTTATTATCTATATATACATAGCATCAGTACTGTGCATATGTCAATCCAATCTCCCAATTCATCCCGCTGCCCTTTACCCCTTGGTGTTCATACATTTGTTCTCTACATGTCTGTATACCAACGCATCTAATCCTCAAAATATCTATAAGGTAGGTAATTTTGTTATCATAAATTTTCCAATGCCGGTATTGAGGCAAAGCAGTTGATTGAATTTCGTCAATATCAAAGAGCTAGTAATACCAAACGGTGAACCAAAGGTTTGGAACCATTACTTAAATGAATAAGGAGCACAGTACACAACAGACCAACTAAGAGAACAGTTTCCAGAACATGCTAAAACCTCAGCAAATTCATGAGAAAAACTTGATGCACAAAAAAATAGGGAAAAGTATGGTTTTGCTGTCATATGGTTGAAAGAAATATGCGCCACACGCACAGGGTGTGATGCCTCAGCAGGAAAGGAATGGAAATGCTCATCTGGTGTTGAGTAGGTGTGCAGGAGGGCTGCCCAGGGGGCACTAGTGGTAAAGAATTCGCCAGCTAGTGCAGGAGACGTAAGAGACATGGGCCTGATCCCTGGACCGGGAAGATCTCCTGGAGGAGGGCACGGCAACCCACCCCAGTGTTCTTGTCTGGAGAATCCCCAATGGACAGAGGACCCTGGTGGGCTGCAGTCCATGGGGCCACACAGAGTCGGACACGACTGAAGCAACTGAGCACGTGTGCTTGCAGAAGTGCGGGAAGGCAACATGTTTCCAGACAAGGAATGTGTTCCCAGCTCTGCCAAGGGGAAGGGTCTTCACACGGGCAAACAAGTACTGAAAATTAACTGGAATTGCATGAAGATTCAGCCAGACTTCAGACACTCGGCATTGCCTGTCTCAGGGAGAGTCTTGATAATTTGACCTCTTCCTAAACAACTTTGGAGACATAGGCTACATCTCTACTAGCTCAGGGGGAAATAAAACTGCAGTCAGGCAAGCAAAAATGAAAATAGAAGCAACCAAAGTGTATTCATTTGTGTTTACTGAAGACCGGATGAATGATCAGTTGTCTGCCTTGTATGTGTGTATGTGTGTGGGGGGGGGGTACTAAGTCACTTCAGTCAGGTCCCATTCTTTGCAACCCTCTGGACTGTAGCCCACCAGGCCCCTCTGTCCATGGGACCCTCCACGCAAGAATACTGGAGTGATTTGGTATTTCCTTCTCCCAGGGATCAGAACTCACCTTTCCTTCATTTCTTTGCATTGTGGGTGGGTGGGGGGTTCTCTACCCACTGAGTCATCGAGGAAGCCCAAGATACGAAGATGCTCACACCCAAATATGCAGCTCAATTCCAAACAAGTATTGTAAGTCAGAGAGAGACAACCACTCTATGATGTCATTGATAGGCAGAATTTTCTCCAAAGCTCCAGATGTGTTTTTAATGAGCAGCTGTGTTTAAAAACACACCAATACAATACTGTAAAGTAAAATAAATAAATAAAATGGAGATAAAAATAAATAAATAAAAACAACTGGACAATGTGATGGGTTTTTACTTTTATCTAGTCTGTTTCACTTTTTCAATTTCATATTCAGTGCCCTTGTTTCATTTAGTTTATGTTTTCAGTTTCTCTCTTTTTTTTGATCTTCTTTTTCAAGACTTTTCCAAGCACAGTAGAAAAGATTTGTAGTATACATACTATATATATACACATAAAATGCTACATATATAAGATATATTATAATATATGTATTATATACATATAATATATATGTATAACATATATATTTTAAAAATTTTATGAATTTTTGCCTGGCTAAAAAATTGTCACATTTTTATTCCACATGTTTGATTCAGTATGAGAAGACTGTTAGATTTCTAATTTAAACTCACTCAAAATTTTGATATAGTTCCATGTGCTTTGGCATCTAGTGGAAAAGGCAATGGCACCCTACTCTAGTACTCTTGCCTGGAAAACCCCATGGACGGAGGAGCCTGGTGGGCTGCAGTCCATGGGGTAGCTAGGAGTCAGACACGACTGAGCGACTTCACTTTCACTTTCACTTTTCACTTTCACTTTCACTTTTCACTTTCATGCATTAGAGAAGGAAATGGCAACCCACTCCAGTGTTCTTGCCTGGAGAATCCCAGGGACGGGGGAGCCTGGTAGGCTGCCGTCTCTGGGGTTGCACAGAGTCAGACACGACTGAAGCAACTTAGCAGCAGCAGCAGCAATACTGCTAAAAGTCTAGAAAATTTATCATATTTGTGATTAAAAAAATTTGAATGAGGCTTGAGACTTCTCATCCAATTCTGACAATATAGAGAAATATTATGTTGTGAAAAAAAAAAAAGAACAGGAAATTAACATGTGATGCAGTATTTTTAACTAAAGTACAGATTTTGTTCAAATGTCTAAAAAAGAAAAATACTCACAAGCACAGAGTAGACTGGCCCTTGCTGGGGGTGAGGGAAATGGGCGATTGTCAAAGAATTCAAGTTTCTTGCTGTAAATGAGTAGGTTCTCCAGCTGGACTACACTGGGATTATAGATAACTATATACTGGAAAGTTTCTAAGTGAGTAGATCATAAATGTTCTCACCACAAAGAAAAGAAAAGAAATGGTGATTATGTGGCATGATGTAGGTATTAGCTGACTCTGAAGTGTTAATCATATTGCAATAAACACATGTATCAAATCAGCAGACTCTGCACCTGAAGTTTAACAGCGTTACACGACAATTATATCGCAACGAAAACTGTTACACAGTTTATATGTATTGGATAAAGAGAATCTATAGAGACATATGCTCCAGATCACATGTGTAAGGATGTTTTATTGGATAAAGAGAATCTATAGAGACATATGCTCCAGATCACATGTGTAAGGATGTTTTATTGGATAAAGAGAATCTATAGAGACACATGCTCCAGATCACATGTGTAAGGATGTTTTATTGGATAAAGAGAATCTATAGAGACACATGCTCCAGATCACATGTGTAAGGATGTTTTATTGGATAAAGAGAATCTATAGAGACACATGCTCCAGATCACATGTGTAAGGATGTTTTGGGCAGCATTGCTATAAAAAAAAACGAAAATGACTTAAGCTATTATGACCTTCACTTACATAAAGATGTTTTAGATATGATACCAAAAGCCCAATCCATAAAATAAAAAAAAAATAACAAATCAAACTTCAAAAAAAATTAAAAGAACTTCCGTTCATCAATAAAACACATTTAAAGAGAATGAAAACACAACCACAAGCTGAGCAAAATACTTGTAAATCATTTGTCTATAAAAAATATGAATCCCCAAAACAATGAGAAGCAAAAAGCCCAATTTAAAAAATAAGCACACACATCACTAAAGCAAATGTACAGACGGCACATGAGCGCACTGGGAGATCGACTGTAATTTGGGAAGTGAGACAGCACCACACACCCTTGGAGGAAACCTTACAAGCTTACGAAGCCTTAGTGCAGATCTGGGGGAACACAGACACGTGCTGCCAGTAGGGATGTCCAATGTTACAGTAACTTCTGGAAACAGTGGGGATTTCTTTTAAAAGTTAAACACGCTCTTCCCATATGATCTAGTCATCCCACTCCTAGGTACCTTCCTGCAGAAGTGAAAGCACGTGCCCTGCAAAAAGACACACACTCAGACGTTTCTATCAGCTCTCCTAGTATTAGCTAACGACGCAAACGTTCATCAAGAGCTGAATGGGTAAACTATGCTATATCTACTCAATGAGCACTCCCCTACATGCAACAAAACAGAGGGAACTACTTATACATGCTACAACCTGACTGGTTATCAAAATTATTATTCCAAGGGAAAAAAACGCCAGAGAAAAAATAAATACTGTATGATTCATATTATATAAATTTCTATAAAATGCAAACTCATCTCTAGTGATAGAAAGCAGACCAGCATGTGACTGAAGCTGAGGGGTGGAAAGGCAGGAAGGAGGAATTATGATGAAACTTTTAGGAATGGATAAATGCATTCTCCTGATGGTGGTAATGGTTTCACAGGATAAGAATTTACCTGTCAGACTTGCAAAATTGTACACTTTAAATACATGCAGCCATTTTTATGTCAAATATGCCCCAATCAATTTTTTAAGTCTTATTAAGACTATCATACCCATGAGCTTACTGTCTGTTGCAGCTTCCGTATAAATGTATATCTATATCTATATATAGATATAGATAGATAGATACACAAACATATACATGTTTTAATTCCCTCTGGCTTGCATGGCCGCAGGAGGCTGCTGAATCAGTGGTTTTGGTTTGCCTGTGCGCTTTCTTTTCTGCTGGGCTAGTGAACCTCCCACCGAGGACTGTCTGCATAGACACAGCAGATACTGTGATGGCTGATACCTGATACAAAGATGGAATGGAATCTTGGGCACCTGTGCGTTACACACGGGCAAGTCTCCTTGGAGGAATGAGCCGATTACATATAAGTGTGTGTGTGTGTGTGTGTGTGTGTGTGATCGCTTGGTTAACAAAGGGAGGATGCAGGCAACAATACAATGACTTCAACATCCACAGGAAATCTAGGGCAGCCTTTCTCAAAACGGATACATGGTTGCGAAGCACATCTCCTTTAGAAACATGCAGAAGACAGAAAATGCAGCTGTTTTCGCTTCATCTTTCAGTCACTGTTTTTGTTCAATCGCTAAATCATGTCTGACTCTTTGCAACCCCATGGACTGCAGCACACCAGGCTTCCCTGTCCTTCACTATCTCCCAGAGTTTGCTCAAATTCATGTCCACTGAATCGGTGATGCTAGCCATCCCATCCTCTGTCGCCCCCTTCTCCTCTTGCCCTAAATCTTTCCTACCGTGAGGATCTTTCCCAATGAACTGGCTCTTCGCATCAGGTGGCCAGAGTATTGGACCTTCAGCTTCAGCATCAGTCCTTCCAATGAATATTCAGGGTTCATTTTCTTTAGGATTGACAGGTTTGATCTCCTTGCAGTCCAAGGGACCCTCAAGAGTTTTCTCCAGTACCACTATTCAAAAACATCTATTTAAGTGTCTTTTAAAATTCAAATCCCTTTCATATTTGTATGAGTGTTTCTCACCTAGAAGCTCAGAATCCTCTTCTCAGTTAATGGGGCAGGGTAGGGGATAGGTGACGAAGGCAATGGCACCCCACTCCAGTCCTCTTGCCTGGAAAATCCCATGGACAGAGGAGCCTGGTGGGCTGCAGTCCATGGGGTCGCTAAGAGTCGGACTGGATGGAGCGACTTCACTTTCACTTTCACTTTCATGCACTGGAGAAGGAAATGGCAACCCACTCCAGTGTTCTTGCCTGGAGAATCCCAGGGACGGGGGAGCTTTGTGGGCTGCCGTCTATGGGGTTGCGCAGAGTTGGACACAACTGAAGTGACTTAGCAGCAGCAGCAGCAGGGGATAGGTGAGAGGGGTGGGGGACCCCTGCTGCAAGATTCCATTTTCTTACCTCTCTCCAGGCCAGCTGATGTCATTCAGCAACAGCGTCTGGAACTCTCTTGCTTGTAAATGCCAGCTCCCTCTTGCCTTGTTTCTGGATGTTCAGGTCTGTGCAGTCCTGTTCTGGTTCCATGCTTCAGACACTGAGATTCACTGAGACGAGAAGCGTCCTACCTGTGAGCATTCCCCTCACTGCTCCAGACTTGGAGCTGAGCAAGGGGCTAGACTGTGCGTGAAGGAGCGGCTGCCGCTTTCTGAGTTCAGTGTCCTCCTGTTTCAAACGTGGCAGTTTGTGCCACACTGTTGCTGTCTGCTGATTCTCTGCTGTCTCAGGGGATAAAGAATCTGTCCACAAGATGGAAGACCTGGATTCAATCCCTGGGGCAGGAAGATCCCCTGGAGAAGGGAATGGCAACCCACTAGAGTATCAGTGTCTGGGGAGTCCCATGGACAGAGGAGCCTGGAGGGCTACAGTCTATGGGGTCGCAGAGAGTGGGACACGACTAAGTGACACTTGAGATCTGGTGTCTTTGCGTGTTGCCTCCATTGCCCAGGGTGACTCTGGCTCTCCAAGTGTTAGTTGCCTGCTCAATCATCAGCCTTGCCACCTGTGCTAGATCAGAAGGTATTCACTTAGCAGTAATTAAGGGGAAAAGCTGATTTTTATCGGTTGCAATTTTTATTGATTGTTAAGGAAGATTGGATTCACAGGCAGCTGCCCTGGCTGAATAACACTGCAAACCTTGTCTTCTGCTGCCCCCAACTGGCCGATTTTGGGAAGCCGTCTGCAGACCAGCCGTGCCAACCGGATTCAATGACTTTCATCTCCTGGTGATGCCTGTGAAATTCATGCAGTTCACAGAGGAGAAGAGAATGATTTCCCTTAAACAGCTGATGGTTCTTAAAGGCTCTGGCCATGAGCCAAGTTAGACTTACAGTGGTAAAACAGGTGAAAGAAGAAGATGAAGTGGTCTCTGCGTTTCAGTTCAGTTCCGTTCAGTCGCTCAGTCGTGTCCGACTCTTTGCGACCCCATGAATCGCAGCACACCAGGCCTCCCTGTCCATCACCATCTCCCGGAGTTCACTCAGACTCACGTCCATCCAGTCAGTGATGCCATCCAGCCATCTCATCTTCTGTCGTCCCCTTCTCCTCCTGCCCCCAATCCCTCCCAGCATCTGGGTCTTTTCCAATGAGTCAAATCTTCGCATGAGGTGGCCAAAGTACTGGAGTTTCAGCTTTAGCATCATTCCTTCCAAAGAAATCCCAGGGCTGATCTCCTTCAGAATGGACTGGTTGGACCTCCTTGCAGTCCAAGGGACTCTCATGAGTCTTCTCCAACACCACAGTTCAAAAGCATCAATTCTTCGGCGCTCAGCCTTCTTCACAGTCCAACTCTCACATCCATACATGACCACTGGAAAAACCATAGCCTTGACTAGACGAACCTTTGTTGGCAAAGTAATGTCTCTGCTTTTGAATATGCTACCTAGGTTGATCATAACTTTCCTTCCAAGGAGTAAGAGTCTTTTAATTTCATGGCTGCAGTCACCATCTGCAGTGATTTTGGAGCCCCAAAAAATCAAGTCTGACACTGTTTCCCCACCTATTTCTCATGAAGTGATAGGACCAGATGCCATGATCTTTGTTTTCTGAATATTGAGCTTTAAGCCAAACTTTTCACTCTCCTCTTTCACTTTCATCAAGTGGCTTTTTAGTTCCTCTTCACTTTCTGCCATAATTATTAATAAACACATTTCAGAAAATCTTTAAACTCCTGTAGTAATGAGCTAGCCAGGTTTTGTTTTTAATTCTATGCATCAAGAAAAGTAAAGATAAAGCAATGTGTTTCAAGGATCCAGCCAATCACAGGAATATTTGAGGCTTAGTTTTTCTTCGTGGGTAAAATAAGCACTACAGAACCAGCACTGGAAATTTTCATTTTATTAAGTTGGTTCCACTTTCTCCATTGAAATATAAGAATATCCTGCTGTTCAAAAGAGAATTAAAAAAGAAGAGATTCACTAGGGAGAAACCTTTCAAAATATTCTGAAACACCTAATAAAACCAAAGAAATTGCTCTCTAATAGGCCATGGAAAATGTTGCAATTATTACCCAGTGAACCACATAAATTCTTTCAAGTTACATTTTAACTGTAGAGTTTCATTTCCATTCCCTTACAATATTGAAGAGAAACAATCCCAGTATAATGTTTAGTTTAAAGTGAAGGGAAAAAAAATATTTTTCTTGATTCAGTCATCTCATAGATCTGCTTTGGTAAAAGATTCTAGCTTAAACATTAAAAATTACCTGTGTGTGCCTTGTCCTAAAATATGAGTTTAGAAAATGCTAGACCTTGTTTCTATGTTTTGTATGTAAGAAAGCTGCAGCTTGGAGGAGTTCTGTGTCACTTCCAGTCCGATTCCAGGTAAGTAATGAGGCTAAAGGAGGAGATGGTCTCTCCTGAACTTAGTCGAGTGGTCTTTTCCTCTTCAGTGGATATTAATATTCATATGGTCGTATGCACGAGCATGTTATAAGTTGTAGTAAAAATAAAACAAGTACTTTGTAATGAATTTTGGAAAAAAATCAATCCTCTGTTGAAATCAGAAGCAAAGCATTTGAGTTATAAAATCTAGTTCTAGATTTATACTGGTCTTTCTGTTCTCATCACTACACAAATGATATCATTCTAAAATCTTTGAAGATCCCATGGATTTCTTGTCTCTGTCTGATAGATTTCAAAGTCCTGGCATGTAGTGGTTTATTGCTGTGTCCACAAAAGGAATGACAACTAACCGAAGGAAAGCTCGAATCATGTACAGTAAGGTGAATCATTAATTGATTCTTATCTTCATGATGACAGCAATATCTGTTTATCATAATTTTTCAGGAGGCAAAAATATGTGAAAGTGTAAAAAATATGATAAAAGTAATCTGTTATTCTGTTACTGAATGTATCCAATCAAACCATAATTGCAATTTTGGAATACTTCCCTGAGTCCACCCTCTTGCTCAAACTACTTTTCTAAGAGTAAATGAGATAACCTTACGGTAACCATTGAATTGATGCTTTGGAATTGTGGTGCTGAAGAAGACTCTTGAGAGTCCCTTGGACAGAAAGGAGATCAAACCAGTCAATTCCAAAGGAAATCCACCCTGAATATTCATCAGAAGAACTGACGCTGAAGCTGAAGCTCCAGTACTTAGGCCACCTGATTCATTGGAAAAGACCCTGATATTAGGAAAGATTGAGGGCAAGAGAAGAAGGGGACAACAGAGGACAAGATGGTTGGATGGCAACACCAATTCAACGCACATGAGTTTGAGCAAGCTCCGAGACATAAAGAAGGACAGGGAAGCCTGGCGTGCTGCAGTTCATAGGGTCACAAAGTCAGACACGACTTAGTGACTAAACAACAGCATGGTAACCATGCCTACAAATGTTATTTCAGAGTTTTTCCTGTCTTAATAGGGAACCATCAAAAGTGAACAGATAATGTCCAAACAAAAGGACTGTGAGCTGGGACAGTCTACAACCTGACAATCTGCTGAGCCCAAGGACCTAGGATTCCCCGGGCCTCTTCATTTGGGATCAACAATCCCAAGAGTGAGAGAGAGCTTTCTCTGGGAACATGTGTGCGTGTGTGTGTGTGTGTTCAGGGGTGGGCTCAGGCCTCTGTAATCAATATTTACTGGCATCTTCAGCAACAGATTCTATTTCACATTTTAGTTTTCTTGATATTTTATATAAATGCCAAATTTGTTCATCTTTGATCTATTTCTTTCTGCAAATATTAACATTGACTTTCTCTTTTGATGATGGTGTCCTTTTTGGGGTTCAGAAATTAAAAATTGCCTAGATAAATCTATCTAAATATTTTTAGCTTTCTTTCTTTTTTTTTTTTTTTTTTTACTTTTCTTCAGGATTAGCAGTTACCTCTGGACACTGGTACCTATGGATAGTCATTCATCTGGTATTTGTGGTTCATTGATACTTTAATTGAATATATTTTCTAGCTGAAGTTAACTTTGGAGTATCATAAAAAATAAATCATCTAATTGACTTTTTTTCTAAGTTTCCAGTGTAATTTGTTAGAAATCCAATGAGCAAATATTAAAAAATCAGTTTAAAAGTGTTAAATAGGTGAGAAAAAAAAAAATATATATATTTTGTTTTGTTCCATGGATTTCTTCTGTTCCATGCACTGACATTTCTTACTTCAATTGCAAACTGTCTGCTAATTACTATAATACTAGGAGCTTTGATTGTTATCTTTAAATGTTGGTTTTTTGATTATTTGTTTAATAGATACCTCATATAATCACATTTGAAAGGACACTGATAAAAATGAGTGTTTAAATTTAGAGATTAAATATTTGTTTTTTTATCTATATAACACTTAAAGGCACAGTATTTAATATTTTATAGCAAGACATGTGGAGAAGGCAATAGCACCCCACTCCAGTACTCCTGCCTGGAAAATCCCATGGACAGAGGAGCCTGGTAGGCTGCAGCCCATAGGGTTGCTAAGAGTCGGACACGACTAAGTGACTTCACTTTCACTCTTCACTTTCATGCATTGGAGAAGGAAATGGCAACCCACTCCAGTGTTCTTGCCTGGAGAATCCCAGGGACGGGGGAGCCTGGCAGGCTGCCGTCTATGGGGTCGCACAGAGTCAGACATGACTAAAGCGACTTAGCAGCAGCAGCAGCATGACATGTCTTTTTAATTGAAACTATACTTATCTTTCAGAAAAGATTTGAAATTTTCTTCATGGGACTGCTATGCACTTTTGTTAAATGTTCTTACACATATTTTCTACTTTAGTGGCCGTCACAAACTTGATTTTGATCACCATTATATTTATATAAATGCTAGTGTCCAGTTTTAAAAATACTCTTAACTGTGAGTACTTATTTTGTGTAATAGACCATCTGCTTGCATTCTGCATTATTTTACGTGGTGAGTAGTCATTTCTTGTTAGTTTTTTCGGTTGGAATTTCAGAAAACCTGCAAGTACTGACATGTAATTTTCATCTTTAGGAAAAGCTGTATTTCATTTATTTTTTATCACTTTGTGTAATTGTCTCAGAAACTAAAGAGAACTTATAAAAGATAAAAAGGAGAGTCAACATTCTTTAATATGTTTTATTTTGATAGAAATAACTGTAACTGAATTTTTAAATAAGCTGTTGGTTCTTTGCATGACTAGAAGTCATTTATAGTGTTAAGAATCTTTCCACTTTCAGTTCCCTAAGTGATTTTCATTTGCTTGGCTGTTTGATTTTTTAATCATGCAGGAATATTGCATATGATCAAATCCCTTTTTGAGCTCTATCAAAATGATCACATATGAATATGTGGGCCACACTGGGGGCTTCAAATATTCATTGTCTTGTGTGGCTGGGACCGTATCTACAGTGTCAGAACACCCTTCTTTTTCTACACATTTATTAATATATGTTTAAATACATATGGAAACATATGTACGTGTAGTTTTAAACCTGTTGGCTTTGACTATGGGTTCTTTAATTGGGCATTTTAGATCTATATTTGAAAATGTATTATTATTTATATTTTATTTCATTTACTCTCCAGATGAAATTATTAAATTCATTCTATGATTTTCTTTAGATGTGTCTTATAATTTGGTACAGTCTTTAGAGGAAATTGTTAGCACATTTCCTTAAATTCTTTTTTGCTTTATTATGAAACCAGTAAACACTTTACATTTGCCTTTGAATACTCTGTTAAACATATTTTGTATGGGTTTTTGGTAGATTTTCTTCTTTTTAAAATAGATATTATATAAATTTTAGAAAATGGATGATTCAAGTGATTTCTACTCTTGTTTTACAAATGAGTCCCAGAATTAATATTATTTGCATTTTGAGTCTCTGTTACTGAGTAACAGACTTGTCGACTTACATACCACGTGATGATTCCGTGGGTTGACTGAACTCCCTAGGAACTCGTCGGCTCCACTTGATGCTAGCTGGAGTACGTTGTTGTTCAGTCACTAAGTCATGTCCGGCTTAGAGTCATCCAGAAAACCATTTAGCAGGGTCCCGCATGACCACATTCTCTGCCAGGCGATGCTATCCCTTCTAGTTTCTGGAAAAACTTCTTACATGGGAATCAAGAGCCATGCACACAGATTTCCATAGCAGCACATATAGCAGCAGTAACTGGAGACTACTTAAATACCTAATTAAGGAGAGTGGGCAAATAGTGTTTCTTCACAATGAAAAATTAAATAACAGTGTAAGTGAGTGAATTACAAAAGCATGCTGAAACATGCATACATCCATGAATCTTAATAATGTAGTTTGAGTGAAAAACAAGTCCCAGATCATAATATCAAGTGTGTGTGTGTGTGTATATATATATATATATATATATATATATATATATATATATATGCTGCACTTAGTCACTCAGTCATGTCTCTTTGTGACCCCATGGTCTGGTAGCCCACCAGGCTTCTCTATCCATGGAATTCTCCAAGCTAAAATACTGGAGTAGGTTGTCATGCCCTCCTCCCGGGAATTTTCCCTACCCAAGGATCGAACCCAGGTCTTCTGCATTGCAGGCAGATTCTTTACCATCTGAGCTACCAGAGAAGCTATATATATATACATTTCAAAAATAAAGCATGGAGATAAAATCATCTTTGTAAGTAAGGGAACAATGGACTCATCATCAGGATAGAGGTTAACCGGCTGAGTCGAGGAGCCAGGGTGATATAGATTAGGAATCTCTCGGCAGCTGTATATTATTGGTGATATCCCAATAGTTGAATTGAGCAATGGGCTCATTACATTATTAAATCAGTTGATGACTTAATTAAGCTCAAAGAAAGTCATGAATCATGGGCCAAGGAGGCTCTTGTGTCACCCTAATGGAGGCCTGATGGGTTTCCCTTCACATACCTTCCACCAAACTTTGCTGCAGCTGTTTCTGTAAAAACCAGCTGCCCTTGCTCATCTCTCCCTTCCCACGGGCACACTCCTGCTGCCCCGCAGCTGGCCTCTGATGTGTTCTGACGCATACACTGTGTGCAGCACCCCCGGACCAAGCAGGGTGGGAGCCCGTGAGACGGAGGCCTCACTTGTCCATTTCACATGGTTCTCTGCAGCCCTGGCAGGAGCTGGGCTCTGCTTGTTTGCAGTGGCGATCAGCTCACCAATACACCCATGACTGAACCTCACCTTTCAGTTTCTATAGGCTTCCCTGGTTGCTCAGACGGTGAAGAATCTGCCCACAATGTGGGAGAACTGGGTTCGATCCCTGGGTCGAGAAGAACCCCTGGAGTAAGGCAATGGCTTCTCCAGTATTCTTGCCTGGAGAATTCCATGGACAGAGGAGCCTGGCAGCTCACACAGTTCATGGCGTCACAGAATCAGACACGGCTGAGTGACTAACACTTTCAGTTTCTGGCATCTGGAAACCCCAGCACACAAGCTCTTCTTTTAGGCTCTGTGTTCAGGAGAAAAATAGGATAAAACAGGTCAAATTCTAAATTATTATTAATCCAATCATAAACATTTCAGGGACACTTTTTTTCTATACTTCCTTGCATTACAGAATATTTTTCATGTAATGGTGCTCAGTCACTCAGTCGTGTCCAGCTCTTTGAGACCCCATGAACTATAGCCTGCCAGGCTCCTCTGTCCATGGAATTTTCCAGGCAAAAATAGTAGAGCTGGTTGCTATTTCTTCTTCCAGGAGATCCTCCTGACCCAGGGATCAAACCCACTTCTCTTGCATCTCCTGTGATGCAGGCTGATTCTTTATCACTATACCACCCAGGAAAGCCATTTTTATATTATTCAATACATAATAAACTTCATGTACTTAAAGTGCATAATTTGATGAGTTTTTGTGCATGAATAGAATAGCAAAGCCATCGTAAGTCTGGACAGAGGAACCCTTGGAAGGCTTCTTGCGCCTGTTTAGCCTATATCCTCCCTTCACCCTCATCCAGGAGCTTTTCATGTGCCTTTCATTACAGATCAGCTTCCATTCTCTAAATAGTCAGTGAGTTTACACAATATATACTCTTTTTTGGAGGTGGAGAAATGTTGACTTCTGTCACTTAGCACAATTATATGGAGATCCATCCCCACTCTTTTGAGTATCAATAGTTCATCCTTTTTACTGCAACATAGTCTCCCCTTGTAAAGGCATCTTGTTCATCCTTTCATCTGCTGATGGATGTTTGGGTTGTTTCCAGGTGTGCTGTGCTTAGTCACTCAGTCGTGTCCGACTCTTTGCGATCCTATGGACCATAGCCCACCAGGCTCCTCTGTCCATGGGATTCTCCAGGCAAGAATACTGGAGTGGGTTGTATGCTCTCCTCCAGGGGATCTTCCCGATTCAGGGTTTGAACCCAGGTTTCTCTCATGGTAGGTAGATTCTTTACCAAGTGAGCCACCAGGGAAGCCCAAAAAAGCTGAAGTGGGTAGCCTATCCCTTCTCCAGGGGATCTTCCTGTCTCAGGAATCAAACCGTGGTCTCCTCCATTGCAGGTGGATTCTTTACCTGCTTAACTACCAGGGAAGCCTGTTTCCAGTTATGGGTATACAAAATAAAGCTGTTATAAATGCAGTAATTTCTCTACATAGGAACGCTCCAGGTGAAAATTTCAAAGATTTGAGTGCACATTCAAATGTCCACTGACATAAGTTAGTGCATGTGTGTGCTCTATGTTGTCACATGCCTGCGTCCTCTACAAGTGTCTGTGCTAGTGGTAAAGAAAGCACCTGTCAGCGCAGGCGATACGAGACACGTGGGTTCCATCCCTGGGTCAGGAAGATACCCTGGAGGAGGAAATGGCAACCCTTTCCAGTGTTCATGCCTGGAGAATCCTATGGACAGAGCAGCCTGGTGGACCCCAATCCATAGGGTTGCAAAGAGTCGGACATGACTGAACACGTGCACCAAGCTGGATGGTGGTATAATGAAAGTGAAAGAGGAGAGTCAGAGGTTGGCTTAAAGCTCAACATTCAGAAAACGAAGATCATGGCATCTGGTCCCATCACTTCATGGCAAATAGATGGGGAAACAGTGGAAACAGTGTCAGACTTTATTTTTTAGGGCTCCAAAATCACTACAGATGGTGATTGTAGCCAAGAAATTAAAAGACGCTTACTCCTTGGAAGAAAAGTTATAACCAACTTAGACAGCATATTCAAAAGCAGAGACATTACTTTTTCAACAAAGGTCCATCTAGTCAAGGCTATGGTTTTTCCAGTGGTCATGTATGGATGTGAGAGTTGGACTAGAAAGAAAGCTGAGTGCCCAAGAATTGATGCTTTTGAATTGTGGTGCTGGAGAAGACCCTTGAGGGTCCCTTGAACTGCAAGGAGATCCAACCAGTCCATCCTAAAAGAAACCAGCCTGGGTGTTCATTGGAAGGTCTGATGTTGAAGCTGAAACTGCAATACTTTGGCCACCTGATGCAGAGAGCTGACTCATTTGAAGAGACCCTGATGCTGGGAAAGATTGAGGGCAGGAGGAGAAGGGCATGACAGAGGATGAAATGGTTGGATGACATCACCGACTCAATGGACATGAGTTTGAGTAAACTCCAGGAGTTGGTGATGGACAGGGAGGCCTGGTGTGCTGCGGTTCATGGCGTTGCAGAGTTGGACAGGACTGAGCAACTGAACTGAACTGAACTCTACTGTAAGATTAAGTAGCTAAAGTTACTTTTATTTCATTATTCATTTCTTTCCAGACTCTTTCAACTCATCCCATTCCTCTGGGACCATTGAGTCTTTTCAACTAACTTTCTTTACTCTTGACCTTTTTTTCGTTACTCATTGAGTCAATGTTTCTACTTGTTTTCTATTTCTTGGTGTTTCACTTGGGTCTTCTCTTTAAAAATCTTTCTTTTGAAACTTTCGAATGGAAGAAGTACTGTATGTTTGTTGTAGAGTTGAGATGATGCAAATAAGTGTAAAGAAAAAAAATAATTGTGTTCTTGTCTCTCAGGTAAATCAGGTTAATAACCTAGTGGTTTTGTGGGCAGCAGGTTACATATTTTCTTCTAGAGATCACAGCAGTATATCTTGTCTAATAGCTCTTCATAATAGATGGCTTCTATTTTGCTCAGTTGCTAAGTCGAGTCCGAATATCTGCCACCCTATGGACTACATCACGTCAGGCTTCCCCGTCCTTCACCATTTCCTGGAATTTGCTCAAACTCAGGTCCATCGAGTTGTTGTTGTTCAGTCAGTCGTGTCCAACTCTTTGTGACCCCAGGGGCTGCAGCACGCCAGGCTTCCTGTCCATCACCATCTCCCGGAGCTTGCTCAAACTCATGTCCATTGAGTCAGTGATGCCATCCAACCATCTCATCCTCTGTTGTCCCCTTCTTCTCCTGCCCTCAATCTTTCCAGCGTCTATTTTACTCTGTCCTTAATCTTGGCAAGTGTCTGATTATTTCAATGAGTAGCATGTGGCAGAAACAAGGCAGCTTGACTCCTGAGGTTTGAAAATGAGGTATTAAGATTTCCAAAGCATTCTCCCTCTCTCTGCCTCTCTTTTTCTCTCTGACTACTAAATCCACCCACATGGAGGAAAGAATGAAAGGAAAAAGTCAGCCAGTATCCAGAAGTCAGCAGGAACCTCTAAGCATGTGAACAAATGATAATGATTTAGATGATTCTAGACCCCAGCCCTGAATGACTTCCCTTTCAATTTTCACTTTCATGCATTGGAGAAGGAAATGGCAACCCACTCCAGTGTTCTTGCCTGGAAAATCCCAGGGACGTGAGAGCCTGGTGGGCTGCCGTGTACGCAGTCACACAGAGTCGGACATGACTGAAGTGACTTAGCAGCAGCAGCAGCAGACCCCAGCCCGCAAGACTCCAGCTGAGGCTCTGAATATCATGGACAGAGAGAAGCCATCCAGTTCTGCTGAGTCCAGTTTCCTCAATCTGTGAATCCATGAGTGTGATAAATAGTTATTTTATTTCACTATTTTTGGTATGGTTTGAGAGAGAGAAATTTGTTATTTAGTTTGGTCTTATACTTGCAACCCACTTCAGTGTTCTTGCCTGGAGAATCCCAGGGACAGGTGAGCCTGGTGGGCTGCCGTCTATGGGGTCACACAGAGTCTGACACGACTGAAGTAACTTAGCAGCAGCAGCAGCAGCAGCAGCAGCATACTTACCATTCACTTCAGTTCAGTTCAGTCGCTCAGTCGTGTCCGACTCTTTGCGACCCCATGAATCGCAGCACGCCAGGCCTCCCTGTCTATCACAAACTCCCGGAGTTCACTCAGACTCACGTCCATCCAGTCAGTGATGCCATCCAGCCATCTCATCCTCTGTCGTCCCCTTCTCCTCCTGCCCCCAATCCCTCCCAGCATCAGAGTCTTTTCCAATGAGTCAACTCTTCACATGAGGTGGCCAAAGTACTGGAGTTTCAGCTTTAGCATCATTCCTTCCAAAGAAATCCCAGGGCTGATCTCCTTCAGAATGGACTGGTTGGACCTCCTTGC
Source organism: Bubalus bubalis (assembly GCF_019923935.1). NCBI lineage: Eukaryota > Metazoa > Chordata > Mammalia > Artiodactyla > Bovidae > Bubalus > Bubalus bubalis. The sequence goes on along the minus strand of NC_059175.1, from coordinate 68,198,229 downwards.
AGTCCAAGGGACTCTCAAGAGTCTTCTCCAACACCACAGTTCAAAAGCATCAATTCTTCAGCGCTCAGCCTTCTTCACAGTCCAACTCTCACATTCATATACAACCACAGGGAAAACCATTGCCTTGACTAGCTGGACCTTTGTTGGCAAAGTAATGTCTCTGCTTTTGAATATGCTATCTAGGTGGGTCATAACTTTCCTTCCAAGGAGTAAGCGTCTTTTAATTTCATGGCTGCAGTCACCATCTGCAGTGATTTTGGAGCCCAAAAAAATAAAGTCTGACACTGTTTCCACTGTTTCCCCATCTATTTCCCATGAAGTGATACTTACCATATCACTCTACAGTTCCCCCCACCCCCACTAAACAAAATAAAAAACAACATGGATGCAATTCTAACTTAAAACTACAGGGGGCACCGTTTTCATAGTCTCTTTGGATAATCATCATATGACTTGTGCTCCCTGCAGGCATAACTGATAACCTTAAATCTCTTCGTTGTGGATTTTTTTTTTTCTTCTTTATATTTTTTTCTCTTCATTTTTTTTCTTTTTAAATTCTGAGAGTATGATAACACATTTAAAGAACTTGGAAAATACAGAACAAAGTTACAGATAGTTCAAGTATATATTGCAATGATTTTTAAGTAGATAAATTGAGATTTTTTAGTTGGAATTTTAATATTAAACTCTCAAAAGTTAATCGAATGAATACTCAGAAAAGTAGAAGGATATAGTAGACCTGAAAGGTAGACCATGAACCAATTCAACATAATTAAGACTCATACAATTTTCACACAACAGTAGAATACATATTGTAATCAAGTTCCCTTATAATATAAACCAAGAGACACTGGGATATATCTGGGAACATAAAACAAGGTGCAAAAATGTCATGGTCTAAAGGTGTTGCAGGAAAAGCCTCATAACCTGCATCTCTCCATCATAGGTGATTTTCTTCTTTACTTTTATTCTATGCTCATATAGCAGATGAAAATATGTTATGAGGAGTGGCAATTGCACCATTGTCCATTGTATAAAATCTGGATCATACTTTAGATATAAACTTTATTTTTTTGTTTTATTCTCATTGCCTCGTGTAGTTCTGGGACATGATACATATTTAATACATAATTTCATCCTGAACTTATAAAAGCGTAAAGGCAGAGAGTGCTGTTACTGAAGGCATTATCTGAACAAATTTATTTGGGAAGAACTACAACACTGATATTTGAAATCGTAGAGATGCTTAAAATAGTAAGGACAGACCCATAGGAAAAATGATTGAAATATTGTTGATAGAATTAGTGCCAGTGGGTCAAGGGTATTATTTAACCTGCAATAAACTCCCAAGTGACAGGACTAATCAAATCAAAGAGCAAGTGACCACCACATGAGTAAGTCCCTCCCATACAAGCTCATGGTCCAATGACTAGTAAGAGAGGGTGAGCACCACCCCTGTTGGACAAGAGGAGAAAAGGAGAACTGGAATAGGGAACTGGAAGAGGAACCACACGTTATTTAAGCCTCACCAACCACTGAACGCTGTAACCATCACGTCCATGTATTGGCATATTCAGCAGGCTTATCATTGGGTAGAGGAGAGATTGGTGCCACTGTTGGGGCAGTGTTCTTGCCAATAGAGATGTGAACCAAGTCAGCTATGGAAATATATGAGAGCCCCCTGCATCCCTATCGGACAGTTTGCATACTATCGTGAGGCACAAAATTGGGTTCAGAAGATTAATATGCTACTGAACCTAAATTTTCTCCAATAGCTAAAGGAAACAACTCACACAGAATTCAGAGAACTGCAGGTGTAGCCAGATGCTCTGGTAAAGTTCAACCGTTCTGAGTCTGAGGGAAAACTTGGAAACGTAGATACCAAAAATGAGAAGCCTTTCTCTGTCCCTTCAATATCTTTTCTTTCAAAATGAATTTTTAAGTTTCGATGTATTTGTAGCACAAAATATTTTCCACAATATATGTCAGTGACACTGGAGCTCATTTCATCATTTGACAGGGGAACTGAGTTCTTCACTCACTTATCTATTTTAGAAATATTTGGTGTTAATAGGTTCTAGATACTGGGAGCATATATGCAAAATATTTCCAAAAAAAGCCCCAAAGACCCTCCTGTCTTGTTATCCACAAACTTTTGGTTTAGATGATGGTTTGGAAGAAGTTTGGAGGCAGAGAGTTACATGAATTCTTCAGGGCTCAGAGAAATCCTGCCAAAGACTCTGATTGAAAAAGGAAAGGTATGATTATTTTTCTGGTGGTAAAGCCTTTGCATACGCATGTGCTCAGTCACTCAGTTGTATCTGACTCTTTGTGGCCCAGCGGACTGTAGCCTGCCAGGCTCCTCTGCCCATGGAATTTTCCAGGCAAGAATATTGGATCGGGATGCTATTTCCTACTCCAGGAAATCTTCAAGACTCAGAGATCAAATTCGTGTCTCCTACATTGGCAGGGGAATTCTTTATCACTTGGCCACCCCTTTAGCCTTTTTGAAATCTCAAATTGATATTTGAATGTGCATTAAAGGCACAAACACTGCCAGAGGTGAACTCATTGAGTTGAGGATAAAGGATATACATAATATGACATGACTTAACTCCAGAGTCTTGAAAACTGTAAATATTTATTGAATTAAGCTCCTCTTTCCTGGCCAAGCAATTTATAATGTTTATAACTTGCTAAAATATGACTTTAAGAATTTACTTATTTGTTGCCAAGAATAAGAAAATTTGAAATCAATCGGATAGCAAGGAGAAGACTCATAGCTCTTTTTAAAGCACACCATAATTTCAATTTTTTTATCTAATCCAAACCTCAGCATTATTTTCATTTACTTAGATTTAACCTTATGCAGACATAATTTTTATTTATTGGTTTCTTTGTGCAATTTGTATGTGTTTCCTTTATTTTATTCAGGAAGACTGTATCACATCACCTCATTTAAAAAGTATGAGACCTACTTTATATAAATTTTTTTTTCACTTAAAGAATCAACATAAAACCACTCAAGTGAGATGAAAATTTAGAAACATCATGTAATTTCCTCTAGTTTCTAACATATGTGTGCATATGTTGCTGTGCTTTGCTTCATCACTCAGTCATGTCCAACTCTTTGTGACCCCATAGACTGTAGCTCACCAGAAGCCTCTGTCCATGGGATTCTCCAGGCAAGAACACTAGAGTGGGTTGCCATACCCTCCTCCAGGGAATCTTCCCAACCCAGAGGTCAAACCCGGATCTCCTGCATTGCAGGTGGGTTCTTTACCATCTGAGCCACCAGGGAAGCCCATATATATATATATATATATATATATATATATATATATATATATAAAGTTTGAACTCATTTCTGTTAAAGAATTTGTTTTATTATTTGTACAACAGGCTGGATTAAAGTTCCTCTTTAAATAATGTGAAGGAAGGCTGTCTGACTCAGTTGCATCCAATGCTCAGTTTAGTGTTAAACCTCACGCTGGACATGGATATAATAGACACGAAGAAGAAAGTCAGCGATGGAAGTTCTTCTGATGCCTATGTACTGTCCCAAGCCTTCCCAGGTGGTGCTAGTGATAAACAATCTGCCTGCCAATGCAGGAGACATAGGATGCGGATTTGATCCCTGGGCGGGGAAGATCCCCTGGAGGAGGGCACGGCAATCCATTCCAGTATTCTTGCCTGGAGAATCGCCATGGACAGAGGAACCTGGTGGGCTACAGTCCATAGGGTCACGAAGAATTGAACACAACTGAAGCGACTTAGCACAAAATAGCACAGGCAAGGTTAGTGAAGCTTAGGACCTCTGTTTAGTGAATCAGATGCACTCATTAAGTAGCTATTCTTCTAAGCATTGCTTTAGACCCAATATTTAAGAACCTGTGCATGAAATTTTCACTGTGAGCTGGGTTTTCCCTTTGCATTTACAAGAGACCTTGGACAGACTCTCACCATCGTGTTTCATACTGAAAAGGAGAAGTTGAGTAACAGATGAAAGACTGTCTTCTTTCCGCGTAGGCAATCTCTTATTCCCTAGTTGTTTTCAGTTTAAAATTCATGCTACAGACTCAAGCCACAAGCAATATTTTGCTTTTGTACCATCAGGCATTGATACTACTGAGATATACAAAGAAACAGGTCCTAATGCATCTAGGTTGAAAACAGGTAAAAGTACTGGTGATAAAAATATGTTAATGAAAAAAAAAAAGAGAGAGTGTGTGTGTTTTTGTTTATTTGCTTGCATTTGTTACCTGACAGAAACAACAATGTGTTAGAAACCTAGAAGCAGAAACTGGGCAATATTCATCACCAAAAAACAAAGAAGAGTTGCTTTCAAGGCTGCACTCAGCCTTAAACAAAAGGGGAGTTTTTCCCACTCAGCAGGGGAAACAAAAATTGCACATTTAGGTCAGTCTTGAGGGGCCTCTGAGATGGTTTCAGGCTTAATATTTCTACCTCTGACAACATTATACTCAATTAATCTGCCCTTGTCCAGAAGTAGAGAGAGATCTTAAAGACAGTCTTATTCTTTCTTGCTATGGTGAGTTTTCTCCTTGGAGAGCATGGCACACAAATTGAAGATTAAATCTCTTTCATTTTGGGTCTGAAACCTAAGTTAATACAGCAAGACCTGGTAATGTCTTACAGGGGAGAACAGGTAGAGTGAGGTTCAGGAAACGTAAGTTACAGTGATCAAAACGTGCATTCACAGCTGGTCCACAGGGCTGGGTGACATTTTTCATGGGTAAGAGAACGTTCCAAAAAGAGTGATGTCTGATGAATCCAATGCTACTATGGTCCAGCAAAAGAATAACAAGATCGAGCTTGGTAAAAAATATCAACAATTTCAAACACTACTGGCCCTAGGATCATTATCAGAATTCTCCAGTGTCCCAGCCAACTTAGTTTTCTCTGCAGTTTGACCAGGCTGGGTAAGTGCTTCTGTAAAAGATATGTGTGAGTCTAGGAAGTGACCTTTCAAAATGGGAAATTCAATGGAAATTCTGCTATGATTTTGTATTATCTACATTCCAGTTTCCGCAAAATGGTGAGAATCAATGTATCAAATATTTAGTTGCCACACGATGTGAGATATTCACAACTCTCAGGGTTTTGTCCCAGAAAAACATAGAAAGTCTTGCAAAGGCTGTGCACGTTTCATTCAAACTAATATATGAAGAATATGTGAATTCTATCGTGAATAAGTGAATACCATCCACGCTTCTACGCCTAAAGGCAATGTTTCCTTTTGCAAATGTACCAGAGTCTTAATTGTGTTTGCCTGTGGATTTCCTCCAGTGGTCAGTATTAGAAATAGTCTGTGGAAGTGATCCACTCTCTTTCTGCTTTCTTGCCCTCCAAACTCACTGAAACTGACCCATCATAATAGACACTCAATAAATGTTGTCTCTCTTGCTCATTATTAGCTGATAGTGAGGTTTCTACATAAACAGAGGGGGAAATTATCATCAAGTCCCTCTAGGGCAGGTTGAGTCCTGAGACATGAACTCAAAAACCGATGCAACAATCTCTGAGTTCGTTTTCACATCCACAGTAAAGTCTGTACCATCAAGACTGACAGCTTTAATTCAAAGACCCAAAAACTAAATAAAGCTCAAATGTTTGTCAAATTACTAACATTTTTTCTCCAAATGTAACAAAAAGTGTGAACAAGGTGAATGATAGAACAAATGTGTTTGAAATTCACGTATTTCTCATGTAAAATAATCACACAGAATTATTTTGTAATTGCCATGGAGGAAGAAAAATCCAGAAAGCTTAAATATATTATTAGTCAACAAGTTAGTAGGCTTGAAAGCAAGACAGATCAACTTTTTTCCTACTCCATGCAGCACACAGGTGTTTAGACCCCTGACCAGGAATGGAACCCCCACCCTCTGTAGTGGAAGTGTGAAGTCTTAACCACGGGACCACCAGGAAAGTCCCTGACAAGTCCATTTCTTTCTCTCTCTCTTTTTTCTTTCCTGGGAAATTGAGTGAAAACCAGGACAATACTATTGGGATCATCTTATTTGTGGTTAGAGCACAAATAAATTGCATTTGGAGCAGACAAAATAGTTCTGATAGCTGAAAAGCTTGTCTGAGAACTCTGTTCAAGTAAACCTTTAAACAAAGACCCTGTAGGAACAGATACTAATAGGGCCTATCAGAAAGATAACCTGGAGTTGAGCTCAGTTTGTTCAAAAGGTGAGAAAATGTATATGGGATCCCAATACCTAACTAAGCTTTCACACTCATTTACATGCTATAAATGTGGTGGAGATCATGTTCTCTTAACTGCTCATGTTCACTCTAACAGCCCAGTCCAGGAACGGTCACACATAGTTATCCTTGGAACACTTTGACATATGGATTTTAATTGTGTTTAAACTAGTTCTTCTTTCAAGCTATTTCACTAACCTGTCCAAGCTTATTATGTTATGTTTTCTTTTCTGTGTTTTTTTTCCCCTACGGTACTTATTTATTTTGCTTTATTTTTCTATTTCTTATCCCAAATTTCATCTCTAACCAGTAACTTGAAGACTGCTTCTCTTTCTCCATAGGTTGTACGATTAAGGTTTGCTCTTACTGATTTTTCCATAATCAATGAAAGTGGTTTTTAAAAATTCTCCAGTCCACAAGACAGAGTTCAACATCTGAACTCAAGATAATTTAATACCATGGTGAACTCAGGCCCAGGTCCCATGGGGGCAAAAGGGAGTTGGGGGAATGTCCACTTTGGACAGAGAACCAGGCACCTACCCTGTGGATGTTTGGATGCTGGTGAACTTGGGGCAACAGGTGACCCGTGTGGCTGTTCTCTGAGTGGCTCCCCGAGGCAAGCACTTTGCATGCCGCCCAGTGAGTTTATCGATCCCAGTTTTCCAAGAGTTAGTTACATATCTGAATAAATGTTGGAGCACTCTAATTGAGGTACATGGGGAAAAAAAGCCAAATGCACTAACTTTATAAAGTGTAAATGAAATATTTAAAGTACAACTGCACTGAGAACACACTAGATTCAGCAGTGACTGTAAAGGTCAGAACACCAACGGTGTCTTTAAAGAGTTGATGCAAACTGTGCCTCAGTAAACAATTGTGTACCCCATGAATCAGGGCAAAATAGAGACATGTTTAAGGATGTGTCATAAAATTTTTCCAAAGGAATTACAGAAAGGACGAATTTTAAGAAAAATGAACAAAAATAGAGAAGGAAGAATATGAAAAGGAAAGATAAATAAATATATTTTTGGCAAATCCAAATAAGTAGTATATCGGGTAAAAAATATATTAATAAAATTATTTCTCAACATTTTTTTGAGAGATGAAAATAAAATAGTCTACAGCAATGGCATGGGACATTGAGGCGGCTTTTGAAGTTGCATCTTTCTGTTTATCAACTACCAGTTAGGAAGAGATCTGCTATGTTTATATACTAATATTGATTAACTTTAGGCATAGACACATAAGTACACTAAATACCTAAGGTTACCTAAAATATAAACAATTCATGGCTTTAAACTTACGTTTGGAAAAAATAAGGGATTGTAGATAGATAGACAATAGATAGGTAATAGATAGATGATGGATAGATAGATGAATGGAATCAATAGATTTGAAAAAAGAAGCAAAAAGCTGTAGAGTATAGATAAGATGGTGGAAAAATATTATCAGTATAATTGAAAATGGAAGTTTTCCACCCACGTGCTCACAGATCCCTTTATTATTTTCACAGCCTCCACCTGTCTCTCCATTCCCAACACACTCTACCTCTCATCAAAGGCCAGCCCTGAATGACGACAAATACACACAAAAACGTGAAATGTGCTCCTGGGGGGAGAGCGCCGAGGTGCGTCTTCCCTCTTCCCAGGTATCCTGGGAAGGACTGAATTAAACCTGCCTTCTAGCCAACCTAATTCCACTCTTACTTGGCTTCCTTCCCTTCAAGAGTCTGTTCCTGAGGACCTGGCCTAAGATAGTGACATGATAGTGACAAATTCAATGGACTGCTTTTCCTTTTAAAATATGGGGACTTCCCAGTTAGAAAAAAAAAAGCATTTAAAATAGACTAAACAAACCCCAAATCCCTCCCAAAACCTGACCTTCTCTGGGGCAAATACAAACTGAAAAGAGGTGGGTGCACCTGCATTAAGAGATGATAAAAGAGGCTTTAAGCAACACCGAGCTCACAGTAGATAAACATTAGCATCACTCCTGGTAAAGTTTCTTTACTCCCGACTCATATCACTTAAAAGATACAGCATTCTTGGGTATGCATGCATCTAACAAAAATTATAAAAGGCAAAACATTAAGGGAATTATAAGAAGAAATAGATAAATCGCAATAATCTCATAGAAATGGACAGATTAAATAGTCTAACAAATACTAGACATAGAAATTCTGAGTAGCACATGCAACATTTATGTCATCATGGAATGCTGTATATCCTACACTCAATATTTAGAAAATTAATTCTTTAAAGCCCACAGAGAGAATTTATGAAAATTAAACACATTGAAGTCAATAAAACTTGTCTCAAACTGTTATCAGTTCAGTTCATTTCAGTCGCTCAGTCATGTCCAACTCTTTGCAACCCCATGGACCTCAGCCCACCAGGCCTCCCTGTCCATCACCAACTCCTGGAGTTTACTCAAACTCGTGTCCGTGGAGTCGGTGATGGTATCCAACCATCTCATCCTCTGTCATCCCCTTCTCCTCCTGTCTTCAATCTTACCCAGCATCAGGGTCTGTTCCAATGAGTCAGCTCTTCACATCAAGTGGCCAAAGTATTGGAGTTTCAGCGTCAGCATCAGACCTTCCAATGAACACTCAGGACTGATCTCCTTTAGGATGGACTTGTTGGATCTCCCTGCTATCCAAGGGACTCTCAAGAGTCTTCTCCAACACCACAGTTCAAAAGTATCAATTCTTCGGTGCTCAGCTTTCTTCACAGTCCAACTCTCACATTCATACATGACCACTGGAAAGACCACAGCCTTGACTAAACGGACCTTTGTTGGCAAAGTAATGTCTCTGCTTTTGAATATGCTATCTAGGTTGGTCATAACTTTTCTTCCAAGGAGTAAGAGTGTTTTAATTTCATGGCTGCAGTTATCATCTACAGTGATTTTGGAGCCCAAAAAGATAAAGTCTGACACTGTTTCCACTGTTACCCTATTGATTTCCCATGAAGTGATGGGACCAGATGCCATGATCTAGTATATGCCAAAATCAGAAATTAAAGTCAAATCTTCTAATTTGAGTAACTATTCTTCTTAATGCTATTATAAGTCTACACACAAAATAACTTGTGTAGTCAATGATGCTAACAGATACTTTATTTTATCTAATGAAGTTAATTCTTGTAAACTGAGTGTATCTGCAAAGAATATCCTGGGATTTTGGGGTGTATCATACCTAGGTGAAGCTAGTGGTAAAGAATCCATTTGCCAATGCAGGAAACTTAGAGATGCAATTTCTACTCCTGGGTCAGGAAGAACCCCTGGAGGAGGGCATGGCAACCTACTCCAGTATTCTTGCCTGGAGAATCTCATGGACAGAGCCTGGTGGGCTACAGTCCATAGGGTCAGAAAGAACTGGGCCTGACTGAAATGTCTTAGCACACAGCAAATACATACCCACCTAAACTAACTGCTCTCATCTTTGAGCTGTTAGATTCTATTAAGGTTTACACTGCTCAGGTTAAAAAGACTGGATATTATGTTAATATATGTTTACACTTGTGAAGAATGGCCATCATCATCCAGAATAAGCCATACTGCTTGGTCAGATTGTTTATTACATACAAATATAATTGCTTCTGTGTCAAAGAGCTTAAATTTAGATTTCAAGGACACATGTAATATCCACATGCTTCTCTTGTGCATGCCTTTCCTCGGAAATCTTGCCTTTCCTTTGACTTTGAATGCCTCTCTACACCATGGAAGCCCTCTTCCGTCTGCTGAAATTGCTCCGTGGTACTCCAGACACCTCATCCCTGTTTTGTCTGGATTGGCAGACATTTTGGGACAGGCACGTTCAAATATGAACTCTTGAGCCCCCAGCTATACTCCCCCTGCCCAGACTTGTTTTCTGGTCCCATTTTCAACAGATGGCAATTCCAACCTAGAGGCTGTCAGACCAGAGGACTTGGGGGCGTCCTTGACTCCCCTGGTGGCTCAAGCGGTGGAGAATCTTCCTATAGTGCGGGAGGCCGGGGTGAGAAAGTCCCCTGGAGGAGGGCGCCTGGGGTGAGAAGGTCGCCTGGAGGAGGGCACGCACCCCACTCAGGTGCAGGAGGCCGGGGGTGAGAAGGTCCCCTGGAGGAGGGCACGCACCCCACTCAGGGGCAGGAGGCCGGGGGTGAGAAGGTCCCCCTGGAGGAGGGCACGGCAACCCACTCAGGTATTCTTGCCTGGAGAATCCCAAGGACAGAGGAGCCTGACAGACTGCAGTCCATGGGGTCACAAAGAGTCGGACACGACTTAGTGACTGAACAACAGTCATGATCTCGCCTGGTGCTTATTTTCTTTCTCCTGCTTTTAAAAGATGAAATCGATATTCGGTCTTAAAGAAGTACAGATCAGTCCAAGTGTACATTCCTAGCACTAACAGAGACCATGCGCCAGCTTTAGCTGAAACCAGATGACTCTCCACACATTCACTGCAATCTTGATGATGAAGGTTGTCTGAGTGACTCGAGCCTGTGAGAGAACCTTCCTTACTCATGGGGAAAACATCTGATGACTCGACATTGTATGGCTCCTTCTTTGATTCGGTACAATGATTAATGTGTCAATTGCCATTTCAATTTTATTAATAAAATATTTCAGTAATACCCTTTTTGGACTAAATTAATAGAAGCAATTTTTTCGTCTAATCCCACAGTGAGATTTAATAGAGCATACTCTACAAATACATTCATTTACACATCCTTTGTTTAAGCAGAGTGATATCTAGACAGGCTTTTTCACAAAGCAATTATTAAATGTAGTAACTTAATTACTGAAACCTCTGGAAGGAATGGCATTAATGGACCTTATGCCGTATCAGTAGATACAGAGCGGGATATGTGATACACAGATTGAATCACAATGGGAGCTTGGAAAGAAGTGGAAGGAGACAGCTATATATCTTCTGGGCTTCTTTTTAAATCTCTATTTTTCATTTCAGAGTTTTTCATTCCCTTAGGTGCAGTATGAACTTAAAAGCAACCTAGATTCTTCACAGGACTTTTAGAGTATATGATAGATCAATAATTTGTTGGTTTGTTTATGAAATATGCCAACTTACGAGGACAGAGTCATTTTTAAGAGGGAGCCAAGATCAATATATATGTGCATAGATTTATGGGTGTTTTTGTTACAATCAGAATAAGTCTGTTTAAAGAATTCAAAACGGCAAGCCAGGCTGTTTTCAGGGTGATCTATTGGCTCACGGGTGCCACTTTAATTCCAGAGACTAAAAATACCACATCTGAGACTTTTATTCTGATAAACTCTCCTTGAACGTAATTAATTTTAACAGCCAGGGTTTAAAGTTGCAGACAAATAGCAACCCAGCTGTAGCTTAACCGCATAATCGCTAGAATCCACTCCCTTTCTTAGGAATGTCAAATATTTGTTCATGCCAATGAATTTTAGAGGCACAGCCTTCTGAAATTTTCATACTGCATTTTTCCCTTCAGAGGATTAAAGAAAGGAAACGGAGAATTACGGCCTTAAATATGTCATGAATTAAATATTAAACCAAGTGTGTGTTACCCTGTGACCAGCAGTTACACTTTTCTCTACGTGGTTGGTTGAATGGTCTCAGCCATGCTAGTCTGAGAAATCAGATTGGGACAAAGAGAAAACAGAAAGAGATGTCTTCCTTCTGTTTATTAATTTCAATGATACGTTCATTACCTGGAACCGCTGAACTCAACCGTCTGGCCTTCCTGACACTGCAGTTAGACCAGCCATAGTGATGGGATTCAGGTGGTCAACTAAGTGGACAGAATAGGACAGGAGACACACAGATATGACTGCTGGATTTTCCATTACCTCCCACTGACATAAAGGAAAGACAAGGGTGGCTTGGGGGGCAGGTTAATGACCCCAAGCTGCAGGATGGAGATGTGGTCATGATCACCAGATTACTGGCTGTTCTTAAGCACTTTCATTTTGAATCCTAAGTCTGAACCCCACTTAGAAGGTAAATACACTTCACTTCTCTCATCCACCCACCCCCAACCCCAATCCTACTCTGTGTTGCCCAGTAATAAGGCAGAGACAGAGGACAAAATGGTCGGATGGCACCACTGACTTCATGGATGTGAGTTTGCGCAAACTCCAAGAGGTAGTGAAGGACAGGGTAGCCTGGCGTGCTGAGGTAACGTTGTCACAAAGAGTCGGACATGACCAAGCGAGTGAACAACAGCAATGAGCTGCATTTCACTTTCCACCTGTTAATCACGAATCAAAGAAGAAAGAGCATTGAGTTTAATGCATAAACACTATTATGACTAAAGTTTTGGGCACATATGGGAAATAGTGAGTCAATGTCATAGCCGGAGCAATGTTAAGTAAGCATCTTGGAGGTGAAAAGGAGGCAAAGAGAAGAGGGGATTCAAATACTGCAGAATTAGACAGATGAAAGGAAAAGTCCTCTCCTCTGAGGCACGTACCCAAGAGCTCTATAATTGGCACTTAAGAAGACGTCCTGTTTTCACAAAGCAAAAACAGCAACGAAAGCAAACAGGCCCCTGTACATTCAGAATGATCTCTGAGCTGCTGATTCTTGAAGCACAGGATAAGGATGGATGCACATGACCTGCTCTCCGTACCCAGGACAGTCCTTCAAGACAACACTTGGGGTGTGGTGAAAGGAGTGTGGCTTTGGGCTTAAAATGAGACCAGCCTTGCACTTCTTTTTAAATTAGTTTTTCTATTTTAGGCCAGTTTTCTGTAAACCTAATACAGAAAAATTAGGAGGACAGTATAGAAAGTTCCCACACCCAGCTCCCCTGTGTTAACACGTTTGGTGAACATGGTGCTTTGTTAAAATGAATGAACCAATACTGGGATATCATTAGTGACTAAGCTCTGTACTGTATTTAGATTTCCCTGGTTATTA